>NC_059343.1:19005000-20205000 GCF_018350155.1 Leopardus geoffroyi
ATCTATATATAACCAGTGCTGCGGTCAATTTCAGGCATACATTAGTTCATATTTTTGTGCCTGTGTATCTTTGGGAGAGATTCATACCTGAGTGGAATCACTGGTCCAAAGCTAAAAAAATAAATAAAGTTGTTGGATAGTGTCAACCTCACTTCCATAGAAGCAGTATCATTATCAGCAATAATATGTCGGAGTCCTTGTTCCCACATAGTATGCAAACAGACTACCCTGGATTTTGTGAAGCAGGGAGTGATAAGCAAATTTTCAGTACAGTTTTAGTTACATCTCTGTTATTTTGATTGTACTTGGTAACTTTTCACAAAGTTAAGGGTCATGTGCATTTTTTCCCTCTTATCTTTTGCTATTAAAAAAAAACTAGACAATGTTTGCCACTCAATTTTCAGAAACTCTTTAAATCTTAAAAGGTGTAATTTGTGGTGTCATTTGCACATAGTTTCCCTGGTTTGTACTTGGCTTGTGGTATTTTATTTCTGCTGTTCAAAAGCTATACACACACACACACACACACACACACACACACACACACATAAAATATCAAACCTAACAGTCTTTCTTTTAATTGCTTCTGTAATTTTAATCATCGGAAATATCACAGGTCAGGTTCCCCGGGAAGCCAATTCTGAGATGGAAACTACAGTGCTAGATTTTATTGAGGAATCTATCTTAGCTCAGGCTGCTTAACAAAATACTGGATGGACTTAAACAATAGACTAGGTGGCTTAAACAGCACACACATTTCTCACGGTTCCAGAAAACGGGAAATCCAAGATCAAGGTGACACCACATTTGGTTGTATAGGAGAGCCCACTTTGTGGCTTTGTGGTTGTGGCTCTCTATACTCACCTGACATCTTTGTGTGCATGCAGAGAGAAAACTCTGGCCTATCTTCTTCTTATAAGGACACTAGTACCATTATGGGGGTTCCATGCCCATCTAAATGACCTCATCTAAACTTACTTTTCAGAGACCCACTTCCTAAAACTATCATATTGGAGGTTAAGGCTTCCACATATAAATTATAGGGGTAACACAAAGTTTCAGTCCATAACAGAATCCTTGGGACTAACAGCTGTAAATCATAGGACTCTCAATGTTAAGGGTATAAGCTCTTTATCCCTGAAGAGGATCTGGGTGGCACACCAAAGCAATTACCAGGGGAAATTCTCTCCACTCCCAAGAAATTTTTAAAAAGGGAATAAACAACATAGTTAATAAGGGATTCACCTATGGCTTCTTATACAATCTGAACATTTTATTTGGTACATCAGACCTCTCATCCATTTGAAATGGTGTGAGAAATTGAGCCAATGGTGTATTTTTATATTTTTTCACTTGTGCCAAGAATACATAGTAACACATATTAATACATAGATATTTGTTTTTAGGGCTGAGATTTTTTTTTTCTAAATACACCTTATAGCTAAGTTGTCTAACTCTAGAAAAAAACTGTACTTCTATTTGAATTTCTTTAGATTCATAGATCAATTTAGGGAAAAAAGACACAAATCAACAGGAAAAACTGGTATCTTTATTACATTATGTTCTCCTTTTTATAAGTATGGTATAGCTGTCGATATGTTCAGATCTATTATGTCTTTCAGGAATACTTCAGTCTTTCTTTGTACGAGTTTGGTGCCTTTTTTGTAATATTTATGGTTAGGTTTTACAGTTAAAAAAAAACTGTGGGGTGCCTGGGTGGCTCAGTCACTTGAGTGTTCGACTTCAGCTCAGGTCATGATCTCGCAGTTTGTCAGTTCAAGCCCCGCATCAGGCTTGCTGCTATCAGCCTGTCAGCACAGAGCCCACTTCAGATCCTCTATCCCCATCTACCTGTCCCTCCCCCATTTACACTCTCCCCCAAAATAAATAAATACTTAAAAACAATTTTAACCACCTATTTTAAACGGGATCTGCTCTTACACCTTCTGAGTATCATTGAGATTTGTCCCTTTATAAAGTAACTAATAATTAAAATTTATTTTGCAATTTTATTTTTAAATTTATATTATGAAAAATTTCTAACATATACAAAATTGAAAGAAGTAAATAACAATCCCCCATGTGCCTATTACCAGATGCAACAATGATCTCTTCATTACTAATCCTATTTCATCTAAAGCACAACCTACTTCCTCTTCCCTAGATTCTACTGATGCAAATCTAAGATATCATATCCTTTAATCCGTATCTATTTCAGAAGATACTTCTAAAAGTGTTTTTTTAATGGCTTCAGTGCTATGATCCCACCAAAAAAACCTACAGTAATTCCTTATTAATATTAAATATCCAGTCAATGATTAAATTTCACATTTGTCTCAATTTTTTTAGTTTATTCCAATCAGTATACAAATGATATGTCTTTTTTCATCTATAGGTTCCCCCTCCATCTCTTTTTGTCCCCTTGTACTTTGTTTCTTAGAAATGAAGAAATAAAGAAATTCAATCATTTTTTTCCATATGGTTTTTCAGTTTTGTTGACTGCATCCCTACAGTATCCTTTAACATGTTCCTCTCTTCACTGAGTTTATTGGAAATTAGTAGTTAGAACAAGAGGCTTCACAAGACCCACATTTGGGTTTGTTGGGTTTTTTAATTTGTTTTTGTTTTTGTTGTTAAGAATATTTCCCAAGCACATAGTCAATGTCCAGGAGGAAGCACGTGATGTCTGACTGTGTCTGTTTTAAATCTAAGAATTCATCAGGTTTTGCAAAATGATATTTAATTTTACTACTCTTTCATTTATTATCTAGAATTCTTCTTTTTCATTAACCTTCTTGTTTTAATTCCAGTATAGTTAACATACAGTATTATATTACAAAGAGAAACTTTTTCTTTATCATCTCCTTGATCACTGTGAAATGCAGTTCATATTTTTAAAAAGATATATGTATTTTTTTAAGTTTATTCATCTGTTCTGAAAGAGAGAGAAAGCATGAGTGGGGGAGGGGCAGAGAGAGAGGGATGGAGAGAGAGAGAATCCCAAGCAGGCTTCACAAGGTCAGTGCAGAGCCTGAAGTAGGGTTCAAACTCATGAACCACAAGATCTTGACCTGAGTTGAACTTGGATGCTTAATTGACTGAGCCACCCAGGTGCCCCTACAGTTCATATTTAAGGCAGGATGAATGCTTGATTCTTCCCCTTTATGTAACAGCTTTTAAAATTATGTATTAAATTTTTAGCATGGTCTAAAATTGACCACGGAGTTTTTCTTTTTAT
This sequence comes from Leopardus geoffroyi, assembly GCF_018350155.1. NCBI lineage: Eukaryota > Metazoa > Chordata > Mammalia > Carnivora > Felidae > Leopardus > Leopardus geoffroyi. Next base: position 19,008,239 of record NC_059343.1, read on the forward strand.
AATTATGGACTCATATATCACATATATTTGATGTATCTAAGCCCCTTGCAAATTTTCCTATTCTGGGGAGTCAGTGGGTGACTCTTCAAGGTGGCTCTTTTTGAATGACCCTAAGACTATTGATAGCTTCCTTGCTTTCTGCCTTGAAAAGATTTTCCTAGCACAGCTTTCACATTCCATATCCCAAACCAGGGATCAGGCACTTCTCCAAGACACCCTGGTTCCTTTCACAGGAAGTGGTCTTTTGAGATCACAATCTGGGTATTTCAAGGGCCTTTGTTACTAGTTTTTCATTGTTTCTAGAACTTTTGTTGTTGCAAAGCGAAAAAATGTTTTCTCGTTAAAAGAGGTCATGCATGCACACAGATAACTCCAATTCAAATTTAACACTGAGGCATTTTTATTCAACCTCATCAGACTTAAATATGCTTCTCCTTTTTCTCATGACAGATATCTGGGTTCTCAACATCAATATAATTATTAATTTGCTTTATTCCACAACACATACATGACAGTTTCAAAATACAAGTAAAAAAACTGTCACTAACACCATTACATTCATTTCTTTCACTTTCTCTTGATGTTTATGGATTGCCTTTTAAAATAATTCTTCATAATTTTGCAGAATATGTACATGATTTCCAAGTCAAATCTACAAAATAAGAAGTACAGCCAGCTTCTACCATGTCTATTTCCTCCTATAAATATTTAGACACGTACTTTGAGAGAGAAGATAGAACTGTCAATTAAGGGGAAAAATTTTGAACTCAGAGGTAAAAGTTTAACCTTTGTAGGCAACTTGTGGATCAAGAACTGGAAATATTCATATCAGGAAAAGAGAGTAATTATGATGGAATATTTTTTTATGAAACATGAGAAAAGAGCGCGCAAGAGGGAATGGTCATCAATGCCATGCCAGCAGAAAATCTTAGTAAAAGCTATTGGATTTCACGTTAATGAGGCTTTTAAAAAATTTTCAGAAAGAACATTTTCTTGAAGGAGCAAAACAAAATTTTAAAAAGTATTAAGGGATGTGGCACGCCTGGGTGACTCAGTCAGTTGACTTTGGCTCAGGTCATGATCTCGCTGTCTGTGAGTTCAAGCCCCATGTTGGGCTCTGTGCTGACAGCTTGGAGCCTGTTTCAGATTCTGTGTCTCCCTCTCTCCCTGCCCCTCCCCCCTTCATGTTCTGTCTCTGTCAAAAATAAATAGACATTTAAAAAAATTTAAAAAGTAATAAGGGATTGAGTGGAAAGGAAATGGAAAAAGCACATCCCAAAACCTTGGGATGCTGGTCGTTTGAAAGAGAAGAACAAGGGGTGCCTGGGCGGCTCAGTTGATTAAGTGTCTGACTCTGGATTGCAGCTCAGGTCATGATCTCACAGTTCGTGAGTTCAAGCCCTACATCAGGCTCTGTGCTGACAGCACAGAACCTGCTTGGAATTCTCTCTCTCCCTCTCTCTCTCTCTCTCTGTCCCTCCCTTGTGTGCATGCTCTCAAAAATAAATAAACATCTTTTTAAAAAAGAACAAGAGACACACAGGGCAGTTACTAGCTTCAGAAATATAATGAAACATAGATCCTTTATTTCTCCAAAAAGGAAAATCTTAAAGAAGAAGCTATCAAAAGGAGAATCTGAAAAAGAAATATATAAAATGCTGGAACAAATCTCTTGAGTCAGGAAAAGATGAAGTCAAGAACAGCCAAAAACTTCGCCTCCATGTATAGAGACCAGGCCTCCAAATGATAATGGTGAGACATTCCACTTATTCCAAGGAAGCACATAATAAATCCAGTCTATGGACTTTTCCATACCAAAGTTGAACCCTTCTACAGACACTGATCTTATTTCTCACTCAGTGAGATCCCTAGAAACCCAAAAAATTCTGTATCAGTCTTAGGACCCCTACAGAAACGAAATCAATCCAGTTTACTGCTAATATTTATTCTGAGGGGTGCCTGGGTGGCTCAGTTGCTTAAGAATCCAACTATTGATTTTTGCTCAGGTAATAATCTCACAGGTCATGAGATCATATTGGGCTCTGTGCTGAAGGCATGAGGCCTGCTTGAGATTCTCTGTCTCCCTCTCTCTCTGCCCCTACCCACTCACGTTCATTCATTCTCTCTCTCTCTCTCTTAAAAATAAATATTAACAAAATATTTAGGGGCACCTGGGTGGCTCAGTCAATTGGGCATGTGACTTCAGCTCAGGTCATGATCTCACAGTTCGTGGGTTCGAGCCCCGCGTCAACTCTGTGCGGACAGCTCAGGGCCTGGAGCCTGCTTCAGATTCTTTGTCTTCCTCTCTCTCTCTCTGCCCCTACCCCTGCTCATGCTCTCTCTCTCTCTCCCAAAATAAATAAACATTAAAAAAATTTTAAAAATATATTTATTTGGAGTAGACTGGTACACAACCCATGCTCCCTAGTCTATTCCCAATACACTGAAAAGTGGCTGCATCTGATTCTTTTGGGAGCCTTAACATCTGCTCAACTTGTGACGTTCATATCTTTGTTATCCTTGGTCATTTCACAGGTTGTGCAACAGGTACATCATCCAAATTCTTTCACAATCATTTCTATATTGCTCTCTATAGGCCTACCTTGACCATACTGCCACATTTCTTCCTCTTCAACCTTCCTACTATGTCCTCTAAGAACTCCTATTTCATGGTACACTGTCTTATATCCTCAACCCCTTCATCACATGTTCTTCCTACCTCCTAGCCCTTATCTGTATTCACCATTGCTATTTCTAAACCATTACTCTTTTTCTGTTTCTGACAACTGTTCTTTTGAGGCATGTGCTGTCCCACCAAATCTGTCATTCATTAACATCTCATCTTGTGTCAACTTCTTAGCTTGGTTTGTCAGTCACTTGACAGGGTCAGGAAGGAAAAAGGTACATACGCCAAGCGTATTGTTGAGGCTGAGCATGGAGTACTACCTAGAGGGCAGAATTAGAGCAGACACAGGGAAGGTGGATTGAGGGGAAAGGCAGAATGTGTGAGTCACATAAAATACTTGAATAATGGATAAGGTATGTTGTATGTTGGAGCTGGCTCCTACTAATTCATAAGATCCAGCTGTTAAATTTTAGCAACTTTGTAAGCCATTATACCAGTAGTTTGAAATGGGCTATTATGGAGATATTGATACCGTGGCAATTTGCAAATGCTACTTATCAAGACTCTCTTTTCCCTCCTGACAGCCAATTCTTCTTCTTTTTTTTTTTTTCTGAGAGAGAGACAGAGCATGAACGAGAGTGAGCACGTGTGCACATGCACACGTAAGTGAGCAGGGGAGGAGCAGAGGGAGAGGGAGAGAGAGAATCTTAGGCAGGCTCCACGCCCAGAACAGAGTCTGACATGGGGCGCTCTATCTCATGAACTGTGAGATCATGAAATGAGCCTAAATCAAGTATCAGTCACTTAACTGACTGACCCACCCAGGCACCGCATGACATCCAGTTCTTAAATGTTTACCAGTACACGGTAGGGAAGAAGAGGAAATACAACGAGTGGATAGAAGGTCAGGAAAGTTGAAGAGGTATTTTACCTAATTCAAACTTATGCCTAGCACAATATCATCTTAAAAGCTAAGGCCAAGAAATAAAAATAAGCAAGAGTTAAATGGTAGATCCCAGAGTAGCAAGATTAAAGATAGATTCCAAAGAAAAATACTGGAAAAATATCCTTCTTTTAGCTAAACAGATAGTTTTCACATTTATTGATGAGACTGAATCCCAAATGTAAGAAAATAGATGGAAATGATATTAGCATGTGGTCCTCTATCACTGGACACTCTCAAGTTGAACTCCGTCTACAGTGCTTGTTTATTCTGTGTGTAATTAGGCTACTGAATATAACTTTCGTCTTCAAAAACTTAGATGGATCAAAAACCTAGAAAGCAACAAGAATAATAAGAATATGGAGGATACATGGCTCTTGGGAGCATCTATACAGTGAAAATATAAAGGGCGGAGTTTGCATCCTGTCTCCCCTTATCCACTAAATAATATCGCGCAAGTCACGTAACCTCTCTGAATCCATTTTCTAAGCTATAATATGGGCATGGAGATACCTATCTCTTAGAGTGGCTATAAAAATTTCTAAGATAATGTAGTTTATAGTGTCAAGTCTAGTGCTTTGTTCATAGTAGACACTAAAATATTTTATTCCCATTTCAGCTACACTTGTAAACTTTTCTTTTCCATGAGGTAAAGCTAAATACATATTCTTGAGGAAGATAAAAGATAATGAAGCTAGAAGACCTAACTGTGTAAGGGAGCTTCTTAGTACTTCTCTTTGTTGTTACACCATTGGAAAACTCTCATCCAGGGGTGACAGACTTTGTGCAAAAGACCAGAGAGTATGTATTTCTGGCTTTTCAGTCCATATAGTCTCTGCCCCATCTGCTCAAGCCTCCTGTTGTAGTAAAAAAGCATCCAGAGACAATTCATAAACAAGTATGTGCGTGACAGTGTTCTAATATGACTTTATGAGCACTGGAATTTAATTTCAAATAATTTTTACATATTTTGAAATATTCTTTTGATTTTTTTTTCAACCAGTTAAAACATCACATTTCTTCTTAGCTCACAGATCATATAAAAACATCTGGAAGGCTAGGTTTTGCCTGCAGGCTATGGTTGGCTGACACCCGCTACTATACTTCAGGAACAAACTAGGACAAGTCAATGGTTTTGAAACATATTTTATTTTTATTTTTATTTTATTTTATTTAAAAAAAAATTTTTTTTAACATTTATTTATTTTTGAGACAGAGAGAGACAGAGCATGAACAGGGGAGGGGCAGAGAGAGAGGGAGACACAGAATCTGAAACAGGCTCCAGGCTCTGAGCTGTCAGCACAGAGCCCGACGCGGGGCTCGAACTCACGGACCGTGAGATCATGACCTGAGCCGAAGTCGGACGCTTACCCGACCAAGCCACCCAGGCGCCCCTTGAAACATATTTTTAAACCTTGGAATCCTTTGTTCAAAAAAATCTTGCATGACAACCACTTGTTACCAGAGTTTCTGTAAAGATGGGAATTTATCATCTCCCGCCACTCCCTCAAGAACCTACCTTTTTGCCAACACAACACTTACATGCACGTACACACAACCTCCTAAGATTTTATGAGACACTTTTTGGAAACCTTACAATGAAACATCAAAAAGAAATACTGACAACTTTGCATTATTTGATCCCCTTTAAAACAAACAAGGTACAAATGTGGAAAAGGCAGAGAAAAATAATTAAAACAGTCCTCCACAGGACCTTCAAATGTTTTTCTACATTGGACCTCTGATTCATGCTTTCAGACACACCTCCCAACTGAATCCTTCTCTTACCTGATGAGAATCTCCATAACTTGAACACTGTAGATTACCTGTCATGTCTGCATGATGGTTTGATCCTTTCTCTTTTCTTGGCTATACTGGTCTCTGTTATTGGGATTTGGACTCTGCTTTGGTCCCAGGTACATGACACATGCAGTTCTCAGGCACTGTGCTAGCCCAGATCCCTGACCATAGTAGCCAGATCTGAGTTATGAAAAAGTCCATCTAGTCTCATCAATTCACTGGGAAGGATATGTATCAAAGCAAAATCCCTATGCAGACATTCACGGAGAGTTATCAAATGTCAGTTTACATTAATAAAGGATGTAAAAAAGGAAACACATTTAGTTAACCCTGCTATGTGCCAAGTGTTGTGCTAACTATTCATTCTAAATTTTTTCGTGTTTTTATCTTATATTTTAGAGACAGCAAGAGCGAGAGTGAGAGTGAGAAACAGTGCATGAGCAGGGGAGGGGCAGAGAGAGATGGAGACAGAATCTGAAGCAGGCTCCAGGCTCTGAGTGGTCGGCACAGGTCCCGGGGCTCGAACTCATGAGCTGTGAGATCATGACCTGAGCCAAAGTCTGACGCTTAACTGACTGAGCCATCTAGTTGCCCCATATGCATTCATTCTAGAATTAAGAAAAAAGTGACAAGCATTTTCACAAATGGCATGAAGGGCAATCCAATCTTAAGAAAGAAGCTAAACCAGTGGTTTTTCTACGTCCTTCCCTTTCAGGTGGAATATTATGAGTTCCTTCTTACAGAGAGCTCTGTGGACACATTTCTGAGCGGTGAGAGATACTTGGAGAAGTAGGTCAAAGAAAAAACTATTCTGAAAAGCCACTAAAGGCTTCCAATGGCATCTGGGAAAAGCAGACTACCTTTGGAACAGAAACAGCTACAGACATTGAAAAGAAAAACACACATATGTTGCAAAGCTCATCCTCCAGCACTAATGCCAGACGACAGACGAATAGACTTTCTTGTGCCTGTAATCGGAACTGCAAGGTTGGGACCTATTATAATGGGGCAATTCAAGATGCTACCTTCTGATTTGAAAACAAACAAACCAACAAAACAAAAAGAAACAAAACGCTTGGCTTGAATTTTAATGTGAGAGTAGTTATGTTAAAACGTATCCATAATCTCAGATAATATGCGTTAAGTGAAAGAAAATGACTGAGCAATTACATTCAGAGCTGGTTTTTAGCTCCTGCATAAATTAAAAGAAATCTTTTTCAAAGCAATATTTGAAAGTCAGTACTTCTAATATCTTTCATTACCATCTACCTGTCAGGACTGAAAAAAAGGAGCTACAAATTGAGACTTCAGAAAAACTAAACGGCCTGCATTTATTAATTAACTATCATGTGTTTACTTACCTAGGACTTGTAGATCTACTCTCCAACTTTCCCCGCTCTGGGGAAAGACTTACAGACTGCATTAAATGACTTTCTTTGCCCGATTTCAGCTGGGTGCAACCGATAGAAAGAACCTACTGGAAATCAGTGAGAAGGAATACAAGGTGAAGGTATGTAGTTCCCTAGCTCCTTCTTTGTTTGGAAAAATTAAGAAGGGCTCCATTTCTCTATTGAAATCTACCACTCTTGTGTGCCAGTAACCATTCTCTGCCCTCGGATCTTCAGGCAAAGCGGTGGTAATTGTTCCCCCCGGCTGATAGTTCCGGGGTACTTTATTGTGCCTTGTTAGTTTCCTTTACTTGTGCTTGCACATTTGCAGGTAGCCCCTTCATTAAGCTCCCTTCAATTCTCCCACTAGAGCATACTATCTATTTGCTGTGCTAACTCTGAATAATTATGCCCCTATTTTTTTTTTTTTTTCACTCTCACGGACTAAACAAGAAGAGTCTTATTCACTGTTTCCAACCAACACTGTATATGGATATCCTTTACTGTATAACTGTTGCAGGAAGTATTAGAGAGTGAAAAGGGCCATCCAGGGGGCCAGTGGAGAACTTCAACCATTGCATTTCTCAATAGTTCCGGGGTATATTACCATCAGTTGTATATCTTGCATGTGTATTATATACTTTGTGTATATAACATAATTTATCATAAAAATGCAAAGGAAGCCACAAAATTACTTATAGCAAGAAAAGTTTCATTTTGTCATGTACATATGCATGGAAAAGTTTCTAAAAGGAATTAGAAGAAGATAATAATGGTTTAATTAGATTATGAGATTATGGGTAATTATTTTCTTATAGTTTTCAAATTTTCTATATTAAATAGACTCTTTCTCCTAAAAAACTAACCAGTATTAAGCAGCAAATACTTGGAAAATCAGGAATAGCTTCCATCATGTTACAGAGCAGTTACTGTCCTGAATCGTTTCACTGATAAATGGATCCACTCCAAAGAGGAAATCTCAAATTAGAGTTCAGACACGTGACTAAAAAACAAAAACAAGAAAATGCTTCATGAGCCAGTGAGGGTGTCACCTCTGGCAACAATTATGTCAGAGGAGAAGGATTTCAGGAGACCATGAGAATATGAACTTGCTTATAAAGCTGCCAAAGGTGACCTTAATCGTCCAGTCATGTTCTGTTCAGAACCATTATTGGGCTTTCAGTTGCTATGAACAGTAGCGGTGTGATACAGTCATGTTTAAAGGGATAGTGTCGGTTCATTTTCATCTGCTGTCTCTCCTTTAGGCTGTTATTAAGATTTCATGGAGTTTGGAAAATGCCCTGTCCCCTGAGACCTTGAAAAATGAGGGGCACGTACAAAGACTTTGATGTTCAATGTCAGGGAGGACGATTTACGCGGCTGTGCTGCAGCCCAGCAACACCAAGATCTGTTATTAAGATGACATTTAATAACAAACATGCCAATTATTGGACTTGTATTAACTGTATCAGTGAAGTATGCACAATCAAAGTCACAGATGTATCGAGAATGGTGTTGGTAATATCACACTGATTAAATAAACAAGGTCTTGCCAGCATTATTCCTTATAACACAATAGCCCATTTTGATATTCACATTTTTTAAATGAAATTTAGTTTTTGAATTTTAAAAACATTTCTTTGGAGTAAAACATTAGATACTTATGTTGTAGTAAGGCAGCATGATTTTATAACCTGTGGTCTCCCTATCATAACCCTTCCCTGGTATCTCTGAAACAAGAAGACTATGCAGAGGTCCTTGCTTAGCTTGACCTCTTCTATCCACCAGCATGCACATGTCTGATCTTTCTCTAACTCTTCATACCTCCTATTGTTTGTACTAAAGATAGTAATATGTGAGAAGTCCAGTCATTAGTGTTTCTCTGATGGTTTTGGCTACAATATTAAAAAGAAACAAAAACCTGGTCCATTAGCTAAACTCAATTAAAATTTCCCCATATATATCATGGCATGAGACAATGTGAAGCATGCTAGGATAATTACTGGTGGACTTATTGCAATTAATTTTGAATAGGGAACCAAGAAGCATTTTATAATAGGCTGCATATAGAGTTTCATAAAATCACAGACTATTTGTTTTGGAAATGGTCTTAAAGATCAGGTAATCCAACCATTCATCCAGTGCTTAAATCCTTTCTATATTTTTACCACGTATTAGTCTCTATGTCATCCTTGAACTGTTCCAGGAAAAGAGAAGATTTATCAAAGCAACCCATTTGAAATAGGAGGCATTAATTTCCATATACATATGCATATACAAATATTACTGTGAACATGTTTATTACTTACTTTAAACTCAGTATGGCATATGTTAATAGGAAAAGGAGAAGAAAAAAATCCTTCCTTGGTTTTCTCACATACATATTTTTAAAATAAATTTAACAGATACTGGAGGACTCTAAGCTTTCCTCTTCTAACACACAAAATGAAATAATTAAATTACGGCAAATACCCTAGTTTCTAGGGAACATGCAAAGATCTAAAATAATACCTTACACGAAAAATTATTTTCATCTTTTAAATTTATTTTTACCACTTATGTTTTGACCAAGCAAGTCCAGTCAGACAGGTATAGAGACCTCTGCCAAGATTATATTGTAAACAAGGGGATAGGGTTTGAGAAAGACACACTGGAAAACTCAATCCTCAAAAAGCTGTGTTGTATAGAAAAACAAGATAGGCACCAGAGAATCACTATCAGCTGTTAAGAGTTACCAGGACAATTCTGTTTCTTGTGTCCAAGAAAGTTCCACAGAGAAGTGATTTTAGGAATCTTTTGACTCTGGTTACAAAATGTGTTTGGTGTTAAAATACCTCACTACCCTAACAATACCCCCATTAGAGAGGCATGACTTGGAGGTTTAAAGGTCTCTTAGTTTTCAAGATCTCCTGGCACCAAGCCCTCAACACAGACTCATTACAATGTAGAGCCTGAATGAAGAGGTGATGGGTCTGGAGTGAGATAGGGAACAGGCTTTTGGCAGATAGCAGGGATTTCAGAGGCTAGAGGATACAGAGAGAGGAAGAGGGAGATGAACTACAGATAAACTTTACTCTCTGCTCAGCCTCCCCAGAGCTAGCCCATCTCATGAACATTACCTTGTTTATTCTTACCTTTGGTTTATTTTAGAAGTCTTCTTATAGACCTACCAAAGGCCAGGCAGAAGATTGTCAAGTACTTTGCTTGAACCAAATGTATGGAACTAACAATCTTTTCCAGGAATCAAATCTCAGTGCTTAAATCTAAGGCACTATCTATGCAAAACCTATAGCCAAACACAAATAGTCTTAAGAGCTCTTTCTTGTTTAGCATTATGCTGGGCACATATCAGGTGCTTTATAAATGTACTTTACTGAGAATAGCTGAAGAGCGTTTCTAATGATAAAGACAATTCCGTGGTGAGTCATTTATCCAGCTACTTTCCAGTTCGAGGAACTAAATAAGTCATTAAGACTGAATCAACTTCTCTATATACTTTCACTTTCTAAATTGGCAAAAGAATCTCAGATAAAGAACAGACTTCAAAATGACTACATTAAAAGACACAAACTATTTATTTTATGGTTATGAATATTGTAAATAAAGTATCCATCTAAAAGCTCAAAGACTCATGTCACTTAAGTGCTTGGGATAATCAAACGAAAGTGGGTTCAGTTACTAAAAATGGAGAGGCAGAGAGAGGAAACCAAAAAAAAAAAAACTTACTTGATAAAGTGCTGCAATATCCTAATGAAAATATGTAGCCTTTTCTAGGTTATAAAATTTTAAGTGAATTCACACTTGCAAGCACAAAGAAATAAGCAAAATAAGTACCAAGTAGTCTATATTGACCAGAAGGGAAAGCATTAAAAATCCACTGGAATGAGTTGGTCTTTGCCTTTATCATTGTCTCATACTGGGCTTTCCCAAAATCAGAGTCTGAGACAAAGGCCACCTTGCCATTGAAGGTTAAGTGCTACTATTGGCCTCTGGCATTCCACAATTCACCCCTTTCCCCTTTGGTATTAGAAAGCCCAATTCTATAGACCTAGGGTCCAGAGGATACTACTGAGCCCCTCAAAGATGTCATTGCTTATTGCTGGGATATTTCTTATTGCCTTAGTGTGGAGACTGTGCTATGGCCCTTCTGGGGAACGTGGTCAAGTGTTCAATGGTCTCAAGAAATAAATCCTTTCCAACACTCCACCTCCCTCAGTCTTCTGTTCCCTTCCTCACTACCATGCTCAGGTATTCTTGTATCACTACTCATTTACTGAAAGCTGTTATTGTGTCACAGGTTCAAAAAGCCATTTCAAAATATGCAAAATAAATGGCAGGGTCATGAGCAAACTTCAGGTGTCCTTGTCAATATTTTGAACCCAAAACCACAGGTGACTGCTTATAGGTCAACGATTTCCTGGTCCAATATCTTCCTTATTCACTCCCACATTAGTTCCCCTGTTCCCTGCCAGTCCTGGTTCTACAATTCATTCAGGTTGTAAACTACTTGGTCACACAAAAGGGACTATGCTTTGGTTGGGCTATGACCTGTCCTTGGGTCCCAGTCTTGAGATACGAGGGTGGCGGGCACATTTTGGAAAACAGACATACGTTACATGCAGGTTACCTGCCTCAGATAAGGTCTTTCTAGCATATCCAAGCAAGAGAAGTTTCTCTCTCCCAGCAAAGAGCATGGAGCTAATCGTACCAGTTGATAAGGTTTAGTGGAACGTGCAGTTCAATATACTCAGGCTGATCCATCAATATGTGCCCATCCAAGTATCACGGTCACATTCATTTCCTCTCAGAGTTCTGACTTTTTTATATAGGAGATCTGTCAAGGCTGTGCTTTAAAACTTCATGGTATCTCTGCCATCTTTAAAATTAGGTCTTGGGTCTAATTTCCAGCATGGCCTTCTTAGAAGCTGCAGAAGGTAAATGTTCTCCTTACTTGCTTCCACAGAGACCCTCTGACTTTCAATGTTTCTTGAGTTGGTAGTTGGCTGACCTGACCCCGCCATTTTTTTTTGCATATTTCTGAAGTAATTACATTAGTTATTCACCTTCACCATACTATATAATTATCATTTGCCCCCATACTTTTCTTGTGATACTACTATCACATTACCCAATATTTCACCTTTCACCTGCACCTTGCACAAAACCACTAGAGGTCAAAGTCTTAGTAATTAGTGATGCTTCGAGAAGCAATCTGGATATTATACCTACTCCACTATGGCACCAACTCTTTTAGCCTACTTCCCCTATAAACAGAAACTGAAAGACTTAACTGCAAATAGTTTATTTAGAAATGTGAGCCCATGGAGCAGTGGTTAAGTGACAGGTGGGTGTCCCTCTCTTGGAAAGAAAGGAAAGCCACTACAGGGATGTATTATTAACCTGACCACCCGTGGGGTGACTATAACTGGATCCCAATGGACCTTCTGAGAAACCTTACAAAAGTCATCTCAGAACATAGGGGAAGGAAGGAAAAATAAGATAAAACAGAGAGGGAGGCAAACCATTAGAGACTTTTAAAAACAGAGAATAAACGGAGGGTTGAGGGGGGTGGATGAGAGGCAGTGTGGGTTAAATGGGTAACAAGCATTAAAGACAGCACTTTTCAGGATGAGCACTGGGTGTCATAGATAAGACATGAGTCACTGGGTTCTACTCTGCAAGCCAAGACTACACTGTATGTTAACTAACTTGAAAATTAAACAAACAAACAAACAAATAAATAAGAAAGGAGAAGAAAATTATCCACTGGCTCCTGTCTCCCATTTCTGAAGGTGGTTCCATTGGTCAATGCTTTCTGGGTTGTGCACACGTGAGCGTTGAGTAGTTTCCTGCAGTTGACTGTCATTTGCTGTGGTGTCACAGAAACCCCAGGATGGGAAGGCACCTGAGGCAAGGCACAGTTGGGTTACATCCGTGAGATTGTTGGAAGACTCTGCTGAACTGGTCATTACAGCAGTAACTGGGGTAAGTGGTGGGTAGAGAGGATATGAGGTGTATGTAAGAGGGGTCTAGAATTTTTGGCCACAGTGAGCATTTATTGTAGTAAGCACTGGGGATATATTAAGTTCTACAAATCTGTGTAAGATTTATGTGTGTGTGTGTGTGTGTGTATATATATATATACATGTATGAATCCATGTTTGTATGAGCAAGGTCATTCATTTTTCTGGAGTGGCCAAATATTATTCATGGATAGAACAATCATTTGATTGTTCAAAAACTTGTATTGTTTTGTCAACATGTAAAATTGGTCTTACTGAATATGGTTTTGGCATTAGTGCCACAATTCACATTCTTGAAAAAGCAACCGTACGATAAGATGCCCTTGAAATTACTAACAGGATGACATTGAGGACAATGTGTTGTTTGTGCTGTAACATTTCCTTTATAATCTCAAGAGAAACATATCTCTTAATGCTCATACCAGTAAAATATGGGCTTTTCCTGGACCCAACCTTTAAAAAATATCAAACTACAAATCTTGCAAATAATGCTGCTTTCTTTGCTTTGGCCACTGGGAAGCATGGAGCCCAATCTCCAACTTCTAGTGAATTAGTGGCATTTTATAATAGGCATTTCTGTACACTAGTTGTATCTTCTAGTTTCATTTTATTGGTCTACTCATGTCTCTTCCCCTTGATCTGGTTATCAATTTATATTTAATTTTATGGCTAATAACAAGTCACTTCACATCCTTATTCATACTGAGATGAGTATAAATTCATCTGATTAGAAACAATTTACGTATACATATACTAAATGCGCTACATTGTAAATATTTTATATTAAATGGCAGATAAGCTTATTTAGCATGAATGATATGACAGAGGTGGTGGAGTATAACCACGTACATGGACAGCTTTACACTGAGGACCAAGAAGTCTCTGAAGTCATTATTCAACAAAGTATACACTTACTATTTTAAAAGGTGACAGAAATGGGCTGTCTGGGTGGCTCAGTGGGTTAAGCATCCCACTTTGGCTCAGGTCATGATCTCAGGGTTCATGGGTTTAAGCCCCACATCAGGCTCTGAGCTGACAGTGTGAAGCCTGGTAGAGATTCTCTCTCTCCATCTCTCTCTCTGCCCCTGTCCCACTTGCTCGCTCACTCTTTCTTGCTCTCTCTCAAAGTAAGTAAATAAACTTTAAAATAGAAATAAATGACAGAATTGGTAAAATTAGCAATATGGCATTAGACTTGCATTTTCTTACATTGTTTCCAGTCACAATAAAGTCTCAAAAGAAACTAGAAACACTGGTTTTACTCTACATTTCTCATTTACTGCCTAACTATTTGGGTCAGAGAATTTATCTGTACTTAAAATAAGTATATCTATTAACAATACTAATACTGAGGCTACAGTCTAAGTTTATTTAATTTGCTAGTTGAAGCGATTCCATCTAAAACTCAAATGCATAATCCTGGCATATAAGAGGATTAAGCATATATCACAACAAAAACTTATTTTAAAACCCCTGTGAAATGAATATGATAGCAAATATATAATCGCTTAATGTACAAATATGAAATGTTATTAGAAGGGTTTGCCCAGAAATGACAAGGTCTACTGAAATACTATCTTGCAACCAGTTAGACTATCTTGAAGTTTAAGAAACTATGGATGAGGCAAAGAAACACGAAAAATAAGGATTATGAATTAAGAAAGTGGAGGGTAGAAAACAATGCACATATAATTATCTGAATACCAGAGCGCTTTGGAGATTTAAAATCCTGAACCATCTTACACGACAACGAAAAGCATTCCCATCTTTATAGAGTGATTTCACAAAATCTAACTGTGCTTATTGCAAGCTAGGGGTTACCTCCCAGGAGAAATGATAAACTCAGTGCAGCAATTAATCAGAGTGATGAATATGAAATTACAATGGCACTGCCGGGAAGAATTTAGGGGAGGGTGGACAAAGTCCTTTTGGTAGCTGCCTGCCTAGCCAATGGTATCAAATAATGGGGAAGTCCAATACAAACTCATCCCGTAGCCCAATGGTGAAACCACTTCCCAGCTGTTCACATACATGTGAACATACTGGACCAGGCCAGAATACAGTAAGAGTTAAGACAGTGATGTGTCTACGTCTTTGGAAGAAATATTAAAAGAAAATGACCAGTGAGTCTGATATGGGGGTCTCTAATCCACAATAGGTTAAACAGGGAATCTTGCCCTTTCCTAGATAAATATGATTAAGTTAACAATTTTAACCATTTGGAGCAGTGGTGAGGGAGAGAAATTTATAAAAAGTAATAAATAATATCTTTTCAAATGGATCCAGCAGCCATTCTGAAAGAGGTGGGTTGCGGTGGCGGGGGTGGGGGGCAAAATTCTGGTAGCCCAAGAATAATTTATGCAACTGCTCCATTCTTGATTGGTTTAGCTTGCTTACAGAAATCACATCAAAAGTTTATGGAGCACTTACCTATTTGCTAAGAGATGCTTTCCCAGGGGTGGAGTTTGCTCATTTAATTATCACAACACCTCAGTGAAGTAGGTACAATTATGATTAACTTTTTATGGGTGAGCAAACAATGGCTTAGACTGGTTAAGTGCATGTACCATTTATAGGACCAGTCAGAGAGTGGTGGAATTGGAATTAAAGCATGGATTTGTCCCCAGAGCCCAAATGTTTAACCACTTATGTGGTGATGTATGTGGCTACTGCCTCTGAAACCATACTTGAATCAATCCTCTGGGGAGTTCTATTCCTGTTCCTTGAAAAGTCGTGGTCATATACTAGTCATTCAATTCTAGAGCAGAAGTTTCTGTACTATTCTAAAGGAAGAAGGCATAATTTATAATTTTATGCATGGGAGGCATTTTAGTACTGAGTTTCTAGGATAATACCTATTTCTCTTCTTTCCCTCCTCCCCCATTCTTCCTTGAACCTGAAAAGTCCTATTTTAGATCAGGAAAGGGCCCTAGGAGTTGTCTTATCTGACATTCTCATTATTTAAAAATGATAAAACCAGCCTCAAAGAGGTTAAATGATTTAGAGGTGATGAGTAGGGGTCCCCAGGGTGTGGAATCCCCAACTAGCACTTTGTCCTATGATGTTAGATGTTAGAGGATCTTCCATCTCTGCCCCATGTGTTTCCAGCCACCTGAAGGAGGAAATGTACTCTACAAATCATGTTTTTCAGTCTCAGTAAAGGGAGGTTTACCACGACCATTTGGACAGCTCTCATGTTATAACAGAAACAATGAAAGAGGCTTTACTGAGCTTCTCTGTTGCAACCACAGGCTAACTGTGACACTGGACACAAACAACCCTGAAACCAATCTCAATTTTCTATTTGAACTAAAAGGAAGAAAGCAAATACATCAACGTGTCAGGCTGCAGATTTAACTTGGAGAAGAAATAAAAGCCAGACAGAAATAGAAAAGAAGGAACATAGGAAATATAAAGGAAAATACCAATTGTATAAATTAGATTAACACTGGGTCTCCTAGTCATTTTTAGGTCTCATATTTCTGACACATCAGACAGTTTTCCTGTCTCCATTTCCTTTTGCTTCTCTACAGCCCTTATTTCTAACACCAATTGTAAAGGTAACCTATAAACTGATTACTAACTGACACAAGATTAACTAAAAAGGGCAGTTACACACACACGTGCACACACATACATATACACACACTTGTACCTCTACACTGTATACAAACTCATGTTGACATTTAAACACATCAGAGGCCTATTATTCAAATACATAATCTGTCTCGAAGTGTTTCTCAGGGTGCCGCTAGCATTTGGAGTGAAACAATTATTCCTTGAATAGACTATCCCATCAAATGCATGATTCGTAACACCTCTGCCTCTGCCACCAAATCTCAGTGGTTGCACTTAGTCATTGTGACAAGCAGAAAGCCCCCTCAGGCATTTCGAAATCCCCCCCCCGGGGTGGGGCAGTACTTCCCCAAAAGAGGAACACCAGACTAAGAACATTCTAGGTCCAACACAGACAAACTATGAACATTGTGGACTTAATATGTTTCATTCAAGACTTACTGAGGGTCCGCCATGAGCACAACCCTGTGCTAATTTTTGGGAGGTCAATTCACAATCCAAACAGATAAGGATTTTGCTGTAATGGGGATGGTGGGAGAGACAGATATTGATTAAATCTTCACATGTAGACGCATCACTGTCTTAACTCTTACTGTATTCTGGCCTGGTCCAGATATATATATATATATATATATATATATATATATATATATATTCAGAATTCTGATAATAGGAACAAAGAGACACGTGATGTTACTAGACTCTCTAAGAGGGAGAATTGCTTAGATTAGTTAAGGAAGTTTCCTTAAGGAACTTCAAGCTTGAGCACAGTTATGAAGCCTAAGTAGGGTTCACTTGGTGATGAGGAAAAGTACAAACATTTTCAGTAGCAGGAACAGCATGTACAAAGTTCACCATGGGGAGACAGAGCATGGCAAGTATGTGGGATGGACACAAGACTACTGCGGCTAGACCTTATGGAATGAGGAGTGTCACATGAGATAAAATACAGCTAAATAAGGATGAAGCTACACAGTCTTACAGTCCATGTCAGGAAGTTTTCAGAAATAACCAACCAGGTAAAATGTGGTAGAAGGCAGAAGGAGGTGCATCACATGAGACACAAATCCACCAGTGGGTGTTATTCCCTAAGGTTTATAATCAAATCAACTCTTGTCTGAATGAAGATCAAGTTGGCACAGATAAAAATACCTTCAGTGCGTTGTAATCATGTGGAAATCACTCAAACCACAAATCTGGTAGTATGCAAGGTAGGAATATGTAGGAGTGGATGTCTGTCTAGGAAAGTTGGGAGGAATCTGGAGACAACCTGGAGAGGTCAAGTGTTAGAGGGGAATAAACACTGGGGATGGAGATGAAGCTCCAGGAACTGGTTTTACTTCCAAACCTTCTTGTCTCATGGGAACTTTGCCACTGCCAGATTAGAGCTTTTATCAATAAATGAGGACAATACAATCCCCAGGGTACTGAGTATGATTAACTGAAATATCTGGAGAAAGAGTGTCTAACTCAGTATTTGGCACATCCCAGACGCACAATGCATGCTTTTAATGAAACTAAGTTTCTTAAGTAGTAAATTAAGGCAGTAAAAACTGCTCTGACATTCCAAAGGTGTCATAAGGGCAAACAGGGTAAGTTAGTAAAGAAACACAGGATATTATTATCTTCAATAAAGAAGGGTGGCATGAATGCCACTCTGAATTCATCACCCATTTTTTTTTCCTGCCAGTGGACTATATTCACAGACACATACTATTCCATGAAACCTCTCTCTTTTAATCCTTAGAAAAGTCCAAGGTAGAGGATAGAAGGAATAACAGCATGCAACTTTTTTTTTCCTGCTGTAATGACCATTACTGTGAGAGGATAGTTTAAGTGCTTTAAGTGCACGTGCACATGATTTTTCTTTGGGTGCATAACAGAAAATGAAGTGCTGTTGCGGGGGAGTTGTGGCCCAACCTATGGGGCAACATTTTGTGTGAAATGTTGACTGACCACAGTTCTTTTTCAACTAAATGCAGTTTACAGCCATTTGTTCCCAGCAGATGCCAATGCTGTGAATGTTCTGTCCCCCTCAGCCCACCTCTAAATGAACCTGCAGCTGTGGTGACCAGTTCCCAGTGCACTGACAACTTCACCTCAAGTGCCTGCCTCTCTATCCAAGGGCTTTCTCTGGAGAGCTTGTTCAGCCTGCTTGCTGGGAGGCCTATAAGAGTCTAAGGCTTAATTACCCCAGGAATTACACTCAATCAATGACAGTTGAGAGTTGGTGGAAAAATACTTCATCTTATTTTGTCCTTTGATGGACTATTCTTTTTTTTAATGTTTATTTGTTTTTGAGGGGGGGAGGGAGAAAAAGAGAGAGAACAAACAGGGGAGGGGCAGAGAGAGACACAAAGAATGTGAAGCAGACTCCACACTTTGAGTTGTCAGTGCAGAGCCCGAAGCGGGGCTTGAACCCATGAAGCATGAGATCATGACCTGAGTCAAAGTCAGGCGGTCAACCAACTGAGACACTCAGGCACCCCTGATGGAATTATTTCTAAAGCATGTTCCTCATGGTTCCTCAAAGGGTCCCCAATAGGACTGATCCCCAGTTGCCCACCATGATAACCTATTCATGAAAACCCTTTCAGTTAGTATTTCCTTTCCCTGTCTCACTTTCCCTATTTTCCTCCATGTACTTCTTCTAATTACCTCCCAAATTAACACTTGTACCCATTTTATGTCTCACAATGTACTTCTGGTGAAACTCAAACTTGGGTATAGAATTCCTGGAACTGTCCAGTTCATAATGCACAAATTCCATATCTAATGACACAATGGTGTCTCATCTAAAAAGAATTATGTTCCTATGGTCTATAGAAAAAGGAAATCACTATTTTTTAATGCCTGTTACAGAGAAAATACTGAAATTGAGGATACATTGCCTAATGGAATGGGAGCTGTTGAAAATATCAACATATGACTTTAAACTGTATTTAAACATTAGGCCATACCGATGCCCACTAACTCTTGAGGGTCACTTACTTCAAAAGCAATGAGTTGAAAAGATTAACTAATTTATTGTGATAGATGACTTTGTGCCTAAATGTCCTTTCCCACCTTCTGATTCCTAATTGCCTATATTGATGGCATTAAGTTTAACTTGCTAAATAAAGCCGAGGAGGAGTTAACATTTCATGTGAACGACCTACAGATGCCCCCTCATCCAAGCCTCTTGGAGGGCTTCCAATAGATGCTAAACCATGAAACCCCTGTAATTAGCTACTTTAGATACTGAGTTAGTGAGGAAAAGAACTACCCTCATTTTATTTACCTCTACACCACTAGTTCCTAACACAGTGCTTTCTACTTAACTACGTGAGCAATAAAATGCTCTTGAATGAATGAACACATAAGCAACTTCCACTTGGATGACTTTTATTGTGTATATGTATTAAAAAAGGAGAAGATTTGGTATCCAAATGGTTACAGATCTAAGGAGAAAATACTAGTGTACATTTATCTTTCATCTTCAGTGTGAAAGCCAGAAAGCTACCTGGCTCTTTTCAGGTCCATTTACATATCTGAGAAGTTAGAAGCAAGAGAAAGCTAAAAGATGACAAGATATAAGGATGACCCTTAAAAGAAATATTTCATCCATATAAGTACTTGTCTAAACTCACTATTCTCTGTTCTTTTAGTAAAGTTGGTATGGAGGAATCACGGAACTTCAGGTCAGAGTCAATTTCATCATATATTCTTTATACAACATTAGGAACAAATAAGGAGTTCAGAAGAGTATCTACTCCATATTTACAACAACTAAGCAACAGTTAATCAACTCACTGTACATGATCTTTTTTTCAGAAAGTGAATATATTATTGGTTTATGGATGAAGTGCCCTGGAGCATTTTGGGCTTGCTGTCAGTCCCGACATAGCAATAAACTAGGAAAGAACAAACTTACCAATGTAGGCATGTTATACACAGTAACTGAATTTCTAAAGAACTCAGTTTTTAACGGAATGGAGCTCTGTCCTGCCATAATCTTGATAATTTTCTTTTAATTCCATAATAGTTATCATACAGTGTTATATTAGTGTTAATATAGTGATTCAACAGTTCTATACCTTACATAGTGCTCATCATGGTAAATTCACTCTTAATCCCCTTAATCTATTTCACCCATCCCCCCACCCATCTCCCCTGTGGTAACCACCAATTTGTTCTCTGCAGTTCAGAGTCTGTTTCTTGTTTGCCTCTTTTTTTTTCTTCATTTGTTTTGTTTATTAAATTCCACATATGAGTGAGATTTATGGTATTTGTCTTTCTCTAACCAATTTATTTCATTTAGCTTTATACGCTCTAGATCCATCTATGTTGTTGGAAATGACAAGATTTCACTCTTTTTGTAGCCAAGTAATATTCCTTTGTACATATGTACCATTTCTTCTTTTTCCATTCACCTCTCGATGGGCACGTGGACTGCTTCCACATGTTAGCTATTATACATAATGCTGCAATAAAAACAGGGGAGCATTATATCTTTTCAAATTAGTGTTGTTGTTTTCTTTGGGTAAATACCTGGTAGTAGAATTACTGGATCCTATGATAATTCTATTTTTAATTTTTAACCTCCTTACTGTGTTCCATAATAACCATACCAGTTTGCATTCACACCAACAGTACAGGTGGATTCCTATTTCTCCACATCCTCACCAACACTTGTTTCTTGTGTCTTTGATTGTAGCCATTCCGACAGGTGTGAAGTGGTACCTCAGTGTGGTTTTGATTCACATTTCCTTGATGATAAGTGATGTGGAGCGTCTTCTCATGTGTCTGTTGGCCATCTATTGGTCTTCTTTGTAGAATGTCTGTTTGTGTCTTCTGTCCATTTTTAATTGGACTATTTGTTTTTTGGGTGTTGAGTTGTTACAAATTCTTTACATATTTTGGATACTAACCTTTATCGAATATGTAATTTGCAAATATCTTCTCCCATTCAGTAAGTTGTCTTTTAGTTTAGTTGATTGTTTCCATTGCTGTGGAGAAGCGTTTTATTTTGATGTAGTCTCACTAGTTTACATGTGCTTTTGTTCCACTTGCCTCAGGAGATCTATCTAGAAAAAATGTTGCTAGGGCCTATGTCAAAGAAATTATTGCCTATGTTCTCTTCTGGGATTTTTATGGTTTCACATTTAGGTCCTTAATCCATTTTGACTTTATTTTTGTGTGTGGTATAAGAAAGTGGTTCAGTTTTACTTATTCATTTTTTTGCATGTACCTGTCCAGTTTTCCCTGCACCATTTGTTGAAGAAACAATCTTTTTCCCATTGTATATTCTTTCCTGCTTTGTCAGAGATTAATGGACCATATAATAGGTTTATTTCTGGGCTTCCTATTCTGCTTTGTTGATCTATGTATCGATTTTTTGTGCCAGTACCATAATGCTTTGACTACTATAGCTCTGTAGTATATCTTGAAATCTGGAATTGTGATACTTCCAGCTTTGTTCTTCTTGCTCAGGACTGCTCTAGCTATTCGGGGTCTTTTGTGGTTCCACACAAATTTCAGGATTATTTGTCCTAGTTCTGTGAAAAATACTGTTGGTATTTTCATAGGGATTGTATTAAATGTGTAGATTGCTTTGGATATTATATACAATTCAACATTATTTATTATTCCAATCCATGAGCATGGAACATCTTTCCAAGCATTTCTGCTGTCTTCAATTTCTTTCATCAATGTTTTATCATTCTCAGAGTACAGGTCTTTCACCTCCATAGTTAAGTTTATTTCCAGGTATTTTGTAATTTTTGGTGTACTTGTAAAGGGGATTATTCTCTTAATTTCTCTTTCTGCTACTGCATTATTAGTGTACAAAAATACAACGGATTTCCATACATTGATTTTGTATCTTGTGACCTTAATGAATTAATTTATCAGTTCTAGTAGTTTTTTCGTGCAGTGTTTAGGGTCTTCAAAAATAGCATCATATCCTCTACAAATACTGAAAATTTTTCCTTACCAATTTGGATGCTTTCTATTTCTTTTTCTTGTGTGACTGCCATGGAGAAGACTTTCAGTACTATGTTGAATAAAAATGGTGAGAATGGACATCCTTGTTTTGTTCCTGATCTTAGAGGAAGAGCTCTCAGTTTTTCAACGTTGAGTATGATGTTCACTATGCATTTTTCATATAGGGCTTTTATTATGTTGAGATATATTCCCTCTTAACATACTTTGTTGAGGGTTTTTATCATGAATAGAAGTTGTACTTTGTCAGATGCTTTTTATGCATCTACTGAAATGATCATATGATTTTTATGTTTCCTCTTGTTGATGTGATGTATCATGTTGATTGGTTTGTGAATACTGAACCACTCTTGCATCCCAGTAATAAATCCCACTGGATTGTGGTGAATTATTTCTTTAATGTACGGTTGGATTCGATTTACTAATATTTTGTTGAGGAATTTTGCTTTCTCTCTCCTTCTATTCTGAATGACAGTCTTGGTGGATAGAATATTCTTGTTTGCAAGTTTTTTTTTCTTTTAGCACTTTGAAAATATCATGCCACCTTTCTGGGCTACAAAGTTTCTAGTGAAAAATCAGCTGATGGCCTTATGGGGTTTCCCTTATATACAACTCCTTTCTTTTCTCTTGGTGCTTTCAAAATTCCTCTTCATCACTACGTTTTGCCAAGACTATGTATCTTGGTGTGGCCCTCCTTGGGTTGTTTTGTCTCTGTGCCTCCTGGATCTGGATTTCTGTTACCCTAGATTCAGAAAATTTTCAGCTATTATTTCTTTAAATAAATTTTCTACCCCCTTTTATCTCTCTTCTCTGTCTGGGGTCCCTATAATGCAAATGTTATCATGCTTGATGGTGTCAATGAGTTCCCTTAGCCTGTTTTCATTTTTTATTATTTATTCTCTCTCCTGTTCAGCTTGATTGCTTTCTATTACTCGGTCCTCCAGGTTGCTGACTTGTTCTTCTAATTCCTCTAGTGTATTTTTAATTTTAGTTTTTGAGTTCTTCATCTCTGATTGGTTCTTTTTTATGTTTTCTATCTCTTTGTTGATGGTATCACTGATGTTCTCCACTCTTAAGTACAGTGAGTATCTTTATTACCATTACTTTAAATTCTGTATCAGATATATTTCTTTTCTTGGTTTCATTTAGCTCTCTTGCTGTGATTTTGTCATGTTCTTTCATTTGGGCCATGATTTTTCTGTCTCCTCATTTTGTCTAACTCTCTGTGTCTGTTTCCATGTGTTAGGAAAGTCAGCTACATCGCCTGCTCCTGAAAGGAGTGGCCTTATGAAGAAGAGGTCCTGTAGTGCCCTGCAGTGAAATGTTGCCCATTTTCCAGTATCTGGTGCTTCAGGAGTACCTCCTATGTGTGTTGCGTGTGCTCTGCTGTTGTGGCTGAACTGCTTTTCCCTTCTCTTCAGTTGTCTGCAATAGCTCTCTTTGCCTACTGCGGGCAGGGTTTGGTCCTTGGGTTGTTAGTACACCAGTCTTGGTTCACCTTGGGTTTGAGTTGAGTCAGACCAGGCATTTGCCAGAGATGCGGTAGCAATGAACTGCTGGGCACTCTCCCTGTGTCGTGCCCTGAGAAGCTTTCATCGGTGGGTGGGGCCTGCAGTCAGACCACAGGTCTGCCCCCAGCCCACTGCTGGGGCTTCAGTGGGACTGGTGTGTGTGGTTATCTTCTATCCTACATGTAGGGGTCACTTTGGAATGGAGCTGACCCCTGTCGGGGCTGCTTGTTTGCTTATTGCCACGCTTGTGGCACCACTTTGGATGGGCTCTAGGCAAGTGCATACTGGAGGGGGCAGGTGTGAAGGAAAACTTGGAATAGGCGCCCAGTGCCAGCAAGGTCAGAGTTGGTCCACTGCAGAAGGGGACCTGTGGGGATGAGGGACTGAAGCAGGATGCATTGGAGGGAAAGGTTTGCAAAAGAGCATGGGGACAAAGTGAGCAGTGTTAGCAAGCTAAGCAGAGTGTTGGCTCCATGTTAGTTCCCACAGGTCTGTGTGTCTAGACTGGGGGTACAGAATGGAAATGGCACCAACCATGTCTTTGTTCCTAGATAAGTCCCTTAGAGATCTCTACACCTCCAGTACATGCTCTGAGATCAGTAAACAAATCTCTCCCCTGTGTTTGCCAAGCATTTTTCAAACTGCTGTTTCTAGGCTCTGTCTCCACAGGGCTGTTTACTGTGCTGTCTCTTTAAGGGTGGGGACTCTGTCCTCCAGGCTCTCCCACAGGGGAGCCAGGTGATGTTTAAAATGCCAGGTGTTGGGGCGCCTGGGTGGCTCAGTCGGTTAAGCAGCCGACTTCGGCTCAGGTCATGATCTCGCGGTCCGTGAGTTCGAGCCCCGCGTCGGGCTCTGGGCTGACAGCTCAGAGCCTGGAGCCTGTTTCAGATTCTGAGTCTCCTTCTCTCTGACCCTCCCCCATTCATGTTCTGTATGTCTCTGTCTCAAAAATAAATAAACGTTAAAAAAAATTTAAAAAAAAATTCCAGGTGTTAAGCTCCACTGATTTTAACAACATATGAAATTCAGCCCCTCTGGTTGTCAAAGCCAAATGTTATGGGGTTCTTCTTCCCCATGTGGGCTTCCCATGCCTATGGTATCTGTTTCCTTCCCTTCTCTATGCCTGCAGCATTCCTCCCACCCAGGGACCATCTCGTGGGTCCATTTAGCTCCCGACTGCATCTCTGCCCTTCCTACCATCTGTAATATGGTCTCTTCCCTACATTTAGCTGTGGAGAGTCTATTCTGCCAGTCTTCAGGTCATTTTCTGGGTTATTTAGATTGATGTGGGTGTCATCTAGTTGTATTCATGGGACAAGGTGAGCTTAGTTAGGATCCTCCTACTCCAGCCATCTTTCCTGGAAGTCTCAATCTTGTTCATTTTTGATACCACTTCCCAAAATACTCCATCACCCTCAGAAACTTTGCAATGCTTTCTACTAATACCTAGGTAGTCATGATTCTATGCTACAGTAAGACCTTTAGAATTTGACTTTTGATGTGATGATTGATTTTTCCTAGTTCACAGAAACCGAATGCGTTATGATCAACATCTGATACCCATGAACTTCAGAGTTTATTAGAGAAAACTGTATAAGTGTGTGAGATAAAGCAAAAGAGAAAGGACTTTGACTTGGCTAGGTATAGATTTTAAAGGAAATCTCCTCCCATAAATGGAATATCCAATCATTCCAGCATTTTTGCTTGAAGGGAGAATATAAAATCATGGCGATTCTAAAGTTTCAATTCCCCACTCCTTTTACCCAGTTCAACCAGACTATCTTTGCTTTAATGTGAGCTCAGGGAAGTCTAGGAAGTCTTTTTTTTTTTTTTAATGTTTATTCATTTTTGAGAGAGAGACAGAGAGACAGAGCATGAGTAGGTGAGAGGCAGAGAGAGAGGCAGACACAGAATCCGAAGCAGCTCCAGGCTCTGGGCTGTCAGCATGGAGCCTGACGTGGGGCTCGAACCCACAGACTGTGAGATCATGACCTGAGCTGAAGTTGGCCACTCAACCACTGAGTCACCTAGGCACCCCATTCAGGGAATTCTAGTGCCTGATTCTCTGCTATTGTTCTGTTACTAAGGACTGTTGAGGATTTTCTGTATCCTTAGCACTTACCAGCCCACCCTGATTTGCTTTTCTGGCTCTCCATCAATGTATGCTTTGCGTGACATTGGAAAGCACCTTCTCTCCTCCCCTTGATCCCCTTTTTTCTTCCCCACTTTTTCTTCCAGTCCAGGTCTGCTTTTAAGACCTTCCCCTGTTGGCGAGCCTTTTCAAAGTTTGTCTGTTGGCCTCTCTAGGTGTTTAGCTATCAAAGCCACTTGGCCTGTCCACTCAGGAGCATTCTCTGTGATTCTTTAAGGCCGCAATCACACACTCACATTTATACAAGAACAGGAGCAGAAACTGAGCCTTTAACAATAACTTGCCATAACAGATTGCTTTATGAAAAGCATCTCTAACACTCAGAACATTAAGATCCAGCTCAGGTCTATTTTAGGGGATGCTGAGGGCATGGAAATATTGCCTTGTAAGAGGTAAAAAGCTTTTCTCCTTCAGTACCTGTACCCAACAAGGTCAAATATCTTGTTTTTTGCTTGTTTGACTTATATACCTATTTAATAAACAAATGTAACATTAATAGGTATCTATATTGGTAACAGTTTACATTTCTTTTAAGTGGTTTTAAGAAGGAACACAGAAAGGAAGGGGGTGGGAAGATAGGCAAATTGGGTGAAGGGAAGTGGGATATACAGGTTTCTAGACAGGAAATGAAGAAGCCATGGGAATGAAAGGCACAGCATAGGGAATAAGGTCAATGATATTGTAAAAGCACCATATGGTGACAGATGGTAAGTGCACCTGTGGTAAGCACAGCATAACATAGAAAGATGTTGTATCACTATATATATGTACACCTGAAACTAATATAACATTGTGTGCCAACTGGAAGAAATTTATTTTTTATTTAAAATTTTTTTTAATTTTTTTAATTTTTATTTATTTTTTGAGAGAGAGACAGAGTGTGATCAGGGGAGGGGCAGAGAGAGAGACAGAAAGGGAGAGAGGGAGGGAGACACAGAATCCGAATCAGGCTCCAGGCTCTGAGCTGTCAGCACAGAGCCCAATGCAGGGCTCGAACCCATGAACTGGGAGATCACGACCTGAGCCGAAGTTGGAAGCTTAACCAACTAAGCCACCGAGGCGCCCCTTGAATAAAATATTTTTTAAAACGATTGCAGAAAATGGGCAGATTGTAAAGATTGCATACTAGTACACCAATGCATACTAGTACACCAATAGGCATGCTTTACTAATAGTTGCATTTCTACAAGACTCATTATCTTCCCTTTGTACAGGAAATCAGTCTTCATTCAAATAATACTTATATAATCTTTGAAAAAAATTAAAATTTCTGAGGCTGATGGAACAAGATCTTTATTTGGGACAGGGAGGGACAGAGTGCTGATAACAATGAGATGGGTTTTCAGGGGTATTACTAAACATTGCAAGTATGAATGATTTGACATTGTTTCATAATCCTTTACTTCATGGATATTTAACAAATTCACTTATATAAAGAGTCATTCTCTTCATTCACAGATTCATAAAAGTAAAAATATTCCTAACTGTAATAATCATGTGAAAACCTCAGCACCCTCAGAACAGGAAACCAGAAGACTTGCGTTTAGGTTCTGTTCCAAACTAATGTTTTGGCCTTTAAGTCACTTAGTGGGACTCACTACCCAGCTGTGAGAAGCAAAGATGAAAAATTCTCAAGTCTTTTGCAACTCAATAGTTATCACATAATTATTAAACAATAAAAACACATTCCAAAACACTGTTTCTACTCTGAAGTCACATTCTCTAGAAACAGAGGCTAAGATCAAGACTCCTTAGCAATTATTTCCTGATGGTGTGTTCTGAAGAGAAACCCATAAGGGAATGAGGGAAGCAAGATGGCACAAAGGAAAAAGTTAAGCAAAGATACATCTTCAGGAGGCATCTAGCCCCAGCCTGACCCTACAGGGAGCTCGGGAACATAAACCATACCACTGAGTTTTTCCCACCTGGAACCAAGGAGACTGAGTCCTTATATGTGCGTATTAGTGAGGCGATGACCAAGGAGCACTTTGAGAAATGAAGGCACATCTTACTACGCTCCTGGGGATAGGGCAAATCTCTGGAGAAATGAATGTGAGCTGTAGCAGCCGACTGCACATCCGCCAACGAGTGGTCGGACTGGCTTGTGTGGTGAAGGGAATCTGGATGAGGTAGCAACACCACCATTTATTAAGTACTTTCTTCCTTACTCAATTTTTCTGTCTAAATGGCATTGCTCAAGGTCCGATGAGATAAATGATGTGAATGCTTGGTAATGTTTTTTTCACATAAAAGGCATTTGATAAATACATATAAAAAGGACTGGTTATTATGCTTTACAACAAGGAGAAGCTCTCATGTAGCTGTAAAGCTATTTGTGTTTGTATTTCGTTTAGATCATACATTGTATGAAATGGTTATTCAATGAAAAAGTAGAAAATGGAGCACAACAGTGAAGGCTTCTTGGAAAAAAAAATATCTGAAGGAGTTCTTTATACTTTAACGGAGAATAAAGATTGAACATTAAAAATGGCTAGTACACATGAGAAAAATTGAACCTGAAGTACCCTTGAATTTTGTTTTACTTCTGTCAAGTGACCTTGTTCCAGGAATTCATGTTACATTTAGACCTGACTGAATACTGGATAAAGATAGTTTATTAGAACTTTAACACAAAGCAGAGCATAGATAAGGCTGATAATATTTATTTTTGTTTAAAAAGCAAAAGTCTGCCCTCAGTAGTAGAGATAATACGTTTCTACAAAAAAAAAAAAAAGTTCCCTTCAAATAGACTACTATTTGAAACATAATTTAGGGGTTTAATTATTTAATACTCAGATAACTTCTTAAAAAATGCACAAATAATATTTTAAGTCACCATTAGGAACATATACCTTACAGTGAAGCAAGACTCAAGAACACATATTTTAAAAGAAAACCAAGCAGGGATCCTGTGATAACTTGGGACTCGAGGAAAGCCAAGCACATGGGAAATGGATGCGACGAAGACAAATGGTGCCTCCATCTTGGAGAGTCTTAAAAAAAAAAAAAAAAAAAAAAAAAACGCTACAGAGAAAAGATTGTTCATCTTTTCCAGGTCATGGGACGTGTTGAGAGTCTGAAGAATGCTATGAACTTTCTTCCCGAAGGGGAAAATGCATATGCACACAGAATTTTGCTATCAGTTAGGGGTAATTATAGAACACCAAATCCCTCCATGAACCACTACTGTAAGGAGGAATGGAAGTATGTTTGAATCTATGAAAAAGAAATGACAGTAAAAGGTGAAAAGGAAATTTCTGTTCTGAATATGTAACTCTTTTTTCTTTCACTTAGAGAAAGTACATCTCAGGTTTAATGACGTTAATGAAGCTTAAATTAATAGGAAATACATTTAAGCATATTTCACCCGATACTCACAAAGATTTTTTTGTGAGGGAAAGAAAGTAATTACAGTTAGAGTTTCATTAGGGGGACCAAGGAGATACTTCATGACTGACTAGGCTGAGATTAGATTTCTGAACCAGTAAGAACTACCCATTAAGGTTTTTTCCACAGTAAAGTTTTGCTTCTTTTTTAAATTATCAAATCACACTCTGTTTAATTTTTTACTTTCTTGACATCGTTCCAGCCTCTCTGTTAACTCAGGATGCACTCTGACAGAAAACCCTCTACAAACCAAATACCTCCCTACCTCTTCCACATTTGAGAAATGTTAAGAGACACTAGTTTGATTTAGATTGATGCTGACCTTTATGTATTCCAGCTCCATTTTTAACCATGATTTTTTGGGGACTCCAAGATCCATCCCTTGCCTCTTCCTACAACCTGTCTATTGCCTTGGCTTCACGGAACCTGGCTATCTTCCATATATTTATAATCTGTTTTCATCTATTGTGTTTTGGTTTTGGTTGACCTTGGCTCTCCAGCAAGGTCTTTAAGCAGGTTTCTGGAAACAGAATAGGTCATCTAAATAGCTGCAGTTCAAGATTAAAAAATCATAATATGCTCTTAAAGCACAGTGCTCACATTTAGAGAAAATCTAGTTGCCTCAGATTTTCGTTCCTATTTGAACTGTACGTAAGAGGAGCACCTCATCATTGTGAGACTCACATGCTCCACAATGCCCACACCCCCACGTGCAGATCAGGAGCCAGACTAATTCTGCTCTCCTCCTCAAGTATTAAAACAGGTAATGCACTTTTATTCATATTAGAACCAACTGAAATTATTCTGGAAAATTAATGCTCCAAATGAATGCAATTTCAGAGCTTGGTAAGTACATTACAGACTTATTATACTTACTCTGTATGGGATGTTATATTCAGCAGTTTTGATTTCTACAGAAGACTAGGAATAATTTTTCTATCTTTTCTGCATGATAACCTGATAACCTGGCACTTTTCCTGAAACAGAAAGGTATCACTGTAGCTTTGGATGCCATAATCTTTTAAAAGATATTCAGTTAAAAAATCAGAGGCAATAGAAAAGGAGAAATACAGCATGCACGCACCCCTCTGTTTCTGCCTTTGTCTCTCACACACAAACATACAGATATAAATAATATGCACGAATGTATATTACACCAAGCACCGTATAAGGTATGAAGTGTATCGATGATGAAAACAGAAGAGACAGTATTTGCCTTCATGGCTTATTTTCTAGTAGCTAAAGCAAAGAGTACACACAGAGGGATGGTCCTTCAGTAGGAGGGAAGACTCTCCTGAAGACATAACAAGAGAGAAGATGAGATGTAGCAGGTTCATAATTTGGTAGCAGAAGAGAAGGGAATTCCTGCTTGATGTTTATTATTTTTCTCAGGAACACGGGAGGTAAGATCATAAGCTCAGGGTAAGGAGAAAGGATCCAAATAAGGAGGTTTAAAGAGAGAGGAGAAAGGCTAAACTATTTATTTTGGAGAGTGGAAAACTACACAGTTACTGGGCAATGCTAAAGATCTAGTTAAGTTTGAGTTAATGAAGCTAAGGTGAAAATAACTTGCCAGCTTCTGTGATTCTTTCCAGTTAGGTTAAGTGGATGCAGGAATGGAAAAAGCAAATGGTTGGTTTCGACACAGAAGGAGGTTTTCAAGGCATATACAATGGAATGAGAGAGGGACAAGGAACTGGAGGGGGTTTTCAAGGAAGAACATAAAAGGAGGGATTAATGGAATCAGGGTAATCATGAAGCAAAGTGATAAAAAGAAGAATGGCGGATAAAGAACCATCCATAGATTGAAGATAGTAATTGGTCTAGTGTATTAGGGAAAAGAACTTGAAAGGAAAGAAGGCCATGTTGAGGGAAAAGGATGTTTGCACTTTTGACTTTGGAATTAGTACAGTTTTTAAGACTTGGTCCAGGTTGATATGGAGTGGAGGTGGTGGGGACAGGCCAAAGAACTCAGTGTGAGTTTTTGGCAACATGGACATTGAAATTGCTATGAATGATAGCAGCAGTTTGAGTGTAAAGAAAGAATATAAAATCAGGTAATAAATTATTCAGTGAATCAAAGGGGGTGACCAAGATATCTAACATGATAGCAACTTGAAGGCAGATGTAGTGTTATGGTGGCTCCTCAAAGAAACAAAGATTTTTATTTATTTATTATTTTTTAAGTTTATTTATTTTTAGGGGGGGAGGGAGAAAGAAAGAGAGCGCGCGCACAAGCAGGGGAGGAACAGGGAGAGAGAATCCCAAGTGGGCTCTGCACTGTCAGCACAAAGCCCGATGCGGGGCTCCATCTAACAAACCGCCAGATCATGACATCAGCTTAAATTCAGAGTCGGAAACTTAACCAACTGAGCCACCCAGGTGCCCCAACAAAGATTATTTTTAAAGAACAGAGTAAGAGGAGCACTGTGATCAGTAATCGTAAATGGAGAGAAAATGGAAATACCTGTCCTACAATCCTGGAGGAAGGCAGTATAGCTTTGATTTAGAGGAACAGAGCAATGTACATCCTCTGAGGATGGCCAAGTTTTGGTAGAGACAAACAGGTCATCAGCCTAAGGAGGGTGTTTTAGTTGGAATGAATGGCTATGTTCGGGCAGGGGAGGGTAAGGAGAGAGAGGGAGAGAGAGGAAGAGAGAAGGAGAGAGAGAGAGAGAAGGGAACATAGCCTTTTTATCATGGCTAAATCCTTTGGTTTTCAAGAATTTGGCAGATGAGAATAGTATTTTACTAATGAAAAAAATTTAGTTCTTAAAGTACATTTGCATCAGTTTCAATCCAGAAATATCAGGTATATTTGTAGACTGAGACCATGCATTTTATTCATTCAGGGTCTTATAATTATACTAAAAAGCGAAATAAACAATACCCTATGTCCCACAAAAAAACTTTTTAAAAGTTGTGCTCTTGTACCTCCTAAGTGAAAGCCTTTGCGTTTTCATGGATATATACCAGTAGTTTTCAAAGTGAGCAGCAAGGATCCTTAGGGACACTGATACTTTAAGGACCATTCTGGAAGAACATGGATGTCAAACAAGTTGGTGTCTGTACCCATTCCATTTGTATTTAACCAGAAAAACTCTTTTGTATGTTTCTAGGTTTTGTTTTCATAATGGCTTACTCTTTAAAACAAAAAAAAAGTTTGGAAATTTTAGACTGGAGTGACGAGCATTTACAGATGTTAGCCTTCATTCTGCCTTTACCTAGGGCTGTCACGCTCCATTTCTCATCAGTGTAATTTCTTCGTGTATAACATGGTGCAAATAATGCTTGTCCAGGATGGTTGAGAGGTCTAATGAGATAGTACGTGGAAAAGTGCTTTGTTTGATATACATGTAATGGAATTTTATCATCATTACTGTCTACGTGAAAGACTTTTAATCAATGACCAATAAGGTGGCGGTCCTTTAGAGACCTGGACATAATGAAGGTCAGCGATGAACCACAATATTTGGTTTATCCTTTGCGATCTATGCTGTTTATAAAATATGGGATAGAAATAATTCTGATGGGAGCCTGGATGGCTCAGTTGGTTAAGCGTTCGACTTCAGCTCAGGTCATGATCTCATGGTTCTTGAGTTCGGAGCCTGGCGTCAGGCTCTCTGCTGACAGCTCAGAACCTAGAGCCTGCTTCAGATTCTGTGTCTCCCTTTCTCTCTGCCCCTCCCCTGCTTGCAATCTCTCTCTCTCTCTCTCTCTCTCAACCTCTCTCTCTCTCTCTCAAAAATAAATAAACATTAAATTTTTTTTAAAAAGAAAGAATTCAGAAATAAGATGTCTTCAAAAACCATATTTTTAATGAATTATGTTTTAATGCTGTATCTTTGGTTTTAGTCAAATATCCACACCTTAAACAGTGAAACGAGACAACTGTGCATTTTTTCTAGATCCATTACTGGAAATATCATCCATTATTATGTTGCTTAATATTGCTTGTACAAGGACTCATATTATGAGTTTTTTTAGTACCAGGAAAAAGGTTTGCTCCTTATGAAAAAAAGGTTATGTTTCTTTTGATCAGATTATATATTCTACTGTATCCCATGTTTTGTTTAACTGCTTGCAAATTCAGAACACAGTCTAATGTTCTGTTATGATATGTATATTAGCCCAGGATCTTGACAATATACAACCTTTCTTTATCTCATTCTCTTTCCCCTGCCCCAATACATGCACACATAAGCATACAAACAATTTCAATATATTTTTCAATGAACATTAACATAAAAGGGTCATTTATTTTCAATCCCTCATTAGTTTTGAAAATTAAATTCATTTATATAGTAAATTAATTCAACCTATTACAAAGTTTTATTTTTATACAAAGATAACTATGCTATGTGTGTATATATATATATAATTTATCAAGAAATTTATTGAGCTATTTAATATAATTTTTGAATCAATGACTTATTTATTCTGAAAAATATTTAGTTAATCCCAAATGTGTGTGTGTGTGTGTGTGTGTGTGTGTGTGTGTGTGTGTGTATGTACACAAATATGACAGAAGCCAGTAAGACTTGGCTTGAGGGAGACCTCAATGAGGTCAGGGCCTAGTTTTACAAATAAACAATGTACAACCATTATACGTGCTCTCTAACAAAGTTTAGCCAACTATGGCCTAAGGGACTTCTTCTATAAAGTTTTATTAGAAAATAGCCAAACTCATTTATTTACATATTGCCTCTGATTGCTTTTGCATTACAACAACAGATAGTTGTGACACAGAATTGATGGCCCACAAAGCCTAAAATGTTTGCTATCTGACCCTTCACAGGAAAGTTTTGGTGACCCCTGATCCATAAGCATTTGCTGGTATATATACTTTCATCCCTAGGAAAAGTGAAAAATAACTTAGGAACCTGATTAGATAGTAACTGCTGGGTCTTAGTCTGTACCGCACATGTTCAAGATTGAATGAAAGTGTTTTTCAAACCTGAATATTTCTGACTTCAAAACTCAAACTCTTACCTAGTAAGTTATACCGTGTTGGAAAAATTAAGCACTTTCCTATGTGTGCTCACTGGGAACTTGCTCAGATGCTCGGAACAGTGTCTATCACATCCTTATGATTGTCATCAGAACTTACTCCCTCCATTTGTGAACAATGAGAGCTAGGACTTGCTAATATTCATCTGGATATATCTAGCACCTAGCACAGTGTCTCTCAAGAAAACAGTTTACGAGTGAGAGCAAATGGGGGTTAGACCTGGCTGAAGGAGTGATAAGACTCACCTTCCCATCTACATCACCATCTACAGGAAAGAGACAAGTGACTCAACAAAGTTCAGATGGAAAACATTCTACCTCCCGGAACACAGTCAGTCCTTCTCAAGATTTCTAACAATGGTAAGAAAATTTCCACCGATAAATTGTGTAGTTGGGAGCTATTCCCTGTATTAATTAACATAATATTATTTATTCGTAAGTCCACAACTCTTGGGCTGATTAAATAGTATTCCAGGTGATGAAAATAAACTTGTCATAATATTTTACTCAGCTTTATATTGGAATTATTAACTATTCCCAACTGTATTTTACTTCATAGTAATTTGCATATGCAACCAAAATAGAGTAGCCTGGTAAATTATATTCTTATACAATGAAAATATTCAGTTTAAAAATCTATTTCTAAATGTCACCATTCATAAGATTACATATTCAGTATGAGTTTCAGCATTTTCTGAGGTACTGGTAAAAAGTAACAACTACATAAATACATTTTTAAATAAATTCACAAAGTTGTATAGAAATATTAAATATGCCAAACCCTTTTCAACTAATTCTATAAGCTGATATATATCTGGCTCAATGAAACCTTATTTTCTATGAAAATAAATTCAAATCATTTTACCCACTCATTTTAGAGACAGCACACTTATTTGATATGGTTCCTAGCTACTGCAAATTGCTTTTACTATTCATGTTTGGAAAATAACTATTACTATCTTTTCTCCAGGAGCTCAATGTAAATTAGTAATTTAAAGAAAAAGAAAGTAGCAAATAAGACATATTAAGAAAGAAGCAGAAAAAAATAAGCAGAGATTTTTAAGGAAAAAGATAAACCTATAGTCATATCTAGGGAAAATAGTTTTATTTCAAACCTGCCTCCTCCAAAAGGATAGAATATGAATATTCAATGTTTGCTTAATACTTACTTATGCCCTCAAAACAAATTTTTGAATTGTATTATATATGTGGGTGTGTGTATAAAAAAATTAGCAATCTAGGGGCGCCTGGGTGGCTCAGTCAGTTAAACGTCCGACTTCGGCTCAGGTCATGATCTCAGGGTCCGTGAGTTCGAGCCCCGCGTCGGGCTCTGTGCTGACAGCTCAGAGCCTGGAGCCCGTTTCAGATTCTGTGTCTCCCTCTCTCTCTGACCCTCCCCTGTTCATGCTCTGTCTCTCTCTGTCTCAAAAATAAATAAACGTTAAAAAAAATTTTTTAAATAAATAAATAAAATTAGCAATCTTAAAGAAAATGTTTATCTGAAATCTATTTTATATGAAAAATAATATTCTTGCCTTCTTTAAAATAAGAGAATCTCTCTTAAAAGGCAAATACCATATGATTTCACTCTTATGTGGAATTTAAGAAACAAAGCAAATGATTATTGGGGAAAAGAGAGAGACACAAAGCAAGGAACAGACTCTTAACCATGGAGAACTGATGGTTTACCAGAGGGGAGGTGGGTGGGGGTTGGGTTACATAGGTGATGGGGATTAAGGAGAGCACTTGTCATCAGCACCAGGTGATAGATGGAAGTGCTCAATCGCTACACTGCCTATCTGAAACTAATACTACATTGTAAGTTAACCAACTTAAGTAAAAACTTAAATAAATAAATAAATAAATAAATAAATAAATAAATAAATAAATAAAATAAATTAATAAGAGAATCTCTCTCAGTATTCTGAATTGCAAGCAATTTCACATTGTCAACTCCTTTAAATATATTCCAAAAATAGACATCAAACCTATTTTATACAATAAAATTTGGTATGTTTGTAAGCACTAAAAAAATCCATCATCTATAATTTTCATAGCTGTTAAGGCTACCTTACAGTTTATTTTTGTTTTAAGCAACATGAAGAATTAGCACAATGTTTCCAATAGCACTGTCACTGCATCCAATCTTGAGAATAATTTTTTTTTTAATTTTTTTTTCCACGTTTTTATTTATTTTTGGGACAGAGAGAGACAGAGCATGAACGGGGGAGGGGCAGAGAGAGAGGGAGACACAGAATCGGAAACAGGCTCCAGGCTCTGAGCCATCAGCCCCGAGCCCGACGCTGGGCTCGAACTCCCGGACCGCGAGATCGTGACCTGGCTGAAGTCGGACGCTTAACCGACTGCGCCACCCAGGCGCCCCAATAATTATTTTTTTAAATGTACCACCAGGCCAATCCTGAACTCTCTTCTTGTGGCAGTAATTTTTACAAACAGCCTTAAGAAGAGGAAGTCACCTGACAAGTGACTCAACTAGGCACACGATCAGCTGGAATATTGCAGGGGACACATCTAATGGCCAGAACAAAGTGAAAATGAGGACAGTGGTTTCTGATGACACATGAACAAATGGCTGAAGATACACTTACTTCGTTAGGAAAAGCAAACACAAACATAAGGAACGTCTGTGTTTGTCCTTTTTAAATTAATACATTTTAAATGAATTTGAACGATGCAGAACAAAACACTGGGTAAAAAAGAGATGCTCTGTGGTGGTATGGAGCACTTGAGGTAGGGTGGCTTCCTGCCTCACCACAGGCTCTGAGTCAAATGAAAAGCATCTAGTTGCTGGATAGGGAAAAATGACGCTGTGTAGAGCTGAGAGGTAACACAGACCACATAATGTCACCCTAGTAGAAGTTTCAGATTCTTTACATCAATGTGCATCAATGTGTGTTTTAATCCAGATTGCCATGTACCACCCTACTCGCTTTCTCAACCAAACGATAGAAAAAAAATCCACATCTTGCTTCCTGATGATTTCTTCTCATTTTAATATTTATTAGTAATACCACCTAGTCCCCCAATTCAACCGTCAACTTGCATCATCTTAGACTTCTCCCTTGCTCACATCCTTTTAATCACCACAACTTAACGCTTTTCCTTAAAAGTGTTAAGGTTGCAGATTTAGTGTTTAACTTGACAGGTTTGGGAGGTAAACAATGTATCATATGAATCCAAGTCAAACCTCTTTTAACAGTGTGACCTTGCTAAATACCACTGCTAAATATCAACTTTCTTATCTGTAGAGCTGACAGAACAGCACCCATGACACAGGGTTGCTGCAAGGGTTAAATGAAATAGTGTTTGCCTAAGAGGGCAGAGTCTAGAGCCAAGAAAGTACCCAGAGATATACCTACTAAAAATATTCCTTCTCGCTCCCTCCCAATCTGCTCCTACCTTCTACACGGGGCGTGCATGTGCTCACCACAGACACACACACACACACACACACAGCCTTCTGTACTGCACTATTACTGTCTGTAGTGGGTTAAAGAGTGAGCCCCTGAAATTTGTCCACTTGGAACCTGTGAATGTGCCCTTACAGTTTTTGCAGATGTAATTAATTACAGTTATGATGAGGTCATGCTGGATTAGGGTGGGCGCTATATTCAATATGACTGGAGTCCTTATAATAAGAAGGAATTTTGGACACAGTAACAGAGAGGAGAATGTCTGGTGAAGATAGAGGCAGACATGGGAACATCAAGGATTGCTAGCAACCATCAGAAGCTAGGAGAAAGGCATGGAACTGATGCTTTCCTAGGGCCTTTAGAGGGAGCATGGTCATGCCAAAAACTTGGTCATGCCAAAAACTTGATGTTAGACTTCTGGCTCCCATAACTGTGAAAGAATACATTTCTGTTGTTTTAAGACACTCAGTTTGGGGTATTTTATTACAACAGCCTGAGAAACTAATACATTTCTCCTTTCAGTTAAACGATTTAATTTAATCACTCCTTTACTTCTGCACACACTCCCATGTTTATCTGATCAAAATAGTAGCACCCAGTAAAAAAAGAGAGAGAGAGAAAAGAAAAGGGAATAGATGGCATACAGACAGGCAAGTGTGCCTTTCATCCTGGGAGGAAACAGCAATTCTAAGTAAAACAATCAAAGGGTGGCACAGAGGTAGCAAAGCTCTGATTGTGGTGCATGCTGGGAGCAATGCCTTTTTTCAACACACTGCGATCCCAGCTTGCACCACTGTGGGGAATTGTGCAGAAGACAATAATTCCACCTCATTGCACTTAAGTTAGAGTAGGCGAGTATATTCTAATCTAGACACTTGGAATTAGATTGAGCTTTGCATTCTATTAACAGTCTAAGATTTGACTGAGACCAGCTAGCCAATGAGCCAAGGACACTGTATTCACTCTTGACAAAGCAAGAACTTGGATAGGTAAGTGCTTCTCAAAATCTTTCACACTTTATAACATACAGAAAGTAATAATGCTACACCACACTCTGGTACACTGCCAGACTGTTTTCCAAGGTGGCTGTACTATTTTATAATCCTACATGTGACGTGTGATGGTTCCAATTTCTCTACATCCTCACCAACACTTGCTGTCTGTCATCTGTCTTTGATTATAGCCATTCTAATGGATATGAAGTGATATCCATTGTGGTACTGAGCTATATTTTCCTTATGACTAATGATTCTAAGAATCTTTTCATATATTTACTGGCCATTTGTATATCTTCTTTGAAGAAACACCTTTTCAAATCTTTCCCTGTTTTTAAATTGTATTATTGATCTTTTTATTATTGAGTTATAAGAATTCTTCATATATTCTGGATAAAAGTCTATCAGATATATTATTTGCAAATATCTTCTCCCGTTCTATGGGTTATCTTTTCACTTGTTTGACAGCAGCATTTGCAACAAATAGATACACTGAACACCCTCAAAAACCTGTTTTTTTATTACTTAATGCTTTTTGTGTCATATTTGAGAAACCATTGTTTAAACCAAAAAAAAATGTTTTCTTCTTAGAGTTTTATAGTATTATCTCTTGTATTTAGTCCTAGGATCCATTTTGAGTTAGTTTTTGGGTATGATGTGAGCTAAGGACTCAAATTCATTCTTTACCATGTGGATATCTAGTTGTGCCAAGCACCATCTGTTGAAAAGACTAGCTTTTCCCATTTTATTTTCTTGGTACCCTTGTCAAATACAATTAACTGACTATAAACTTAAGTATTCATTCACATACCTTCAGTTTTATTCTACTGATTTATCTATCCTTATGCCATGAGTATATGCTATCTTGATTACTATAGCTCTGTAATAAGTTTTGAAATGATGAAGTGTGAGTTCTCTTTGTTCTTTGTCAAGACTATTTGGATTATTCTAGGTCCTTTGCATTCGCATATAAATAAAAGAATCAGCTTGTCAATTCCTGCAAAAAAAGCCATGTGAAATTTTGATAGGAATTGCATTACATATGTAGATCAATTTGGGAAGCATTGCCATCTAACTATATTAAGTCTTCTGATCCATGAACACTGGCTGTTATTAATTTATTTCAATTGTCTTAAATTTATTCCAACAATATTTTGTAGGTTTTGTTGTACCAGTCTCACATTTCTTTGTTAAATTTAAACTTAAGTTTTGTCTTTTTAATGCTATTATAAATGTAATTGTTTTAATTTCATTTTCAAGTGTTAGTGTGTAGAAATAGAACTGATCTTTACATACTGATCTTTATCATTCTACCTTGCTGAACCTGTTGATGAACTCTATTTTTTTTAGTGGATTTCTTAGAATACACTATATACAAGATCATGGCATCAGCAAATAGAGTTTTATTTTCATATTTTCAACCTTTACTTTGTTTTTTCCCCCCACTCTAAAAGTCCTGGCTAAACCCTACAGTACAATGTTGAATAGAAGTAGAGAGACCAAACGTCCTTATCTTTTAACTATCTTAGAAGGAAAGATATCAGCTTTCTACCATTGAGTATTCTGTTAGTTGTGGGACTTTAAGTTTCTTTTATTTATTTTGAGAGGGGGCGGGGGAGGGGCAGAGAAAGAGATGGAGAGAGAGAATCTTAAGAGTGAATCCGTGCTGACAGTGCAGAGCCCGACATAGGGCTTGATCCCACCAACTGTGAGATCATGACCTGAGCCGGTATCAAGAATCAGATGCTTAACTGACTGAGCCACCTAGGCACAACTAGTTGTGGGATATTTTTTAAAAAATTTTTAATGGTTATTTTTAGTTTTGAGACAGAGCATGAACAGGGGAAGGGCAGAGAGGGAGGGAGACACAGAATCCGAAGCAGGCTCCAGGTTCTGAGCTGTCAGCACAGAGCCCGATGTGGGGCTCGAACCCATGAACTGCAAGATAATGACCTGAGCCAAAGTCAGACACTCGACCAACTGAGCCACTGAGGCATCCCTAGTTATGGGATTTTTAAAAATGCTCTTTATCATGTTGAAGGAATTCCCTTCTATTTTTAGTTTGTTGAATGTTTTATTCATGAAAAGATATTAGATTTTGTCAGTGCTTTGTCTGCATCTCTTGAGACAGTTATATTTTTTATCCTTTATTCTATTAATATGGTATATTACATTAATTTGTGGATGTTAAACCACTCTTGTACTCCTGGGATAAATATCATGTGCTCATGGTATATAGTCCTTTTTACATGTTACTTGATTCAGTTTGCTAATATTTTGTTGAGGATTTTTTAACCTATATTCATAAGGCTTATTAGTCTTTAGTTTTCTTTCCTTGTGATATTTTTCTCTGGTTTTATATCAGGGTAATACTGTCTTCATCTCCTATTTTTGGAACAGTTTGTGAAGAACTGGTATTAATCATTTTTTGAATGTTTGGAAAACTTACCTCACTTATAAAGATCAGGAGAATTGGGGTCTAATTATATATTTTTTTAATTTTTTTAACGTTTATTTATTTTTCAGACAGAGAGAGAGAGAACATGAACAGGGGAGGGTCAGAGAAAGTGGGAGACACAGAATCTGAAACAGGCTCCAGGCTTTGAGCTGTCGGCACAGAGCCCGATGCGGGGCTCAAACCCACGAACTGTGAGATCATGACCTGAGCCGAAGTCGGATGCTTAACCGACTGAGCCACCCAGGTGCCCCTAAATATATTATTTACAGTGACTTATTTACAATGTTAAAATCTTCTTTTAGCCAGAATATACTTAATATCATACATTTATTTATAATTATACATATGTATTTTATGTTATTTCATATATTATACATAAATATATATAAATTTTTATAAATAAATAAAGCCAAGAGAAAATTTTCCCTTTTATGGATCTTCTTTAAATGAGAGAATAATATTTCATAGGATATTTTAGTATATTTCACAGCAATCTGCTCTAGGTGTTTAGCCCAACACTCCAGGTAAGAATACACTTGAGCAGCCAAT
Organism: Leopardus geoffroyi; assembly: GCF_018350155.1. Lineage (NCBI taxonomy): Eukaryota > Metazoa > Chordata > Mammalia > Carnivora > Felidae > Leopardus > Leopardus geoffroyi. The sequence continues at coordinate 19,050,073 of NC_059343.1, forward strand.
ACGGTGGAGAAGTAGGGGTATCCATACTTCCCGCGTCTCTCAAGCAAAGAAGTGCAGAAGCCAAAGGACTTTGAACACAGAGCCTGAGAGGAAAAGAGACTGAATCTACTAGGAAGAAAATGGGAAATCTGGAAAAAAAGATAGGTGGGTAACTGCAAACTGGGGGAGATAAAAAAAAAAAAAAGGCTGCGTGGGCATGAAGGGGAGGGACCCCCATCTGCGGAGAGACAAAAGGAAAAGAAAGAGTGGCTAGGGAAGCGTAGGACCTTATCTGGACAGGAGAAAGACCTCAGACTGAGACTGAGAGGGATCCGATCTCTAACTGCGGGGCTTTCTTCGGACTGGGCCAGCTCCCTGTTTGCACACCTGGGCAGCAGGGGAAACAGGGGCCTGGGTACAGTGGTAAGTCAGGGGCTCAGTCCACAGTTGGAAAAAGTGGTTCCCTCCCTGGAGGGCTACACGATAATATAGAACCTGCCGGCATCTGCCACCCCTGGGTGCAGTGGCTGGGCCGAGGACACAGTCTGCAGGAGGGTGTTCGTGGCAGCGAGGGTGGCAGCTTTCAGTTCAGTAGTAGAAGGCGGTCCTCCCTGAAGTGCAGCGGCACAGATAAAGCCAGACGGGACCACATATCACTGCACTGAGAGGGGCTTCCCCAGGGACAGAGCGCACGGAGCAGGACTTAGAATCCTAGCCAAGCACAGGGTCAGGGGAGCTGGTGGAGCCAGAAGAACCATCCCCTGTGCGCCCACAGCACAGTGAGGATGACTCAAACAAAGTCCACTGGGTCCGGCTCTGTGGAGAAGAGACTGGGGGATCACCATTCCCCCCAACACACACACACCATGGCGGGGCCTCAGGGATCATTCCCCGGCCTGGAGTGTAGGTGGGTCCAGACTACACCAAACCATGCCCCTTCGCACCGGGTAACTACATATCCACCAGAGCGGCAGAGACCCTGCGGACAGGTCCTCCTGACAAGCAATGTAGCATTGCCTGGATTAACTCTAGGTCAATTCTGGATATATAAATATATTCCCCCCCACCTAAATTTCTCCTCTTTATCTCTTCCCTCCCTAGGCTGGTTACTCTGGTTATTGGGCTGTCTAAACAGGCATATTTAATCCATTGTCTTGATACATGTTCTACACCTCCTTCTTTACATTCCTTTCTCTCTCTCTGGAATAATCAAGCCATATAGTTTCTCTGTCTGGGTAACTTTATCTTCATTTTCCCTGCCTCCTTCTTTATTTTATTCTCCTTTCTCTCTCTCTGGATTAACCTTTTAGTCTCCCTGCCTAGTCAGTTTATTTTTTCTTCCCCCGCCCCCACCCTGCTCCTGTCATTTCTCTCCTTGTATGTGCTCTTCCATAAGCATCACCTCCACCCTCTTCTTTACTTGTAGTTGGTACTTTTCAGTTTTGTTTTTAGTCTTTAGTTTTTTGGGTTTTTTAATTTGTTTGTGTTATTTGTTTCTGTGTCTGCATGTTTTTGTCTACTGTTTGTCTGTTTTCCTTCACAGGGCTACTCCAAGGAACAAATCAAAGCACACCTGGTGGAGGGTCCAAAATATCACTACGAGTAGGGTAATAAAATAACCAAAGTCACAACAACAGAGAGCAAGTAACAATCTCCCAAAAATACCACCTGAAGGACCAGGCCCTGGACAGTGCATGACCCTCCTTTAATATAGCAGTGCTCGCAGGTGCAGAGCACACAACAAGCTTTTAAAATGCATAAGGGACAGAAAACTAGCCAAAATGATGAAAGAGAAGAATTTTCCTCAAACGAAATTCCAGGAAGTAGCGATAGCTAATGAAGTGATCAAAACCGATTTAACTAATATAAGTGAAGAAGAATTTAGAATAATAGTCATAAAATTAATTGCTGGGCTTGAAAAAAGCATAGGACAGCAGAAAATCTATTGTTACAGAGATCAAGGGACTAAAAAATAGTAATGATGAATAAAAAATGCTATAAATGAGGTGCAAAATAAAATGGGGGCAGCCAAAGCACAGATTGAAGAGGCAGAGGGAAGAATAGGTGAATTAGAAGATAAAATTGTGGAAAAAGAAGAAGCTGAGAAAAAGATAAAAAAAAAAATCCATGAGTATGAGGGGAGAATTAGAGAACTAAGTGATACAATCAAATGAAACAATATCCATATCATAGGAATTCCGGAAGAAGAAGAGAGAGAAAGGGGCTGAAGGTGTACTTGAACAAATCACACCTGAGAACTTCCCCAATCTGAGGAAGGAAACAGGCATTGAAATCCAAGAGGCACAGAGAACTCCCTCCAGACGTAACTTGAATCAATCTTCTGCACGACATATCATAGTGAAACTGGCAAAATACAAGGATAAAGAGAGAATTTTAAAAGCAGCTAGGGATAAAGAGGCCCTAACTTACAAAGGTAGACACATAAGGGTAGTAGTAGACCTATCTACTGAAACCTGGCAGGCCAGAAAGGAATGGCAGGAACTCTTCAATGTGATGAACAGAAAAAATATGCAGTCAAGAGTCCTTTACCCAGCAAGTCTGTCATTCAGAATAGAAGGACAGATAAAGGTCTTCCCAAACAAACAGAAACTGAAGGAATTCATCACCACTAAACCAGCCCTACAAGAGATCCTAAAGCGGACTCTGTGAGTGAAATGTTGCAAGGACCACAAAGTACCAGAGACACAGTACATACACGAAACCTATGGATATCACAATGACTCTAAATCCATATCTCTCAATAATAACACTGAATGTAAATGGACTAAATGCTCCAAACAAAAGGCATAGGATATCAGAATGGATGAAAAAACAAGACCCATCTATTTGCTATCTACAAGAGACTCATTTTAGACCTGAGGACACCATCAGATTCAAAGTGAGGGGATGGAGAACTATCTATCATGCTACTCGAAGTCAAAAGAAAGCTGGAGTAGCCATACTTATTTCAGACAAACTAGACTTTAAATTAAAGCCTGTATCAAAACATGAAGAAGGGCATTATATAATCATTACAGGGTCTATCCATCAGGAAGAGCTAACAATTATAAATGTCTATGAACCGAATATGGAAGTCCCCAAATATATAAAACAATTCATCACAAATATAAGCAACCTTATTGATAAGAATGTGGTAACTGTAGGGGAATTTAATACTCCATTTACAACAATGGATAGATCATCTAGACAGTGAATCAATAAAGAAACAAGGGCCCTGAATGATACACTGGACCAGATGGACTTGACAGATATATTTAGAACTCTGCATCCCAAAGCAACGGAATATACTTTCATCTCGAGTGCACATGGGACATTCTCCATGGTAGATGACATACTGGGTCACAAAACAGCCCTAAATAAGTATAAAAGATTTGAGGTCATACCATGCACACTTTCAGACCACAGTGCTATGAAACTTGAAATCAATCACAGGAAAAAGTCTGGAAAACCTCCAAAAGCATGGAGGTTAAAGAACATCCTACTAAAGAATGAATGGGTCAACCAGGCAATTAGAGAAGAAATTTAAAAATATATGGAGACAAACGAAAATGAAAATACAACAATCCAAATGGTTTGGGAGGCAGCAAAGGCAGTCCTGAGAGGAAAATACATTGCAATCCAGGCCTATCTCAAGAAACAAGAAAAATCCCAAATACAAAATCTAGCAGCACACCTAAAGGAAATAGAAGCAGAACAGCAAAGACACCCCAAGCCCAGCAGAAGAAGAGAAATAATAAAGATCATAGCAGAAATAAACAAAATACAATCTAAAAAACTGTAGAGCAGATCAAGCAAACGAAGAGTTGGTTTTTTGAAAAAATAAACAAAATTGATAAGCCTCTAGCCAAGCTTCTCAAAAAGAAAATGGAGATGACCCAAATAGATAAAATCACAAATGAAAATGGAATTATTACAACCAATCCCTCAGAAATACAAGCAATTATCAGGGAATACTATGAAAAATTATATGCCAACAAATTGGACAACCTGGAAGAAATGGACAAATTCCTAAACACCCACACACTTCAAAAACTAAAATGGGAAGAAATAGAAAATTTGAACAGACCCATAACCAGTGAAGAAAGTGAATCAGCTATCAAAAATCTCCCAACAAATGAGAGTCCAGGACCAGATGGCTTCCCTGTGGAATTCTACCAGACAACTAAAGCAGAGATAATAACTAGCCTTCTCAAGCTATTCCAAAAACTAGAAAGGGAAGGAAAACTTCCAGACTCATTCTATGAAGCCAGCATAACTTTGATTCCCAAACCACACAGAGACCCAGGAAAAAAAAGAGAACTACAGGCCAATATCCCTGATGAATATGGATGCGAAAATTATCAACAAGATACTAGCAAATTGCATTCAACAGCATATAAAAAGAATTATTCATCATGATCAAGTGGGATTCATTCCTGGGCTGCAGGGCAGGTTCAATATTCATAAATCAATCAATGTGATACATCACATTAATAAAAGAAAATATAATAACTATATGATCCTGTCAATCGAAGCAGAAAAAGCCTATGACAAAATTCAGCATCCTTTCTTAATAACCACCCTCAAGAAAGTTGGGATAGAAGGAACATACTTAAACATCATAAAAGCCATTTATGGGGCTCCTGGGTGGCTCAGTTGGTTAAGCGTCTGACAACAGCTCAGATCACGATCTCATGGTTTGTGATTTCGAGCTCTGCGTCAGGCTCTGTGCTGACAGCTCAGAGCCTGGAGCCTGCTTTGGATTCTGTGTCTCACTCTCTCTCTGCCCCTCCCCTGCTCATACTGTCTCTCTCTGTCTCAAAAATAAATAAAACATTAAAAAAATAAAGAAATAAAAACATCATAAAAACCATTTATGAAAAGCCCACAGCTAACATCATCCTCAATGGGGAAAAATTGAGTCCTTTCCCCAAGAGATCAGGAACACGACAGGGATATCCACTGTCACCACTGTTGTTTAGCACAGTGTTGGAAGTTCTAGCATCAGCAATCAGACAACAAAAGGAAATAAAAGGCATCAAAATTGGCAAAGATGAAGTCAAGCTTTCACCTTTTGCAGATGACATGATATTATACATGGAAAACCTGATAGACTCCACCAAAAGTCTGCTAGCACTGAGACATGAATTCAGCAAAGTCGCAGGATACAAAATTAATGTACAGAAATCAGTTGCATTTTTATACATCAATAATAAAGCAACAGAAAGACAAATAAAGAAACTGATCCCATTCACAAGTGCACCGAGAATCATAAAGTTCATAAACCTAGGAATCATAAATCTAAAAATCATAAACCTAGGAATAAACCTAACCAAAGATGTAAAAGATCTGTATGCTGAAAACTATAGAAAGCTTATGAAGGAAACTGAAGAAGATACAAAGAAATGGAAAAACATTCCGTGCTCAAGGATTGGAAGAATCAATATTGGTAAAATGTCAACACTACCCAAAGAAATCTACACATTCAATGCAATCCCAATCAAAACTGCATCAGCATTCTTCTCAAAGCTAGAACAAGCAATCCTAAAATTTGTATGGAACCACAAAAGGCCCCGAATAGCCAAAGTAATTTTGAAGAAGACCAAAGTGGGAAGCATCACAATCCCAGACTTTAGCCTCTACTACAAAGTTGTAATCATCAAGACAGCATGGTATTGGCACAAAAACAGACACATAGACCAATGGAATAGAATAGAGACTCCAGAATTCGACCCACAAATGTATGGCCAACCAATCTTTGACAAAGCAGGAAAGAAGTCCAATGGAAAAAAGACAGTCTCTTTAACAAATGGTGGTGGGAGAACTAGACAGCAACATGCAGAAGAATGAAACTAGACCACTTTCTTACACCATTCACATAAATAAACTCAAAATGGATGAAGGACCTGAATGTGAGACAGGAAACTATCAAAACCTTAGAGGAGAAAGCAGGAAAAGACCTCTCTGACCCCAGCCGCAGCAATGTCTTACTTGACACATCTCCAAAGGCAAGGGAATTAAAAGCAAAAATGAATTATTGGGACCTCACAAAGATAAAAAGCTTCTGCACTGCAAAGGAAACAATCAACAAAACTAAAAGGCAGCCGACAGAATGGGAAATGATATTTGCAAATGATATATCTGATAAAGGGCTAGTATCCAAAATCTATAAAGATCTCACCAAACTCCACACCTGAAAAACAAATAATCCAGTGAAGAAATGGGCAGAAAAAATGAATAGACACTTCTCTAAAGAAGACATCCAGGGGGCGCCTGGGTGGCGCAGTCAGTTAAGCGTCCGACTTCAGCCAGGTCACGATCTCGCGGTCCGTGAGTTCAAGCCCCGCATTAGGCTCTGGGCTGATGGCTCAGAGCCTGGAGCCTGTTTCCGATTCTGTGTCTCCCTCTCTCTCTGCCCCTTCCCCGTTCATGCTCTGTCTCTCTCTGTCCCAAAAATAAATAAACGTTGGAAAAAAAAAATTTAAAAAAAAAAAAAAAGAAGACATCCAGATGGCCAACAGGCACATGAAAAGATGCTCAACGTCACTCCTCATCAGGAAAATACAGATAAAAACCACACCGAGATACTGGTGTATCTCCCCACCTCATGCTGGTCAGAGTGGCTAAAATGAACAAATCAGGAGACTATAGATGCTGGCGAGGATGTGGAGAAATGGGAACCCTCTTGCACTGTTGGTAGTAATGCAAACTGGTGCAGCCACTCTGGAAAACACTGTGGAGGTTCCTCAAAAAATTAAAAATATGACCCAGCACTGCTGGCAATTTACCCAAGGGATACAGGAGTGCTGATGCATAGGGGCACTTGTACCCCAATGTTTAGAGCAGCACTTTCAACAATAGCCAAATTATGGAAAAAGCCTAAATGTCCATCAACTGATGAATGGATAAAGAAGATGTGGTTAATATGTACAATGGAATACAACTTGGCAATGAGAAAGAATGAAATCTGGCTTTTTGTAGCAATGTGGATGGAACTGGAGAATGTTATGCTAAGTGAAATAAGTCACACAGAGAAAGACAGATGCCATATGTTTTCTCTCTTATGTGGATCCTGAGAAACTTAATAGAAGACCGGTGGGGGGAGGGGAGGGGAGAAAAAAGTTATAGAGAGGGAGGGAGGCAAACCATAAGAGACTCTTAAATACTGAGAACAAACTGAGGGTTTATGGGGGGTAGGGGAGAGTTGAAAGTGGGTGATGGGCATTGAGGAGGGCACATGTTGGGATGAGCACTGGGTGTTGTATGGAAACCAATTTGACAATAAATTATATATATGCATATATTATATTAGTATATATAATATATACATATTATACATATACACATATATACATATGTATAATCTCATAATATATAAATATATAATTTTAATATTATGTATATATTATAATATATATTTTATATATATATTTTATATATATATATACATATATATACACACACATATATATATATAAAGGTAAGAATACACTTGACAACTTTAAGAAATGCCGTAACACAGAACAAGGACATTCTACATGCCCTATTTCTGGTGGAAGATAATTAAAAAGGAAAACAAAATAATCACCAGATTAATTTAGCCATTTAAAGAAGTGAAATGAAAGCATATCAACAGTGAAAGCATTCAATCTAATGCCATCTGATATTGTAAAAGACTTTTAACACTACCCGATACATGTTCAGCCTTATTTTCTTTGAGGAACACTTTTCTGTTTTCTCAGAGTTGATCCCACCCTTTAAAACCAGGGATAAGAGGATGACCCCAACCTGGCCAATAAAGGACTAAACTCTAGCCACAAAGATTATTTTACTGATAAGCATGTGGCCTACACTAGATCAGTAAGAGCTCTTTTTAGTTTGGCTAGGATGATTTGGGAAAAAGAAGTCGGTGGCTGAAAGACATACACACCAGAGTTTCTGAATGTGATTGTCTTTGGTACTAACTTTGCATGGGAAAAGCATGTCTGAAAATGTAGCAAACATAAAGGAAGAATATAGAGCTAAGGGCTAAAAAGGGTCAAATATCTGATGACAATGATCAAACCTTGGATTGAGTCATAACTGAAGCTACTTCATCCCAACACGTTCCAAATTATGCTAGCTAATAAATTCTGTTTGGCATTTTGGAATTGAGTTTCTGTCATCTGCAGCAAAACAATCATCATAAATATATGAATACATAATTTTAAAGCCAGATCAACATTTTCTCTGCTTATTTATTTATAATCAAGCATAAATGACCATTAAATTACATGAGGATTAGATTGTGCCCAAAGTACTTGAAAAAATATCCTATGTAAATTTGAAGATGAAGATTAAAGAATAGTGCTATAGGGTATAAACAGACTAGTAGTAAAAATTAAAATGTAATATAGCTCTATTTAGTTTCACATCTAGGCCCATAAAATTCAACTTTAACCTTATACAAATGACATAGAAAATATTAAAGTAAGAATTAAAATCATGTCAACTGTGTAAGATAGCAAAAATAAGCAATTTTTTCATTTAATCTTTATTATAAAATTATTAATCTTTTTAAGAAAGGATTAAGAAGAGACATGAACAAATTATAACACACTGCTAAGAAAAATGCTAATTAAAGAAGTGCCTCCTATATAGTTAGAGTGAAGAGATTAAAGGGATTACTTTAGAAATTTTTACTATTAAATAATACCTAATTAAAAACTTTCCTACAAAGAAACTTCAGGCCTCGATAGCTTCATTAGGAAAAGGAAATGTCAACACATGCTCAATTTTTATGGCTTTCTGCCTAAGGGCAGGTCTCAGGCACAGTGGTGGGCACCCAGACTCAGATAAAAGGCCACAATCTACTGGCTTAATAAATCAGAGGACCAAGTTTTGGGAAACCACATGAGCTGGAAAGTGAATCTTTAAATCTCAGAAAAGAGAGAGCCACAGAAGGGAAAGCCCAAATTTTGCATATAGTCTCTGTACAAATTTCTGGTTGATTCTGGAGTTACATGTACTATACATGTGCAGTGCAGACTATCAGTAGGAAAGCTAAGGCTACAAGAAGTGATGAGATTACACCTTCAGCCTACCACAGGGAAAACACGGCTTGAAATTGGAGTTTAACCAAGTTCACTGCCTTCTTATAGCAAAAAAGCCAAAACTATTTAAGGTAACATGACAATCTATAGCCTATGAAATATGTTAATAAAATGTCCATGATGCAATTAAAAATTATAAGAAATAGGAGAATACGCAACTCCTATAAATGTATTCAATGATGTAAATTAAACTATGTTTCTAATAAACAGGCAAGACAGAAATTTCAGTGGAGAAATAAAAACTACTGGAAAACAGAACCAAATGGAAACTCTAAAACCGAAACCAGATAATAGCTGGACCAAAAGAATTCACTTAACAGAAGATTGGATATGATTGAAAAAAAATAAGTAAATTCACAGACAGATGGTTATTTTCTAATATCATAAGTTACCTGATGGATAATATACCAAAGGTAATTCATGGGGATGTGGGGGGGGGGGCCAGAGGGACAGAAAAAAATGGCACAGAAAACAATCTGAAGGGACTTCAAGAAATATCTAACACCATATTTTTCTTTCCTCAAAATTGTTTTAGCTATTACAATTCCTTTAACTGTGTATATAAAATTTAGAATCATCTTCGTTCTATCTACATAAAACCTTGCTAGGATTTTGATAAGAATCACATTAAACCTATACATAAATTTGGAGAAAATTTACTACATCGAATTTTCTACTCTATGAAGGTGGTATATATGTTCATCTATGTAACTCTCCTTTGATTTCTTTCATCAGAGTTTTATAGTTTTCATCAAACAAGTCCTGTGTACTTATTGTTGAATTTATACATAAATATTCATTTTTTTTGTTAAGTGGGCTCTATGGCCAAAGTGGGGCTTGAACTCATGACCCTGAGATCAAGGGTCACATGCTCTACTGAATGAGCCAGCCAGGCACCCCTATAAATATTCATTTTTAAGTGTATGTAAATGGTATTATTTTAAATTTCAGTTTCTACATCTTCATTGCTCATTTATAGAAATACAACTGATTTTTGTGTCTTGATATTGTATCCTTTGACCTTGCTCAAGTGACCCATTCTGGTAGACTGTGTTGTTTTTCTGTCGATTCCCTGGGATTTTCTAGGTAGACAATCATGTCATCTGTAAACAGGCACAGTTTCACTTATTTCCCAATGGATTGCCTTTAAATTTCCTTCTCTTGCCTCATTTTGCTCTCTAGGATTTCCTATACTATGTTGAATAAAATGGTGAGAGAGCACATATGTTTCTTGTTCCCTATCTTAGGGGGAAAACATTTAGTCTTTCCAACATTAAGTACAATATTGGCTTTAGGTTTTAGGTAGAGGCTCTTTAGAGGAAATTCCTTTCTACTTCCAGGTGGCTGAGATTTTTATATCATGAATGGGTACGGAATTGTGTCAAATTATTGTCATTCATCATTCGATACAATCATGTGATTTTTTTCTTTTGTTTGATAATATGTGGGTAGTATTGATTTTTGAATATTGAACCACCCCAGCATTCTTAGAACAAGCCACACTTGGTCATTGTGTGTATTTTAAATATATTGTTGGATTTACTTCCCTAATATTATGTTGAAGATTTCTGGATCTATATGGTCATGAGGAATGCTGATCTTTGCTTTTTGTTTTTAGTTTTGGTTCTGTCCTGTTTTAGTATCAGGGTGATACTGGCCTAATAAGATGAAAGGGAGGTATTTCTTCCTCTTCTATTTTCTGGAAAGGGTTGCATCAAATTGGTATTAATCCTTCTTTAAACTTTTGGTAGAATTCCCCAATAAAAGTATCTGGGCCTGAAGATTTCTTTTTCAGGGGTTTTTAAACTATGAACTCATCTTCTTTAATAATTATTGAGTTACTCAAATTATTTAATCTTGAATGAGTTATAGTTGGTGTCTATTTAAGGATCAGAAATTTTACTACCTTTGCATCTTATTTTATGGCTTTGACCTATCAGTGGTTTTATGTCTTAACCTGTCCATTTGGGTAATTTATGCCTTATTAGAAAATGTACGGATCCAGTCCCATCTGCTCTCCATTTTTCAGCTTTCTCCAAATGTTCTTGTTCTCTGATGATCATTTAAGTTATAGGTGTGTGTGTGTGTGTGTGTGTACACATATAAATAAGCACACATATATATATATATACATATTATGTATATATACACATGTATATATATGTACATATATTCAGTGGAATATATTTTATATGTTTTTTCAGTGTTTCACATTTTTTAATGGGTGGAAAAGTAACTTAATTAGCCTATTCTGCAATTTGATCAAATACCCTCTGTATTTGTTCTTTTAGTTTTCTCAGTATCACCGTCCTACTTCTTTCTCTCTGGTAAAGTAAGAGTTCTCAAGTCAATCCTAAGTATTGACTTTTTTCTAAAAACCCTCCCGATTTTCCTGGTAGTTGGATGCTCCCTTAAAATTTTGATCCCATCATTATCATTAACATTATTATATTGTTCACATTGTAATGCAATAATGCTTTTCCCACATTGATATACTTGTTAGGCTTTGAACCCCTTGATTCTAGGGATCATGCAATTTCCAGTTTTTAATTACTAAGTAAAGCTATTTTAAGACATCAAGGAGTCAACATATGTATTATGCAGTGCATAAATGTTAACTTATCTAGTCCATTTTCTCGTTATAACTGCATAAATGGATGCATTTTAATATTACTTCACAGATTTTAAACTTAGCCAATATATTAAATCGTTATTTTCTTAATCTTATGCTGAATAACTACAAACAAGTAAATAGTTGCCATTAAAACAAATGTCTTCTTGGTTCACCTGGGTGGCTCAGTTGGTTAAGCCTCTGACTTCAGCTCAGGCCATGATCTCATGGTTCATGAATTCGCACCCTGCATCTGGCTCTGTACTGACAGCTCAGAGCCTGGAGCCTGCTTCAGATTCTGTGTCTCCCTCTCTCTCTGTCCCTCCCCTGCCTGTAGTCTGTCTCTCTCTCCCTCTCAAAAATAAATAAATAAATAGCCTTTATCTCTAAAAAAAAAATGTCTCCTTGAAATGTGGATTGTTTACTTATTTATAGTACAAGTGTTTCATAACCAGGATAAAGGCTTTAGTAAACCACCAATGACATTTATACAGTAATAGCATTATGACTAGAATTCAGTACATGCATTTGATTTCTCCATGAACCATACGTTCTCAGTTATAATGAGAAATGGCTCAGTCATTGGGTAATCTGGCATTTGCTTAGTCAGTGCAGAGTTCTATATGAAAAGTAGAAATTAGGCTCTTACGATAAATCTCTTACTTTTGTACTCCATTATTCCTAATATTTAGCCTTACCTGAGCATTTCATCTCATTATATTTGATGACCATGTATGAAAATAAAGCAAATTAAATATAAATTTTACTAAATTGGTGCACCTGGGTGGCTCAGTTGGTTAAGCACCTGATCATGATCTCGCAGTTTGTGGGTTCAAGCCCTGTGCCGGGCTCTGTGCTGACAGCTCAGAGCCTGGAACCTGCTTCATGTTCTGTGTCTCCCTCTCTCTCTGCACCTCCCTGCTCATACTCTGCCTCTCTCTCTCTCTCTCTCTCTGAAAAATAAACATTAAAAAATTAAAATAAATTTTACTTACTTGGATTAACTGATAGGAAACTATATTTGAAGTTCTAAAAGCACCAGAACATAAGTTTTGACAATAAATAACATAGTCAAATATTTTTGTGGTACTGATTTTAATGAGGTTAACAAAGTGAGGCCAATTAGAAGGTTTAAGGTCCTTGCATTAATACATATATATGAATGAAATGTGAATGATACTAGTAAGATACTTGAAGCAGAGTGATGTCTTGAGCAGGTTAAAAGATGCTCCATGTAATCTTTTTATAGCATTTATTTGGCAACACATGTTTATCACTAGAGAAAATTTAAACAGTCTAGGCAACCTCTCATTTAAATTGTCACAAAGTATGACTTTGAGGAGTCAAAAAGATAAATAATAAGTACATGACAGCATGTTTATTAAAAATTATAATAGTTTATCTGTATCTTTACCTGTTTTAAACATGTATAAACTGTAGTAAACTAAAATAATGAAGCTAATATCATGTGCATGCTTAAAACAGGTAGGATCAATACTCTGAATACATTTTTAAATTAACAAGGCTTTAATAAAACAAAAGCCTGCCTAGCCTAAGAACCTGATGAAATAGCTTTTGAGAGCACTCACATTAGACTCCTGTTAAAATCTTTAATTCTGTTAATATTTACAGCTGCGGAAGCATAAAGCATCCCAATGAATAAAAGAGCATTATTTAGTTCCCCAAACAGTCACCTTCAGCAAGAAAACAAATCAGCCCAATTTAATAAAAATTAGTAGTTTTCTGTTTTGTAAATGTAATATGGAAATCTTTTATTGGGTTTGTTCTAATTGACATTTATGTTTATAATCCACCCCCCCCCCCCCCTGCCACAGAGAAACTCTTCTGTTATATTTTAAAATGCTGCAGGGTCTACAGATATGGTGGCATTAGCAAATGCTCCAGAGACTCATTGGGTTTGAATGTTAATGGCTCAGTAATTTATTCGGTGGGTGCCCATGGCCACAGTAGTTGACCTCCCTGAAACTTTATTTACTCATCTGTGAAATAGGGTTATAAAAATTTCTGACCTCACTGTTGTGAGCAGTCTTTGAGAAAACATTTGATTTGTGATGAATACGTTTCTCATGTACTGAATGTGGAACTTTGTTAAGGGTAGAGCAGGCATCGAGGAGTACAAATTAAAATGGAGTCAGGTATTGGCTTGTTTATAGGACTTCTCTCCCATTTGAATGGTTTCCCTTATAGGTAGAAAAAATAGAAGAAAACTGTTCAGATAATAACACATTGCTTTGAATCTAAGATCCCAGCAATTATAAAATATGCCCCAATATGAGAGAACTCAAAAGGTGATAAAACATGGGTCTTAGAATTGATGACTTTTTGGTAATTGTTAATACATATTGAGCACTTACAATATATGTTAATGTTCCAAATGTTGTACACATAATAACTTATTTATCCTTCACTTAAAAACTCAAGTAACTACTATTGTAATCTGTGTTTTGCAAAATTAAGTAACTTCTCCCAAGGCACTTAGCTAATACAGACAGCCGAGCCAACCAGGGAGGAGCCCCGGGCATTGAATTTACCTACACCAAGCCACCGCCCCTCCCAGGGAAAGCACATCTGGCCTGACATTCTTTCATGTAAGAGTCAAGGGTAGGAGAATTGAAGAAAGGGGAAATGGGGGATAAGAACTGGTATCATTTCTGTTTGTACATCACGCTCAAGTGTCTATTAAATGGATTACTTATTTATCGATAATACCAAGTGTTAGGAATGCTGAAATAAGGGTAACCTTTTGAGTTTAGGAGACTTGAAACAGAGTAAAGTATTACAATTATTCAACTGGAAAAAATACTTCACTGAGGGGCTACTGCAAATCCCCTGACAATGATCAGTGTTTGCTGTCTCTGTAGTTTTGTGTTTTCTAGAATGTCATATAAATGGAATCCTACAGTACAAAGCCTTTTCAGATCGGCTTCTTTCACTCATCAATATGCAAATAAGAACCATCCATGTCCTTGGTTTGATGGTTCATTCCTTTTTATTACTAAATATTGTTCAATTGTTTGGAAGAACCATGGTTTGTTTATCCATTCATCTGTTGAGGATATCTCGGTTGCTTTCAGGTTTTGGCAATAATGAATAAAGCTGATGTAAATATTTATATGCAGGTTTTTGTGTGGATGTAAGTTTTCAAATCAGTTGGGTAAATATTATAGGTGTAATTGCTATACTGCATGGTATGACTATGTTTAGATTTGCATTAGTTTCCTTTTCTTAGCTTGATAACTTAAGCTAAATCACCAAGCCTTAGTTTCTTCATCTGTAAAAAGGAGATAAACAGGTATTAACTCAAAAAGCTGTTGTGAGATTTAAATGAACATTTAACACATCTCTAAACTCAGTAAGGATTAATAAGTGCTAGGTTAAGTCTATTTTCTATTTTTTATTTTATTATCAAATATAAACTGATGCTTGTTACTCAATTAAGAAACCCAAAACTTGTCCTGACACCACTCTCCCCAAAGTCCATCAGTCAAGAAGTCATAACAAGTCCACATATAAAACCTCTCTTACACTTATTCATTATTCCTCCACTTCCTCAGTCAATGGCTTGGGTGTAATTTTTTTTCACATGGATTACTACAGATCCTACTACTTATCTCTATGCCTTCTTGTTCATCATATCCCCATGTATTGCCCCTGCTACCTGTTCCCCAAAGCTGACTGTATGTGCCTAGAACAGTGCCTGACACATGTAGGCATTCAACAACTATTGGCTGAAAAAATGAGCACATTATCCTGCAACTAGTACCAACACACTCATTCAACGCTCTTTGTAAATAATGAAAATTAATGATAATTATGTGTATACATGTACATATAAATGTTTACAAATATTGTGACAAATTTCCATCTATGCATCCTGCATTATAGCCACTTCAACTGAACTTCACATCTCTGAATTTGTCACTCACGTTAATTCTTCTGTGCCATTGCCTACGTTGTTCTTCTCTGAAACTTTCCTTCTGTATCCCTTCACTCAATGGCACATCCTACCCAGAGCCAGATTCTGCTGGGTGCCCTTCCCATATTCTTCTATCCTACTGCTCATCAAACTTTAATGCGTGTATCAGTCACCTGCAGATCTCTTTTAAGATGCAGTGTGATTCAGTAGGACTAAGACTTCTGCATTTCTAACTAAAGCTCTTAAAAGATGTTGATGCTGCTTAAAAGATGTTGAACCTGACATACAGTGTTATAGTTTGTGTTCTTCTTGGCTATCTCCACTAGATAAGGAAATTCTCTAATGTTATCTCTTACAGAAATTATCACAATAACATTGTTTAGTAAAGCACCTAGGAGTATTAGAAGAGACACTACACTGCAAGTCAAGAGATCTGGAATCATCTTTGCCTGTTTTTTGCTACTATGAAAATTTAATTGTGGAACTAAACATCAAATGGACCCATAAAGGTACCTCACCTGTCACAGGTATTGAAAATAGATTTCAGATTTAATTTACTTTCTCATTTATTTTCCAAATGTGTAGTAGCTATTAGATACATGTAATCACTAGAAAAATACACACATTGCATGATGTAAATTCATCTTCACCTACTTCTAATACTCTTTACCTAGTTCCAATACTTTTGACTCTTTTTGCACATATATCTTTTGTTTTCAGCTAAATAAGGCCCTATTCTATGATTCTGTTCATGTTATCACTTTCATACTCAAATGCTTAAGCTAATATTTTTTAACTCTATTGTTTCTGGTGGGAGGTAATAGAAATGAAAAGAGTAAAACAAAACATTCAACACATTTCTAAAATATATTAATGTTTCTTCTAATTTATAAGTATATTACAGTTTTTCTCTAATTACTATAGCTTCTTCCTAAGTTTTCTCTACAACTGTACTGAAAACACTGTTTTCTTTTTTTTTAAGTGTATTTATTTTGAGAGAGAGATAGCACGTGGGGGAGAGGCAGAGAGAGAGGGAGCCAGATTCCCCAGCGAACTCCATGCCATTGGCAGAGAGCCCAATGTAGGGCTCAAACTCACAAACTGTGAGATCATGACCTGAGCTAAAATCAAGAGTCACATGATTAACCAACTGAGCCACCCAGGCACTCCACTATTTTCATTTGTATTTTTCTTATGTTGGTCATGAGACTGTGACATAGTGGTTTAGTTAATAAGATTTTATTTTGTCAATACCCAGTTCAATCACTTAATGATTGAAATTTTGGCAATGAATAGTGAAGAGTACAGTAGGGCTACAATCCCAACTAATGCCTACAGATGAAGTTACAGGGTTCCTATAGAAGTTGATGACAACTTCTATTAAAGGATGAATTAAGGATAATAACAGAGAGAGGCCAGAGACAAAACCAGCCAGCAAAATAGAACTTTGAGAATCTCCCCCCTCCTCACCACACACACACACACACACACACACACACACACACACACACAATTTCCAGGAATATGGTAAGATCCCTTTACAACAGAGTTAAGATCATGATATGGATTTACTGTAATTTATACACAGACTTTTTTTGACTTTGAAAAGAGGCAGAAAGCAGGGCACATGGTTGGCTCAGTGGGCTGAGCATCTGACTTCAGCTCAGGTCACAGTCTCGTGGTTTGTGAGTTTGAGCCCCACATCGGGCTTGCTGCTGTCAGCACAAGAGCTCCATTTAGATCCTCTGTCCCCTTCTCTCTGCCCCTGCCCTACCTGAGCGCTCTCTCTCTCTCTCTCTCTCTCTCTCAATCTCAAAAATAAATAAACATTAAAAAATTTAAAAAAAGAAAAGAAGCAGAAAGCTACAGATTTCCCTCTCTGGGATAAAGATAACCAGCATAACCCTTGCTAGACATAGAAAAGAAAAAACAAAGGAAGTAATTAAGTTGAATTCAAGCCTTTTTCTTATTAGCCACCAATTTACAAAAAACCCAACCAAATAAACAGACCTTTTTAAAGTGATTGTTCCTGATATATTTTGCACCACTGGCATGCTCTATCACTCTTACATGCTTTTGCAGATCGTACTAAATGACTATGGATTTTCTGATCCAGAATTCCTACTTGCTAAAGTTGACCAGTTAGTTTGTATTCCTCCCCTGAAAGAGCTCCTCAGAAGGAAAGAGTCCATGTTAATTCATTAATTCATTCAAATATTTCAAGCCACTGAGAATATGCCCAGCAGAGTAGTAGGTGGAGACATGAAAGTGAATGAAATAAAGTCCCACCCTCCTGAACTGACATTGTATTAACATTCCTAACAGGGCTAAAGTAGAGTTGAAGCTGCACCAGCATTCTCCTCGAAACTAGAACAAGCAATCCTAAAATTTATATGGAACCACAAAAGGCACCCAATAGACAAAGTAATTTTGAAGAAGAAGACCAAAGCAGGAGGCATCACAATCCAAGACTTTAGCCTCTACTACAAAGCTGTAATCATCAAGACAGCATGATATTGGCACAAAAACAGACACATAGACCAATGGAATAGAATAGAAACCCCAGAACTAGACCCACAAACGTACGGCCAACTCATTTTTGACAAAGCAGGAAAGAACATCCAATGGAAAAAGACAGTCTCTTTAACAAATGGTGCTGGGAGAACTGGACAGCAACATGCAGAAGGTTGAAACTAGAACACTTTCTCACACCATTCACAAAAATAAACTCAAAATGGATCAAGGACCTGAATGTGAGACAGGAAACCATCAAAACCCTAGAGGAGAAAGCAGGAAAAAAACCTCTCTGACCTCAGCCGTAGCAATCTCTTACTCGACACATCCTCAAAGGCAAGGGAATTAAAAGCAAAAATGAATTACTGGGACCTTATGAAGATAAAAAGCTTCTGCACAGCAAAGGAAACAACCAACAAAACTAAAAGGCAACAACGGAATGGGAGAAGATATTTGCAAATGACATATCAGACAAAGGGCTAGTCTCCAAAATCTATAAAGAGCTCACCAAACTCCACACCCGAAAAACAAATAACCCAGTGAAGAAATGGGCAGAAAACATGAATAGACACTTCTCTAAAGAAGACATCCGGATGGCCAACAGGCACATGAAAAGATGCTCAACGTCGCTCCTCATCAGGGAAATACAAATCAAAACCACACTCAGATATCACCTCACGCCAGTCAGAGTGGCCAAAATGAACAAATCAGGAGACTATAGATGCTGGAGAGGATGTGGAGAAACGGGAACCCTCTTGCCCTGTTGATGGGAATGCAAATTGGTGCAGCCACTCTGGAAAACAGTGTGGAGGTTCCTCCGAAAATTAAAAATAGACCTACCCTATGACCCAGCAATAGCACTGCTAGGAATTTACCCAAGGGATACAGGAGTACTGATGCATAGGGGCACTTGTACCCCAATGTTTATAGCAGCACTCTCAACAATAGCCAAATGATGGAAAGAGCCTAAATGTCCATCAACTGATGAATGGATAAAGAAATTGTGGTTTATATACACAATGGAGTACTACGTGGCAATGAGAAAGAATGAAATATGGCCCTTTGTAGCAACATGGATGGAACTGGAGAGTGTGATGCTAAGTGAAATAAGCCATACAGAGAAAGACAGATACCATATGTTTTCACTCTTATGTGGATCCGGAGAAACTTAACAGAAACCCATGGGGGAGGGGAAGGAAAAAAAAGAGGTTAGAGTGGGAGAGAGCCAAAGCATAAGAGACTGTTAAAAACTGAGAACAAACTGAGGGTTGATGGGGGGTGGGAGGGAGGAGAGGGTGGGTGATGGGTATTGAGGAGGGCACCTTTTGGGATGAGCACTGGGTGTTGTATGGAAACCAATTTGACAATAAATTTCATATATTGAAAAAATTAAAAAAAAGCAGCTTTCAGCTCTTTCACAGGATATAGAAGGAATAGCATGATGATTATGGGCCCAGATACCCTTCCCACTCTAGCCTTACGGGAAGAAGCTAGCAATCATTGGTATTTGTACTTGAGCTTATAATTCTAGCCACTTGTCCCAAATTCTTTCCTGATGGTAGATAAAGGGGAGATGACACACTGCCTGACTACAAATAGATCCACGGATATTTCTTATACAGTAAAATCTTGGTTTGCAAGCATAATCCGTTCCAGAAACATGATTGTAATCCAAAGCACTTGTATGTCAAAGTGAATTTCCCCATAAGAAACAATGGAAACTCAAATGATTCATCCCACAACCCCAAAATATTCATATTAAAATGATTACCATACTGTAATATAATACAAAATAATAAAGAAAATACAAAATATAAAGAAAAAGAAACTGATTAATCTGCGCTTACCTTTGAAAACCTTCCTGACTGGTGTGACGGAGACAAGGGAGAGGAAGGTTATTGTTTAGAACGACTTTCACAATCGCTAATGGAATCCCTGCTATCTATTGGCTCAGTGGAATCTCTTTCTGCATGGGGGCCATTGTATACACTCGTACGGATGTTCACTACAGTACAGTATTAATAAACTCTTGCCATATACTGTGCTTAATGTAACGGACAATAAGGCAGCAGAAGAAAGGGTCTCTATCTGCAGGCAGCCGGACCTAGAATGAAGCAAAGCATTCTTAGGCTTACTCTTGTCTGGAGAAGCAAAGGACTGTCCATAGGTGCTTTGAAGGGACAAAAAATACAGTAGTGCCAGTTGTGGGCACCATCCAATGCTCTGAAAAATCACTGATTTCTGTCAGACACACAGCATGGGAGATGAACACCCACAATCCCACAGCAAGTGAGTGAGCAAGAGAGAGAGAGAGAGAAAGAGAGAACCATTGGTTCAGTTCCGATCATGTGACATTTGGCATCATGTACTACTTGTGTTGCAAGACATTGCTTGTTTATCAAGTTAAAATTTATCAGAAATGTTTGCTTGTCATGCAGAACACTCACAGAACAAGTTACCTGCAATCCAAAGTTTTACTGTATTTCCTTCCAGATTACTCAGTTTCTACCATAGAAGTAGTTCTAGCTGCCTAATGTTTTCAATCAACCCAGTACCACTTGCCCAACATTGTGTCTTTTTTCCATATTCTTTGGGTTCATTTCGTTAGAACACCCTCACTTATACAGTTACTTCATAAAGTTACAAAAACTTCATGATGTTTTAAAAATGTTTCTAAGTAGGTTTTTTTTTTTTAACTTTTTATATATGCAGAAGAAATTGTCACAGACAATCCCCAGTTCCCATAGTGGCTTTGAATTAATTTGAGAACTGAAGTTAAAACATGTCATAGAATAATTAATCTACTACTCATAAGAACAGATGATCCTCATAACTGGCTCTAACTGTGTATATGTAAATAATCAGGGGTTGAACATAGGGACTGATGACATTCTTTTTTTTTAATTTTTTTTACATTTATTTATTTTTGAGAGAGTGAGACAAAGTGAGAGTGGGGGAGGGCCAGAGAGAGAGGAAGACACAGAATCTGAAGCAGGCTCCAGGCTCTGAGCTGTCAGCACAGAGCCCAACGTGGGGCTCGAACTCATGGACTGCGAGATCATGACCTGAGCTGAAGTTGGACACTTAACCGACTGAGCCACCCAGGCGCCCCGGGACTGACGACATTCTATACAGGACTCTCTTATCATAAATTCAGTGTTCCTGATCACCATAATTATTTTCATATTTCTATAATTTTTTTAAAAAAGTTTAATGTTTATTTATTTTTGAGAGAGACTCAGAGTGTAAGCAAGGGAGAGGCAGAGAGAGAGAGAGAGAGACAGACAGACAGACAGACAGACAGAATGTGAAATAGGCTCCAGGCTCTGAGCTGTCAGCACAAAGCGGGATGTGGGGCTCAAATCCACGAGCGTGAGATCATGACCTGAGCCGAAGTCAGACGCTTACCTGACTGAGCCACCCAGATGCCCCAATATTTCTACATTTATTAAACATGGAAAACGCGATTAACAATTTTCAGCTCTAAAAATTCCTTTGCCATTCAAAGCACAAACTCCCTAGTTTTTGTTTTAGCTTATAAAATCTAAGAGGATGATCTCACAATTCTAAATCCAATCAGCTGATCAGTCTGTTTCATTACACTGACATGGGTTCCTGTTGGTCCTAATCTTTATGTGAAACATCAGGCTCACAGATTTTTTATTAATAACTAAAATTAACAATTAGATTTCTTAGAGAGACACAAACAAAGAAAGAGACTCTTAACTATGGAGAACAAACTGATGGTTACCAAAGGGGAGGGAGTGGGAGGTGAATGGGCTAAATAGGTGAGGAGATTAAGGAGGGCACTTGTTGGGATGAGCAGCCGGTGATGTACGGAAGTGATGAATTACTATATTGTACACGTGAAACTAATATAGCACTGTGTTAACTGGAATTTAAATAAAAATTAGAAAAAAATACTCCTCCATTTCCAACTAAAAAAAGTAGATCTCTTAATACACTGAATGTGTTTTCAAAGATGACAATTTAAGAAATGCTGGCACCACTTAGCCCTCCATAAACAAAAGAACACACATTCATAGAATACACAACATAGATTGTGACATAAGGTAGCATACAACTCCTAAGGATGCTTTCACCTAAATTCAACGTAAAAATAGTGAAGTGTGCTTATTTGTAACAGTTTCTTAGGCCTACAATAAAGGTTATGGTAACTGCTAATGCCACACTGGCTTACAGACTCAATTAAGCTGCCCCACATTCTCAAACAACTACTTTTAGTAGCTACATTTTGGTACTATCACTAGTGCAATTATAATTGCTCTACAAGTTACAGGAACTTTTTTTTCTAGGCATAAAAGGAATATTCCAGGTCTAATTTTAAGAACTGGCACTACCAAGTATGGTACATATTCAAAGACATCAAGAAGGAAGTTTGAGGCTAAAACAAGCAACTCTATCTTTCAGAGGCACGAAATTCCAGAATTATGCCTTCTCTTCCCATAAGTTAAATTATTGTTTTGTGTTCTAGTAAATATCAAACATCTTTTGAGTAAAAACATATTAAGCCTATTTTGTCAACTGTAACACTGTGGTTAAGTTTTAGATTATTTCCTAGTACTAAATAAATAAAGGCAACATGAAAAAATTCATCTATTTCGGTCCTCGTATGTGTGTGTGTGTGTGTGTGTGTGTGTATTTTAAGTTTTTATTTAAATTCCAGTTGGTTACCATACTTGGTCCTTGTGTATATTAAGTGCTTAAAAAAAGTTTGCTCAGTGAATTGAGTAAACTCTTATTTTCTGCCTGCTCTATGACTGGCACAATACTAAGAACCAAGGAAACAAAATTATCTAAAAGGAAATCCCCAACATTAAATGGTAGAGGTAAACATATGTACCACTATGTAGGTCAGTCTAGCAATATGTACAGAATTCTACTCAAAACAACAAAAAAAGAATTATTTTGAGATGTGTGTCAGAGGAAACAATAATTGATTTGGTCCTTGAAGTAGCAATGGACATATATATTAAGGTTGAATTCATAAATCAAAAACAGAATAATTCTAGTACATATTCTAGCTAATTTTCAGATCTAAAACTTACCTTAAGTTGAAAGAAACAGTGATATATCTTAACTCCTTGTTTTATAATTGTCAGACTAAACACTGAAAACAAATCTCACCTACTTCTAATTAGCAGATTCATGTACATTTAAAACAATTAACTATGGCAAAATACACGTAACATAAAATTTACCATCTTAACCACATGCAGGTGCATAGTTCAGGAAGGTTAAATCCATTCGCATTGTTGCTCAAAACTCAAACCATCTGCGAAACTCTTTTCATCTTGCAAAACTAAAATTTTATACCCATTAAACCATATATCCCATTTCTCCCTCCCCATATTGCCTAGTGGCCAACATTCTACTTTGTATCTCTATGAATTTGACTACTCAAGGTACCTCCTCTAAGTAGAATGATACCATATTTCTCTTTTTGTGACTAGCACACACAAAATGGCTTCAATGGTGAATTCTACCAACATTTAAAAAAGAATTAATGCCAATCTCTTTGAAACTTTTCCAAAAAATTAAAGAGGAAGGAATTCTTCCAAACTCATTTTATGACTCCAGCATTACCCTGAAACTAAAGCCAAACAAAGACACCATAAGAAAATAAAACTACAGGAAAATAACCCTGGTAAATACAAATATAAAAGTGATCAGCAAAATATCAGCAAACTGAATCCAACATCACATTAAAAGGATCATTCACCACAGTCAAGTGGGATTTACCCCAGGATACAAGGATGGTTCAACATAAGCCAATCAATACGATACATTGCATTAATGGAATGAAAGAAAAGAATTGTATGATAATCTCAACACACACGTAAAAAGCATTTGAAAAAATTCAACATCCACTGATAATAAAATCTGTTAACAAATTAGACATAGAAGGAACTTAATCTCAATGTAAAAAGACCACGTATGACAAGTCTACAGCTAACATCACACTCACCTGTTAAAAGGAAAGCTTTTCCTCTAAAAGCTTTTCCTCAGGTAGACCCACAACCATATGGCCAACTAATCTTTCACAAAGTAGGAAAGCATATCCAATGGAATAAAGACAGTCTCTTCAGCAAGTGGTGCTGGGAAAACTGGACAGCGACATGCAGAAGAATGAATCTGGACCACTTTCTTACACCATACACAAAAATAAACTCAAAGTGGATGAAAGACCTCAATCTAAGACAGGAAGCCATCAAAATCCTCGAGGAGAAAGCAGGCAAAAACCTCTTTGATCTTGCCCACAGCAACTTCTTACTCAACATGTCTCCGGAAGCAAGGGAAACAAAAGCAAAAATGAACTACTGGGACCTCATCAAAATAAAAAGCTTCTGCACAGCGAAGCAAACAATCAACAAAATTAAAAGGCAACTGACAGAATGGGAGAAGATATTTGCAAATGACATATCAGATAGAGGGTTAGTATCCAAAATCTATAAAGAACTTATCAAACTCAACACCCAACAGACAAATAATCCAGTGAAGAAATGGGCAAAAGACATGAATAGACACATCTCCAAAGAAGACATCCCAATGGCCAACCGACACATGAAAAAATGTTCAACATCACCCATCATCAGGGAAATACAAATCAAAACCACAATGAGATACCACCTTCCACCTGTCAGAACGGCTAACATGAACAACTCAGGCAACAACAGATGTTGGCGAGGATACGGAGAAAGAGGATCTCTTTTGCATTGTTGGTGGCAATGTAAGCTGGTACAGCCACTCTGGAAAACAGTATGGAGGTTCCTCAGAAAACTAAAATAGAACTACCCTACGACCCAGCAATGGCACTACAGCATTTATCCAAGGGATACAGGTGTGCTGTTTCGAAGGGACACATGAACCCCCATGTTTAGAGCAGCACTATCCACAATAGCCAAAGTATGGGAAGAGCCCAAATGTCCATCAATGGGTGAATGGATAAAGAAAATGTGGTGTGTGTGTACACACACACACACACACACACACACACACACACACACACACAATGGAGTAATACTTGGCAATAGAAAAGAATGAAATCTTGCATTTGCAACTATGCAGATGGAACTGGAGGGTATTATGCTAAGTGAAATTAGTCAGAGAAAGACAAAAATCATATGACTTTAGTCATATGAGGACTTTAAGAGACAAAACAGATGAACATAAGGGAAGGGAAGCAAAAATAATATAAAAACAGGGAGGGGGACAAAACAGAAGAGACTCATAAATATGGAGAACTGAAAGTTTTGGGAGGGGTTGGGGGAGGGGGATGGGATAAATGGGTAAGGGGCACTAAGGAATCTACTCCTGAAATCCTTGTTGCACTATATGCTAACTAATTTGGATGTAAACTTAAAAAAATTAAAAATTAAAACTTAAAAAATTAAAAAAAACTTTTCCTCATGAATAAGAGAAGGTACCCACTCTCACCACTCTTATACAACATAGTACTCGAAACCCTAGGTAGAGAAAAATAAATAAAAGGTATCAGAATTGGAAATTAAAAAGTAAAATTCTATTTGCAGATGACATGATTTTACACATAGAAAAATCCTAAACATTCAACCAAAACAACTGTTAGACCTAATCAATGAATTCAAAGAAGTTGCAGGATACAAAATTAACATACAGAAATCAGTAGTATTTCTGTATATCAACAATGAGTTAACTGTAAAAGAAATAAAGAATCCAATCCCATTTGCAATATCATAAAAAACAATATAATACTTGGAAATAAATTTAAGGTAAAAGATCTCTCATCTGAAAACTCTAAGATTTTGATGAAAGCAATCAAAGAGAACACAAATAAATGGAACTGCATCCCATGTTCATAGATTAGAAGAATTAAGATTGTTAAAATGTCAGTACCACCAAAATCCATCTAAAGATTCAATGTAATCCCTACCAAGATTCCAATGGCATTTTTTACATCAGTAAAAAACAGACACTCCTAAAATTTATATGGAACTGCAAAAGACCCTAAGTAGCCAAAGAAATCCTGAGAAAGAAGAACACAGCAGGAGGCATCACATTTCCTAATTTCATGCTATACTATAAAGCTATGATCATCACAACAGTTTGTTACTGGCATAAAAAACAAATAGACCAATGGAATAGAATCAAGAACTCATAAATAAACCCATACATATATGGTCAACTAATATTTGATATGGGAGCCAAGAATACTTAAAAGCGTACACTTGAAACTAATGTAACACTCTAAGTTAACTAATTGGAATTAGAATAAAAACTTTAAAGGAAGAATCTTCAATAGAGAAAAGACAGTTCTTTCCATGAATGGCGTTGGGACAACTGGATATTCTCATGTAAAAGAATGAAACTGAATCCCCCCGATCATGCACCACTCACAAAAATTAACTCACAATGGATGAGAGACTTAAATGTAAGGTGTGAAACCAAGCAACTCCTCAAAGAAAACACAGAAACAAAGTTCCTTGACATGGGTCTTGGTAATGATTTTTTGAATAGGACATCTAAAGCACAAGCAACAAAATTATAAATGAACAAGTGAGACTATGTCAAACTAAAAAGCTTCTGCAAAGCAAAGGAAACCATCTACAAAGTAAAAAAAACAACCTGTGGAACAGGAAAAAATATTTGTTAATAATTTATCTTGTATGTGGTTAATATCCAAAATATATGAAGAACTCATAAAAAAACAACCCCTCCAAAATAATAATAACCTGAATAGACACACCTCAAAAGAAGATATACAAAAGGCTAATAGATACATGAAAGGATGCTCAACATTGCTAGTCATTAGGGTAATGCAAATTTAAACCACAATGAGATGTCACCTCACATCTTAGAATGGCCATCATTAAAGAGACAGACCTAACAACTGCTGGCCTGAATATGGAAAAAAGAGAACCCTCATGCATTGTTGGTGTGACTGTAAATTGGTACACCCAGTATGGAAAACAGTATGGAGGAGCCTCAAAAAATTTAAAACAGAACTACCATATTATCTGGCAATTCCACTTCTGGGAATATAGCCAAAGGAAATGAAAACACTAACTCAAAAGATGTCTGCACCCATGTTCACAGCAGCAGCATTTACAACAGCCAAGACATGGAAACAACCTCAGTGTCTACTTGTGGATGAATGGATAAAGAAGTTGTGGGTATACATGTACACACACACAGTAGATTATTATTCAACCACAGAAAAATGAGGAAATCCTATCACTTGTGACAACAGGGATGGAACTTGAAGGCATTATGCTAAGTGAAAAAAGTCAGAGACTTACCATATGATCTCACTCACATGTGGAATCTAAAAAACAAAACAAAACTCAGGGAAAAGAGATCAGATTTGTGGTTACCAGAGGCCGGGAACAGGGGACAATCAGAGGAAAGTGGTCAAAAGGTAAAACTTCCAGTTATAAGATAAATAAGTCTAAGTAGATAATATCATACAGGAAAGTCGTTGAGAGAGTAAATCCTAAGAGTTATCACAAGGAGAAAGTTTTTTTCCCCTTTTTTCTTCTTTCTTTCCTTTTTATTGTATCTATATGAGAAGATGGATGTTAGCTGAACCTATAGTGGTAATCATTTCACAATATATGTAAATCAAACCATCATGATGTACACGTAAATTTATACAGTGATGTATGCCAATTATTTCTCAATAAAAATGGAAAAAAATCTTTTTACTAAAAAATCAGTTACAATAACTATGAACTAGCTTAAAAGGAAATTACAAAAATAATCCCACTTAAAATAGCAACAAAAAGAATAAAATACTTAGGACAAAGTTTAGTTAAGGAGTTAAATTCATGTATACTAAAAACTATAAAAAACTGATGAAAGAAATTAAAAAAGACACAAACAATGGAACAACATCCTGTGTTCATGGATTTGAAGACTTAACATTGTTAAAATGTCTATACTACCTGAGCAATCTACATATTCAGCGCAATCCCCATAGAAACCCCAACGACATTTTTAACAGAAATTTTTTTTTAATTCTAAAATTCATATGGAACCACAAAAGACCACAAATAGCCAAGTCAATCTTGAGAAAGAACAAAACTAGAAGTATCACACTTCCTGACTTCAAAACATATTTTAAAAAACCCCACAGTAATGAAAACACTACAGAAATGGCATAAAGACAGATCTAACGGCTATACAATTTCCTAAGGATTTAGATAAACTGACACAAGAATTCAAATGATTTCTATTTTTTTTTAAGTTTATTTATTTTGAGAGAGACAGAGAGAGGGGGGAGAGAGAGAGAATCCCAAGCAGGCTCCATACTGTTAGTGCAGAGCCTGATGTGGGACTCAAACTTACAAACCACGAGATCATGATCTGAGCTGAAATCAAGAGTCAAGACGCTTAACTGACTGAGCCACCCAGGCAGCCCTAGAATGATTTCTGCTATAGAGTAAGCACAAAGTAAGTGTTTGCAATTATAGTAACAAAGTTGTTATGAGTATTAGGTTTTCAGATTTTCCTTCATTTAAGAAGCTATTAAGCACTTACCATGTGCTAGGCACTGCTTCACTCTCTGGAAACAGAGTGGGAGA
This sequence comes from Leopardus geoffroyi, assembly GCF_018350155.1. Classification (NCBI taxonomy): domain Eukaryota; kingdom Metazoa; phylum Chordata; class Mammalia; order Carnivora; family Felidae; genus Leopardus; species Leopardus geoffroyi. The sequence goes on from NC_059343.1 coordinate 19,078,789, forward strand.
TAAAAATGACAAAAAACCCTCACCCTCATGGAGCTCAACTTCATGAATTTCCCTCATACCACATTACTGTTTAAATGTTTCAGTCTTTTGGGGCACCTGGATGGCTCAGTTGGCTAAGCGGCCAACTTCAGCTTAGGTCATGATCTCATGGTTCGTGAGTTAAAGCCCCACATCAGGCTCTATGCTGACAGTTCAGAGCCTGCTTAGGATACTCTGTCTCCCTCTCTCTGCCCTATGCCAGCTGTCTCTCTTTCTCAAAATACATAAATAAAGATTAATTTTTTTAACATTTCTGTCTTTCAGTACACGTAAATTCATATTTAAATGAATATAAACTGTAATCCACCCTTTGGGTTGCAAGACAGGAAATAAAGGCTTGTTGGTGCAAATTACTGCTCTACCCATAGACTTTTGCCACCTGTTAAACCAGCACTTGTAGTATTTGCCAGATAAGGATATGCTTCAATCTTGGTATCATTCTTGACACTCTCTCCCCTAAAACCTACCACAGCAAGCCTGATCCTCAAAATATATCCATGGTGTATTAATGTTCCAGCTTAACAGTATGACTTAGTATTATTCAGTGATACATAATTGTCTTGTACAATGAACCATTCTGAAACTCATACTGAAATAAAAGAAATGTTCCCAATATTTTGAAAAAAATTAAATGAAATGGATAATCTAGGAATTATAAATGCCAAAATAACCCAAAAAGAAATAGAAAATATACAAATACCAGTAACAATGTAGGAAACTAGACTGTGTCAGGGAGAAAGAACAATAACAATCCTATGTCATGAAGGATAACAAGGCCAGGTGAGTCTGCAGGAAAATCTTTACTGGATATTCAGGGAACTTAGAAGTCCTGTCTTAAACAAACGTCTCAAAGAACCCCAAAATAAGAGAAAGCTAATTGCATCATTTGATGTGACTAATATAACCTTAATAACAAAACTGAGTAAGAACAGGGACGCCTGGGTAGCTCAGTTAAGCAGCCGACTTCGGCTCAGGTGGGGATCTTGCAGTTCGTGGGTTCGAGCCCCGTGTCGGGTTCTGTGCTGACAGCTCAGAGCCTGGAGCCTGCTTCGGATTCTGTGTGTGTGTGTCTCTCTCTCTCTCTCTGCCTCTCCCTTGCTCATGTGCTCCCTCTCTTGCTCGCTTGCTGTCTCTCTCTCAAAAAGAAGTAAACATTAAGAAAATTTAAAAATGGGGAGCCTGGGTGGCTCAGTTGGTTGAATGTCCAACTTCGGCTCAGGTCATGATCTCACGGTTTGTGGGTTCAGGCCCCTGCCTAGGGCTCTGTATTGACAACTCAGAGCCTGGAGCCTACTTCAGATTCTGTGTCTCCCTTTCTCTCTGCCCCTCCCCGTCTTGCGTGTGTGCACGCAAGCACTCTCTCCCTCTTTCTCTCAAAAATGAACATTAAAAAAATTTTTTTAGGGGCACCTGGGTGGCGCAGTCGGTTAAGCGTCCGACTTCAGCCAGGTCACGATCTCGCGGTCCGTGAGTTCGAGCCCCGCGTCAGGCTCTGGGCTGATGGCTCGGAGCCTGGAGCCTGTTTCCAATTCTGTGTCTCCCTCTCTCTCTGCCCCTCCCCTGTTCATGCTCTGTCTCTCTCTGTCCCAAAAATAAATAAACGTTGAAAAAAAATTTAAAAAAAAATTTTTTTAATAAAAAAATTAAAATTAAAAAAAAAAACTGAGAACAGTAAGACAAAAGAAAACAATTACAAACATCAGCATAAAAATCCTAAATAAACTTCTAGCAAAGATAATTTAGCATTGGAGAAAAAAATGTCTGACTAGGCATAATAAAAATATAAAAACTTTCTCATTACCTAAGAGAGTAAACATGTTTATGACTTGTAGCCCCTGCCGGGGCCTCTGCTGTGAAACATACTGAAGGAAGAATCCTCACGCCTACTGCCCGCTGGTCTCTGTCCTTGTGTACTGCTGCTCACCTGAGAGTTTCTAGTCATCTCTGGACTAGTGTGCTCACCCTCTGGAGATATCAAAACATCACAGTTATTTGAGATTCCTTGTGCAAATGAGTAGAATAATCCTCTGACTACCAAGTATCGGACAGTCTCCTGGGCAGGAAAGCAGTGCTTTTTCCATCGGAGTAATTTATACAGTCTATTTAGCAATAGCCCCTTAGAATTTCACTTCCTGATGAAAGTAAACTCCAATCTGGGAAATGGTCCCCTGCCGCAGCTCCACAGTTCAATTAGCCCCATCCCCCTCTCTCCCTCAAGTTTAGACACACTCATCATCCCTCCAACTCTAACAGCTTATCTCCTTAACCCGAACCCCGATTCCAAATCCTGACACTAACTGCTGACCCACACCATGCTCCTGAGTCCCCCAACCTACCATCAATATCACATTTTCACACTGTAGACACACACGGTGTAAAAATGCCCACAGTGCTAAAATTTTGTTTCATTTAAAAAAAAAAAAACTGCAGGAGAAAGAAATCCAGAGGCCACTGTTGAAAACTTTAAAGACTTGGTTATTTAAAATCCTCTAGGCCAGGACTCAGTTTGCAATACTTTAATACAACAAATAAACTAATGTGAATACTGCTTTTTCTTAAAAGAGGCTTTTCCTCACATTTTTGAAATTTTAAAATCAACAAAGTTTTAAAGTAGCCTTCCTAAAGCCTCTGATTTTAATGTTGTAACCTCCTGGTTTGAAGAAGAAATATAATGGTCTACAATTCAGTTCTCTTAAGTCCCATGCCAGTTTTGGCAGACACTGTTAGTTGGTTCCCCCCGCTGTTCTCACTCTCTTACCTTTCCTCAGTCTTGGTTCAAGTATCTACTCTTCTTCACAGGGCCATGTGTTTGGGGAATCAGCCCCCAAGCGATCGTTCTTGATTGGAATGGACCCACAGTGGCGGTACCATTTCCTCTGGATGTGGACTTGTTGCAGAATTATGGTCAACAAAATGGTGAGAGGAAGTCTTCTGAGTGGCAAACAAGAACATGACTTCAGAAGTGTTTCCTGGCTTGTTTGTTTGTTTGTTTGTTTGTTTTGGTGACCAAAGAAGGTCAAGGAATCTTTCTCTGGATATTGTGTTTGGATGTGATGCTTGGAACTATGGCATCCATCTTACAATCATGAGAGGAATTAACCTGAGGACCTCCTTGAAACGGGAAAGATGGCAAAACAGATACTGGAAAAACCTGATCCTTAAAGGTATCATTGAGTCTGTGAATTAACCAACCTTGGAAAGGTCTTTTTGGTCAGTGAAATAAAATGCTTCCTACTTTTGAAATTTCTTTGAGTTTACTTTTGTTCTACCTGCCATCAAAGGCAGTCGAAATGATACAGCAGTTTTAGAATAGAAATTTTATTCTGCCTTCCACTCATCTGTGCTTACAGATTACAGAATTAAGGATATATGTTAGTTTTCATTCAAGAATGTTTAAAATACATTATTTGAATTTTCATTTAGATGATTTCATTTTTATTCAATAGGAGCAAGAAGAACTTGAGGTCCATAAAAAGAGGCATGATTAATAACCCTGCCTGATGTTGGACTATCTCCACAAAGCAGGGCAGGGAAATTCCCTCTGGATAGTTCGGGTTTTATCTATTCCTTTCTCAGTAACTCACTATCAAAGACAGAATTCTTGATTAAAAAATAAAAATGGATTCTGCCTTTAACAAGATCAGAGGCACTAGCTAAAAATGATGCCAGGAACATCCAAAGCAAATGAACACTATTTAGATGTATGGTTCACCAAAAAATAGGAATAAAGAAGAGTTCGGCATGTTTATTCCCAACTTTTAAAAAACTCGTAATGGAAAATAAAACCATTAAAGTAAGATCAAATTTAGAGGCTGCAGAACGCCATCTTTTTTTCATCTCAGCTTAGAACACTAAATAAAAAATGACAATTACATTTGCCTGTGCTTATCTCAGAGACAGCCAAGCAATGTGACTGGATGCAAGCTTATTCACTCTCATGAATGTAAATCTAAGATTTAGAGATATTGTACTGTCTTGGGCATTTGTCTCCTCTTACGGTGGTAGTCTATTCAATTTAACCGACTCATACCTAATATCTGCTGCAGTCAAGTCTAGGTACTAAGATTTTGAGAGGCAGCGTGGAGGATAGAAATGAGACAGGGACAAACAAGGCAACTGATGGGTGAGAAAAATAGTTCAAAGTTGTCTGCAATTGAATCAGAATGTTAGTTTGTGATGCTCTTTAATGCTGTATCTAAACAAGACATCAAAGGGCAAAGAGAAAAGAGAACAAGTGGTTGTCTTCAGCAGGGCAAGGAAGAAAAATTTCCGAGAAAAGGGAACACTTAAACCTGGGGAAAATACGCAGGGTTCTAATATGTAAAAACTGGGGTGGGGTCTTTTCTTGCATGAAGAAACAGGTGAAAGCCTATAATTGGGAAAAATATTCACCAGTGAGAAATATTTTTTAAGTTTATTTATTTTTTGAGAGAGAGAGAGAGAGAGAGAGAAAGAGAACAAGCGGGGGAGGGGCAGAGAGAGAGGGAGGGAGGGAGAGTCTTGAGCAGGCACAGACCCCAATCCCAATGCAGGGCTCAAACTCACAAACCACAAGATCATGAGCTGAACTGAAACCAAGAGTCAGATGTTTGAGCCACCCAGGCGCCCCTCCAACAAGAAATATTTTAAAACCCAACACCCAATCTGTACTCCAAACCAGAAACTCTCCCTACAGAGTTCTCCCTAGGGATCAAGGCAACAGGATTTTATAAAACCCTAGGTGACTGCAAAGTACAACCAAGACCAAGAGTCTTCAGAATATAAAAACCTCCCTGATCGATTCTCTACTGTCTTCTCAGCACTCATCACCTAGTACTCACTGTGCTCTGCACAGATGGGCTTGCTTTCTGCTCCACACTAAGCTTTTATGTCCCTTCCTCACAGCTTCACATGCCCTACTCCTTGGGCCTAGAATGTTTTCCCTCCCCAACACTCCTTCCCTGGCTCATTCTACTAGTCTATACTTTTGTGAATGTATTCTTAACTCCTGAATCAAATTTAGATCCTGCTGTCAAGTACCCATAGTTTCCCATTCAGTACCTTCTTAGTTCTTATCACATGTTATAATTATAAATATATCTGTGTGATCAATGGTTCAAATCTTTCTTGCTCATAACTCTAAGAACTGTGAGAGCGGGGAGTAGGTGAGTTTCATTCACTCTTTTGTCAACAATTTCTAAAACCATGTCTAGGGGGTAGTCGGTGTTGAAGTAAAATTTATGGTGTGAGATAATACATTAATGAACCCATGAAAGAATGAACTGGATATTTTAGGGCACATGAGGAGACACGCAAACTATTAACCATGGAATGCATGTAGACGTTTGGTCAGAACTTCCCTCCTCCCCTGGGAAGATATATTACTCAGCCCCTTCTTCACTCTCCCTTGCTTTTTCTTCTTCACAGCAGTTATCACCATTGACATATTTATATCTTTTGCATATCATCTATCTCTTTGCATTAGAATTTTTAAGCCTGTAAGAAAAGACCTTGCCTTGTTGTTTACTGCTGCATCTCCGGTATCCCAGAACAGTGCCTAGCACATACTAGGTGTTCAATAAATATTCATTAAATAAATTATGTGGTGTGTGTGTGTCTGAACAAGTGAGGGAGAGTATGTTAGAGTGAACAATCACTCAGGTTTGTCTGGAACTGATGTGAGAGTTTCGCAACTAAACCCTGGAGAGTCCAGGCAAAGTAGAATGAGCTGGTCACCTTTGACTGGATGTTGGTATGGGTTGGGAGATTAGACTGGGAAAAAAGGAAGGGTCCAGAATAAATCCAGGGTATGCAGAACATAGAAGGTCTTGGACTCGCATGTGTATATGTGTTTTGTGGGAGGATACTGATTAGACTATGAGAATACACACGATGCATTAGATTAGATGAGTAGAGGGAGGAGACAGGTTCTTTTGAGGAAATTCTTTCAACGGCCCGGGAAATGGTAATGAGAATCCAGGCAAGAAAAAGGGGGTAGAAGGCAGAGGAGATATACCAGGAAATGAGATAAGCAATGGCTGAAGGTCACAGCTGAAGGAGGGAAAATTCTTTGATGAGTGACTTCTGCATTCTGCGATTGGGCTGGGGAGGACAACGAGATCTCGTAACTTTGCAGATACACTGTAATGCTCAGCTCTGGGAGGTTTGGTGATTTATCTGAGTCGTGAAAAACTGGAAGTGTCACACGGGCAGTGTTCAAGAGTGACTCAGGTACCTGAGCAGGGCTAGGTTGAGATTTCCTTAGAGGCAATTACTGATCTATCTCTTGGCAATACACAGGATGCTGAGAAAGATATGCCTACTGAGTGTGTGGGCTTTTTTCCCTCTATGTTGCTGATTTATTCAAGGCAATTTCCCATTGCCAGCTCTACAACAAATGAAATTCATTTTATACTTTTTTTTTTTTTTGGTAACAAGAAATGCAGATTATGTGATTGATAACATTCAAAGAAAGTACTGACAATTGCCCTATCCAACAAGGTTACCTGGTTACTTGAATACTTTCAAATATCCTCTTCTTATGCAGTACAACTTCAAAAAAGCAGAATCCACCGATCATAAAAATTGCTTCAGGTTGCCTTTACCTCTCACCAATAGGTTTCCTCTCGATGTTGTATTTCTGTAAGAAAAATGAAATTTCTCTTTAAGAAAACACTACTATGTAATCAAAGAGTTGTGTACATATTATATACATGTATCATTATACACACACATACAGTGTGTATACATTTGTGTGTAAATATGTATGCATGTACACCTGAAAAGAGAAATGAAGAAATGTCATATTTGGGTTTCCAAAATATGTTAGATTACATTAATGGCTCCAATTCCTTTTTCCTCTTTGATCCCAGGCCATTTTCCATGTGACTTTGTAGTTCCCTCTGTGAAAGACTTGAAGTCTATTCCCCCACCTTTGATTTCACATTAGATGATAGGATTTGCCTTTGGCTAGTAGAAAGATAGCACAATTTATGTGTGCAAAGTTTAAAAGTGTGAAAATTATAAAAGCTCTTTTATAACTGGCCTTACTCTCTGGCACTTCTGCCACTATCATGAGAAAACATGCCCAGATTAGCCTATTGACCTCTGGAGGGGAATGACCGACAAATGAAAAAAGGTTTCATCTTTTGGATGAAAGATGGAGATGAGCTATCCCAGCAAAATCACAGAAGTGAACCTACAGCCTACCTATCCACAGACATGTGGGAAATAAATTCTTATTATTATATGTCACTAAGATATTGGTGGTTGATCATTACGGTGCATACTGTTGTAACAGGTGACCACTCAAGGAAACTAAATACAGTGGTTTTAAGAGTGAGCTATTAATTTGTACCAACCAAATAACTATGACTAACTCTAGATATTTAAAATTCATATGAAAGAAAAGAATAAGCAGTAGTTTACTTTTATGTTCATGTATCAACTATATTTTATAGAAACACAAGTAAGTTCCTAAATGTATTTCTTGACAGCTTAGAGTATTACAACGCATGACAAATTCAATTTATTTGGAGGAAAACATTATAGAAAAGGTTTTTGTGAAGGATTTTATTTTTAAAAAAATAGGATGTTTGATAACAAAATGCCTAAGAGCCAGTTCCCTCTACGTAATTAATTTGCTTACCAGGTATGTGCCAACAAAACCCCTTATTTCTGTGTCAGGAGTTTCCTTTTCCTCCTTCCCCTTTACTCCTTTCTCGGCTGATCTCAATCAAGTATGAGTCCCAACAGGGTTGTAAATCCCCACTTCAATTACTAAAGTATGGTATGTGTCAACAAGACCCCATAGTGGCAAGGATAGTGATGGCTGAAGGAAAAGACCAAGTGGTAAAAAAATAAAGAGAAACCTCCACGTGATTACCCTGTCAGTTCTTCTCATAAATCAGGACTCCTAAGTCTCCCCGTTCGTTTCAACTTCATATTCTTTACCTTATTTCACTCTTCCTTCTCTAACCCCTGTTGCTCCTATTTTGGCCCCTTATTTTTCTTCACCTCGTGCTTCTTTAGTCCTTATCTGTGTCAGGGAAACCATCGTCTGAGGCTTACAACTGGGGAGAAGATGAGTGTGCTCTCCTGTAGTGGATATTGATGCATTTTTAAAATGGCACTCAAATTTACTTTCCCATAGGTAACCACAGATTCCTAACTATTATCCAGATACTAATTAGCTATTTTCTCATTAAGTCAGAAATCCAAAAGGTGTAAAAGTAACACTTTCAGATATGTAGGTATAAAAGTAACACACTCAGATATGTTGTTTCTGATATGCTATGAAAATGGTGCCCAGAATATTGCAAAGTCAAGGGTAAGAAATGAAAAGAAATAATAGCTCTTTGTGAAAATCCAGGTGACTCACATTCCTAGCACAGACAGGGAGGTGCCCAGAGGTTCAATATGTACCCCAGCCCCAAGTGTACATGAAACTTCTTGATCATACTTGAAGGTTGAACAAAATTAAATGTAGAGATTTTTTGTGTGTGAGGACAATCTTCACCCCTCTTAGCAGACACCATTCAGCGATTACTAGACTGGTTAGTGTTGTTAGCTATATAATACAGACAACAGGAAATATATCGGCTTCTATTTAAATATAAGTGTTATAAGAGAATGTTAAATGAAATCTAAAAAGGGACAAAATATTCTTCTGTTACAAATTCTTACATCCCTACACATCCTATTAGAGATCAGGCAAAACACCAAGTTCAAAAAATTCATCGGTTCCAATTAAATTTGCATTAGTGACATCCACATTTATCAAAGTGAATTCTTCTCACTACAGCTATCATCTCCTACTCTCCTCTTCCTCATTATATTAAGCTGAATATCAGTATGCAGCCAATATGCCCTGTCTACTGTCAAATGTGCATTTCAACGAAAGCCTTACAAACTATGAGAAACAGACAAAAGAAACCACTTTTGTAGGTCCATGACATATCCATCCTTGTATAATCCCCTATTCTCAGACTTAACTGGGATCTAAAATATGGGTTGGAATTCAAGATTACATAACCGGTTAGTCCACATGTAAGATTTAGGAGTTTCCAATTTTAAGTTGGTTTTTGTGAAAAACTGTTCTTCTTTCTTACTGTGACCTCTATTGATAGGCCAATCCAAAATCAAATCTCCTTATGCATGAGGAAAGCTACAAATACATGTCTTGGTGCCAGAGAAAATCAGAGACTTGAGTTCCCTAAGTTCAAAAGTCATTTGAGGGGCTCTTGTCATTAATCTCTCTGGTGAGTCACATTTTCCAAGACCTTTCAGACACGGGAAACTCCTAACATAGGGAGTCCTCATATGCCACTCTTGAAGAGAGCTCTAAAATGTTCCTCTATGAATTGTGGAGACTGTCATGCTTCCTAGAATAGCTCCACATTCCTAGGTAGCTGATTTGCCTGGTACTTCTCCCTTGGTGCTACTTCTTAGGAACAGCTCCTGGGAGAGCACTCACTGAGATGGCAGTCGCAGTCACCATGTTGGGACTGCCTTCCAAGCAATTCTTCAAAATCCTGTATCGTTGCAGTTGGAAGTCTTGGGTGATACCATACAGTATCATCACATCATTTACTCTTGGCTTCTCTCCTCTCTTTCTCTGATTTTTGATGTGGCAAAGGTCCATTTTCTCAAGCTCAGGATGGGATGAAGACTTCAGGTATACTTGGCAAAGGTTAGAATTCCTAGAGACTAAAATTATATTCCCTTATTCATCTGGGTAAAAATACAAACTTGGGTAGATGGGGAACATGGATGCCACTTCCACTGTCCTAAGGGACCCAGATCCCTTAGGTTACATCTCTGATGTAACCACCAGAATCCTATAGTCATCAAGACAGAAAGGTAACCAGATTGATCCTCAGCTATACTGACAGTTTTTGGGAAAAGGCTGAATTGCATGTTACTTTTCAAATGTTATGAAAATTTTAAAGCCTGAGGCTTTTAAAAAAAATTCTTCAATTTAAGTCCAGATCTTTGCAACCCCATACCAAATCTGACTTTAGAATATTAATCTGAGTTGTCAGGGAAATAGGGAAGTAGGGAGGGGGATTTATCACCTCGGGGAAGAATGAATATTATGTGTACAAAGTTTGATGCATAAGGCACTGCATACTGATAAGGAATTTTTAATAAGTTCTGAAGCTGATCGTAAGATCAAAAACCATCATACTACTTTAGTTGCCTTATCACCCTGCCCTTTCTTTTTTTTTTTTTTTTTCAACTTTTATTTATTTTTGGGACAGAGAGAGACAGAGCATGAACGGGGGAGGGGCAGAGAGAGAGGGAGACACAGAATCGGAAACAGGCTCCAGGCTCCGAGCCATCAGCCCAGAACCCGACGCGGGGCTCGAACTCCCGGACCGCGAGATCGTGACCTGGCTGAAGTCGGACGCTTAACCGACTGCGCCACCCAGGCGCCCCTCACCCTGCCCTTTCAAGCATTTACCTATCACCCTTAATGCTGTCAATTTTCATTTGAGATGGGATAGGTGTTAGAAATGGGACTGAAGTTTAAACTTAGTTGCCATGATCTTCAATATTAAGTTTCCTTATTTTGCAGTACTCTCAACCCAAACCTACTTAATTTAAACAGATTGTGATCCAAGAGACCCTGTGTTCCACCTGGGTAATATTATTTATATCTCTAAATAATCAAAATGTTCCTGGCTTTAAGGAGAACAAGAGATGGCTCTATGTAATTGAGGTCAAATAAACTCTAAAATTAAAAACAGAAGGCAATAGGAACCTCACTACATATTGGAGGTGCACTGTGTCCCTAGGGAGAAAGATTCAATATTGTTTAGATGTCAGTTATCCACAAATTGATCTATAGAAAAAGAGTGAAACAGAAGAATTCATTCTCCAGGCAAGACTATATTGCAGGCAATAATGTTGAAGGATCCTGGTTTACTTTGATATATCATCAAGGTGATTCAGTAGGGCACTATGCTCTCACAATCATACGTCACCAACAGGCATCTTAGAATTTGTGTTCAAAACTCGAGATCCCCATGCAGTAGATTACATCATTGGCTCCAAAGCTTCACTCTTCCTGGGATCCCAAACCCATGCCATGTGACTTTGCAGTTCCTTTCCCGCAGGTGTATGAGTCAGCAGAGCAGATCCATGAGAATAAATGATTGCTGTTCTAAACCCGTGAACTTCAGGGTGGTGTGTTATGCAACACCATTACAGCTGTTTAGCTAACTGATATACCCCCACAGAGAATGCCTACATAGGACAACTTCTGCTTATATTAAAAGGAGTGGGTTTCTTTTAAACACATTTGTGTCTAACATTGTGAACAAAGATGTTATGTGGAATAAAAGACAAATTCCTGTCCTTGATGGACCTTTAATCTGCAGGTAAACATCTTTCCTAACCTAATCAATACCTACACTGAGGAGGCAGTTTTCTGTGCTAGTTCATTGTGATGGCTCATGAATACTGCTGTCTGGTTGTTTTAAATATTTCAATTAGTTATCCACTTTACTGTACTTCTGCCCCGAGGCTTAAAGCTAACAGCATAATTTAAAGAGAACGAAAAAAAGACACTAAAACATTACTCTTGCTGAAGCAATGATGGAGATCATCATAACCATGTCAAGGACATTTCTGTCTGGTAGTGTGAATTCTAACCATACAGCCTCAAGGCAGTTGGAACAACCCTGGAGAAGAAAGCAATTCTCATGCAATGTTTATCAGTGAGGACTTTTCTTTCACAAACTTTCTCTGCCAATGTCCTGTGTCTAAAAAATTAGCTCTTTTTTCAAAAGTGTCACTTGCCCTCTATGACTTACATAACCAAAGTTGAGGAGGTTTTTAAATACCCAAAATACTGGGGTGCCTGGGTGGCTCAGTCAGTTAAGTGGCCGACTTTGGCTCAGGTCATGATCTCACGGCTCAAGGGTTCAAGCCACGTGTCGGGCACTGTGCTGACAGCTCAGAGCCTGGAGCCTGCTTCAGAATCTGTGTCTCCCTCTCTCTCTGCCCCTCCCCTGCTCATGCTCTGTCTCTCTCTCAAAAATAAATTTAAAAACATTAAAAAAATTGCTTTCATAAGTTCCCAAGATATTTTTTCTTCAGAATTCAATACTTGTGAGGCCAATGAATTGGTCAATAACCTGGGCAACATTAATTTGTTGAAGTGTAATTAACATAAAACAAAGAGATCCTAACTATTCAGTTTGATGAGTTTTTACCATTGCATACGTCCATATCATGAACATTTGAAACAAAATATACAATGTTTCTATTATCCCAGAAAATCCTCCTCTGTCCCTTTAAAGACCATCATCCCATGATTTCAATCAACATAGCTTACTTTTGCCTGCTCTTGGACTTCATATAAATGAAATAATAGAGTGCGTGTTCTTTTGTCTCTGGCTTTATTTTGCTCAACTTAATGTTTTTGTTTTAGATTCATCCATGTTTTTGTCTTTCAGTAATTTCCTCCTTTTATACTGCTGAACCAGTATGCCATTATAGAAATTTACTATAATATGTTTATCCATTCTCCTGGAGAGATGTACTTGAGTTCTTCCAGACTCTATCATGAAAAAGCTGCTATTAACATTCTTTTTTCAAATCATTCTGTGCATATAATTTTCATTGTGTGTGTGTGTGTGCACATACACAGATATCTAAAAGTCAAATTTTGATTGAGAATGTGTTGAATTTATCAATTTAGAGAGAAAAGACATTTCAAAACTATTCATTCTCTAAGCCTATTTTTTGTTCCACTTTCATTTCTTTCAACCTGTGCAAGACATACATGTCTAATCCTTAAATATAATCTGCAATTTTATAGTTTATGACCTTGTGGATTTTTTAAAATTTAATTTTCCAAATGTTTATTTATAGTACATAAAAATACAATGGCTATATATAATGAGCTTATATACTGTTTCTTTACTAAATTAACATATCAGTTCTATGAATTCTCTTGAAGATTCTGTAGTGTTTTCCTATGTATACAATTTCATCAACTGTAAACAATGACAGTTTTTCTTTATTTTTAATTATTATACCTTGTGATTTCTTTTTATCATCTCATTATGGTGGGTAAGATGTCTAACACAATGCTAAATAGAAATAGGGAAAGCAGATATCCATGCTTTGCTCCCTATCCGAGGGAGAAAATATTTCATCTTTCATCATTAAGTGTTATGCTACTTGTGGGCTTTTCATAGCTGCCCTTTATCAGGTTAAGGACATTTCCTTCTATTTCTAGTTACCAGAGGGTGTTTTAATCATAAATGTCTATTGAATTTTATCATGTTTTTTGGCATCTTTTTTCTGATGATTATATGGGCTGTCTCCTTTATTTGGCAATATGGTGCCTATACTGATTTATTTCTAAATGTCAAACCAACTATGCACTCTTAGGATCAGAACAATGAATATTATTAGGCATAAGAAGGACATTAGCTATTAACAAAGAAGGCAATCCATCCAGAATTATGAATTCCAAACTGGCATGTACCTAACAACAGAACCTTAAAATTATCAACCAACCTGAATTGATATTTTTAAAACTCTCCACCCCAAAACAGTAAAATATACATTCTATTTGTGTTATTATTTTGTATATTTAATGCATTTTACTTTTTTCTATCAAGAACAAGAAAACATGAATCCAATGATAGATCTTGTCTCATATATTTTATGTGAATAATGAACATTTTATGGAACCAATCTGAAAATTAAAAATATACCTAAGCAAGCTAAAGATTATATGAAATCTCCCTGTATTATTTTGTACAACTCATGCATATACACAGCTATTCCAAAATTGAGAGTTCAGTTAGAAAGCTTAGAAAACTCTACACCATTCTAAAGTGGCTAGAGCATGTCATATTGCAACCACCAGTGTATTAACTTCTCCACATCTTTGCCAGCATTTGGTGCTGTGACATTTTTCTGTAATTTTAGCCATTCTGCAAGGTGTGTAATGATATACTATTGTGGTTTAATTTACATTTCCCTAGTGACTAAAGATGTTGAACATCTCTTCCTGTCCTTTATTTGCTATCGACATTATATTCTTCACTGAAATGTCTCATCATGTCTTTCGCTCATATTCTGACCAAACTGTTTGCTTTTTAACTATTGAGTTCTAAGTTCTTTATATATTCTAGGTACTAGACCTTTTTCAGAAAAGTGATTGGCAAATGTTCTCTCCAACTCCAAAGCTTATCTTTTAATCATATTAACAGGGTCTTTCACAAACCAAAAGTTTTTAGTTTTGATTAAGTACAACTTACTGATCTAATTGTCCTTTTATGGATCATACCTTTGGTATCAAATCTAAAAATGCTTTGCCTAGTCTTAAATCCTAAAGGTTTTCTATGATTTCTTCTCCTAGAAGTTTTATAGTTTTATATTTTATATTAGGTCTATGATTCATTTTTTGTTAAGTTTTGTTTAAGACTTAGATCCTCCCCCTCCCGCCCCCCACTTATGGAAGCCCAATTTAGTTGGGTATATTTGTGTTGGTTTATTTATGGATTCTCTATTTTGTTCCATTAATTATGTGACCTATAGCCTTGATCACTGTACTTGCATATAGTAAGTTTCAAAATAGGCTGATTTTTCCCAAGTTTTTTTTTTTCTGAGTGGTCTTAGATATTCTAGTACTTTTACCTTTCCATATACATTTTAGAATCTTCCTGGGATTTTGATAGGAATTGCCTTAAACCTGTATATCAATTTGGGGAGAATGGACTTCTTTGCTATTCTGAGCCTTCCAATCTCTGGATATGGTATGTCTCTCCTTTTATTTACATCCTTGAGTTCTTTCACAAACAATGTGTTGGTGTAAGCATACGAGTCCTGGATAGGTTTTATTCAGTTTTCAACTAAGTATTTCTTTTTTTTTTTTTTTTGAGCACTCACAAATGGGATTCTATTTTTAATTTCAAGGTTTAAATGTTCATTTCTAGTATAAAGAAATGGGATTGATTTTTCTGTGTTTATCTTGTAACTCATGAACTTGTTGAACTCATTTATTAGTTCTAGGAAGATTCTCTTTTAGTAACTTTAGATATAGACAATCATATCATCTGCAAATATAGTTTTATTTCTTCATTTCTTATCTCTATGCCTTTTATTTCCACTTCTTGTCTTGTTGCACTAGCCAGAACTTCCATCACCCTGTTGAATAAGAGTGGGGAGAATGGACATCCTTGCTTTTTTACCAATGCTTAACAGGAAAGCATTTAATATTTTGCCATTAAGTATGTTAGCTGTCAGTTTTTACTACATACTCTACCAAGTTGAGAAAGCACTCCTCTATTCCTAGTTTGCTAAGAGCATCTATCATAAATGAGCATGGATTTTTGTCAAATGCTTCTTCTGCACTGACTTATATAATTGTCATTTTTCTTTAGCCTGAATTTCATTAGTTCATTTTTTAAATAGATTTTAAGTCTATTAAATCTATTTGAGCCCCACCCAAAGTGGGGCTCAAACTCACAAACCCAAGATCAAGAGTCACATGCTCTAGTGACTGAGCCAGACAGGCACCTCTACACTGATTTAAAAAAAAAATGTTTATTTATTTTGAGAGAGAGACAGGGGATGCGGAGAGGGAGGGAGGACACGTGTAGGGTAAGGGCAGAGAGAGGGAAAGAGGGAGAAAAAGAGACAGAGAGGCCGGGGGGGTGGGGCACAGAGAATCCTCAGTGGGCTCCATGCTGACAGCAGAGAGCCTGATGTAGGGCTTCAACTCACGAACCATGAGATTATGACCTGAGCCAAAGTCGGATGTTTAACTGACTGAGCCACCCAGGTGCCCCCTTCTTTTCTGATATACACATTTAGTACTAGAAGATTCCCCCTGAGCATTGCTTTTGCTGTGTCCCACAAATTTTCAAGTGCTGCATTTTCATTTGTGTTCGGTTTATCCATTTTTTATCACCCATGATAGATACTTTGACCTATGGATAATTTAGAAGTGTGCTGCTCAGTTTTCATGTATTTAGAGACTTTCCTGTTATCTTTCTGTTATTCTTTTTTAATGGCACTGTGGTCAAAGAACACATGATTTCAATTCTTTTAAATTTGCTGATGTTTGTTTTATGGTCCCAAATATAATCTATAGAGATATATGCTCCATGAAGACTTGAAAAGAATATATATATTTTGCCATTGTTGTGTTCAGTTTTATATAAATGTCAATCAGATCCTGTTTGTTTCTGGTATTATTGAACTCTTTTATATCCTTGTTGATTTTATGTGTAGTCATTTTACACATTTTTGAGAAAAAGAAGTCTCCAATTATAAATGTGTTTTGTTTCTTTCTCCTTTCAGTTCTATCACTTACTGCTTCAAATGTATACTAATTTCCTATATTTTCTTATAACTCTGCATGTCAGAACTCCAAAATCTGTCTTCCTGGTCTGATCAAGATGTCAGCAGGATTGAGTTCCTTCAAGGCTCTAAAAGATGATCCATTTCCTTGCCCTTTCCAGCTTCTAGAGGCTTCCCTGATTACTTGGCTTGTGGTCTCAGTCAGCAATCACGTCACTCTGACTGCTGGCTCCAGTATGACATCTCTGTATCTAACTTTGACTCTTCTGCCACCCTTTTTCCCTTATAAGGATCCACTGTGATTACATTGAGCCCACCCGGAAAACCAGAATAATCTCATTTAAAAGTTCCTAATTTCTCAATGTTTATACTAGCACTATCAACAATAGCCAAATTATGGAAAGAGCCCAAATGTCCATTGACTGATGAAAGGATAAAGAAGATGTGTATGTGTATATACACACATACAAACACACACACACACACACATACATACAATGGAGTATCACTCAGTGATCAAAAAGAATGAAATCTTACCATTTGCAACAACCTGCATGGAACTAGAATGTACTATGCTAAGCGAAAAAGATGAGTATCATACGATTTCACTCATATGCGGAATTTAAGAAAAAAGACAGATGAACACAGGTGGACGGAAGGAAAAATAAGATCAAAACCAAGAGGGAGACAAACCATAGGAGACTCTTAAAGGCAGAGAACAAACTGAGAGTTGCTGGAGGAGAGGTAGGCGATGGAATGGGCTAAATGGGTAATAGGTATTAAGGAGGCCACTTGTTGGGATGAGCATTGGGTATTATAGGTAAGTGATGAATCACTGGGTTCTATTCCTGAAACCATTACTACACTATACGTTAAATAACTTGGACTTAAGTTAAATAAATAAATACTCCTGGAGAAGAGAATAATGATAAGAAAAACAGTTCTTAATTTAACTGCCTTTGTAAAGTCCTTTTGGCCACATAAGGTAAGATGTTACCAGGTTATAGGCACTAGGACTTGGACCTCTTTGGGGGGCAATTATTCTGTCTATACAGTCCACCTTTTGACAAAGATACATGCCCATCCCACACAAAATACATTCACCCTAGCCCAAGGTCCCCAAAAGTATCAACCCATTACAGCATCAACTTAACTCCAAACTGTCCTCTAAGTCTTGCCAAATTCTCAACATCTAAATCATCGAAATTAGTTATGGGTGAGACTGGATTATAATTCACCCTGTGATATTTTTTTTTATCTGCACCCATTAGCGTTTCCAGGTTACCACCTTTTCAGCTTCAACTGTGGGATGTATAAGGCAAAAAGAGAACCCGAAGTACTCACCACCCTGCCTTTCATCAGGTCCTGAGGTCCCTAGCAGATCTGCTTTCTTACTTCATTCTTCTAGAGTCTTCCTATGTTTATTTATACATACAAGCTGGAGTTTTTTAGTTGAATTTAGTGGGAATAATAGGACAAGTAGATCTACTCCATATACTTGGAATTTTAAGTCCAGAAAGCATATTCATAAAAGTTACCCAAGATACTTTACATAGAACTATCTATTCTCGTGATTTTCCTGTCAAAGTCTATATAGCTATTTTTCTTCCCAACAAGGAGTTCTGGTTTGTTCCATTAGTCATCAGTATCTAAGTATATATTAAATTTTTGATCGATAGGATAAAAAACACTTTATCTCATCATAAGTACACTTCAGAGCATTTTGAAAAGGTAGATGGCAGGGAAATCATATTTAATTCATCCAGGTCTTTAATTTAAAGCATCTTGGTTAAGGGAGATCAAATTAATTTTTGAGAAATTTCTGTTATCTTTTGAATTTATCTAGAATTTATTCTGCAGATTAAGTTTTTAAAAATTATGGCCAATGCCAACTTACAGCTCCTCTAATCATTCATCATTAAATGAAAAAATGTAATAAAAATAGAATTACTGATAAAAGTAAGTGTCCCAATTTAGAGAGACATGCCTTTTTTTCTTTTTTTTTAAGGTTTGGCACAAGTTAGGCACATAGGCTAGAGGAATAACCCTTATTTGGGCTCACATTCTAAGAACGGATGCGTGAGTCACAAAATTTAGCCAATTAGAGTACACTGGGCACAAATTATTTTTCTAGTTCTTTAGATACCGAGCATGTGCCAATTATTACAGAATATATTAAGGCTCAGGCATAGTGTCCTGTTGTGTGTCAAAAAGCAGTGAGAGAATTTATGAAAAACACATTTTAAGTGTTAAAATTACAGATAAATATATTACCTAAAGCATTTTCCTTTAATTGTTTCATTTTCTTTTGAACAAGTCTTTAAACCTGCATAAATGTTGCATGAGTAATAAAATGAATTCCCAGATACTCTTCACCTAGACTCAGTGTTAACACTTTGCCACATCTGCTCTCCTCATATATAATAACAAATATTATATCTCATATTCAAAAGAATATGTTTATAGATTGTGCTATTATGGTACAATAAATTTGATTATTGTTATTTAGTAGTTGTGCCGAGTTATAGAATTCAGTCATTTGTCAGCACCATGATGCTTTACCCATTAATACTTTCCCACACATAGCCTTAAGAAACAGCAGTACTAGCATCAAATTCAGGACTTTAATACTAATGCAATATTGTCATCTAATATATTGTGCATATGTACAGAGTCAAACTTTCCCATTTGTACTAGTGACGTTCTTTATATCATTATTCCCTCATGGTACTGGACATTGTCCTAGATCACCACCACATTTAGGTGTCATGTCTCTGCAGTCTCTTTTTATATAAAAAAGTTCCCCAGTACTACAGAATAGAATATAGACCAATTATTTTGTTGAACGACCCTCAATTTATGTTTACCTAATGCCGTGTCATGTTGAGATCCAGGTTATGCATTTATGTCAGGGACATTACACATATTTTGTCTTGTTTCCAGTGCTTCATATCAGGAGCTGCTTGAGGTCCGTTTTTCTCATTATTAGTGATGCTAACTTTGATTACTTGGAATGCATGTACCCCTCAAGTCTTTTCACTGTAAATTTCCTTTGTAATTAATGAGAAATTGGGGGGAAGATATTATTAGCCCAGGCAAATATGCCGTTACCCAAACTTTTAGCTAACAGCATTAATGATCTTATCTGAAATGACCATTGTCTGTGTCAATTCCTCTATATTTATTAAGTTGGCATTTGTGTGTGTGTGTCTTAGTATGGACTAATGAATTCTCATTTTAAACAACAGGTTATATTTAATTTCTGTCATTCATTTTATGACTCATTTTTCCTAAATTTGGCTTAGCCTCAGCTCCTTCAGGCTGGCTTGTACATTTTGTTGAAATGTCATTATGTTTTTTTAAGTGCTTCCTTAATTTATGGCACAAGAAGATGGCCCAGATGCATCTTGTATTTTCCTTCCTCCAGCCCTGGAACCAGCCATTTCCCTTTTTAACATGGAATGGTACTTAGAAAGGAGTATCTCAATACTAATTACCACATTGGAATTTCTCACTCAATTCAGTGCCATGTATTTTTTTGCCTTGCCTTCTCCCAATTCATGTTATATTTCTTTCATTCTAAAAATGAGAGATACTGGCTTCCTGAAACATCAATATTTTATTTTTCATTACTGAAATACATATAAAATTGTTTCAGAATTGCTATACCCATGTCACTATGGAAAACAAATTTACATCAAAGAGTTCAAGATTTCTTTCCAGTTCTTTTTTGTATTTAGATTGAAGGCATATCATCAAAGTACTGTGTTCCAAATTATTTTGGTTAGTTTTATTTCCTTCACTGTAACTTATGTTATTCACATTAAAAACAGTTATATTTATTTGTTTCAATTTACTTTTAGTGTTTAATCTATCCTTGTTGATTCAATTATATTTTCCAATATGTAATACATTAACAAACTCCCAAAAGTAAAAGCTGTACAAAAATATACTCAGAAAGCTGTCACTCCCTCTTGTATCCATTCCACCCTGATATTACCCACCCTTATGAATAACTCATCTCATGAGGTTTTGTTCCACATTCCTGTGATTCTTCTTGCAAAAATAAGCAGATACATTCTTACCCTCACCTCTATCTTACACGAAGGTATCATGTACTAAATGCTTTTTTGAACGTCAGGTTTTTTTCATGTAACAACATATCCTGAAAACCACACCATATCAATTCCTGGAGATATTCCTCATTCTTTTCTACAACCCTGTAATATTCCATTGTGTAGATGTACTATAAATAGTTTATTCAGTCATCTCCTGTGGATGGGAATTTAGTTGTTTCCAATATTTTACAACGGCAAATAATGCTGGAATCAATAACTTAATATATATTTATTTTTGTAGTGTTAGAGGTGTAAAATACTTTAAAATTTGGTTTACTTACAAGGTCTATAAGAGAAATATATCTTGGGTTGCTACTATTACAATTTTAAGAATTCCAAACCAAATAACCACGACAGTAACACTGCTCACGCATTTGCAATCCTAAATCTATCCAAAAATAGACAAGGAGGGGGCACCTGGGTGTTTCAGTCAGTTAAGCGTCCAACTCTTGGTTTCCGCTCAGGTCAGGCTCTCTGCTGTCAGCGTGAAGCCTGTTTCGGATCCTCTGTGTCCCTCTATGTCCCTTCCCCACTCATGTGCATGCTTGCATGCTCTCTCAGAAAAGAAATAAACATTAAAAAAAAACAGACAAGGAGGAGTGAGGTATACGGAGACCAAAATATCAGCTTTATCACTAATGAGTCTGAAGTGAAGAAGCTGCTTGTGACAGAAGGTTTTGGTGCCTCAGGCCAAACCTCTTTGCCTCTAACTTCAGCTGCACCTCTTTTAAGTACCCTTTGTATCTTAACATCCCACTTCAATTACCCACAGTGTCTGCAAAGCCATTACTTACTTACTCAGCAATCTAGTATAGCAGCCAGGAGGTGTGAAAGACCCTAGGGGTAAACCCTCAATGAACTAAGACAGGAATTGGTGAATAAAGGCTGCATGCTAGAGGGACAATTGTAAGTATACTCTACACAGTTTCTCAGAGGGCCACCGAAGAGATTGAACACATCATTTAACCAGTTCGATAACACGTTTCTTATTGATTTTTCTTCCTCCACTGTCCCATTATACTCATTCCTTCACTCCTGTTCCTGGAGTCCACTCCCAAATAAGTTACCTCCACCCGAGTCCTTGTCTGAGACTCTGCTTTGGAAGAGAAACTGAGTTAAGACACTTGCTTGGACACACAGTAATTAAATGCAATACCAATGTTAGACTGATTTACAGGCCCAAGCAGGCCGTGCAGACCACTGTGATACCTATGATGCGGATTCCTATCCCAGTAAAATGTTTGGCATGGATGAGAACACAATGAGCAAAGCGCCTCACTTAGCCTAAAAGACACAAGACTGCTTTGCTCATGCACTGTTGTTTTCCCCCAATTCTGCCATCACAGAGTTTTCATCATAATGGATATTGTACTTTGTCAAATGATTTTTCTGCATCTATTGAAATGATCATATGGTTCTTATCCTTTCTCTTACTGATGTGATATATCACATTGATTGATTTGTAAATACTGAACCACGCTTGCAACCCAGGAATAAATCCTACTTGATCACAGTGAACGATGTCCAACAGACACATGGAAAGATGCTCATCATCACTCATCATCAGGAAAATGCAAATCAAAACTACAATGAGATATCGCCTGGCAGCAGAGTGGCTAAAATCAACAACACAAGAAACAACAGGCGTTGGTAAGGATATAGATTAAAAACAACACTCATGCACTGCTGGTGGGAATACAAACTGGTACAGCCACTGTGGAAGACAGTACGGAGGTTCTTCAAAAAGGTAAAAATAAAACTACTTTGTGGTCCATCAATCACGCTACGGGGTATTTACCAAAGAATACAAGAACACTAATTCAAAGGGATACATGCACCCCTATGTTTATAGCAGCATTATTTATAATAGCCAAGATATGGAAGCAGCCTGAGTGACCATCAGTTAATGAATGGATAAAGAAGAAATGTAATATACATACAATGGAATATTATTCAGTCATAAGAATGAAAAAAAAGAAAGTTTGCCATATGCAATGACATGGATGGAGCTAGAGAGTGTAATCCTAAATGAAGTCAATCAGAGAAAGACAAATACCATATGATTTCACTCACTCATATGTGGAACTTAAGAAACAAAACAAAGGAACAAAGGGGAAAAATAGAGACAGATCAAGAAACAAACTTTTTTTTAATGTTTACCTATTTTTGAGACACAGAGAGAGACAGAGCATGAGCAGGGGAAGGGCAGAGGGAGATACACACACAGAATGTGAAGCAGGCTCCAGGCTTTGAGCTGTCAGCACAGAGCCTGACGCGGGGCTTGAACTCACAAGCTGTGAGATCATGACCCGAGCTGAAGTTGGACACTTAACCAAATGAGCCACCCAGGAGCCCCGACAAACTGTGAATTATAGAGAACAAACTGATGGTTACCATAGGGGTGGGAGGGGCAGGATGGGTTAAATAGGTGATGGGGATTAAGGAGGGCACTTGTAATGAGCACCGGGTGATACATGGAATTGCCGAATCACTATATCATACACCTGAAACAAATATAATGCTGTGTGCTAACTGTACTGGAATTGAAATAAAAACTTAAAAAAGACCTGACAAACATGAGCAAAATACTTAATGGCCTTAATTAATATAACTGAAGAAATCCTAAAAGGGTACTTGCAAATTGAATCCAGCAACACGTTAACAAACACAATCACATGTGATATGCTTTCTCAAAATAATGTAATGCAGTTCAGTATTAGAAAGGCTATGGATTATATCATTACGCCATAGAAAAATTATGGTTATTCAGTCAGAGGTTGAAGGGGCAATTGATGAAATTCCCATTCATGTTTTGAAAATTCAGAAAGCCAGAAGGTTATAAACATGATGGCTTACAGATTTCTCATTTATACAGATTTATGTATTTATGTTTATCTATACATATTTTAATATATATTTTATATCATGTATCTTTCATATATATTTCTTACGCTAAATGGTAAAGCAATAAATGCCTTCCCTCTAGAGTCAAGAATATGAGAAATATGATCATTTTTATTACCTTTATTTAACACTACTTAAGTTTTAAGACCAGATATGGGTTATAAATCCAGAAAAAGAACAGACAACATCATCATTTTTTGAAAAATATAACACTACCAGTCTTAGAAGTACAACAAAAATTGAATGAAACATATTTAAATTATGAAAATAGCGATGAGACTGAGTTACATAGTAAGTATACAAACTGCAAGCATGGCAGAAAAAAAACTAGTTAGAAGGTATAATGGAAAATCTATTGTCTTCAGATTTAAACAATAAAATATAAAGTGTCTAAGAGTAAACTAGATAAAATGAGCAGGACCTATGAGCAGAAAAGTATAAAACTTGACTAAATACCATAACGAACACTTACATACATTGAAGAGAGACACCATGTTGTCGGTTACAAAGACTAAATATTTTAAACTTGCCAACTCTCTCCGAAGCATTTTCTAAATCAAATCTAACAGCAAGAAGCTAGGCATTTTTAGTTCAAATTTTGCAGAATGTTCGCTTAGATCAATCAGGAAGCAAGAATAAATAAGAAATATTTTTAAAGCAAGACTTGTGTAATCAGATACCACAGTGTGTTAAGTAGAGTAGTTAAACTCAGTGGTACTATTTTGGGAAAAGACAAATGAAACAACAAGGTAAAAATTCTAAGGGAAATGTGTATTTAATAACTCATGACGTTAATGTAAACCGAACCAAAAAAGAAACAAAAGGCACTCTAATAAATAACGCTGAGGAAGCACTAATGCGGCAAAGTAGGTTGATCTCTACTTAACTGCAAGATAAATTACAAGCAAATGAATGATCTGCGATTTTGAATACAACCTTATAATTTCTAGAAAACTAGCATATTTCCCAGATCCAGTGGATCTTTTGCAGCTAAAGACAAAGAGAGAAACCAGTTTTTCTTTAAACATAAATACTTTTTTTTAGCTCCAGGACATTTTATTGTATTTTTATTTTAAAAGGACAGAGAACTAGAGATCAGCAGAAATGCTGTTAAAACTGCTGTTTGCTTAAAGTCGTTCATATTAATAAACAAGAGATTAAGTCTCTGAGTTGAATTTGACAAAATGAAATCACTGCCTTCTGATTTAACTTTCAGGGGTAAGACAGCAAAACCCAAGCATCAGACTTTCTTTTTCTGTCCATCAACACAAATAACAGTATCAATACAAATGATAGTATAAAGAAATAGACACATAGTTATGTCTCAGGTCTCACAACATGAGATACTATATTTAACTCCTAAAGTAAATTCCCATTTTTTTCCTGGGATAGCAGATTAAGAGAAATGTTAATTCCCCCAACTTCAGGTAATTTAGTAACTGATTTTGATTTGCCACCAGATCCAGATACTATGGTGTGAAAAACTAAAACACCCAAATGTTTTCCATGTCATTTAGCAAAGATAGGAGGAAGGAGAATCCTCTGCCAAAACTCACCTGCTACTCCACCTTGGACCCCTTTTCTGATTATTCCCTCAGTTCCAGTGTTTCTAAATTGTCAATCCACCCCACTGAGCCTCACCCCAACTTTTAACTCCTTTTGCAACAAGAGACTAGTTTCCTTTGTCAACTAATTCCTAATTTTCCAGGAAACTCTTATTTTTCTGATCTCACATTAATCATAAACCATTTTAAATGGAAGAAATTGCTATAATGCTTAAAATAATTCAAGTCAAACTGAAAACTAGATTCCTTTGGTGTTATGGAAGATACGTTTCAAGCGTTCTGCAAATATATGGGAAAGTAGCAGGAAAACTTACCCTGCCTGGATTCCTAACTACTTGGTATAGTATTATAATCTTGCTTTGATTACTAGCTAGGATAAAAAGGGAAAGAAGCAAAGGCCAAAAAGCATGCATTTTTTGGAAAGAAAATGGCACTTGAAGATTTCTCGGGAGTTTGCCAAGGCATTTTTATATTCATAAGGATTGTCAAACTTAGTACATC
Organism: Leopardus geoffroyi; assembly: GCF_018350155.1. NCBI lineage: Eukaryota > Metazoa > Chordata > Mammalia > Carnivora > Felidae > Leopardus > Leopardus geoffroyi. Next base: position 19,104,227 of record NC_059343.1, read on the forward strand.
ACAGTTATTTAAAAGGAAAAGATTGGGACTCCTGATTACCACTGAGTTTGGCAGAAACACATGTGTATATTCCTCCCTCATAATCACACAGACCTTTTTTTTTTTTAATTTTTTTTAACATTTATTTATTTTTTTTTTAATTTTTTTTTTCTTCAACGTTTATTCATTTTTTGGGGGACAGAGAGAGACAGAGCATGAACGGGGGAGGGGCAGAGAGAGAGGGAGACACAGAATTGGAAACAGGCTCCAGGCTCCGAGCCATCAGCCCAGAGCCCGACGCGGGGCTCGAACTCACGGACCGCAAGATCGTGACCTGAGCCGAAGTCGGCCGCTTAACCGACTGAGCCACCCAGGCGCCCCAACACAGTCCTTTTATTAAGGACAGGGAATGTGACCACAGAGCAAAATTAATGAAACAATTTATAAAGACTCTCCGACCAAAAAGAGATGATCACAATCCAGCTTTACTAGATTACAAAAGACTCCCTTTATTCACACATTACTTTCCATACCTCTGAAACATCTGAAAAATACTTGTCTGTGACTTACTAGATGGTAGGGAATGAGCCCTTTTAGATACATTACAATTATCTGTAGAAGGATTTGGTATCTTTTCTCCTGTTAACATTAACTGAATGTTTCAACTGGATCTTAAGAGATGGCTGTCAGTTTTCATTTTCTGAGCCTCTCCGAGATTTTAAATGCTCTCTATCAGTCTGTTTTTTGAACTTCTGGTCTTTGGAATACTTCCTCTGCCCACTTCGCAATTTGTCTGGAAGTGAAGATATAGGACGTAGCTGATATTCATCTGGGGACCCTTTTTGCCGGTTGGGTTTCATTTGTTCTTTGTCTATTTCTTGCTGAAGCTGATATGCAAAAAACCAGTCCTGCTCTTCCTGTTTATTTCTCTCAGAAGGCAAGCATTCCAAATCTATGACATTCTCGGTAACGTTGATTTCTGTTTCCTCTGGAGCTGAGGAAGCTTTGGGGAACATTTTCTTTCTTTTTGCAGAAATGCATGGATCCGGGACTGCTTCAAACAAAGATTCCTGGTTTTTTCCTTTGGAAATATCTTCACTGATCAGTAGGCAATCGTCTTCATTTTCTGTGTCAACTTTGTTACTTTCAATTATCTGTGTCATACCTGATACAATGCATGCACTCTCTGTTTCTCCAAAGCAGGGAACTCTGGCTTCAGTTCCCTTGTTATTTAGGACACGTAACTCTTTATCACGATTGCTTCGTGTCATTTTAATTTTTTGTTGAAGGCACCATTCTCTACCGTTGTCATGCAACTGAGGTACAGGTGACTCTACTGAAGACTGTGCAGCCTGTTCTTGAATGTCCATGGATAGTTGTGGAAAAACTGTTGGCATATCTTCTTCACTTACTCCATCTTGCCACACAGGGCTTTTTACGACAGTAGTGTCAGTTTCCTTGGACACGGACATATTCCTGCTTTCTTGGGCAACTTCAGACCGTGATGTTGACCCAAACTGAAATTTAGGTGAGAAGTATGTCTGAATATCTCCAGTGTTGGTGTTTCTCTTCTTACTTTTCTTTGGAGACTTGGCTGTGACCGTACCAGGTTTTGTGGAATTCAAAGGAGAAGCCAAGTCCTTTCTGTCATAGTAATTAAGATCAAAGCTTAGCTTTCTTGCTAGTTCTTCATCACTTTTCAGTTGTTCCTCCAGCTCTCTTTGCCTTTTTTGTGACTGCCGTCTTTCCTCCTCTTCTTCTTCTGCCAATAATCTCTGTATGTATTCTTTACTCAATTTTTCTTCATTTTCTTCAATGGCTCGTCGCTCTGCCTCCATCTTGCTTACCTCCTCTTCATATTCTTTTCTCAATTCCCCGGGCTTACTTAATAAGCGAACTGGCTTAAAGTCATCAACCATCTCCTCTGATTTCTGCCCAGCCATTCTAAGCCTGCATTCTTCTGGATAGTGCTTTTGGATTATCTGCCACAGTCCCATGTTGACAAGCGAATTTCTTCGGGCATGGTACCGGGTCCACGAAGAGATCCGGCGGCGACAGAAAGGACAGCATATACTTGCCTTTTCGATAGTTGACTGGAAACATTGATTACAGAGTGTGTGGTTACAAGGCAGAGTTACGGGCTCGATTAAGATTTCCAAACAGATGAGGCACTGGCATTCCGACAAGGAAGGGATGGCGCTTTGGGGCGCGGCCATTTTAATACGCTAAAAAGTCACATTTGGCATCAATACCAGCTGAGGAGGCTTCCTTATCTCAGTGTGGCCAGGTCCAAGACTGCCCACGCACAAAGCTTCGGGACCCCAACTCCACGAAAATCACTGTTTTCTGCCCGGGGGGCCAGAGCACGGCTCCCGTTTGACCGTTAGCGTTCAGCCAACACGCAGAGGAGCATGGGATGACGCAAGCGTCGGGCATCTATGCGCCTCGAGCAGTTTCCCAGCATTCTGAGCCCACGCCCCCCTTTCTTGCGTCAGCCGTGAAGCCTAATGTTTGCGACAGTGCCGTAGCAACCCAACGAGGGCTAGTGACCAAAAAACATTTAGCTTCATAATATTAGTTTTTTTAATTTAGAAGAAAAAATGAACAAAAATAACAAAATGGATGCCAGGGAAACCTTTGAAAAATGACAAGGGATAAATATTTTCACATATAAATAATTCTTAAAATGATAAATATCCCCCAATTGAAAAAAAAAGGGCACATAATATTAATGGTCAATCAACAAAGGAAAAACTATAATGGCCAATTAAAAAAATGTTTTTCCATCTCACTAATACTAGAGTCAACTAAGCTATTTTATCTACATTCATTCATTCATTCATTCATTCAAAATACATTCATCTGGGGGACCTGGGGGGCTCAGTCGGTTAAACATTCGACTGGTATTTTCAGCTCAGGTCATGATCTCACAGCTGGTGGGTTCAAGCCCTGCCCCAGGCTCTGTGCTGACAGCACCGACCCTGCTTGGGGTTCATTCTCTCTTTCTCTCTCTCTCTCACTGTCTCTGACCCTCTCCAATTTACATGCTGTCTCTCTCAAAATAAGTAAATAAACTAAAAAAAAACACAAAATACATTAATCTAGGACCCATTTTATGCCAAGTACTTTTGTGGGTCACTAAGAACAGAGAACTGTGTGAGACATTACCCCTGACTTTATGAAAAAGAGACAGGGGTGCCTGGGTGGCTGAGCCGGTCAGGCATCTGACTCTTGGTTTTGGCTCAGGTCATAATTTCATGGTTTGTGGCATCGAGCCTCACGTTGGGCTCTGTGATGATAGCATGAAGCCTACTTGGGATTCTCTCTCTCCTTCTCTCTCTGCACCTCCTCATGCTCTCTCTCTCTCAAAACAAGGAAACTTTGAAAAAAACAGAAAAACAGAAACTAATCAAATAAGAAAACAACAGCATGACTTCAGATATTGATAAATACATAACAAATACCAAGTATGCTAAATTTATAGAGAGCCGCTGGGAATACTATTAGAATGCAAGAAAAATAGATATGATCTTTTCAAAGCTAATTTGGCAATCTGTATTAATAGTTTTGAAATTTTTATACCTTTTTAAAACCTTTTACCTGGAAATAATTTAAGAACCCCAAGAACTGAAAAACATAGTAAAGTATTCCTATGATAGTTTCTCCTACCTTTCCCCAATGATAACATCTTACATAGTCATACTAAAATATCAAAACCAGGAAATTGACATTGGTACAATACTATTAACTCAATTATAGGCCTTATTTAAATATCTTTAGTTTTTACATGTATTCATCTGTGTTTTTGGTGCATAGTACTATGAAAGTTTTTCACCTGTATAGATTCACGTAACCACTACCACAATCAGGATACAGAAATGTTCCATCACCACAAAAACTCCCCAATCATATCCCCCTTATAGTTTCATGTCTTCCCATTCTAACCCGGACAACCAATGATCAATTCTCCATCACTATCATTTTGTTATTCTGAGAGTATTATATAAATGGAATCATACACTATATAATCTCGTGAGGTTGGCTTTTTTCTTGACTCAGCATAATGCCCTAAAGATCCATCCAAGTTTTTGTGGGTATCAAAAATTGGTCTCTCTTCATGGCTGAGTTATATCCCCGTTATATGGGTGAACAAGTTTCTTCACCCATTCACCCATCAAAGAGCATCTGGGTTATTTCCAGTATGGGGCTATTACAAATAAAGCTGCCATGAATATTCGTGTGCACAATTTCACAATTGTGAGTACCGGGTCCTATGACATGTAAATAGCATAACTTCGTAAGAAACTACTGCACTGTTTTCAGAGGGTTGTGGCATTTTACATTTCCATCAACAATCTATGTCAGATCCAGTTTTTTCACATCCTGCCAGCATTTGGTGTTGTCACTATCTTCTGTTTTAGTCTTTCTGATTAATATGCACTGATATCATGCCTTTTATTTGCATTTACCTAATGTCTAATGTCCCTGAACATATTTTTATGTGCTCATTTACCCTCTGTATATCCTCTCTGGTTAAATGTCTGGTCACCTTTTTTGCATATTTTCCAATGGGAATATGATCTTATTACTGAGTTTAAAGCGATTCATAAATATGGTGGATATAAGTCCTATGTCAAATATGTTACTTGTGAAATTTCTTAGTAGCTTGTCTTTTCATCCTCTTAATACATTCCCTTACAGAGTAAAAGTTTAAAACTTTTGATAAAGACCAATTTGTCTCTTTTATTTTCTCTTATGGATTGCACTTTTGGTGTCATGCCTAAAAATTCTGCTGAACCAAAATTATAAATATTTCCTCCTGCATTTTCCTATGAAAATTTAAAAGTTTTATACTTTACATTTATTTTTTTAAGTTTTATAGTTAACATTTAGATCTATGATCCATTCTGAGTTAATTCTGGTGCAAGGTGTGAGGCTTAGGTTGAGGTTTATTTTCTGATCTATGGATACATCCAAATGTACAACATGATTTACTAAAAAGATCATCATTCCTCCAGTGAATTGCTTTTTTCATTAACAAAAATCAGTTGGATATACTTGTGTGAGTCACTTTCTGGACTCTCTATTCTGTTCCCCTAATCTATGTGTCTGTTCATTTCTCTATAAGACATTGCCTTGTGTTTATTTCTTTTGATTCAACAATTTTATTTCTATGAATTTATCTCTAAGACAAAAATATAAGAATTCTCCATAAGATACAGACATACATTGAAAAATGTGCATGTAAGAATGCCCATAGCAGCATTTTTTACATATTGAATAACTGAACAATCTAAAGTCTATCAAAGAACAAAGGGTTAAAGAAATTATGATTTCAGATTCCAGCAAAATGACTTTACTTGGCTAATGCAGGAACTCTTCCTATAAAACCCAATGATGTTGGATAAACCTAATACATTTTAATATAGAGTTGACTTCAAAAAATGTGAACTCTTCAGGAGCCAGAATTGAAGAGCTTCCTGAGAGCCAGAATTCTAGAAGTACATGCTGATTTTTGTGGAGCTCTGGACACAGTACTAGCCCAATGATAGGAGGATCTTGATTTTAATGCACACATATGTAAGGCTGATAACAGATTTGTTCACTCAAGGTGGAACACTAGAACTGAGAACTGGGATTATGATTGATACACTAGAAAGACTAATCCTAGTGAATGAGAAATAAAAATTCTCCATCTATCTACCCAGTGAAATGACAATAAATCTTTAGAGTGAAATTAAATTCCTATGATGGAGCCCCACATAGGTAGAATCTACTAACACCAAACTTAGCCTAGGAACCTCCAAGACAGTAAATTAACATAAACAATTGTACCTGGCTATCGACACCCTACACAGCCTAGAAAGCCTAGCAGGAAAAAAATACAAACCATCTGCAGAAATAACCCAGGCCACAAGATTCCTCCTAAACAACAACAACAACAACAACAACAACAACAACAACAACCTCCGCTTAAAATGAACTAACAAGTTTAAAAATATAGGTGCGGGGTGCCTGGGTGGCTCAGTCAGTTAAGCCTCCAACTCTTGATTTCGGTTTGGGTCATGATCTCATGGTTCGGGCTAACAGTGCAGGGCCTGCTTGAGATTCTCTCTCTCTCTCTCTCTCTCTCTCTCCCTCTAGCTCTCTCTCTCTCTGCCCCTCCCCCAATCATGCATGCTCTCTCTTTCCCCCCTCAAAATAAATAGACTTAAAAAAATAAAAAGAAACTAAAAATAGAGATGAAATGTGCAACTATATCAAGACCAGCAGATAATATAAACAAGAGGATTAACACACAAAGAACTTGGAGAAAAACCTATAGACGGCCTGTTATGAGTTTACAACCACACTGTCCAATATAAACATGATGTAAACCATGAATATGAGTCACCTATATAATTTTAAAGGTAATTAAATGTTCATATCAAAAAGGAAAAGAAATAGGTGAAATTAATTTCAGTAGTTTAATATTTTACTTTAATTTTTAAAAATCCTTTTTTTCTATAAATTGTTTGAAATCCTGTGTATATTTCATATTTAAAGCACATCTTAATTCGGACTAACCACATTTGAAGTGTTCAAGAGTCATATGGAAGCTGGTAGCTATCATATTGGACATTGCCTGTAGGTTATAAAGTAAGTAGATATAAAATGAGTTATAGGACTCATTCATTCAATGATGATTCACTGAGTTCCTACTATGTACCAAACACTAAGAAAGCCACAGTGCACTCAAATAGATAAAGTTCCTATATTCATGTGGCTTAAGTACCAATGTGTGTGGAGGAGGGGGCATAGAGAAATACAATTAACAAGAAAATATATATTATGCTAGATGGTGATATGTGTTGCAGGAGAAAAAATTAATCAGGGCAGCACAGATAAGGAGGACCCTTGTGTGTGCACATGTGAAGTGTAGGGGTTATAGGGGTATTACCTTATGCCACTTGTTAATGAACATCTCATAAATAAGGTGATATTTGAGCAGGGACTTAAAAACAAAGAAGCAAATACTGTATAGATTATCAACAAAAAATACATAGTCACTGATTTTTTTTAAAAAGCTCTGCATAAATTAAACAGAAGATTAGACATAGCTGAAGAAAGGATTAGGACTCAATTCAGAAAATGTAGTGTAGTAAATATTTTCAAAGGTTTTCCAGCTGAATACATGAATTCAGCAAAGTCGCAGGGTACAAAATCAATGTACAGAAACTGGTTGCATTTCTGTACACCAATAATGAAGCAACAGAAAGAGAAATCAAGAAATCAATCCCACTTACAATTGCTCCAAGAACCATAAAAATGTCTATGAATAAACCTAACCAAAGATATAAAAGATCTGTATGCTGCAAACTATAGAAAACTTACAAAGGAAATTGAAGAAGACACAAAGAAATGGAAAAACATTCCATGCTCATGGAATGGAAGAATAAATATGGTTAAAATGTCAATACTGGGGCGCCTGAATGGCTCAGTCGGTTGAGCGTCCGACTTTGGCTCAGGTCATGATCTCATGGCTCGTGAGTTTGAGCCTTGCGTCGGGCTCTGGGCTGACAGCTCAGAGCCTGGATCCCGCTTCAGAATCTGTGTCTCCCTCTGTCTGCCCCTCCACTGCTTGCACTCTGTCTCTCGCATTGTCTCAGGGATGGATAAACATTAAAAAAAAATTTTTTAAATGTCAGTACTACCCAAAGCAAACTACACATTCAATGCAATCCCAACCAAAACTGCACCAGCATTCTTCTCGAAGCTAAAACAAGCAATCCTAAAATTTGTATGAAACCACAAAAGACCCCAAAGACCCAAAGTAATATTGAAGAAGACCAAAGTGGGAGGCATCACAATCCCAGACTTCAGCCTCTACTACAAAGCTGTAATCATCAAGCGGCATGGTAATAGCACAAAAACAGACACATAGACCAATGGAAGAGAAAAAAGACTCCAGAATTGGACCCACAAAAGTGTGGCCAGCTAATCTTTGACAAAGCAGCAAAGAGTATCCAGTGGAAAAAAGACAGTCTCTTTAGCAAATGGTGCTGGGAGAACAGGACAGCAACATGCAGGAGGATGAAACTAGACCACTTTCTTACACCATTCACAAAAACAAACTCAAAATGGATAAAGGACCTGAACGTGAGACAGGAAACCATCAAAACCCTAGAAGAGAAAGCAGGCAACAACCTCTTTGACCTCAGCCATAGCAATTTCTTGCTCGATGCATCTCCAAAGGCAAGGGAATTAAAAGCAAAAATGAACTAATGGGACCCCAATATCAAGATAAAAAGCTTCTACACTGCAAAGGAAACAATCAACACAACTAAAAGGCAACTGAGGGAATGGGAAAAGATATTTGCAAATGACATATCTGATAAAGGGTTAGTATCCAAAATCCATCAAGAACTTACCAAACTCAACACCTGAAAAACAAATAATCCAGTGAAGAAATGGGCAGAAGACATGAATAGACACTTTTCCAAAGAAGACAACCAGATGGGCAACAGACACATAAAAGATGATCAACGTCACTCATCATCAGGGAAATACAAATCAAAACCATACTGAGATACCACCTCACACCAGTCAGAGTGGTTAAAATCAACAAATCAGGAAACTACAGACGCTGGCACAGATATGGAGAAATGGGAACCCTCTTACACTGTTGGTGGGAATGCAAGCTGGTACAGCTGCTCTGGAAAACAGTATGGAGGTTCCTCAAAAAATTAAAAACAGAACTACCCTACAATCCAGCACTTGTACTACTACTTATCCAACAGATACAGATGTGCTGTTTTGAAGGGGCACATTCACTCCAATGTCTATAGCAGCACTACCAACAATAGCCAACGTATGGAAAGAGCCCAAATGTCCATTCATGGATGAACGGACAAAGAAGATATGGTATATATGCATACAATGGAGTGTTACTCGGCAATCAAAAAGAATGAAATCTTGCCATTTGCAACTACGTGGATGGAACTAGCCGGCATTATGCTAAGCGAAATTAGTCAGAGAAAGACAAATATCATAGGACTTCACTCATATGAGGACTTTAAGAGATAAAACAGATGAACATAAGGGAAGGGAAGCAAAAAGAATATAAAGACAGGGAGGGGGACAAAACATAAGAGACTCTTAAATACAGAGAACAGAGGGTTGCTGGAGGGGTTGTGGGAGGGGGGATGGGCTCAATGGGTAAGGGGCATTAAGAAATCTACTCCTGAAATTATTGTTGCACTATATGCTAACTAACCTGGATGTAAATTAAAAAACAACAACCTTAAATCAGCACCGTCCAATCTAAATAAAATAGGAAAAAGACAAATATTACATGGTATCACTTATATCTGGAATCTAAAACCAAAAAAAAAAACCCCAAAACAAAACAAAACAAAAAACCCCCAAAAAACAAACAAACCAGCTCATAAAAACAGAGTAGAAAAGTGGCTGCCAAGGACAAGAGAAAATAGGGAGAGGTTGGTAAAAGGGTACAAATTTTCAGCTATAAGAGGACTAAGGTCTGAGAATCAAATGTATGACAGGGTAGCTACAGTTGATAACACTGTAATTTTAAAAATAATAAAAACTGAAGTACCTGGGTAGCTCGGTTCGTTAATCAACCTCTTGATTTTGGCTCAGGTCATAATCTCACATTTCATGAAACTGAACCTGGCGTCGGGCTCTCTGCTGACAGCACAGAGCCTGCTTGGGATTCTTTCTCTTCTCCCTCTCTCTCTCTGCCCCTCCCCTGCTTGAGCATGCACGCTCACACTCTCTCTCTCTCCCTCTCTCAGAATAAATAAATAAACATTTAAAAGAGTAATAAAAATAAATATTAGCCACATATTCAATTTTATCTTTTGTAGCAGCCACATTACAAAAGTAAAAATAAATAGGTGAAATTACTTTTAATACTATACTTTATTAGTGATTGAATATTTTTAATACAATATAGCCAAAATATTATTTCGATATGCAGCACTGGCCACATTTCACATGCTAAATAGCCACAATTACTTAGGAGCTATCATATCAAACAGCACAGCCTGGATCCCTACATACATTACTACAGACAGCCTTTTACAGGCTGTGCTGTTTGACCCTGAGACAACACAAAAAATGAGTGAATTACCATGTCTATCCTGAAGAGAGACATCCAGGGAGAGATCCCAAGGGAGACGGAGACGGACGGACACACACACACACACACACACACACACACACACACGACAAAAGAGAAAGAGTATGCATACGTGTGTGCATGCACACGCACGAGGAAAAACAAGGGAGTTGGGAGACAGACAGCAGAGGTTTTTTCATTGAGTACAGATTAGAAACTGAAACTCCCTTGCAGCAGTAGGGTCCTCCAAATCAAGTTGTGCCTCCCTGAGCACCACTCCATGGTAAAGGACACCAGTGGCTGCAGTGACCAGGGCATAATACTCATGAACCTGAACTCATCCATTTAAACCTTCAGTCAAAGGTTCTACATCTCCAGAGACAGCAGGCTTGAAATCAGTGACTTCAGAGAATAAATGGAGGAGCTGAATTCCACACAGGCATGAAGGTGGTAGCAAAGGTATTCCCTATCAGGCCTTAAAGATGGAGTATGATTAACTGTTTTTGCCTGAGGCCTCTCTAAAAAGACAAGACAGATCTTATATCCTGGGTTTCTCAGCTAGGAAATGCATACTATATATACACTAATATATTTGCCAACATTTACCTCTTTGACAGAATTCAAAAGTGTAATATAGGTCCTTTTGGTAATCCTAAGAAGCTGCGACTCAAAGCAAGGACCTCGTCTGAAGAGGCCAAGTATCACTGTAATAAGAGCCCCATGGACTGAGAACCTCAAGTTTGTATCCTGGGTTTGGTTCTATTGTTAGAGAGTGACAGGACCCTATCAACCAATTATCCTTACATACAAAACCTTCCTTGGTTTCCTTATATGTAAAATTATCACCTTGGATTGTAGACTCACTCTCATCGTACAACCAATGATTTTACACTGATAGAGAAAAAATGATGAAACAAAATGCTGTAGTTTTATTTTACAAGAATGGAATGGAATGAGAATGTTTTGACTCATAGGATTTTCTACATCCATCCAGGCCTGTCTTCTGCAAGGCAACAAAAATTTCACAAGAACCGAACTCTCGAGAAATTAAATGCACTCCAACTCCCCTACTTTAATCTATCAGTATCCCTTATGAGTGTGAGAGTTTATGTAAGTCTTTGTATGTCGGCATTTGAGAGAAGGGAAGTTCTTAAATCATGTATACAGCTTTATAATAATTTAGTTTGAAACATCAGTGGTCAAGTCACTCCATAATGAATCTTGAAAAAATGAAAATATCTGTAGGTACAGCATTAGGTTTCCCTCTCAGTTTCCCAACATCATCCATAGTAGCCATGTTCCTTCATTTCAAGTGACACCTGTTCTGAAACCATTTGCCACCAGGTCATGTCTTGCAGCTAAGTTATCCTCAGCTTCTTCCTTACATCTGACAAAGTTTGCCCCCCAAAAGTCACTAACACATAGTGATGGATACCTGATCATAGAGTGGCTTTGTTTGCCTCCTTCCTATGGGACAAAGGCTGGGATACACATTTCACTTACGTTATTTTGTTCTTGCAGCTTCTCAGTAGCAAATACAAGGACATATAGAATTTGGTGACTTGTTTCAATTTGCAGACTTCACAGAAACCTCTGCCCAGAACCAGCCATCCGTAGGACCAGGCACACCACTGCCAAAGATTTTACAAAGGAAATTCAAACAACTCTATAATTTAACTTTTTTTTTAATTTAATAATGTTTGTGTACTGTTTCACAACGTAATTAGTTTAGAGACTTATTACACAGTTTTTTGGGTAAGCATCACTGATTTTACAAAGACAGGCAAAGGCCACCTAATATTGTCCACTACAATTAGTGTCCCGATTGACAGTTAAATCCTCCCATTTGCTCAGGTTGACACTTTCATATGTTAAGCTAAAATCCTGTTATTGTCTGGAACGTTGAAATTAGAAAAGAATACTTGAAGGTTACCTACTTTATTGCCAATACTCACAAACTCGTTAAGTTTGGTTCAAATGAAGCTCCTGGTAATGGGTAATAATATATGGGTAATAATACCATATAATTCTACATTGTCGTAAAGCAGTGTGATATCTATGGATTTTGGAGTTAAGAGAGTTTGAATCCTGGCTTCAACCCTACTCTGCATGATGCCTCATATAGAGTAAATGCTCAATAAATATTACTTTTCTTCCCTCAATGCTTTTCCCTAAAGTCAATGGGAGAATGAGTTTGGACTTGATTTCATGGGCAATGAGGAGCTACTGAAATGCTGTTTTAAATTGAGGAGATTAATATGATGTTTTAGATAGGTGATAGAGTAGAGGCAAGGACATTGGATATGAGGCTGTTTCACCAGGCTAGACAGATACATCCTAACTGACTGATTGAAAGAAGCAGTACCATGGGAGGGACAGGAAGAAGTACTGCAAATTCTCTCCCTCTCTACCTATCTGTTCATTCATATATCATCATTTCCTAGTTCAAAGAGAACATTCACATCACCAACAAGAAGTCCATGAAATAGGTATTAGTATTCAATTTTCACAGATTAAAAATAAAAAGTATGCTCAAAGAGGTCATGCATTTTCCCAAGGACCATATAACTTCTAAGTGTTGGACTCAGAGCTTGCAGACAAAGGAATCATCTGTGCTCATTCCTATAACACATGCCATCTCATGAAAACATCAAAAAGTATAATTGCTTATTGGATATGGATTGGGGGCCAATGGAGGGATCAAATAATATTGAAAGTTCAGCAGTGATAACATGAAGAGCAACAGTAAAGACAGAGAAGGAATTTATATAGTGTGAGGAATGTGACAAGGAGACTTACGGCATTTAGCTTGGGATATACTGATTTTAGAATGGGAATGAACATCTAAATCGAGCTCCCACTAAGTATGTGGGAATATGGGGTCAGTAGAATATCTGGCGTGGCTTTGTAGAGATGTAGAGTGAGACAGGAATGAATATAAACTCTGATAGAGACATTTGCAACTAGAAGGCCACCAAAGGTACCCCATGGACACCTTGCCATTCTTAGGCTAAGAGAGGATGTAAACTAGTCAACCAGAAGAATAGAGATGAAGGAGAGGTGTAAGAAAAAAATGTGCAGCTCAGACAATACGAGGAGAAAATTTTCATCTTTTGAGCATCCACCAAGTGCCAGACACTTCACCTATGTGTTAATGCTCAATTCTAATAAAACTCATTTGATTCATGTGGTATGTTATTTCTGTTTTCTTGCATGCAGAAATGAAGGTCAAAGCGGAAATGGAACTTGTTCAAGAACACACAAAAGGAAATGACAAAATTAGGCTTCTAAATTAGTTCTATGAGACTCCAAATCCCTGTTATTTCTGTGTTAAGGAAAAAGGACTAGTCACTAGTAATTAAGCGTTGCTCTATTATCAGAAACAATGTCTATTGTAGATAATGATGCTATAAACATCGGGGTGCACCTGAAATTAATATTATACTGTAGATTAACTGGAATTTAAATAAACACTTAAAAAAACAAACAGTGTCAGAATTTGGCAATTAGAAGGTTTTCAGAGAATATTTGGGATAGGGCTAAGATTTCAAGTAGATAGGGTTGAACAAGAGATAAGAAAGTTGAAAATGTGTTGGAGGCTACTTTCTGGAGAAGTTAGGTACTAAATGCAAGGGAAAAGAAGAGATAGTAAATGCATAGGAAAACTGACTTGAAGATTCCACATCTCACTTTTGCTTTCTGTGGTGGGTATTCGAGTCCTTTTGTAATTTCATGACAATAAAAGGTTAGAGTTGGAAAGTCCTTGCCGATCATTTGACCCCTGTAAGTGGTAAACAGTTCTAGAGAAGTTAAACGGTAGGCCCAGGCAGCCCACTCTCCTGAAGAACTGAGTCAACAAACTCCAGTCTCTTGACACCTGGTTTAATGCTCTTTTGGAAGGTACTGACTTTAGCATTATACTTTATCCATTCCAACTCACACTTGGTTAACAGGCACTTTGCATGAAAGTCCTCTAACCTGTATCTACATCTATCTGTAGTCCACCTAGAAACTGGAAGAGCTCCTAAAAGTAGTAGCAGGGAAAAGTGATTTAAACTACATACCTTTGGGAATGCATAAAATATCCTTCATCCTTCAGTTAACTTGCAGAATTACCCAACTCTTGCCTGAACCTCAATATTAATAGAATCCACTGTTTTTAGCACAGAGCTAAATAATTTTTGTATTATGTGCCAATTGTTTTACTCATGTTCTTTTTTCTTCTCCTTTAGAATCTGAACTTCTTTCCAAGTAGAGACCATTTCATAGGGGTGTGTGTGTGTGTGTGTGTGTGTGTGTGTGTGTGTGTTTACAGGAGACAGCACAATGTAGAGTACATGGTGGACAAAGAATACATAGTTTTTGAAAGACTACTCTGTACTAATAAACAGATTTAAGAACTCTTTGGGACAAATTTTCCAAAGGCATGTTTTTAAGCAGTCATGATTCAATTGCCCCATGGAAAATGCTGTGTGAAATCCAATTACTTTCACATTTGGGCACCTGCTACTTATTTGATGAGTCAAATGGCCAATTGTGGACGCACTGAGACAAGATTAAAGAGGAATTCAGGTAGAATTTTTTGTATATTATCTATTTCTTTAGTTTATCATTTTCTACTACTAAAAATAAAACATATACAGTACAGATAATATGAGCAATGCAAGATTAAAACAAAGAAGAAAATAAAAATCAGTACAACAGTACAAACCCACTATTCATTGATAACTGTAGCTGGTATTTTATTTCCTTTTATTTTTCTTTACAGCCATAAGCATGCATATATATATATATATATATATATATATATATATATATATATATATGGTTAAATAACAAGGGTGAAATGGATGTGAATCTTGCTTATATTTTAATATTACATAGTATTTTTCCATGTCATTAAATATCCTTCACTAGCATCATTTTAAAACATGAATAATCTCTTATAGTATAAATGATGTCATTTAAACCATTCTGCTATTGTTGGTTATTTAGATCGCTAAAATTTTCACTGTTCCAAATACTTTTGTGAATAAAATCTTTGTGCAGAATTCTCTTGCTGAAATTTCTGGCCATTTCCTTAAACCCAATTCTGAGAAGTTGAATTACTAGGTCACTGAAGCTTAATTCTATTTGCTATTTGTACAACTATAAAAAAATGGATTTTCCTTTCCAAACACTTTATACACAGATAAGGAGTCAAACACAATTATATGAATGGTTTCTCCAACTGATGTAGCAAACCTGATCAATTTTTGGCACCTAAAACATAGGATAGTATTTTTAAATTCATTTTCATTTTAATTATCATGTAGTTATGATAATAACGAATGAGTAATCAATCCTTTTTTGAGTTATTTTGCTATTAGCAGTGGGAAGAGTATGTGTAGGTACTGGATTTGGATTCATTCACTCTCCTCATATGTGTATTATACAACTATGATGTGAGAGAGGTAGACTGTGGCTATGAAACCGTCTTCCATATGCTCTGTGCCAGATTCCACAAACCCCACTGCTCTAGCCTTTTCCAGTCATTCTTAATAATTTATCACTGTCTTCAGTGCTCACAGTACTGAGAAGATGATGTTACCATAAGAAATAGTATATGCTGCATGCAAACAGGTCAATAACCAGCTCATTTCGATATATGTCAGAAGCCTATTTTATCCAGGGACACAGTTTATCTGCCTTCAGAAATCCATTTTCAGGGGAATCCTACAGGCTAAATCACAACATCATTCCAGTTAGGCAGAGAAAATAACTTTAGCTACAATCTGCCTTATTGCATTCAAGGCACATATGTGTTTGCAATCAAGTTCTCCCAAAGATTATACATATTTCTACCCTAAGAAACAGAATGTAAGATGCTTTTGTGTATAACTGCTAGAGTTGGAATCTAACTTGCAATTATACGTAAAGAAGCAATAGAATTTTAGGTTTGAAAGCATCAATATTTAAAAAAAATAATTTTTCTTTAAAATTACACTTAATGATCTTTCTGATTATAAAAATAAGGTCTATTGCAAAAAAATTAGAAAAGCATTAATAAGGAAATTTAAATTACCTCTAACCCTACAATCAAGTGATAACCACTGTTAATTATTTTGTGTAATATATCAGCCATTTTTTCTTGCCTATGCATGTGTATACGTGTGTGTGTGTGTGTGTATGTAATTGGGTTTTTGCTATATATAATCTTCTACAACATGTTTTATGCTTAATGCTTATGAATATTCTACACACATTATATATATATTATACACAGATTTAATTATTCATAATCATGTTTTCTATTAATGGCATATTATATAATGAGAAGATTTGGAATTTAACCAATTCTCTATTTTTGGAATTCAGTTGTTCTTTATTGTCTACCATTACAAATAATATTACATTTAGCATTTTGCCTATCTCTATTTCCTTAAATTTCCAAAAACACAGTAGTAAGTTTAAAAGTACATAATTTGCTTAAAGGATTTTGATACACATTCCTATATTGCTATTTAACTATATATTTAGACTGACACTCAAACTATGTGTACATCAGCTCTGGCAAATGGTGTCAGTACCCTACTCATAACCTCTAGCCTATACCAGAGACAGCTTTCATTTCCAGGTTTCCACATCTCTCTGCCCAAGGCTTTTTCCTGCCTCAGAAACCTTCTCAGTCCACTGGTAGGGTAGGCCCAAGTGTATAGAGCATAGCATCTCAAGAAGTACTCTCAACCACTGAAGGGCAGAAGTTTGTACAAAACTACCCTAGATTTCTTACCTCTGTGTGGGACAACTCTTGAGTTATGTTCCACGCATTCTATTGAAGGTCCCAAGCAGGACTGAGCCCCAGGTGCCCACAAAAAACTACTCATTGGCATTCCCTATATGGGCTTTATTCCCTTCCCTGTCTCACTTTCTCATTCCCTCGTAGTCCTTCCCAAGACCACCTCCCAAATACACTACTTGTATCTAAATCCCTAACTCAGAGACTGCTTTTAAGGAAATCCAAACTCCACTAACCTATTTTCTCTTACTTGTAGTTTCAGGATAATTTTGAGACTGGACAAAGATTAAGGTAAGATTGGAAACACCTTTAAAATAAATGGAGACTTAACAGTAACACTTGAGAGACCTATGTGGTGGTAGGTAGGGAAAGGAGAGGGACTTAGGACAATAAACAGGATAATTACAAAATAATGTTAATCAACCTGAACTAGAACAAAAATTAGCAATTGCTTTCATTGCAAAAATTAAAGTCAGATGTTTATATCATAATTTCTATTGAGTAGAAAATGCAACATCTAACAACTTGACAATATAATGAAAAGTCTCAACACTCTTTCCTTGCTTGGGGGAGGGGTTGGGCATCCAATTCAAAAGGGAGGCATTTCAGGTATGTGCAACAAACCTACTTCTTTATAATGTGAGTAATTCCTAGCTGAGTAACACACCATGTAAGGAAGAAGAGTTGCAGGGGAGGAAAGTGGGAAGGACCAACAATTCACTTTGACCCAAGCAGATTCATATGACAACCTGGATAGAAATGAGTGGCACTGCTGGCTGTTTAGGAGGCATCAGAATCTGACCATGAGCTATGTCTGAAGAGCCTTCTGCAATGACAGAAATATTCTATGCATGTGCATCCCAATGCAGTAGTCGCATACTATGTGTGGCTACCAAGCACGTAAAACATTGCTAGTGTGACTACTGCAACTAAGGAACCAGAAGTTTAATTTTAGTTAATTTAAATGAAAATAACCATGTTTGGCTGGCAGTTACTCTACTGGACAGTGCAAAAAGAGGCTGTATGCTGACTGTATTACACTATAGATATTTTCCCAAGGTTAAAGTTCAGTTGTGAACTTAATTACAATCGACTACTAGAAAGGAAAAAAAAAATAGTCTTGTTTTGTAAGTCTTAACCTACAAAGCATTAAATTATTATACTGTTTAGGAAGGGGGGGCTAATATGTGGAGTCCACCAAAGAAAGACATTAAGAATATGAACTATTCACATGGTGATAACTATCAGCAAGTTTTCTAAGCACCTGATATATTTTAACTAGTTTAAAATTCATCAAAACATCATCAAGAAAAGACACGAATAAACTTAACCCAAGAGGTGAAAGATCTGTACATTGAAAATTGCAAGACATTGATGAAAGAAACGGAAGACAAAAATAAACAGAAAGATATCTGTATTCATGAATCTGAAGAATACTGCTAACGTGTCCATACTACTCAAAGCCATCTAGAAATTTAAGGTAATCACTATCAAAATTCCACTGACATTTTTCACAGAAATTGAAACAACAATCTTAAAATCTGTAGGAAACTACAAAAGAGCCCAAAGAGCCAAAGCAATCCTGAGAAAGAAAAACAAGGCTGGAGGCATCAAAATTCACGATTTCAAACTCTATTACAAAGCTACAGTAATCAGGAGCACCTGGGTGGATCAGTTGGCTAAGTGTCCAGCTTGTGATCTCAGCTCAGGTTATAATCTCACGGAGCTGGGATTGAGCCCCACATGGGGCTCTGTGCTGACATCATGGAGCTTGCTTAGGATTCTCTCTCTTCCTCTCTTTCTGACCCTCCCCTGCTCGCTCGCTCTCGCTCTCTCTCAAAATAAACATTAAAAAAACCCAATCCTACAGTAATCAAAACAGTATGATACTGGCATAAAAATGGACACACTAACCAAGGGAACAGAATCGAGAACAGAATCGAGAGTCCAGAAATAAACCCACACATAATATGGTCAACTAATATTTGACAAGGCAGCCAAGGAGACTCAGTGGGGAAAAGAAAGTTTATTTAATAAATGATGCCTCCAAAACTTGATAACTATATGCAAAAGAAGGAAACTGGATCCCTATCTTAACTCACAAAAATTAACTTGAAATGGATTTAAGACTTAAATTTAAGACCTGAAACTGTAAAATACTAGGAGAAAATATAGGGGAAAAAGCTTCTTGACACTGGTCTTGGCAACAACTTTTTGGACACTCAACGTTCAAGCTACAAAAGCAAAAATAAAATGGGATTACATAAAACTAAAAGCTTCTGCACAGCAAAAGAAACAATCAGCAAAATAAAAGGCAAACTACCGAATGGGAGAAAATATTTCCAATCTCTCTGATGAGGAGTTAATATCTAAAATATATAAAGAACTTGGAGCACCTGGATGGCTCAGTTGGTTGAGCAGCTAACTCTTGATTTGGGCTCAGGTCATGATCCCAGAGTTGTGGGATCGAGCCCTGCATCAGGCTCCACCCTGAGTGTGAAATCTGCTTAAAATTCTCTCTTTCTCTCTATCCTTCTGCCCTTCTCCCTTGCTTGTGCTCTGTCTAAAAAAAAAAAAAAAAAAAAGGAAAATATATGAGGAACTCATACAATTTTTAGCAAAAAAAAAAAAATCGAATCATTTTTCCACATGCAAATGGCCAAGAGGTATGTGAAAATCTGCATCACATCACTAATCATCAGAAAAATGTAAATCAAAACCACAATGAGATATCACCCCATACCTGTCAAAAAAGACAAGGGATTACAAGCATTTGTAAGATTGTAAAGGGAACCATGGTGCACTGTTGGTGGGAATATAAATTGGTACATCAACTATGGAAAACAGTATGGACATTTCTCAAAATATTAAAAGTAGTACTATGTAATTCAGTAGTTCCACTTCTAGATATATAATTGAAGGTAATGAAAACAAGATCTCAAAGAGATAACTGCACTCCCATGTTTACAGCAGCATTATTCATGATAGGCAAGATGTAAAAACAACCTAAGTGTTTCTCAACAGAAAAATGGAAAAAGAATATGTGAAATACACACACACACACACACACACACACACACACACACACACACACACAGAGTTGAATATTACTAAGCCATAAAAAAGAAGGAAATCCTGCCTTTTGTTACAATATGGATGGACCTCGAGAACATCATGCTAAATGAACTAAGACAGAGAAAGACACATGGTGTATGTTCTCACTTATATGCAGAATTCATAGAAAAGAGCCAAACTCATAGAAATAGAGAGTAGAATGGTGGTTGCCAGGGGCTGTGGGTTGGGTGAAATGGGGAGATGTTGGTCAAAAGATATAAACTCCTAGCCATAAGACAAATAAGTTCTGGGGATCTAATGGGCAGCATGGTGTATAAGTAACAATAATGTATTATACACTTTCAAGTTATTAGGCAAGTGGATCTTAATATTATTCTCCCACCAAAAAAATGTTAATTATGTAAGGGGATGGAGGTATTAACCAACCTATTTGTGGTAATAATTTTATAATATATAAGTGTATCAAATAAAGTGCACATTTTGTTTTTTCATTTAAAAAATTTTAGTGTTTATTTTTCAAAGAGAGAGGGAGAGAACAGGGCAGGGACAGAGAGAGAGGGAGACACAGAATCCAAAAGCGGCTCCAGGCTCCAAGCTGTCAGCACAGAGCCCAGCTCGGGGCTCAAACCCACCAGCCATGAGATCACGACCCGAGCCAAAGTCAGATGCTAATGAGCCACCCAGGTGCCCCCCAAATAAAGTATACACATGAAATTTACATGTTATATCAATAATAGCTCAATAAAGCTAGAAAAAAACAAAAGCTTACCACAACCTTACAAAATTTATACCATTATCTCCATCTCATAAAGAAACTGAGGCATAGAGAAGTTAAGTGATTTGCCTAGGAAATTGTAGAGCTGGGAATTAAAGCAGAATCTGTACTTTCAAAAATAATACTACACTGGCTCTTAAGATTTCAGTTATTAGAGAGAACTTAGTTCCACTCATCCAACATTTACTAAAAAAGCAATGCAAAGTCATATGTCTTGTAACAAGAAAATGAAGTCTTTATGAGTCTTTTCCAGCAAAAAAAAAAAATCTGGGGAATACTGGGTACTCTGATAAATAGACCAGTTCTGCTTAAAATTATTCTCTAGCATCCTAAGGGATGTGTTCCTGGATGAATGCTATCTATTTTTAGTACTATAGCTAGAAAAAGACAACTGAAACACGAAGTTCTCTCTCTCTCTGAACTCTGTTCTGTTCCTGTATCACACACTTTTTTGCTTGAATTTCATTGAACAAGTGCAGAATTAGCAATGGAAATCCACAGAGATTCACAAAAAAAAAACATTACATTTCTTGTGAGGGGACAGGGTGAGTGGATGGTGAGAGAAGGATATTCCAATTTACAAGACAATATAGTGAAAGATGAAATACTATGTGAGCAAAATTGAGATACATTAGTAAAATATGGATATCTCACTGGTGAGGAAATTATGAATTTTAATGTTTGGACTCTGGCTATATTTGGCAAAACTAAGAGGGAGGAAAGTCCTTTCACTAAGTGTAATGGACTAGTTAGAGATAGTCAAGGAATTCTACTGACTAGTTGTATTTTCTTTCTTTCTTTCTTTTTAATTTACATCCAAGTTAGTTAGCATATAGGGCAATAATGATTTCAAGAGTAGATTCCAGCGATTCATCCCCCTATGTATAACACCCAGTGCTCATCCTAACAAGTGTCTTCCTTAATGCCCCTTATCCATTTAGCTCATCCCCCACCCCCAGCAACCCTCAGTTTGTTCTTTGTATTTAAGCATCTCTTCTGTTTTGTCCCCCTCCCTGTTTTTATATTATTTTTGTTTCCCTTCCCTATGTTCATATGTTTTGCATCTTAAATTCCACCTATAAGTGAAGTCATATATTTGTCTTTCTCTAATTTCACTTACCATAATACCCTCTAGTTCCATCCACCTTGTTGCAAACGGCAAAATTTCATTCTTTTTGACTGCTGAGCAATACTCCATTGTATATATATACCACATCTTTACCCATTCATCCATCGATGGACATTTGGGCTCTTAACATACTTTGGCTATTGTCAATATGACTTGCTGTATTTTCAAGCTGTAGGTAGGGTTATACAGTAATTATGCACATAATGGTTCTACTTCAAAATATTAATTTTTTTAGAATTCACATTTATAAAACATTGAAAATAAGCATAGCATGACATGATAGATTTTCAAGTAGTCACTGGGCTTAACACTAGCAGAAGAAGATGGACTTGAACCTAGACTTTAATCTGTAGACCAGGCTTTCCAAAAATAATGAGAGTACCTACTCTTTGGAATATAACATTAGACTTGTTTTCAAGGTTGAGCATGTGTTGGTCATGGGGAGACAAATCATAGGACTACTGAGACCAGAGATTTTCTCCAGGGTCTCAGTGTTTGAAATTATGTACCAATAAATACCAATGTCATTACTGAAAAAAATATATATGGCAAGCCAATTTCCAGATTTTTTTTTTAATCAAGAAAGATGTTTGACCGGAGGAAAGAGTAAGCAGAGGAAAGGATATAAAATATTATGTCTGGAGTTTAGAGTTTGAGTGGAGAGGCGTGCCTACAGTTGAAATTGGAGAAAAAGGCAGAGGCCGTATCATGAAAGTCTTTGTGGTCCATATTAGAAAGTCTTATCTGGGAAAGTAAGCTGGTGCAGCCACTCTGGAAAACAGTATGGAGGTTCCTCA
Organism: Leopardus geoffroyi; assembly: GCF_018350155.1. Taxonomy (NCBI): domain Eukaryota; kingdom Metazoa; phylum Chordata; class Mammalia; order Carnivora; family Felidae; genus Leopardus; species Leopardus geoffroyi. The sequence goes on from NC_059343.1 coordinate 19,126,883, forward strand.
AATAATTAAAAATAGAACTACCCTACAACCCAGAAATTGAACTACTAGGTATTTATCCAAGGGATACAGGTGTGTTATTTCGAAGGGACACATGCACCTCAATGTTTATAGCAGCACTATCCACAATAGCCAAAGTATGGAAAAAGCCCAAATGTCCATTGATGGATGAATGGATAAAGAAGATGTGGTATATATATACAATGGAGTATTGCTCAGCAGTCAAAAAGAATGAAATCTTGCCATTTGCAACTACGCGGATGGAAGTGGAGGGTATTATTCTATGTGAAATTAGTCAGTCAGAGAAAGACAAATATCATACGACTTCACTCATATGAGGACTTTAAGAGACAAAACAGATGAACATAAGGGAAGGGAAACAAAAATAATATAAAAACAGAGAGGGGGACAAAACAGACGAGACTCATAAATATGGAGAACAAACAGAGGATTACTGGAGAGAGTGTGGGAGGGGGGATGGGCTAAATGGGTAAGGGGCACTAAGGAATTTACTCCTGAAATCAGTGTTGCACTATATGCTAACTAATTTGGATGTAAATTAAAAAAAAAAAAAGCCTTATCACTTGTTCAGAACCTGGAGCAAACTCATCAAAGAATTTAAACAGGATTCAACTTATTTAGACTAGCAGTTTAAAATATAATTCTAGTAGAATTGTGGAGAGAAAGATTTGAGAGGTTAAAGATCTGATTCACGGAAATGGATTAAGAAAGGTTTGCAAATGAGATTTGTTTAAATACCATTATGCTACTAAACTACTAAAATTGAAAATTACTTTCTTAAACAAATGTGTTTGGGTCCAGATGATATACTTGAGCAACACTTCTAAACAGTCTTTACTATCAAACTTGGTTTTGACGTGCAAAAATCACTTTTTGTAAGTTAATGCAATACACAGAATTTTGATCTAATATAATTTATACATTAAGGGATTCCTTTTGAAAAAGCTAAAAACTGTCAAACATAATAAATATTTAAATCTGGATGACCGGTGTTTGATGCATCAACCATGAAAGCAGCAATGTCTTCCAAGTCTATAAGACAGTGACAAATGTGCAGTGTTGAAAGGCCCTGCCATTTTCCCTCAGCCTTTTCATTTATGGTTACATGAGGAGTATGCGTGCGTACAAAGCTGCCTGCCACAATAAATAGGGATTAAGAAAGTGATTTACGGGGGTGAAAAGAAAATAAACTCTGCATGAGATGAAGAGAATAGTAAAAAGGTTCCAAGAACAGTGTGTGGCTGATGAAAATGGAATGTGAAAAAAACTTTACAAAAATATTACAATATTCAGAGACAAGTTAATACAGCTCAATATATGTCAGTGAAAAAGTAGGACAAGAGAAAAAGGACTTTGGCTAGTCTCAGGAGGTGGTTTGGGATGGGGAGATTTGGTACAAAGAGTGAGCAATAAAAAGGAGGGGGAAACTTTAAAAAAATATATTATTCAAGTTGCAAACCGTTTTTTTTTTTTTTTTTTTTTTTTTTTTTTTTTTTTGTCAAATTGAGGGCAGGCCATAACCCTTCCCACCTACTACAGTCCAGATAAGAACATGTAAAGCAATCAAACACAGAGAAAATGCATCAGACAGGAATATAGAGAGGTAAGAGCCCTTCCTGGGGTAACAAACAATACATGTTCTGTCTAGAACATAATAGAAGATGCAGCACTGTATGGAGGATCTGTGGATTAGGAAATTCGGAGCAGCAGCTGGAGCTATGGAACATCAGTTGAAGATTCTGTATTAAAGAGAAGCTTGGACAAAAATTGGATTTGGATATTGAGAACCTTTGCAGGTAGTACAAAAAGCTGATAAAAGGAAGTGGCAATCTGGTACAGATAGGGGGTGGGGACACTGGAATGGAAAAGAGAATTGGTATTAGCATAAGATCAGAGACATTTCACTTTTAACTACTTCTGTAAGGGATTCATCAAGAGATAACTGGGAATGATTTAAAGGGAATATCAGAAACAAAAGATGGGGTATCTATGGTTTGTAATATATTTTAATATAATCCTGATATAGTCATCATACACAAATGCACACATCCCCAGCCCCCACATACACTACTGTAGGTCAAGGGTTTCATGGACTGTCTCGTTTTAATTCCCTACTGTGGACAATGTCATTTTTGACTGATCTTCTCTGATCCTACATTAAAAGAATAGGACTAGGGACGGTCAAAAGTAAATATTCAAATGAAATGACTTCATTGATCATTGCCTTCAAGATTCTGTTGTCCAGAAAGGACACTGAAGTTGAGCAGCAAATCTTCAGTTCACTGATAATTCCCCAGTGCCACCACAGGGTAAGTTCTCAAGATAACTTGTGAATGAGTAAACAAATCTGTTAATAAATGGTGTAACAAAGCTTATTCTTGGCCAACTGGGCCATATATGTTATTTATGCATGGCATATTACAACCAGTCCATGGAGAGAGTCGCCAAGAATATTTTACTCTGTTTAAACAAAAATTCATTATTTTGATCTAATTGGCATAAGGGACATGCCAGCATTCAATTCCTAGAAGACATCTAAACCTGATTGAATGTTTGATCTGAATTTGTGCCATAATGCTATTTGATCTGAAAAGTGGATTTTCTTCTGCTTATCATGAGACCTCACAAGAGTCAGGACCCTTGAAAACTCCTCCAGCCTTAATTCCTCATCAGGGCTGCGGGATCTTCTAGGGACAACAGGATGTCAGAGTGAGAAATAGCTTCCACAAAGAATAATGATGCTTCAAAATCTATTGATAAACATAGTGTGTTAAAATTAAAGGGGGTGTAGCCCTACTCTGTATTAATACTGTGTTGCTTTCTGGACAACAAACTTTTTTTAAAAAGCTTATTTTGAGAGAGAGAGAGAGAGAGAGAGAGAGTGAGTGAGTCACATGCACAAGCAGGAGAGGGTCACAGAGAGAGAGGGAGAGAGTATCTCAAGCAGGCTCTGTGCTGTCAGCACAGAGCCGGATGCGGGGCTTGATCCCACGGAGTGTGAGATCATGACCTGAGCCAAAATCAAGAGTCAGATGCTTAATCGACTGAACCAGCCAGGAGCCCCTGGACAACAAACTTTAGATGGGAAAATGGCAAATGAGTTTGTGGTAAAAATGTGACCAAGATATCAATGAGATTTTATATAGCCATATATGGAAAACTTAAAAGGAACTTATGATATGCTCTCCCCTCCCCTTCCATCAAAATGTTTTCCTATCAGTATTCCAAATATCTGTAAATGATGCCCCTGTTCACTCAAATGCTAAAAGGATGAGTCAATTAGGGTCTTCCTCCTTCTTTCAACTCTGAATTAAAAATCCATACTAATACCAAGTACAGTATTAACGCATATACAATTACTGCTAATAATAGCTAACATTTACTGAGTATTTATGCTCCATCAGGCACTGTGCTCAAAGCTTTACATGTGTTCTTCTGTTTAATTTTTGTGACAATTGTATCTCCCATCTTTTAGATGATGAATTTGAGTCTTAGAGCTTTGAATACAGTTGCAACTAGTCATACATAGTAGAGTAGTAGTTTGTCACATTTCACAACCTGAACCAAGTCCACATCAGTCTCCAAAAGTAATTCAGCTTTGCCCATCTCTGTCTGTCTCCACTACTACTAATCTAGTCAAAACCAGCATCATCTCTTACCTATACCACTTCGGTAGTATCCTAATTGACGTTGCGTTAAGTGTTTACATGTTATATCAATGAATCCTGCCTACAGGACTATGAGATAAGTGTTATGTCATCCAAAGGTAAATAAACTGGAACCAGAGAGTTTAAGATGGCCAAAGTAACACAACTAGTAAACAGAAGACCGCATCTGTCATATATAACAGTCAATGATGTAAATTTACTTTGGAGAGAGTCACCTGGATTAGCAGAGTGGAGTAAAAAATCACAGACTCTTTCTCCCTCAAATATTAATTAAAATAGTAAAACAATTGATTAAAATATTAATAGTTATTAAGTAAAATAATAGTAATAGTAACCAGACCAAAAAATAGTTATTATCTCCAGTCAAACAAAGAAAGGAATAGGACTTAAAGCAATGAGCTTTAAAAACTGATAGCCAAGGGGAAAAAGCAGAATCTTTCAGATTCTGAAGTTTCCTGACCAGAAGTCTGCTCCTGAGCTAGATAAATGAAATGGCAAAGTCACAGAAACTCACAACCACCCCTGATCTGGGAGAGAAGTGAACTCAGTAGAGATTATCTTCTTCCTCTTCTGAGGATGAGCGATAAAATGAAGGAAGTGTAAAATAGAATGTATAACTCTTTCTAAAAGAAGTAAAGCTTCTAGGATTTACACAATTGGGGAATTGAATTGAAGCCTAACTATATATCTCCATGGCAACATGACACAACCCCAAATGGAGAATACTAACCCTGACTTAGGAAGAAGGAATTCTCAAGAGAGAGACTCAAAACCGTATTTTCTAAGACTGCACAGAGCCTCATCTGAATTTTCCTGTCTTTCAAAACACCATACACACGCAATATCTCCTCCTCAAACCAATGATCAGATATTATGAAAAGACCCAGGAAGAGAAAAAAATATCAGTCTGCACTGAATGCCTAAACATGGTCAAGATGAATAAAAAGACAAAAGAAAAATTTCTTTTGTAATATGTAAACATATAGCAATATGTAAACATGCAGCAATAAACTTACTACTAAGTGAATGAAGCCAATGTGAAAAGGCGGCATACTGAATAATTCCATATATATGACATTCTGGAAAAGGCGAAACTATGAAAACAGTGAAAAGATTAGTGGTTGCCAAGGGTTAGAAGAGAAGGAAGGAGGAAGAGGCAGAGTATAGAGAATTTTCAGGGCAGTAAAACTACACTGCATATAAAACTACTATAATGGCAGAAGCATGTCACTATACGTTTATCAAAACCCGTAAAATATACCACTCCAAGAGTGAACTCTAATGTAAATTGGATTTGGCGTGATAATGGCATATCAATGTATGATCATGGATTGTAACGTGTGTGTGTGTGTGTGTGTGTGTGTGTGTGTGTGTGTGTGTGCGCGCGCGCGCACACGCATAGGGTATATGGGAAATCTTTCTGCTTTCTGCTCAGTTTTGTTGTGAACCTCAAACTTCTCCAAAAAATAAAGTCCACTTAAAAATGAGATAAAGCTTGACAAATGCAGTAAATATGACTATTAATAAAAGAATATTTCAATGAATTATAGTAACAATTGACTCTAGATTAAAGGTGCAAGAAATATTTTAGGCACAGAGTGTGATACGAGGCTCGATCCCATGAACCATGGGATCATGACCTGAGCCAAAATCAAGAGTCAGATACTCACCTGACTGAGCCTCCCCAGCACCCCTCAGAGCCACAATAATTTTTAGTGCCAAAAGACAATGGAGTGGGGTCATGGACACACACATTTTTAGAGAAAGAAATTATGTCCCAAGAACATTGTAAGCCAAGAAGTTTTACAAATATAAAGGCAACAAGCATTAATTCTCAAATAGTAAAAATCTAGGGAAGACAGTACTCCAAGACCTTGTTGAAAGAACCAGCTGACAACAAAATAAAGACAATTAAGAGATTACTCAGAAAAAAGATTCAGTAATGGTCACAGCAAAAGTCCAAGTGATGAGCACTGAGCTCATTTAAGTATCAAGTAAGTAGGTGCCAAAATTAATGGTACTGAACAGAATAAGATTGGTATAAAATGGAACAAAAAATTAAAATTTCACTAAAAACAAATCAGAACATGGGAGAGGGGTAGGAGGAAATGTGAGAAAGCATATTATCTTTTTTTCGTGCTATAAATTCAATCACTCTAAAATTTAACATATGTGTGTGTATAATGTGCGTGTTTACAACACATACTTAAACGAAGAATCATAGCTCCAATCCCTTAGTAGTATTCAAAACTTAAATATTTAACTTCTAAAGAGATCATTTAGAAAATGAGTAATATTGTACTGAAAACACATTCATCTGAATTCCTTCAGTTCCTTTTTCTTCTGAGCAAGAAGAAAATCTTTATTCTAAAATCACATTTGTAGTTTAATTCTGTTTTATAAAATACTTTTTGGTCATTTGGTGTCAAGTTGACTAAACTGGACATGCATCTCCCAGAATTCCCTTCTACAGACAGTCTGAACTCTAGCTGTCCAAACAATGAATTTGCACAAGATTTAGGAAACAGAAGTGATACAGAATCCATTCTTCTCTGAAGGCCACTGAGATTAGATGTAGTGATGGAGACAAGGGTGCTGGCTGGTTCTCCGTTTGTCCTTGACATCCTCTGTTCTGCCTCCATGGTGATCAACAGCGACTCTGAACTCACAACCAGGCACTTGGGGGTGGACCACTGACGCAGAAGCTACACTGAGACACAGCTTCTCAGTTAGCTGGACCTGTTTGGCTTTTCAGATTGAGTCATGATTGATTTATTTCCTACTCTTCTCCTGTACCCTCACATCCACAGCTGCTCCCACAACAACGTAAGGTCTAATTCCTATAATAAAACCTTTATTCCATAACTCAGAGAACCTGACTCTTTGACTGAACCCTGCCTGATACAAATACTTTGTTCCTGCTATGTGTGTACCGAGATACCTAGAATGATATTCTCCTAATACTAATGACAGTTATTTCTAAATAGCTTATTTTTTGTGATTTTCAACTATTTTTGTTATTTTATGTGGTTTTGGGTTTTTTTGTTTTTGTTTTTTTGTTTTTTTGGCTTTGCTCTCAGTTAGAGAACGCCACCTAGCCTGGCTCTTTCTGGTAAGAGCACTGCTCAACAGAAAATGTGTGGAATCTCTTCTTCTCATCAAATAATAATTGTCTCCCTTCTATTTTCTCAGGATTTTTTTTTCAGGGATCAGGTAGCTAATTCCCACACTAAGATGTAATCATTACAGGGCCCAACATGTTATTCCTCCCGGATAACACCGTTGCAATGAGCATAAACTAACTTGCAGCAGGTTAACCCCAAGAAAAACTGCATAGGATTCCAGATAAGCTATTTGGCAAGCCTTTCACTTATGAAAGTCCTTGCTTATAAATTAAAAACAAGTCAGGTCCTCCCTAAATTGTGAGGAGGATACATGGTCGTTAACAACCTACTGTCATAAATTTTTAGTTGAGAATTGAACTAAGTCTAACAAGGTAATGGGTTTTCAGGATGTAAAGATTTTAGCATTTTGCTTTGATGATTTTGAAAGGCAGAGAAAAGAATATGAACAATGACCACTTTCTAGAAAAGTGTTTGTCACAGTAGGCATTCGACAAGTACTTATGGATGTCATACATGAAATGAGTTAGAAGTCAAGCATTCGAAATGCATTAATGCTGCTCACCTCAGAGTTAGCATTTCCTAAACCATAAGCATAAAAGCGGAGCTTTAAGCCAAACGAGAAAAAGCATTAAGTTAAAAAATATTTATGAAACACCCAATTAAATACGATTTAACAGATAGTTTTAGTTGCAGGGATGCTCAGTATTTCCAAGGTAGAGCTCTCTGCATCTGGTGACAAAAATAGAGAGGGCCTGTTTCTGCATTTGTTCATGTTATTTTCCTAAGAACTTATAAAATCTGAAAGTAGCAGTACTTCACAGGGCAAAATTTGGCAAAGGAGTACTATGCTCCTCTGTTTTTCTTTGTAGGTGGCTATGTGTGTGGGTATTTTATTTTTTTTATTTTAAAATTTTTTTTTCAACGTTTATTTATTTTTGGGACAGAGAGAGACAGAGCATGAACGGGGGAGGGGCAGAGAGAGAGGGAGACACAGAATCGGAAACAGGCTCCAGGCTCTGAGCCATCAGCCCAGAGCCTGACGCGGGGCTCGAACTCCCGGACCGCGAGATCGTGACCTGGCTGAAGTCGGACGCTTAACCGACTGCGCCACCCAGGCGCCCCTGTGTGTGGGTATTTTAGTTATGGAGTGGACACTGCAAGCTGGAGTGGCTGTGTTTCAAATATTACAGAATACACTTACGTCCCCGGGGATAAAATCAATTAACATTCAATTATTTATTGCTTTCCTTTTTTTTTCTATTCGCATTACAGTTTCTTCATCTAAGTTTTAGACGTTAAAGGATATTTCGCAAACATAACACTGGAAGAAACCAAAGAACCCGCAGAGCACCTGTTTTATCTCTAGAGGAAACTGTGTTGCACATTTTGTCTGCAAACTAACACTAATCATAGATACCATTTTAAATAGAAGCTAGAAGTATTTTCTGCCTGCTCAGGAGGTATGAAAGCAAGAAAGTTATACACTAGTCTTAGAATAAACTTGATATTTTAATAAAAGCCTCTTGATTCTTAGTTTTCAATAAAGGTATTTGCCGTAAGAGCAAAGATCATTTCACTAGAATACAAGCACATATTGGCTGCATTCCTATTTGCTCAACACAAACATATTTATACTCTCAATATACGAATAGCTAGGTTCGTTCCTTTTCCTGTACAAAATGTATCATGGAAATGGTAACATCATGATATTAAGCAATAAATGGCAAATGAAAGGATTTATCTTACAATCCATTTTATAAAATTATATGACAGCACTTGACCACATCACACCATTGAACCATTTGCTTTGGAAACTAGCTGTGAAGTTGACATTCTTTGTGTCTTAAAATAAATTCAGTTTTTCTCTCTTTGCATATAATCATTAATATTAGGTATATCGCAGAGATATGTTACTCCTTAGAAAAAAATAAAATGGCATTAATGATTAACTTGCGTATGAATTCTTTTCCATTTTTTATATTTTTAGAGTAAAGCCAAAGTTGAAATATTATAAGAGATTTTATTCCGTAATCATTTCAAATGTCTAATTTTTACAACTTTGTCACAGAGATTATCTCTAATATTCCATTCAATTGTAATATGATGGGTTCTCTTAATGTATGCTTTTTAAAACAGCAAAATAATGATGTACATTCTATAGGTTTGGTCAAATGTATAATGACCAAAATGTATATGACCAATAATATATAATCCATCATCATAATATCATATAGAGTCTTTTTTCTGCCCTAAAAAAAGGCTTCTATGCTTTGTCTATTCATCTCTCTCGCTAAGCTTAAATCTCTGGCAGCCAATGATCTTTTAATTTTTTCCATAGTTTTGTCTTTTCCAGAATGTCATAGTGAAGGACATTTTGATTCCTTCCAAGTTTTGGCAACTATGAATAAAGTGGCCATAAACATCCATTTACAAGTTTTTGTATAGACATAAGTTTTCAACTTAAATATCAAGAACAATTGCTGGACCATGGTAAGAGCACGTATAGTTTCATAAATTGTACAGCTGTAAGAAACCATACAACTATCTTCCAGAGAGACTACACCATTTGGCATTCCCACCAGGAATGAGTGAGAATTCCTCTTGCTACACATCTTCCCAGCATCTGGTGTTGTCAGTGTTTTGGACTTTGACCATCTAATAGGTTGTAGTGAGATCTCACCTTTGTCTTAATTGGCAATTCCTTAATGACATATGATTTGAATATTTTTTCATATGCTTATTTGCCATCTGTATGTCTTCTTTGTTGAGATGTCTGTTCAGGTTTTTGGCCCATTTTTTAACTGAGTTGTGTATTTTCTTATCGTTGAGCTTTACGAATTCTCTGTATATTTCAGTCAGCAGTCATTTGAGTCTGTCGTTTGGAAGTATTTTCTCCCAGTCTATGGCTTTTCTTCTCATTCTCTTGATATTGTCTTTTGCAGAGCAGAAGTTTGTAATTTTAATGGAGTCTGGCTTATCAATTCCTTCTTTCATGGATCATGCCTTTGATACTGTATATAAAAAGTCATTATAATATCCAAGATCATCTAAGCTTTCTCCTATACTATCTTCGAGGAGTTTTATAGTTTTACATTTCACTTGTAGGCCTGTGATAAGTTTTTTTTTTTTTTTCAAGAGAAAGAGAGAGAAATGGGGTGGGGGGGAGGGAAGAGAATCTTAAGCAGGCTCCACGCTCAGCATAGAGCCCCATTCAGGGCTCGATCCCACGACCCTGGGATCATGATCTAAGGCAAAATCAAGAGTCATAGGCTCAAACAACTAAGCCACCCAGGCACCCCTGCCTGTGATACATTTTGAATTAACTTTTGTGAAGGATGTAATGTGTATGTCTAGACTTTTTTTTAATTTTTGCATGTGGATATCCAGTTGTCCCATCACCATTTGTTGAAAAGACTATATTTTCTCCATTGTACTGCTCCTGTGTCTTTGTCAAAGATTAGTTGACTATATTAGTGTGGATCTATTTCTAGGCTCTCTATTCTGTTCCACTGATATATTTCTCTATTTTTCCACAAACACAGTGCTGTCTTAATTACCATATCTTTATAATAAGTCTTAAATTGACTAGTGTTAGTCTTACAACTTTGTTCATTTCCTTCAATACTGAGTGGACAATTCTAGGTATTTTTCCTCTCCACATTAACTTTAGAATCAGTTTTCCTATATTCACAAAATAACTTGCTGGGATTTTGATTAGGAATGCATTCACTCTATAGATTTAGGAAAATCTACCATCTAGATAACATTGAGTCTTCCTACCATGAACACGAAATATCTATTTATTTAGTTCTTTGCTACGTTTCATCAGAGTTTTGTAGTTTTCCTCATATAGATATTGTACGTATTTTGTTAGATTACACTTTTTGTATTTTGAGTACTAATATAAATGGTCATAGGTTCTTAATTTGTAGTTTCACTTGTTCATTACTGGTATACAGATAAGCAATTGACTTTTGTATATTAATGCTGTATCTTATAATCTTGCTATAATTGTTTATTAGTTCCAGAAGCTTTTTTTTTCAATAATTTCAGATTTTCTACATGTTGATCATATCTGTGAACATCTTTGCCCATTTTTAAAATGCATTATGTTTTGTCTTTTTATTGATTAGTTCTAAGAGTTACTTACATATTATGATTATTAAACATTTGTTAGATATGATTTGCAAATATATTCACCCATTGTGCGGGCTCTTTATACTTTCTTGATAGTGTCTGTTGGAGCACAAAATATTTATTTTTGATTAAGTCCAATTTAGTATTTTTTTCCTCCCTTTTCTTGTTTATAATTTTGGTGTTACCGCTAAGAAATCATTGCCTAATCCAAGGTCACAAGATTTTGTAACCATTTTTTTCCAAAAATTCTACAGTTTGAGCCCATATTTTATTTTTTAATGTTTTATTTTTTTATTAAGTATAATTTATTGTCAAATTGGTTTCCATACAACACCCAGTGCTCATCCCAATAGGCGCCCTCCTCAATGCCCATCACCCACATTCCTCTCTCCCCCACACTCATCAACCCTCAGTTTGTTCTCAGTATTTAAGAGTCTCTTATGGTTTGCCTCCCTCCCTCTCTGTAACTTTTTTTCCCTCTTTCCCTCCCCCATGGTCTTCTGTTAAGTTTCTCAGGATCAACATATGAGTAAAAACAGATGGTATCTGTCTTCCTCTGCCTGATTTATTTCACTTAGCACAATATCCTCCAGTTCCATCCACATTGCTGCAAATAGCCAGATTTCATTCTTTCTCATTGCCAAGTAGTATTCCATTATATAAATAAACCACATCTTCTTTATCCATTCCTCAGTTGATGGACATTTAGCCTCTTTCCCTAATTTGGATGTTGTTGGAAGTGCTCACACCAGTCAGAGTGGCTAAAATGAACAAATCAGGAAATTACAGATTCTGGCACAGATCTGGAGAAACAGGAACCCTCTTGCACTGTTGGTGGGAATGCACACTGGTGCAGCCGCTCTGGAAAACAGTGTGGAGGTTCCTCAAAAAATTAAAGATAGAACTACCCTATGACCCAGCAATAGCACTGCTAGGAATTTACCCAAGGGATACAGGAGTGCTCATGCATAGAGGCACATGTACCCCAATGTTTTATTTATTTTTGAGAGACGGAGAGAGATAGAGCATGAGCAAGGGAGTGGAGGAGAGAGAGAGGGAGACATAGAATCCGAAACAGGCTCCAGGCTCCTAACTGTCAGCACAGGGCCCAGGGCAGGCCTCGAACCCACGAACCGTGAGATCATGACCTGAGCCGAAGTCAGACACTTAACCAACTGAGCCATCCAGGCACCCTGAACTCATATTTTGTGTATAGTGTAAAACAGGCATGCATTCTTGTGCATGCTACTATTTGGTGTAACGGCACCATTTGTTGAAAAAGACCATTTGTTCCCACATTGAACTGACCTGACCTTCGTTCAAAAATCAATTGACCATAATTATATGGGTTTATTTACTTACTCTCAGTTCTATTCCTTTGATCTGTATGTCTAACCTGATTTCAGTACCACACACTCTTGATTATCATAGATTTGTAGGTTTTAAAATGGAGAAGTATGAGTCCTCCAATTGTGTTATTTTATTTTACTTTAATTGATTAATTAATTAATTTAAATTCAAGTTAGTTAACATACAGTGTACTCTTGGCTTCGGGAATAGAACCCCATGATTCATCACTTACATATAACACCCAGTGCTCATCCCAACAAGTGCCCTCATTAATGCCCATCACCCATATAGCCCATCCCCCTACCCGCCTCCCCTCCAACAACCCTCAGTTTATTCTATTTAATAGTCTCTTATGGTTTGCCTCCCTCTCTGTTTTTATCTTATTTTCCCTTCCCTTTTTAAAGATTGTTTTGACTATTCTGCATCTCTTGTATGTACCTAAGAATTATAGGATCGGTTTGCCAATTCCTCAAAATGCAGATGGGCTTTTGATCAGGATTGTGTTGAATCCTCAGGTCAATTTTGGGAGTACTGCCACTGTGAAAATACTCTGTCTTCCAATACATGAACACTGGAGGTTTTTTCATTTTCTTAGATTTTTCTAATTTATTTCAATTACATTTTGTAGTTTTAAGCTAACGAATTTTGTACTTATTTCAGTAAATTTTTTCCCCAAGTATTTAAAGTTTATTTATTCATTTTGAGAGAGAGAGAGAGAGACAGAGCATGTGAGCAGGAGAGGACATAGAAGAGAGAGTCAGAATCTCAGGCAGGCTCTGCACTGTCAGCATGGAGCCTGACATGGGGCTCGAACTCACGAACGATGAGATCATGACCTGAGCCAAAACCAAGACTCTAACAGGCTGAGCCGCCCAGGCACCCTTATGCCCAATTTGACTTTGGATTATTCATTTTAAGTGTATGGAAATACAATAGTTTTGTTTTTTTTCTTTTTTTGTAATTGATCTTATATCCTAAGGCCATGCTAAATTTATTAGCTTTACTAGTTTTTGATTACTTAGAATTTTCTATATACAAGATAATATCTTTGGCAAATAGGGTTAGTTTTACTTCTTTTCTAATTCAATGTGTTTTTTTTTTTTTCCCTAATTGCATTCATGAGAACAGCTTTCAGTATCATGTTGAACAGAAGTGGCAAGAGTGAACATCCTGGTCTTGCTCATGATGTTGGCTACTTTTGCCATTAAAAATGTGAGCTGCGAGGTTTTCATAGATGCCTTTGTCAGGTTGAGGGAATTACCTTCTGTTTCTACTTTGTTGAGTACTTATATCAGGAAAGGGTAGTAGATTATGTCAGGGCTCTTTCCGCATCTATTGGGATGGTAATGTGGTTTCTGTCTTTTATTGTATTAGTATATATATCATATTGATTGGTTTTCATATGTTAAAACAAACTTGCATTCCTGGGATAAATCCCACTTGTTTGTGGTGTACAGTTTTGTTTTTATATATATATATAATATATATATATATATATATTATATGATATATATGATATATATATATTGCCGGAATCAGTTTTTTAGTATTTAGTTGCAAATTTTTGAACCTACATTAATGAGGCATATATTTCTATAGTTTTCTTCTCAAATGATTTCATAAAAGGAGTTGGCAAGTGTTCTCCCCTCTTCCATCTTTTTTAAAGTGTGTCAAGGACTGGAACTAACTCTTTAGATATTTGGTACAATTCTAGTCATGGGCATTTCCTTGAGGGAAATTCTTGATTACTAACTCAATTTCTTAGTGATCGTCTATTCAGATTTTCCATTTCTTCTTGAGTCAGATTCAGAAGGTTTTGCCTGTCCAGGAATTCTTCCATCTCCTCTAGGTTACCTAACTTTTTGCACAAGTGTTCACAGTATTCCCTTATAATACCTTTTATTTCTATAAGGCTGGGAATCACATCTTCCATGTCATTCCTGATTTTAGAATTTAAATTTTCTGTTTTTCTTAGTCCAGCTTAAGGTTTGCCGATTTTGTTGATATCTCAAAGAATCAACTTAGTTTTGTTGATTTTCTCCATTGGTTTTCTATTCTCTATTTGTACTCTCATCTGCTTTGTCCTCACTTTGTCTTTCTTTTTCTACTTTCTTAAGGTGGCAGTTTATGTTATTGATTTGAAATCTTTCTTCATTTTTACTAGATACATTTATACCATATATTTTCTTTTAAGTACTACTTGAGCAACATCCCACATGTTTTGGTATGTTGTGCTTTTATTTCCAATCATCTCAAATCATATCCTAATCTCCCTTGTGAGTTCTTCTTTTTCCTTTTATTTAGGATTGTGTTTAATGTTTACATATTTGTGAATTTCTCCAAAGATTATTCTTGATAACAACAACAAAAAAAAAACTGGTCTTATTATGATTGGCTGAACTTCCTATGTAGGTGCAACAAGAGTAATAATTAACTGTAAGTTTCCTTGAGCATACAGTATTTAGTGAATTAAGTCCAAAGGACTTGGGTCAAGAAATTTTCCTAAGGAATCTTGGATTGGACTGGTAAACGTATCGATTACTTGCAATTATATCCCAGGGCTAGGAAACTGTCTCTTGTCTGACAGAAATTGACCTTTTCTAGCCCCTATGAGACTAAGACCCTATTTATTATAAGCAAGTTACCAAACTGCTTTTCTGGAAAGGACATAGGAAGCATTGATTCTACATATGAAATCAATCCTTGTTACTTAATAATGAAATTTTCATACTTGATCAAATTAGTATCATTTTAAAATGAGACACTCAAGTGCTGAATCAGAAAAATATGCAGCCAAGAATTCTTTATCCAGCAAGGCGGTCATTCAAAATAGAAGGAGAAATTTAAAGTTTCCCAGACAGACAAAAATTAAAGGACTTTGTGACCACTAAACTAGCCCTGAAAGAAATTTTAAGGGAGACTCTCTGAGGGGAGAAAAGATGAAAATATATATCAAAAGCAACAAAAGATTAGAAAGGACCAGGGAACACCACCAGAAACTCCAACTCTATAAGCATCATAATGGCAATAAATTCATATCTTTAAGTATTCACTCTAAACGTCAATGGACTCAATGCTCCAATCAAAAGACATAGGGTAACAGAATGGATAAGATAACAAGATCCATCTATATGCTGTTTACAAGAGACCCACGTTATACCTAAAGACACCTACAGATTGAAAATAAGGGGATGGAGAACCATCTATTATGCTAATGGTCAATAAAAGAAAGCCGAAGTACCCATACTTCTATCAGACAATCTAGACTTTAAAATAAAGACTGTATCAAGAGATGCAGAAGGGCATTATATTATAATCAAGGGGTCTATAGACCAAGAAGACCTAACAATTGTAAACATTTATGTGCCAAATGTGAGAGCACCCAAATATATAAGTCAATTAATCACAAACATAAAGAAACTCATCGATAGTAATACCATAATAGTAGGAGATTTCAACACCCCACTCACAGCAACGGACAGATCATCTAATCAAAAAATCAACAAGGAAAGAATGGCTTTGAATGATACATTGGACCAGATAGACTTAACAGATATATTCAGAACATTTCATCCTAAAGCAGCAGAATATAAATTCTTCTCCAATGCACACGGAACGTTCTCCAGAATAGACCATATACTGGGACACAAATCAGCCCTAAGTAAGTACAAAAAGATCGAGATCATACCGTGCATATTTTCACACCACAATGCTACAAAACTTGAAATCAACCACAAGAAAAAATTTGGAAAGGTAACAAATACCTGGAGACTGAAGAACATCCTACTAAAGAATGAATGGGCTAACCAAGCAGTTAAAGAGGAAATTAAAAAGTATATGGAAGTCAATGAACACGATAGCACCACAACCCAAAACCTCTGGGACACAGCAAAGGCAGTCATAAGAGGAAAGTATATAGCAACCCAGGCCTTCCTAAAGAAGGAAGAAAGATCTCAGATACACAACCTAACCTTACGCCTTAAGGAGCTGGAAAAAGAACAGCAAATAAAACCCAAAACCAGCAGAAGACAGGAAATAATAAAGATTAGAGCAGAAATTAATGCTGTCGAAACCAAAAAAAAAAAAAAAACAAAAAACAAAAAACAGCAGAACAGATCAATGAAACCAGAAGCTGTTTCCTTGAAAGAATTAACAAAATTGATAAACCACTAGCCAGTTTGATCAAGAAGAAAAAGGAAAGGACCCAAATAAATAAAATCAAGAATGAAAGAGGAGAGATCACAACCAACACAACAGAAACAAAAACAATAATAAGAAAATATTATGAGCAATTATATGCCAACAAAATGGGCAATCTGGAAGAAATGGACAAATCCTAGAAACATATACACCACCAAAACTCAACCACGAACAAATATAAAATTTGAACAGACCCATAACCAGTAAGGAAATTGAATTAGTAATCAAAAATCTGCCAAAAAATAAGAGTCCAGGGCCAGATGGCTTTCCAGGGGAATTCTACCAAACATTTAAGGAAGAGTTAACACCTATTCTCTTGAAACTGTTCCAAAAAAAAAAAAAAAAACAGGAATGGAAGGAAAACTTCCAAACCCTTTCTATGAAGCCAGAATTACCTTGATTCCAAAAGCAGACAGAGACCCCCCTAAAAAGGAGAACTATAGGCCAATTTCCCTGATGAACATAGATTCAAAAATCCTCAACAAGATATTAGCCAACCAGATCCAAACAATACATTAAAAAAATTATTCACCACAACCAAGTGGGATTTACACCTGGGATGCAGGGCTGGTTCAATATCCGCGAAACAATTAATGTGATTCATCACATCAATAAAAGAAAGGACAAGAACTATATGATCCTCTCAATAGATGCAGAGAAAGCATTTGACAAAATACAGCATCCTTTCTTGATAAAAACCCTCAAGAAAGTAGGGATAGAAGGATTATACCTAGAGAACATAAAAGCCATATAAGAATGACCCAATGCTAATATCATCCTCAATGGGGAAAAACTGAGAGGTTTCCTCCTAAGGTCAGGAACAAGACAGGGATGTCCACTCTCGCCACTGTTATTCAACATAGTATTGGAAGTCTTAGCCTCTGCAATCAGACAACACAAAGAAATAAAAGGCATCCGAATTGGCCAGGAGAAAGTCAAACTTACACTCTTCACAGATGACATGATACTCTGTATGGAAAACCCAAAAGATTCCACCAAAAAACTGCTAGAACTGATTCATGAATTCAGCAAACTTGCAGGATATAAAATCAATGTACAGAAATCGGTGGCATTCCTATACACCAACAATGAAGCCACAGAAAGAGAAATCAAGGAATCGATCCCATTTACAGTTGCACCAAAAACCATAAAATACCTAGGAATAAATTTAACCAAAGAGGTGAAAAATCTATACACTGAAAACTACAGAAAGCTGATGAAAGAAATTGAAGAAGACACAAAGAAATGGAAAAAGATTCCATGCTCCTGGATAGGAAGAACAAATATTGTTAAACTGTCGATACTACCCAAAACAATCTACATATTCAATGCAATCCCTATAAAAGTAACACCAGCATTCTTCACAGACCTGGAACAAATAATCCTAAAATTTGTATGGAACCAGAAAAGACCCCAAATAGCCAAAGCAATCTGGAAAAAGAAAACCAAAGCAGAAGGCATCACAACCCCGGACTTCAAGCTATACTACAAAGCTGTAACCATCAAGACAGAATGGTACTGGAACAAAAACAGACACTCAAATCAATGGAATAGAATAGAGAACCCAGAAATGGACCCACAAATGTATGGCCAACTAATCTTTGACAAAGCAGGAAAGAATATCCAATGGAATAAAGACAGTCTCTTCAGCAAGTGGTGCTGGGAAAACTGGGACAGCAACATGCAGAAAAATGAACCTGGACCACTTTCTTACACCATACACAAAAATAAACTCAAAATGGATGAAAGACCTAAATGTAAGACAGGAAGCCATCAAAATCCTCGAGGAGAAAGCAGGCAAAAACCTCTTTGATCTTGCCCACAGCAACTTCTTACTCAACACGTCCCCGGAGGCAAGGGAAACAAAAGCAAAAATGAACTACTGGGATCTCATCAAAATAAAAAGCTTCTGCACAGCGAAGGAAACAATCAGCAAAAAAGGCAACCTACAGAATGGAAGACAATATTTGCAAATGACCTATCAGATAAAGGGTTAGTATCCAAAATCTATAAAGAACTTATTAAACTCAACACCCAAAAAACAAATAATCCAGTGAAGAAATGGGCAAAAGACATGAATAGACACTTCTCCAAAGAAGACATTCAGACGGCCAACTGATACATGAAAAAATGCTCAACATTACTCATCAGCAGGGAAATACAAATCAAAACCACAATGAGATACCACCTCCCACCTGTCAGAATGGCTAACATGAACAACTCAGGCAATAACAGATGTTGGCAAGGATGCGGAGAAAGACGATCTCTTTTGCATCATTGGTGGGAATGCAAGCTGGTGCAGCTTCTCTGGAAAACAGTATGGAGGTTCCTCAAAAAACTAAAAATAGAACTACCCTACGACCAAGCAATGGCACTACTAGGCATTTATCCACAGGATACAGGTATGCTGTTTCGAAGGGACACATGCACCCCCATGTTTATAGCAGCACTATCCACAATAACCAAAGTATGGAAAGAGCCCAAATGTCCATCGATGGATGAATGGATAAAGGAAATGTGGTATGTATATACAATGGAATATTACTTGGCAATCAAAAAGAATGAAATCTTGCCATTTGCAACTACGTGGTTGGAACTGGAGGGTATTATGCTAAGTGAAATTAGTCAGAGAAAGACAAAAATCATATGACTTCACTCATAGGAGGACTCTAAGAGACAAAACAGATGAACATAAGGGAAGGGAAACAAAAATAATATACAAACAGGGAGGGGGACAAAACAGAAGAGACTCATAAATATGGAGAACAAAGTGAGGGTTACTGGAGGGGTTGTGGGAGGGGGGATGGGCTCAATGGGTAAGGGGCATTAAGGAATCTACTCCTGAAATCATTGCTTCACTATATGCTAACTAATTTGGATGTAAATTTTAAAAAATAAAAAAGAAAGAAAAAAAAGAATAGTGCATATGGTGTGGGAAGAGAAAGCATATTGTTATTAAAATCTATCAAATACTTTTTATTTACCAAAAGCATACCTTTTTAGTGTTTTCTGTAAAACAATGAGGATGTAACTACATTTTTTCTTTTCTATAAAATTCTTTAGTTTCCTATAACTTAAATTATAGTTAATATTTTTAAACTGCAGCAAAATTCACTAATATAATTTTTTAAATTATTTTAATATTTATTTATTTTTGAGAGAAAGACAAGAGTGCAAGCAAGGATTGGGCAGAGAGAGACACAGAATCTGAAGCAGGCTCCAGGCTCTGAGCTGTCAGCACAGAACCTGACACAGGATTTGAACCCACAAACTAGACATCATGACCTGAGCCGAAGTTGGATGCTTAATTGACTGAGCCACCCAGGCGCCCCAAATATCATAATTTTCTATTAGAGGAAGGTACAAAAATACCCCAAAGATCCTTAAAGAATGATTTTATTTTTTTATTGGTCAAGAGGTATTATAAAATGTATCCATTTTCTTTGTTGTTACCATACTCATCCATAGTCTCATTAAATATTTGAATTGCAAAAAAAAAAAAAAATGAGACACTCAAGGTATGGTATGACCTTGGTTGGACAATTAATATATTCTATTACATCCTGCTAAAAATGATAACAGATTCTCTTTGAGCCTATGTAAATAATTATATCTCCATGAAAAGTAAGACGTCTCAGTAGAAATGTTCTGTGAATTGAGAAGGGGCTTCAATTAAACCCAAATTCCACTAAAAATGTTTACAGTTTACAAAATCATCATCTACTAAATTTTGAGTTAAGAACAGCTTATTTTACTTTCTTAAAGTTTATTTATTTTTGAGAGAGAGAGAGACAGGGCATGAGACTCTTTTTTTTTTCTTAATTTCTTTGTTTTTTCAAATTGTATACTGAAGCTTCTATCAGAGCCTTCTTGAAAACATCATGGGGAAGGATCAAACTATTTGATAATAAGACTGCATGGTTGTGGTTAATTTATCACAGTAATCAATAGTAAAAGTATGTGGAAGAATAAAATTCCCTACTGGAGTGTAGGAAATAACCATTTCATAAAAGTTTGATCAAGGATTCTCCTAAAGGTAATACTGTATTGTTGACTAAGAAGCCAGTGACAAATATCCAGAGCCCTGCCGTAAAACTTACAATCTCTGAAATATAAATTTATTTATACAAACTTAACCTTGGGAAGGCTGAGCATCTCTTCTTTTTTGGAAATTCTTGCCATGAAACTTATACAATAATGTCAAACTAATTAAAGATACATGGAGCTACAAAAAAAAAAAAAAAACCCTAATTGTTTCTGGCATCCCTTTTTAATAAAATGAAATAACAAAATTTTGTGCTTTTTCACGGGTCATCTGGGAAATCTCAAAGATAGTTTTAGGTATTAAGGTATCATAAGATATCTGATTTACTTTTTAAGATGTGTTTTGGTCCTGGGAAGGCATAACTGAAAGAGTTTTCAGAGGATAACTAATCATTTTACTAAGATAGAATCATGGGTTTCTGAAAAACAATGCCTATTAATAAAACACGCAAAATAATAATTAACTGAATACAGAAAAAGATAATACAATTGTAAGGAAGCTTAGCTCTTTTATAAGTGAGGAACCTTTGTTTTTTGTTTAAAACATAATAATTGTTTCCAGTGTCACAAACCATACCTCTGAGCCAAGCAATCCACCTTGACTGTTTCTACAGTTAACATAGGGAAGCCGAGTTTCAGTAAGGAAGGAATAGTTACTGTCAGTCTGTCTGTTCCTCCTCCCTCTCTCCCTCTCTTTCTTTCATTAAAAAAATATTGTGCAAATAATGATAAGGAACATAGTCAAGTCATCAATAATTAGAAAGTATAATTCAGGTGCAATTTGGAAACTCTGCTATCTGGGAAGATTATAAAAAGGTAAAGAACAACATCTAATAACATCCTTGTTAAAAGTTCTAAGGCAAAGTCATCATTTTAACAGAGAAAAAGCCAAATTCTAGCCATTCTAGAAAGCTCCATTTCTATTAAGATTTCATTTGACAGTAAAGGTTTCACAGGCTTTTTTCATTATGATTAAACTTACCAAAACTAAGCCAACTTAGTCAAAATTTAAATACATTTTGTTGCTTCCTTTCAGAGTCAGCATTTTGTAGCTATTATAAACAAGGACAAATAAAAATTACCATTTTACAAACTTTTCCAATGTCCTATATACATTTGACATCCATTCAGAATACAATAAAGCTGCTCTTACAGAAAACCTTTTACAGCTGCAAACAAGCACTTGCATTTCTCTGTCACAAATGCTCCTTGTGTATGCTGAACCACACAGAACCAAAGTAACTAACTTGTATTTTTACAGAAGAAAAAAAAATGGATAGCCATTGGAAGACTTTGTCATATGTAAGCATTTAGGCAACTATGAAAGCTCATAAATACAAACAACACAACTCCCTACAGCCAACACAGCATTTTTATATCTAGTTAAAATGGCAAAAAGGAATACGTTCTTTTTTTTTAATGTTTATTTACTTTTGAGAGAAAGGAGAGAGACAGAGTGCCAGCGGGGGAGAGGCAGAGAGAGAGGGAGACAAAGAACGTGAAGGAGGCTCCAGGCTCTGAGGTGTCAGCACAGAGCCTGAGGCAGGGTTTGAACTCACAAACCACAACATCATGACCTGAGCTGAAGCTGGATGCTTAACCGTCTGAGCCACCCAGGCGCTCCAGAAACACATTCTTTTTTTACTAAAAAAAATTGTTTTCATGTTTATTTATTTGTGAGAGAGAGAGCACAAGCACAAGCAAGCAGGGGGAGGGACAGAGAGAGACAAAGAATCTGAAGCAGGCTCCAAGATCTGAGCTGTCAGCACAGAGCCCAACGTGGGGCTCAAACTCACAAGCTGTGAGATCATAACCTGAGCCAAAGTTGGACCCTCAACCGACTGAGCCACTCAGGTGCCCCTCCAGGAACACATTGTTTAACATAGTTCAAACATCTAGGCACTGCGGAGCATAGTAGAAGGAAACATTTCTAAATAAAAGTATATAATCTTTGTAAATAATTTTTTGGCATTCAATTGCTCTTAAAAACTGTCCTATTATTTATTTAATAATTACCCATAAATTAACTCAATTTAAGATTAGTCCAAATTTTGGGGGCTCCTGGGTGGTTCAGTCAGTTGAGCATCCGACTTCAGCTCAGGTCGTGATCTCATGGTCCATGGGCTGGAGCCCCGCGTCAGGCTCTGTGCTGACAGCTCAGAGCCTGGAGCCTGCTTTGGATTCTGTGTCTCCCTCTCTCTCTGCCCCTCCCCCTTTCATGCTCTGTCTCTCTCTGTCTCAAAAATAAACATTAAAAAAAAAAAAGATTAGTCCAAATTTTTAAATTAACTAAGGATGTTTAAAATTATGTTTAAGCTTTAAAAGTTCAAAACATAATTACTGTTAATATAAAAAGTTTATTGGAGTAATGAAACAATTTAGTTGAACACAAATTTATATTTTTCATAATTTTAAATATCGTGTGGGAGTAATATAAGCTTATTTCATTATTAAGCCAATATTAGAAGTTTTTAAAGTTCATAGTGAGTATTCTCTTTATGAGTAAAAACAAATCAAAATCTTATTAAAAATATAAAATGTACTTTATACCACATTTTTAAAAACTCAAGGAAAAGGTCTATACTACTTATTTTTAAACTAAAATTATTAATTTAGAGTAAAACGTCAGAAGATTAATCTTTATTATGTAAACTTGGATTTTAAAAATGTTTCTAAACAGTTATTTCTAAAATGTTATCAGTTCAATTTATTTCCTGTGCATTTCCAAGATTTCTATTTATATAAGTACTTACTTCCAAAAGAAAATAGTTATCTGCTATTCATCACACAAAGATCACCAAATGATGAGATGATAAAACCCCAGTCCCAGTTAGTGCTGCCACCAATGAGAATAATTTCCTGGCCATACAATTAATCAGAAACAAAAACTAAAAATCCATAGGGAAAATAAAGAAAGCAAAACCAAAAATAAACAAAATTAGAGAATAAAGAAATTCAAAGCCCTATTGCTGTTTGGGATTTATTTTGAAAGCCAAGAAAAGACCTAACTCATCTGAAAACTATCCATGGATATACATCCCCACGAATGCCATTTCCTTGTCTCCATGGGGTGAGAATATGTGAGTATCTCAGTGGATGACCTACAAAACTGATGAATTATAATTTTCTGGAAGATCAAGTCAGGACTCTTATGCATATATAAAATGGATATATGTCAAGTACTTCCTATCACTCATAAATTAATTAGGGAACCAATAAGATGATAAAACTGGTCCAAAGAACATTTGAGAAACTCTTATTAGGCAATGTTACAATGAGATTACTTAGATACAAAACTGGCTAATGACCTACATGGCCATAAACTTCCACTTCAGCATCACCAGATAAAATATAGGATGCAAAGTTCAATGGGAATTTTGGATGAATAGTGAATAATTGTTTTAGTATCAGTATGTCCCAAATATTGCATGCATTTTTTTATTTCCTAGGCTGGGAACTATTGTATTGGACAGAAATTATTTGCATTTCTTCTGGATAAAAATTTATGAAATAACCTCTGCACCTCTAGAGATTTAAGACACCCTGACAATAAAAAGTGAAGCCCAGAACTACAATGAAAGAATACCGAGTAATTTAACAAGATGTGGTAAACTTAAGGTTTCCAAATCTTGGATAACTTTCCCAATGAAGCACAAGCTAAAAATGTAAAGTGAAACATTGTATTTATTGCAAAATAACACTGGGAATTAAGATATAAACAACAAGCACATAGATAATTCCTTAAATCTCTTTATATTCAATTTCAGGATGCATTAGTCACTTTTTTCTAGAGTACTAATTCATGCAGGAGGTATTCTGATATTTAAATTTGCCTATCAGGGGTACCTGGCTGGTTCAGTCAGTAGAGCATGTGACTACTAACCTCGGGATTGTTAGTTTGAGCCCCACATGGGGCAAAGAGTTTACTTATTCAAGAAAGAAGTAAAGAAATTGATCAAAAACTTGCATATCATCATCACAAATGCAGGTTGGAAAGGTTATTCTAAGCCTTATGGCTTTTTCAGTTGCAGAAAAGAAATCAGAAAATCAAAGAAAATATTTGATTCCAGAAAAGAAAACATAACAAACCTCACAATCACACAAGACAAAAATTGTTCACAACTTTTACTTGAATAAGATCAGTAGCAGTATTCCCCCGCTGTGTTCACCTCTCTCTACAGCAGACCAAGACATGCCACTCTACATTTCTAAAATGAGTCTATCCTTTAAGGAATCATTCTAGCTACCAGGAAACTATGTAATAACTGTATAAATTTGATTTTGAAAGCAAAGTTAATGAGTAAATGATCTTAGTTACAGAGCTCAGCAAAGAAGAAATCTTCCCAAGAGCGAGACAAATAATATTCATATGATAACTACATATAAGAATCTCTCACCATTAGAATGTAGCTAATGGAGTTCCTGGGTGGCTCAGTCAGTTAAGCGTCCAACTTTGGCTCAGGTCATGATCTCACAGTTTGTGGGTTCAAGCCCCGCGTCAGGCTCTGTGCTGACAGCTCAGGGCCTGGAGCCTGTTTCAGAGTCTGTGTCTCCCTCTCTCTCTGCCCCTCCCCTGTTCACACTCTGTCTCTGTCTCAAGAATAAATAAACATTAAAAAAAATTTTTTTAATAAAAAAAAAAGAATGTAGCTAATGTCATGTACTCATCAAAGATTTACTGAGCTCTACATCTGTACCGCACTCAGGTGATAACAATACAAACATGTTGGATCCCTACTTTGTGAGCTCATGTCTCCTCAGTATTTGTATGAAGGGAGAGAAAAACAAACAATCAAAATGGTAAACTGAAGCTAAGGAGCCAAACTTTAATAAATTGTCTCTACATAACTTAAAGGTTAAATTTATTTTCTGAAATACGGGCAGTTTAATGAAAAGCCAATCTTAGCCTGACAAGGAAAGTGTGATTTCTCTTGGTTTAAACTTTTCATTCCAGAAAGCAGTGTTGAAAAGAGTAACATCAGACAAAGGGCCACTTGGGAGAGACAAAGAAGAAAATTCTGAATTTAAAAAGAGGAAAAATTTTAAATGTTAAAAAGGCACCAACATCTGTACTCACAATTAGAAAAGTAAAAGTAATCACTAATACTAAAGGGTCTTACAAAACAGAACCTCAGCAGGTAAGAATGGTCTTTGCTCAGACACCACTATTCAAGCAATGGCCAATTTGCTGAGGTAAAGACATAACAGAATCATTGGGCAAAGTTTTTCAGAACATATAGAAGCACCTCGTCCTCCAGATTCAACCATTCTTTTGGTGGTTGTAACAGCAGCTAGTTGCCTATTCAAAATGGATCCTCCCCTCATGAGAACACAGATTTTATTGAGAAAGTGCTGCATCCATTAACGCTCACCTCCCTAGACTTCTGTAGCTAACGGTGACTCTGTAACTCAATCTAATTTATAGGATAAAAGTGGAAATACACTAGGTGGGGCATCTAGGAAATCCATAGTTTTCCTGAAAAGAGACACAAATGTAGCTAACATGCATTTTGCCCTTTACAATTTCCCTTCTTCCTACCTGGAATGGGGAATGATAACTTTTAAAGGCAATGCCAGTGTCTTTTCCACCATGAATGACAAAGCTTCGCTCTAAGATAGGAGGAGCAAGAAGCAAAAAGGAGCCTGATGCACAAGGACTTCTGTAAGCAGCTGCACTTCTCCTAGTGATGAGGGAGCTAAGGCAAGCTGAGGGCAAAATACAGGTTAACAGCAGCCCCCCCTCCCCCCAAGGCAGGATATGTGCGATATTCCTCAGACACTCCCGCCTGCCCAAGGACAAAGGAAAGGGGTTTAAAGGCTTGCCATGGCAATGTGGAAAACAAAAGCAAATGACAAGTCCTTGAAAGAGGCAGAGTGACCTCCTTCTAGGAGCTCAGCTGCCTCAATGATGACACTTTGCTCAGGGCTAAAGGGAACTTTGGCTTAACATTATCCTGCCCACCCCACCCCCCCCCCCCACAGGATCCTGTGAGTCTCCTTTAACATATAAAAATTCCTTTGGGGGCGCCTGGGTGGCTCAGTTGGTTAAGCGGCCGACTTCGGCTCAGGTCATGATCTCGCGGTCCGTGAGTTCGAGCCCCGCGTCGGGCTCTGTGCTGACAGCTCAGAGCCTGGAGCCTGTTTCAGATTCTGTGTCTCCCTCTCTCTGACCCTCCCCCATTCATGCTCTGTCTCTCTCTGTCTCAAAAATAAATAAACATTAAAAAAAATTCCTTTGGAAACTTCCTTTATCTCTACACCCCGCCCCCAGCAATATATACGTTGGCAATTATACTCCAGACTTCTGGCCCCCTGATATATACCTGAAGGGTCTCGTGACAGAGGTTTTACCAAAGAATAATAAAGGACATTTTCCTAACAATAGCTAGCCCCTCAAAGTCCTGGAAACCTTGCTTCTAAAATCCCTTAGAGGCTTATGCTGTCCCTAACCCCCTCCCAACCTGAAGGTGTATAATCAGTCACTCTTGCAACTGCACTGCAACAACTTCTGCCCACGGGTCCTGTCCCCGTGCTTTGATAAGATCACTTTTTTGCACCAACGACTCTTCAAGAATTCTTTCTTGACCATCAGCTCCGAACCCCACTAGTATCCCAAGACCCCATCAGAACCTACCACATGGAATTAATGATACACAATGTACTAAATGATATGCATCCCCTCATTCTCTCTCGATCTATACACATACACACTTATTACTCAAGTATGGTTTAAAACATTTTTACGTTCTAGGTCTTGTGTCAAAAATTATATTTAAAAAACTGATGAAAGAACCCATAAAATGTTAAGACTGTTTCAAAGAACATTTGAGGAGCTAAATATTTGTAGGCAACTCAATGAAGAATGTTAGTGTAAGGGAGCATAATGCAAGCTGAGGGCAAAGTACAAGTTAGCACCCCCCTCATGTGGAATATGTGTGATAGTCCCCGGACACTCCCAGCTACCCAAGAAAAAGGAAAGGGGTTCAAGTGCTTGCCACGGTAATGTGGGAAATGAAGGCAAATGGAAAATTCAATTCCCCGACTGCCTACAGCCCAGTGATGAGTCCTTCAAATAGGCAGAGAGACCTCCTTCTAGGAGCCCAGCTGCCTCGATGATGACACTTTGCTAGGGGCAAAAGGAAGTCTTGGCTTAACATGACCCTGACACCCCAGGATTCCTTTAGAAACTTCCTTTATCTCAACTCTCCCAAAATATATGCTGACAACCATACTCCAAGCTTATGGCTGCCCTGAAGGGTCTCATGACTGAGGTTTCACTAAATGGTAATACGTGACGTTTTCCTAACAACAGCTCGCCCTTCAAGGTCCTGGAAACCTTGCTTCCCAAATTCCTCAGAGACTTATGCTGTCCCTAACCCCTTCCCAACCTGAGGGTATATAATCATGACCACAGTTCAGCTCTTTCTGCCTAGGAGTCCTGTCCCCATGCTTTAATAAAATCACCCTATTGCACCAAAGACGTCTTCAAGAATTCTTTCTTGGCCATCAGCTCTGAACCCCACCATCACCCCAAAACTCCATCATTAGGCTAAGATGGCTGGGTTAAACACAAAAATGGTAACTGTCTGCAGAGCAATACACTATAAGCTAACTGCATCCTCTCCACAAGACAGAAATCATTTGCATCACTACTATATAAAAATTTGCAATTTTACAGTAACCGCACATCTGGGATCTTTAATCAATAGTCTTGATAGTGTATGTATTGATACATAAATTATATCTCATACAAACACAGGATATATCATTATTATCAAGCGTTACTGTGGTACAAATGGTAGTAACTCTGTTACGGAACCAGGCTGGAACGCTGGTGGAAAAACCAAGCGGCACCCGGAGATCTTGGTGGATCAGAGATTGATTTAATGCCGGCAGGCTCAGAGGAGACTGTTTCTCCAAAGGTGTGAGCCCGGAATGCAAGTGGGGAAGGTAATTTATAGCCGACAGCCTCCATATCTGTGGGGGTTTTCGCGCGCACAGCAAACAGAGGAAGAAGAAACGGGAAGAGGGGTCTCTAAGCTAGAGACCAGAGTTTGTTTTAGTCCAATCAGCCATCTTTGGTGTACTTTATCCACTTCTCCAACAACTCCAGTCCAGACTTGTTGGGTGCTAGAAAAAGCCTTAGCTATAACTAGCTGAAGGAAATAGTATGTCCTGATTGCCTTCTGTCTCTTACAGTTGTTATCCACTGATCCTGATCTGTGTGTATAGCTGCCCAGTTTACCACCCAAACCATTGTAGGCGGAAGAGGCCTCTTTAGTTACCTCAGAAAAAAATCCCACTGATACCTCACTTGTATAAGTAAGCAACTGCTCAAAGTAGAGACTAAACAACAGAGACTATGCCCATTGTATTTTAAATACTTCTGTAGTCTAACTGCTAATAGTTACTTAGCATAAATGTAAGAACTCTGCTAATTAACAAGGAATACCTTCATTCCAATGAATGATTTACAAAATAGACTGTACTTATATTTTATGAATAGGTAGATGCACGTTTCTCTCAGCTCTTGGTGCAAAACTTGAAGAGACTACCATGCATTTTGGGGGAAAAAATGATTTTGTCAAGAAGCAGTGCCTCAAAACTTTCCCACTCATTGCTTAAAACACCATAGCCCAAAACCGACTTCTGGCTCTAGCCAAGTGAGGAGCTTGGCAAATCCTCTCCCCAAAAAGCCACTATAAAGCTGAACAAAATTGACAAAAACAACCATTGCAGCACAATGGCAGTAGTCCAAAAGCATACAACATTAAGAAGCATTTATGCTTGAAAAACTGAATACTGAGTAGAAAGAATAAGTCAGTGGCACTTTAGCCTGGGATGCTCTTAACACCCCTCCAGCTCCATTGGCACCGCAGGGCAAGCCAGGAGGATGGACAGCTTCACTAATGCGATCAAAATAGAGTGAGCCTCTTCAAATGCACAATAATAGAATACACATTCCTTTCAAGTGCAAGGGAACATTTACCAAGAGAGATCACATTCTGTGCCATCATGATGCGAGAGCAGAAGGCAAGCTGACAGGCCACAAACATCCCTCCCTCCCCCACCCAGGTGGGATGTGTGTGATATTCCTCGGGCACTTCTGGCTGCCCAAGAACAAATGAAAGGGGAAAACAAATAGGTAACTGATAGAGATCACAGTCCTGCAGGACCTGAGTCTCTATCAGTTTACCAATCTTAGTAAATTATAAGAAAAAGACAATCTTATCAATAGCCCAATCTCCAGAGAAACCCATAGACTCAGTTTCCTGGAGCCCCAACATCACCCTCCCCTCCATAGTGCTGTGGGGAACAAAGGCAAGAAGGAAATGGCAGATAGAATTCAATTTCCTTATAATCTGAAGCCCACTGACAAATACTTGAGGCAGGCAGAGTAAAACATTTCTTCAGGAACTCCTAATGTCTTAACGTTAATGTTTTGCTACAGGGAAAAACAACCCTAGTTTGACAATAGCTAGGCCTCCAGTATCCTGTGAGTCTTCGTTAGCGTAAGAAAATCCCTGTGGAAACTTCCCCTTGACTTTACCCACCCCCCCCCCCCCCCCCGCCCGCAACTCCACTGTATATAACCAGTCACTCTTCACAACCCCAGTGCAGCTCTTTCTGCCCACGGGTCCTATCCTTGTGCTTTAATAAAACCACCTTTTCACACCAAAGACGTCTTCAAAAATACCTTCTTGGCTGTCAGCTATGAACCCCATCACCACCCCCAAAACCTCATCAATAATGTAAACTTCAATAGTATTAAAAGGATTCAAGTCACATGAAGTATATTCTCTGATCGCTATGAAATTATATCAGAAATTGTCAAAATGAGTAGTGAATGGGAAACCTCACTAGAATGGAGTTGGGAGGTTTTGGCCCAGGGTTGCTCTCATGCTCTACCACTTGTAGTCAATTGCAGACCCAACAGGAAGAGATGTGCTTGAATTTGTTGGAGAAGTGAATAAAGTACGCCAAAAATGGCCAACGGGACGAAAACAAGCTCTGGTCTCTAGCTTAGAGACCCCTCCTCCGGGTTCTTCTTCCTTTGCTTGCTGTGCACATGAAAACCGCCCCAGATATGGAAGCTGACAACTATAAATTACCCTCCCCATTTGCATTCGGTGCTCAGATCTTTGGAGAAACATCTTCTCTGGGCTCGCCGCTGTTAAATAAATCTCTGATCCATCAAGATCTCCAAGTACCGCTTGGTTTTTCTACCAGCGTTCCAGCCTGGTTACGTTACAAACTTACATGGACTTGACCTTGCATGTGGATACTACTCTACTACTCCAGCTGGAGGCAGAGATGATTTTCCTCATCTCCATTCCAACCCCCAGCCCACAACAGCTCAGCCAATGAAAAGTTACCATATTTCAAACTCCCAGTGTACTCGAATGGACTTTTAGTTCTTAAGAGTCCTTCCCAACATAGCCCTTTTCTCCTTAAAAAAATATACCTCTTCTTTGTTTTCAAGATTTGCCTGTGGTTTTGTCCCACCTTTTTGTCCCAGATTGCAAGTCTCTTTTAATCCTGAATAAGCCCATCTTTTGCTGGTACAGTAACTGGCAGTCTTTACTTTGAAAGTTAACAAAATCAATAACAAAAAGATTTCCATAAATTAAATATCATGTTTCTAAACAACCCATGGGTCTAAAAAGGAAACCAAAAGTGAAATTAGATGTCTTTTGAACTAGATGAAAATGTAAACACAATGTATTGAAATGTGCAAGATGCCCCCAGAGTTGTATTAAAGATAAAATGCCTATATTAGAAAAAACTAAAGTTCTCACATCAATTTTCTCAACTTGCACTTTAAGCAACCAAGATGTCCTTCAAAAGGTGAATGGCACATGTATACGATGGAATATTATTTAGCACTAAAAGGAAATGAACTATCAAGCCACAGAAAGACATGAAGAAAACTTAAATACACATTGTCAAGTGATAGAAGCTGACATGAAAAGGCTATACACTATACTGTTCCAGCTCTATGACATTCTGGAAAAGGCAAAACTATGGAGATAGTAAAAAGATCACTGGCTGCCAGGGGGCTGGGAACAAAGAGGAAAGGATGAAATGATGGAACATAGGGAATTTTAGATCAGTAAAACTATGTTACTGCAATGGCAAAGAAATGTCATTAAACATTTGTCAAAACCCATAAAATGTACAACACAAAGAATAAACCCTAATATGAACTATGGACTTTCATTAATAATAATGTATTAATATTTGCTTATCAATTTTGACAAAAATACCACACTAATTCAATATATTAATAAGACAGGAAATTGTGTTGGGGAGAGGTATGTGGGATAGGTGAACTGTGCACTTTGGGCTCAAGTTTTCCGTAAATCTAAAATGATTATAAAAAGAAAAAAGCACATTTTATACTTATACCTGCAAACTATTTATGTGACCCTTGCAAAGTTCAACAGATATGATCCCCTACTTATAATTGTGGCCAGGACTTTAAAAATCAAATTGGAGAGGTTGTCAAAATAATAGAAAAAAATAGAAGTAAAGGTTAAGATTCTCCCCGTTTTCAGGATCATCCTGCAATGCTACTCATTCATCCTGCTTTACTAAAGTACACTGAACTTCTAAGACCTAACTGACCTCTTATTTTGATACCCTAGTAAATCTCATCATTTGGTTCTTATAATACACTCAAGTCTATGCCATACAGTTTAGCTTTAATCATGTTGTCTTGTTGAAGTGTAACATCATCTTCTTGACTAGTATTTCTTATCCTTAAGGGCAGAAAACAGAATCCTTTCCTCAGTGTGCCTGACAAACCTCAGTACCATGTGGAATATAAAGTAGGTTTAAAAATATTGCTTCATTTTCATGCTTAGAACAAATGTATTATAGTTTAAAAATCCTGAATAGCATGAATTTACTACTGATTTAAATCTTAGAGCATTTGAGTTAAAAATGCCTCTTCATAAACATGTCCCTGGAAAACATAGTGAATTAGTGCTTCCTAACTTTCCAAAGTTATATGAACTCCCCAAGAGTATATAATCTCCAGTTGGGACCATTAAACCCATCATATCTCAACTGGTAGCAACAAAACGAAGACAACTTTTCTTCTTTCTCTCAACTGCCCCACCATCTCGCTTAGCTTCCAACCTCAGGGAGGTGTAGCGAAGAAAAAGATAAGGTGCAGCAGCCCTGGAACAATCAGGTAAGGAGAGAAAGCACATACTAAGTGACAATGGGGTTGGAACTTAGGAGAGATGACCTATGCTATCTTGGACTGAGCACATCATGGGGCACCCATGTGTGATGGGCACAAGGAAAGGATGCACAACTGTGGACAAGGAGGAAGGACGATCATGGCAGAAAACAGATTTCTTAAATTTTTGTTTTACTTACATCAAACGTTTATATCATTTCAAAGTCAAATCTATAAACAAGAAATATTCAAAGAAGTTTGGCTTCTATCTGTCCCTTTACCTTATTCCCTGCCTCCAACACAGTAGGGCTTCTATTTTAAAACAGAATCTGGTGAGCAGCCTTTGTTGAAATTTCTCTTAACCTGTGATGAACATAACTTCGATGAGATGAAAAAAGAACTCAAAACAATGAAAACCTAGCTTTACTGTCAATCTGCTTTTAAAATGAGAGAAATTTCAGCTAAGATAAGGCTGATGGAAAGGCTAAAAACACTGCTGCTGGTAACCATGCTAAGCTTCACTAAAAGGCAGTTGGAAGACACTCTGTTCCTCTGAATTCTTTATGCAGAAACTTAAAGCCTGTATCCACTAGAGAGCTGGGCATCCATCCTTCTGGATGCATAAGGAGCAAAAGGAGCATAAGGCAAGCTGAAGGCCAAGCACAAGCCAACACCCCCGCCCCCAGGTGGGATATGTGTGATATTCCTTGGGCACTCCTGGCTGCCCAAGGACAATGGAAACAAAGAAAATAAATGGTTAACTGGTAGACATCACAGTCATGCAGGACATGAGTCTCCATCAATTTACAAATACCTTAGTAAATTACAAGAAAAAGGCAATCTTATCAATAGCCAAATCTCCAGAAATCCTAATTTCTCAGTTTCCTGGAGCCCCAACTTCACCTTCCCCTCCATTGTGATGCGGGGAATGAAGGCAAGAAGGAAACGGCAGGTAACATTAAATTTGCTTATAACCTGCAGCCCAATGACAAATACTTGAGGCAAAGGCAGAGTAAAACATTTCTCCAGGAACACCCTACTGTCCTAATGTTAATGCCTTATTAGAGGAAAAACAACCTTAGCTTGACAATAGCAAGGCCTCAGGTATCTTAGGAGTCCCGTTTAGCATATCAAAGTCCTTCTGGAGGCTTCCCTTTTGCCTTTACCTCCCCCCAACCCCACACTATATAACCAGTCAATCTTCACAACCCCAGGGCAGCTCTTTCTGCCCATGGGTCCCGTCCAGAGCTTTAATAAAATCACCTTTTTGCATCAAAGATGTCTCAAGAATTCTTTCTTGTCTATCAGCTCAGAACCTCCATCACTCCAAAACCTCATCACTTCTACTGATTGGTCAGTCATCTTTCTGACCCCAACACGTCTACTTCTAGTTTGTATCTTGCTACAACCACTTTGAGACTGAAATTCCCAGAAGGCTGCAGAACCAAAAGTGGATAGGAAACCCTCAGGAACATATTAAATTCTAAAGCAGAAGGTACTTACACATAAACACCACAGGCAGAAATAGATAAAATAAGGGTCCAAAGGGAGCACACAAAGGGAATGACAGTATTTTTTAAATTATCTGTTAATCACTCCAGAGAATAAGGATACAATCAGTCCAATAATCCCATGTTAGAAAATAGTATGGTAATTGTTGCAAATTAGTCTGAAGATATCAACCAGTATTAGCTACTAATATGAAAAGAGGATTCAACAAACTGTGATGCTAGAGGCATTCATATACTTTCTCAAATCACACATGTCACCTCGGGATATGTCCTTAGTTATGAGAAGGTAAGCAAAACAAATACAAAACAATATACTGCCCATGAAACATAAGGGGAAAATATAACATCCGTAAAATTCAGGAAAGGCAAAGCTCAAATTCTTTAAAAAAATCATAAGAAAACACCACATAAATCACATAGGAGTCCAGGCAATGAAGAAAAGATAGAATAATATACAGAATTAAGTCCCACTGGAGGGAGTGAGGAGCACAGTTCATTCTCAAGAACATCAAATTACTGCAGTGGATGCTAATTAAATTAGTGGACACATTTGGGAACTTCCTGCAAAAGGCAAAAGAAAAAAAAAAGTTTAAACTACTTGACAATATATAGAATAAAGAATGAAGAGCCAGTTTTAAAAAAAGCCTTCTTCAGGAAAACAAGGAACTGAAATAGAAGCAACAATAAAAATTCGTGACAAAAAAAAATGATTAAGAGAAAAAAGATGCAAAAAGCAAATTGGAAAGGCTCACCGTATACCAGGCAAAAGTGATTTCAACAACTCCAATTTTAGACACACACTAACAAAAATATTTAACTTTGACGATAATGGGGGAAAAAAAGCTTGTAAGTATCCATGTTGAAGAGCATACCACAAAAGAGTAACACCTGAGCTCAGATTTTTTTCTACTGCACCTACAATAATGTCTGGTATTTAGCCAAAAGTCAATAAATGTTTATTCAATCAGAGAATAAAATGATGATTGTACGTGATGGCAACAAAGAAAGGGAATTCAGAAAATAAAACATTAATGTTCTTCATTAAAAAAAGAAAACTAATGACTTCACCATAGCTTGCTAAGGGATTACTCACATAAACTTCTCAGATATAGGGGTATCAAGGAGAAGAACCCTGGTAGACCCCACTGTGGGACTGTGAGATCATAAAAAGCTAATAGCAAGTGTCAAGCACATAGAGAACACCACATGAGAGAAACATATTTACTTTAAATACTGTCATTTTCAATTCATGGCTACTAGAGAAGGAGATTTAGGAAAGATAGGGGGATGTGACTTATTCCGATCTAAAACAGAACTGTAATCAAAGCTAACTATTAATATTTGAAACTTTTAGAAAGAAGGGAACCACTTAAATATCTGTATATAAGCCACATCCCTACTGTCTTAGGCAGCTTTTGTCTTTCTCTTGGAGATATTACTGGATAATGGGCATGCTCTGCCAGTACATTATTGTAGGACAGAGTGGAAGATGATTACAAGAGAGCTTTTAGAAACACTTAAAAATGGACTGAGGGACATGGAAGTCCTTAAACGGTTTGTAAAAACGTGTGCACCCTCTTCACTGACTGCTCACAGTGGAAATAAAGGTAGCAGTGATGAGGGAGCATAAGGCCAGCTGAGGACCAAGCATGAGCTAACACTCCCGCCCCCAGGTGGGATATGTGTGACTTTCCTCAGGCACTCCTGGCTGCCCAAGGACAATGGAAATGAAAGAAAACAAATGGTTAACTGGTAGACATCACAGTCCTGCAGGACATGAGTCTCCATCAGTTTACAAATATCTTAATAAATCACAAGAAAAAGGGAATTTATCAATAGCCTAATCTCCACAGAAACCTGTAAGACTCAGTCCCTAATATCACCTAATATCACCTCTGAAGTCCCTAATATCACCCTCCCCTCCACAGTGATGTGGGGAACAAAGGCCAGAAGGAAATGGCAGGTAACATTAAATTTCCTTATAATCTGCAGCCCATTGACAAATACTTGAGGCAAAGGCAGAGTAGAACATTTCTCCAGGAACTCCCTACCTCCTAATGGTAATGCCTTACCAGAGGTCAAACAACCTTAGCTTGACAACAGCGAGGCCTCAGGTATCTTAAGAGTCCTCTTTAGCATATCAAAGTCTTTCTGGAGGCTTCCCTTTTGCCTTTACCTGTCCCCAATCCCACACTATATAACCAATCACTCTTCAAACCCCAGGGCAGTTCTTTCTGCCCACGGGTCCTGCCCCACTGTGTGTTAATAAAATCACCTTTTTGCACCAAAGATGTCTCAAGAATTCTTTTCTTGGCTGTCAGCTCAGAACCCTCACCCTTCCAAAACCTCATCAGCATCACTTTGCGATCCTGGAGGAAGCCTAGAAAGACTTAGTTTGGAAACAAGAAAGAACACCCAGAATGACATCATCATCAAAGGATAAGCTCACAGCAAGAGGCCTGAGGAAAATCTTTCTCTCTGCCATCTAAACCTAAATAAATATGTAGTACATTAAAGACAACGGTCATTCAGTCATGATGGCATCTTATAACTAAACATACTGACGGGAATGGCTATTTGTATCAGTGATCTATTATAACAAATTATCTCAAAATTCTATGGCTCCAAACAAAAACCATTTATTATTTCTCAGTAGTCTTACAGGTGGGGTGGGTGGTTCTGCTGACTCTGGTCACCTGGCAGGTTGGATAAGGTCTAACCGGTCTTAGATGGCCTTGGCTGGGATGACATAGCTTTCATCCATGCATCTCTCCTAATCTTCCGGCAGGCTGGCCTAGGCAGATTCTCATGGAAGAGGGAGGGGAACGTGAAAGGAAGCCAAAGTGTGTGAGAAATTTCTCAAAACTGCTTGCATCAAATTTGCTACTATCCCATTAAACAAATTAAGTCACATGCCAAGCCCAAGTCATTGTGGGTAGGCACTACCAAAAGCTAGGACTACAGCAAGGTGCAAAATGGGGGCACAAAAATCCCACCACAATATGGAAATGAATAGAAGGCATTACTCTACTAACTTGCCCCTAGACAAAATTCAGCACTAGTAAACTAAAACCAATTAAACCTGATTATAGACATGCTAACAATTATCCAGGAAGTCTAGAAAAAAAGATTAAAAGAAATTATAACAGTATGTTATTGTGGTTTAGGGGACAAACTTTAATTCTTTCAACATTATTATTTTTCCAATCTTTCTTTCCAAATAAAATATGTACTGCAAACAATATATTCATTCATTTTGGGGGGTTTATCCATCTTGATGTTGAAAGTATCATTACCTCCTTTTACACCATACAGGGTTATTTTTTTCAAAAGTCCTAATTTTATTACTGTCAAACACCCCATACA
This sequence comes from Leopardus geoffroyi, assembly GCF_018350155.1. NCBI lineage: Eukaryota > Metazoa > Chordata > Mammalia > Carnivora > Felidae > Leopardus > Leopardus geoffroyi. Next base: position 19,164,492 of record NC_059343.1, read on the forward strand.
CACATACATACAGCACATGTGAGCACACACACACACTTACCTGCACACAGATATACTCTTGCCTTTCACAACTGTGTCGATAAAAGAGCTATACTTTCCTGAGGGTTAGCTCATATCATGGAGTACTTAGGGATAGTGGTACATAATCATGTCTGCTCATTAGACTCACATGGGAGCTCAAAAAGGTACTAATGTCTGGGGTCCCACTCACAGTGATCTGAGATGTGACTGGCATGTAATTATTTTTAAAGTTCCCAAAAAGATTCTAATGTGCAGACAGGGGATAGAACCACTGACTTAGAGTGTTTGCCACTATTGGTTACTCTGTCATTGCTATTACCATCCATTCTTGAGTAGTGATTTGTCCAATTGATATAACTGGAAACAGAGACAGAAACAGAGAGAGACAGAGAAAGCAGATGAACATTGTTTTTTTTTTTTTTTTTTTTTTTTTTTTTTGGCAAGAGCAGTAAGTTTTCTTAAGATAGTTTAAAACAAGAGTCTTTCAAACATACTCTATCATAGCAGTGATCCAGACAAGTTGATGACAACAGAATAAACAAAATGAACACAATGTAGAGGCAGCTTTTAGGCAACGGGATTGAGCAATGAAAACTTGAGTAAGGGAAAAGGTACCAAGGTGACCACCAAGCTGAATGCAAACGGGCTCATTAAGTGACCCACCTCAAAATATCCGTTGGTCCTAGCTGACCAACAGGCTACTTACGACTGGGCACAGGTACCAAAAAAGGAAAATTCCGTATGTTCCCATACCTTCTCACTCCCCGCCCCCCGCCTCCCCCCTGTGCTTTACTATATCCCCAAAACCACCTCCTGGTAGACAGTCTCTCCCTTGTTGTCCTGCCTGCTTCTCCCTTGCAGTGTATTCAATAAACTTCTATCTCCTTTGTTCTGTCTTGGTTGAATTCTTTCAGCACCTGTGCCTGCCTCAACCTTGGTGCCATCCCTCCCTCAACACAAATCCACCCTTGTACTTAGTTTCCTTTCCGATCATAACATAGCATGCAGCAAGACTAAGACTTTCTAATTTTTTTTTTAATTTTTTAATGTTTATTTTTGAGAAAGCATGAGTGGGTGAGGGGCAGAGAAAGAGGGAGACACAGAATCCGAAGCAGGCTCCAGGCTTTGAGCTGTCAGCACAGAGCCCGATGTGGGGCTCAAACCCACCAACCATGAGATCATGACGTGAGCCAAAGTCGGATGCTTAACCGACTGAGCCACCCAGGTACCCTGAGATTAAGACTTTCTAGAAGAGAAACATGAAACAGGACCAATTAAATCTGCTATGAATTTACAGGGATCATACTAAGACATGAACAGCTATAATAGAGAATAGGGTATCAATATTTTAAAGACCCACACTGTCTTCAAGATATAATAGGTCAGTGAATTGGTTTTAGCTTAGATGCAGTGGGATAACAATTGGGCATATGGTAACTGCCTCATTGTATTGCTCTTAAATGCTAAGAATTCCTTGAGCATCTGGAAAGATTTTCAAATAAATGAAGGATAACTGTTTTGCCTCAAAGTTGCGAAAAGTACCTACTTTTTATTTATTTATTTTTTTAATTTTTTAACGTTTATTTATTTTTGAGACAGAGAGATAGAGCATGAACAGGGGAGGGTCAGAGAGAGAGGGAGACACACAATCTGAAACGGGCTCCAGGCTCTGAGGTGTCAGCACAGAGCCCGACGCGGGACTCGAACTCAGGGACCGCGAGATCATGACCTGAGCTGAAGTCAGACGCTTAACCAACTAAGCCACCCAGGTACCCCAGTACCTACTTTTTAAAACAGAAGACCAGAGTTAAATATTTAGAGGAAACTAGTTAGGGTAATATGTTAATGTTATAGGATTCGGGCCAGTTGATCTTCCATCATTAAAAGCGCTGTAAATAGGGTAACCATATGTGTGATTTTCCTAAGACTGTCCTTGTTTATACTGTTATAAATCAATCAGTGCTGCTACATTTATTCAGTTCCTCCTTTCATTCTCGAAAATGTTCCAGCTCAGACAATATGAAGTAGAATCCACATTGAAATAATATGTTAAAATCTCTACAAATGTTATTTAATTTCACACAATTTGCAGCAGGATCTTACATTTAGTGAATACATTCTTACAGTGTGTGCCCGTGAGCTCGACTTGAAATCTTATTTTAAGTCAATATATTAGATTACAGAAACCAGCTTATAGTTGAAATGTCTCTTCAGCTAATTAAAGAGCTCTCCTATTCAGCATTTAATTTTACCTTCCTTAATTTCACAAGAACTGTATCAGATTGTGGAATAGAAATATGTGTAGGTTTTCATTAAGGTCTGTTTTCACATAATAGGCACGGATCTGTAAAGCGAGATCTCTAGAATGGAGGTATTGCCTTCCAGAAACTTACAGGCAGAATTGTCTATGTCAAACATCAGTTCATTCAACCCTGGAGTTGATTACTCTGATCTAGTTGGTGCCTCCTTCCTGAGCTACTTGGAAAGCTGCTACCAGATGGAGAATAGTTCCTCTTAAGAGCAATTAAGACATTTCAAGTGTGACTATTTAAAAGGCAGAAGCTTTAAAACACATATGTCTGTCAATTATTTCCTATAAAATGTCTTAAGGACTATTACAAAGAGAAAAGAAGCCCAGCAGCTATGTTTTCTGAGCTTCCTGCTAAGGCTCCATCCTGAGACTGCAATCTTATCTGTTTACATGTGAAGGGAAAGGAATTTTGCCACCCCAAGATATGCCTTTGGCAGATGGATTATTTTGAGTTGGTTATTTTTAAGAAACTGCAAACAGAGTAGCTGTGAATACCAAACAGAAGTGACCCTTCTTTAAGAGACATTTACATTTATAAGGGAAATCTTCACTTGCAAGGGTGTCTCCCTTGCTCTATCAAGAAGCAAACAACTCTAATTATCTGGAAAGAGTTATCAATGCAGAAAGCAAGGACTTAAATCTGACTAACAGCAATTCCCTTGTTTACTGTGTTTCCTGGCCACCTCCCATGACTGATGCCCATTGTCAACAAGTTCTTTTCTCTTTAGCCTGAGATGGTGTTTAAACTGAAGGCTTGGGCCATTTGGGGGCATTACTAAGTTTTCCTGGGCCTCTCCCAAGTACACAAGAGGCAAGCCTGTTATTAAATTTCTGTTTTTCTACTGTTAATCTGTCTTACATCAATTGTTAGACCAGCCAAAAAACCTAGAAGGGAAGAAAGGAAACCTGTAGGTTTAGTTTTCTTGAGGCTTTTATTGAGAGAAATGCTTGAAAACTAGACATCTCTCTCAAGGTGCTGATTTCACAGGTAAGAAAACTTAGGTTCAGGAAGCTCAGATGCCTTCTAAAGAGCACTGAAATACTATTTTTCAGTTTTCAGTCCAAACCCAATTCCCAAAGAAAAACATCCCTCCTCACATTAAATGTTAAATGTTGTCACTAACGAACTTAATTTTCATTTTAAACCTCTGTGTTTTTTTTTTTTCTGGGCAGTACTTTGTCAGACTTTGGTTTTAATAGTCATCTACCCACCTGTATTATGTCGATTATATTATAAAAGACAGATCCCATTTTCACCTACCTGAGTCAGCTAATTATGCAAAACAGGATTTCCTTAGAAGTCTATTATCTTTGTGGGCAGAACAGAGTTCAACGGAATGACAGAACTCCCTTTTATTTCTCTTTTTCTTATTTCCTTTACTTAGGAAAAGTCTCTAAGGAAACATGGCCTAGTGTAGCCTCTTTGACTATCTTGACATCCAGCAGTGAAATAGTGTTATCAGTTACCATGACAACCATATTTTCCCAGAGCTCCCTGCAGCACCTCATTTGCACTAAACAGGAGCGATCATTATTATTCAATGAAGGCTCTGATAAAGCTCTTTTCTTTTTAATAGCTTGCAATACTCCTAGAAGCATTCCTTTCTACAAAGTGAAATCATTCTCTTGGAGAGAATACATTGAGTTTTCCAAAAGAAAGTTACATTTGCCACCTGTCCATCAAAAACATGAAGCACAGTACAGCCCATGATATCTTTACCTTGTAGCCATTTTCACAAGTTTCTACTAAGAGTAGACTTTGATTTAGGCAAAAGTTTAGATAAGATTTCTGATATTCATTAACTCACCATTTCTTCAAATTCTCTCATTTCTCTGTATTATGCTGAAAGATAACTAGTTTATGACTAATTTTTCATTCAAAAATAATGTATAATTTTTCAAAGTGGCTTACACAATGACAACTTTTAAACATTAGGATATCAATAAGACTTTCAGGTGACACTGGATCTAGCAAACATTCATTAATTTACCACTTTCCTCTTTACCTTCCCCCTGTATATGCTTCCCCCTATTTTCCTTAAAGATACACAATGTCGGCCTATGGTGTCTAGGAACTCCATGCTTTCTTGTTTGTGTCTAGCATAAAATGAACACATCTTATATAGCTTCTAGGAAAAAAAAAATCTCTACTCATATTTATTGTCATGAACTCATCCTCTGCCCAGAGCCTGAATCAAGCATTGTGGCTAGAGGAATGGAGTATGTTGAATGATACTCCTAGCGGTTCACCCCTAGGAGTATGGGTGGAGGGGAAAGCAGAGGTATGGGGGTTTTATCATAAAGCACTTGGAAGGCATGGGAGAAGCAAAGATGTCTGAGTAAAATTAGGTGACTCTTATCAATATGAAGGGTTTGGCACTCAGTATCTCAGAAGAGTATATGAAATAAAAATGTATATTTTACATTTACCCAATGTTATATGTCACATATGGCTCAATAAATCTGGAAATACAAAAGATTTTTCTCAGAACTAAATATGTCTTGCTTTCTCTCCTACCCTCTCTCCCACCCCTGCTGTCCATTTACCTCTGTCTTCTATTACAGAGTTAAAATGTGTTACCTCATACCCTATATCCTTATAGGATCATCTCTAAAGCTGACATTATTCTTATAATATTTGTATTATTTTTATTTGTCACTAGTATTGGTATGATTATTATTCTTAAAGGCTCATCTCTAATAGTGGTATTCACCCGTACTCTTAAAAAGAGTCCCTCTGTCTTCCTCCTTCCCCCCACTTACTTCTACATGCACTCTGGGGCTTTCCCTACTGTGTTTGCGCCCTTATAAAATGCTGGCATCTATGTTGTGTTCCAAGAGACCTCCCTAGCCTATGCTGCCACTTTCAGGACTGATTTGCGGTGATCCCTCGAATGTTCTGGATTATAGTTTCTTTTCTGGACTTTGGCTTTAATCTATAGCTATCAATTCCATTGATCTCTCCTGTTCTTGGCTTCAGTAGCTACAGTATGTGGCCATATTTTCTGATAACCTTAGGCTAAAGAACTACCAAAGGGGGTCCTCAAAATTAGCCCCTAGGTGCTTTGGAAGCCAAAATGCAAGGCAGAAAGAAAACGACCGCACAGAAGAATAAATCAAGCAAATGCAGTCATGTTGGTGTACAATGAGTTTAGTTCATTAGCTTCTGCTCACTACTACGTCAGCTGGAAACTATGCATATGCCTCCCAAAGAAAGACAACTGCAAGCCTATAAAACACTAGGCATTCATGTGCAGCAGGAATGAATTTAATGGAGAAACTCATAATATTCTCTCCATACTAGGCTCTATGAGATTATCCAAAAAAATAATTACAGAGAAAACAAAGCGCTTGAATTTATCTTCAGGGATTATTATGGAAAATTTCTTCAACTCTATGATTTGGACTTTTTCACTAGAGGTATTTTATTTTGGTTTAAAAAAGAAACTGGAGTCAAATATTTCTTTTTAATGCTAAAATTTTCCAAAACACTAAGCCATTTCAAGTACAAATTTCATTAGGGACCAAACAAGAAACTGAGCACATATTTCACTGAAATTTTCTCCTTCCCACTGAGACTGAGAGGATGAATTAGGTTAAAAACAAACACTTAGAAAACTGAAGTAGCTTGGAAGGTGCACTTTGAAGCTTTGCTCACAGAGTTGAGGCAGAGATTTGTCAATATCTGTTTAATTTTATTAAAACTGAACAATCCTGAAGTGGGAACCCACATTCACACAATGCCCTGTGCTTAGGACAAGAGTAAAGCAAGGCCCTGTGAAGAAATTTATAGGGAAACAATACAAATTGTATTTTAGAGAAAACTTTAATTATCAAAAATCAGAATTTTCTATCATTTAATATCACTTTTATTTTGAATTCTACACAGGGGCAGCAGTCAGAAAGCTTTTCAGGGACAGGGTTCCTAACAGTTTTATCTCAGCCCACATGCATACACATATATATGCACACAAGCTAAGTAAAACTTCAACTTTCAATGTATGATTCCTAAGAATTCAAATTAAAAATCATCCAATCAAAAGCATCACATTTCAAATTTTTCTAGTCCAATTACAATATAACTCAAGTAACCACAGCTCTCTGGGAACAATACTTCTGTTACATGGAGAAACAAATATTGATACTATAGTTTGCTTTATTAATAACTTTAATTCTACTGAGTATCTGAGATCACATTTTCAAACTGCCATATGGTTTTTTCTTCAAAAAGTAAAGCCATGATATGAGCCAAGTTTATTACTAGCTGGTTTAAGAAAAAAGATGGCAATTTCAAAGCTAAATTGACTAAAATGCACACCATGTAGGCCCATGACCAAACCAGGAATTCAAAGCACCTTCTCAAAACCTGAAGCATTTAAAAACACTATCGGTGTGGGGCACCTGGGTGACACAGTCAGTTAAGCATCCAACTTCAGCTCAGGTCATGATCTCACGGTTCTTGAGTTCAAGTCCCACATTGGGCTCTGCACTGACAGTGAGGAGACTGCTTGGGATTCTCTCTCTGTCCTTGCCCAGCTTGTGCTTTCTCCCTCCCTCCCTCTCTCTCTCTCTCAGAAAAAATAAACTTAAAACAATAAAAATATTATCAGTGCATTAAAAAAATCAGTGCATAAAGTGTTCAGTTCTCAAAGTTTTCTCACAAAAGAATATAGAATCCAGAGGAGACAGGAAGATGGCAGCAGAGTAATAGGACCCTAGGGTAGCCTCATCCCACCAATACAACTAGATAACTCTCCAATCATCCTAAATACCACAGAAATCAACCTGAAGACTGACAGAACAAACCCCACAAGTAAAAGGAGAGAAGAGGTCATATCAAACAAGGTACGAAGTGCAGAGACATGGTTTAGGGGAAAAACAGATCATGATGCTGGGGAGGGGAGGAAGCCATGGCCACAGACAAGGGTGGGAGAGGGAGGAGCACACAGGGAAATGCAAAGGAGATTATTTCCCCAGTGCCATTAGCTTGAAAAAGGAAAGGGGATGAATTTGAAGAGTTCTTGGAACCAGTGGGGCTTAAAGCCTGGAGTTTTGAAGGTCAGCAGGCTTGGCCGGGATAAAGCCTGGAGGGCCCGGCACTGCTCTGCTCCTGGAGGGAAGGCAGACAAACAACCCATAGCCATAGTGATTTGAAGAGCAGCTGGAGGTACACAGTGGGGAGATTATTTGCTCTTCTGGGAGTTTGCCTTGGAGAGGCAGCTTTCACTGAGAGACATCTCTGAAATAAAAGGAGCTGTCTGGTGTCATTCATGACCCCACTCACCACTACCCCCAAAACCAAGAGTACACTGTATACACTGTATGTTAGCCAACTTAACAACAAATTATATTTTTAAAAAAGGATAAACTTTAAAAATAAAAAATAAAATATTTATGTACCCAACATGGAGGAAACAAAATATACAAAACAATTAATACTAAACATAAAGGAACTAATCAATAATAATGAAATAATAATAGGGGACTTTGACACCCCACTTACATCAATGGACAGACCATCTAAACAGAAAATAAACAAGGAAACAATGGCTTGGAATGACACATTGGACCAGACGGATTCAACATATGTACCCAGAACATTCCATCCTAAAACAGTACAATACACATTATTGCACATGGGATAGTCTCCAGAACAGATCACGTAGTAGACCACAAAACAGGCTGCAACAAATACAAGAAGATGGAACTCATGCCACGCACCTTTTCAGACCACAATGGTATGAAACTTTAAGTCAACCACAAGAAAAAATCTGGAAAGACCACAAATGCATGGAGGTTAAAAAACATGCTACTGAGCAATGAATGGCTCAACCAGAAAATCAAACAAAAAAAAAAAAATACATGGAAACAAATGAACATGAAAACACAATGGTCCCAAATCTCTGGGATGCAGCAAAAACTGTCTTAAGAGGGAAGTATATAGCAACACAGGTCTACCTCAAGAAGAAGAAAAATCTCAAATAAACAACCTAACCTGAAACCTAAAAGAGCTAGAAAAAGAACAACAAATGAAGCCTACATCCAGCAGAAGGGAAATAATAACAATTAGAACAGAAGTAAATGACATAGAAACTAAAGAAAAACAAAACCAAAAACAAACAAAAAACCATATCAATGAAACAAGGAGCTAGTTCTTTGAAAAAATAATAAAATTGACAAACCTCTAGCCAGACTTCTCAAAAAGAAAAGAGAAAGGGCCCAAATAAATAAAATCACAAATGAGAGAGGAGAAATAGTAACTGGCACCAAAGAAATACAGTTATAAGAAAATATTATTAAAAACTATATGCCAACAAATTGCACAACCTAGAAGAAACAGATAGATTCCTAGAAACATATAAACTATCAAAAATCAAACAGGAAGAAATAGAAAATGTGAACAGACTGATTTTCAGCCATGAAACTGAATCAGTAATCAAAAGACTTCCAACAAACAAAAGTCCAGGGTGAGACGGTTTCACAGGTGAATTCTACCAACCATTTAAAGACGAGTTGATATCTATTCTTCTCAAACTATTCCAAAAAAAAAATAGAAAAGGAAAGAAAACTTCCAAATTCATTCTATGAGGCCAGTATTACCCTGATACCAAAACCAGATAAAGATACCACAAATAAAGAGAACTACAGGCCACTATCTTTGATGAACACAGATGGAAAAATCCTCAACACAATACTAGCACACCAAATCCAACAATACATTAAAAAAATCATTCACAGAGATAAGAGGGATTTATTCCTGGGTTGCAAGGGTGGTTCAATACTGACAAATCAAAAAACGTGATACATCACATTTTAATAAATAGAAGGATAAAAGAAAGGGTAAGAACTACATGATCATTTCAATAGATGCAGAAAAAGCATTTGACAAAATACAATATCCATTCATGATAGAAACTCTCAACAAAGTAGGTTTAGGGGTTATATACCTCAACATAATAGAGGCCATACACGAAAAACCCACAGATAACATCATCCTCCATGGGGAACAACTGAGACCTTTTCCTCTATGGTCAGGAATAAGATGGGAGATCCACTCTCACCACTATTATTCAGGCACTCAAAGTCCTAGTCACAGCAATCAGACAATAAAAAGAAACAAAAGGCATCCAAATCAGCAAGGAAGAAGTCAAATTTTCACTATTCTCACCTGACCAGTACTCTGTATAGAAAATGCTCAGGGCACCTGGGTGGCTCAGTCGGTTAAATGTCTGACTCCTGATTTTGGCTCATGTCATGATCTCACAATTCATGAGTTCGAGCCCCATGTTGGGTTCTGAGCTGGCAGTGCACAGCCTGCTTGACTCTCTCTCCCTCTCTCTCTGCTTCTCTCTCTCTCTCAAAAATAAATAAACATTAAAAAAAGAAAAAAGAAATCCATAAAGACTCCACCAAAAAAACTGCTAGAACTGACTAACCAATTCAGTAAAGTCACGGGATACAAAATCATTGTGTAAAAATCTGTTATATTTCTATACAGCAATAATGAAGCAGCAAAAAGAGAAGCTAAGGAATCAATCCCATTTATAACTACAACAAAACCAATAAGGGACCCAGGGATAAATCTAACGATAGAGGTGAAAGACCTATACTCTGAAAACTATAAAGCACTGATGAAAGAAAGTGAAAATGACACATAGAAATGGAAAGACATTCCATGATCATGGATTTGAAGAACATTGTTAAAATGTTTATACTGCCCAAAGCAATCTACACATTTAATGTAATACCTATGAAAATACCAACAGCATTTTTCACAGAGCTAGAAGAATCAATCCTAAAATTTGCATGGAACCACAAAAGACCCCAAAGACCCAAAGCAAGTTTAAAAAAGAAAAGCAAAGCTGCAGGCATCACAATTATGGACTTCAAGTTATATTACAAAACTGTAGTAATCAAAATAGTATGGTACTGGTGCAAAAACAGACATATAGATCAACAGAACAGAAAACCCAGAAAGGAACCCACAGTTATATGGTCAATTAATCTTCAACAAAACAGAAAAGAATATCCAATAGGAAAAAGACAATCTCTTCAACAAATGGTTTTGAGCAAACTGGAAAACAACATGAGAAGAATGAAACTGGACCACTTTCTGACACCATACACAAAAGTAAATTTAAAAGGAATGAAAGACCTAAGGGTGAGCCCTGAAACCATAAAAATCCTAGAAGAAAACACAGGCAGTAACTTCTTAGATATTGGCCATAGCAACTTCTTTCTAGAAATGTCCCCTGAGGCAAGGGAAACAAAAATAAAAATAAACTATTGGGACTACAGCAAAATAAAAACCTTGTGCACAGTGAAGGAAACAATCAACAAAACTAAAAGGCAACCTACGGAATGGGAGAAGATATTTGCAAATGACACATCAGATAAAGGGTTAGTATTCAAAATACGTAAAGAACTTATAAAACTCAACACCTCAACACCCAAAAAATGAACAATCCAATTAAAAATGGGCAGAAGACAGGAAGAGACATTTTTTCCAAAGAAGACATATAGATGTCTAACAGGCATATGAAAAGATGCCCAATGTCACTTACAATCAGGAAAATGCCAACCAAAACTACAACAATCTGTCACCTCACACCTATCAGAATGACTAAAATCAATAACACAAGAAACAACAGGTGTTGGTGAGGATGTGGAGAAAAACACTTGGGCACTGTTGGTGGGAATGCAAACTGGTGCACCCACTGTGGAAAACAGTATGGCGGTTCCTCAAAAAGTTAAAAACAGAACTACCCTACAAATCAGCACTAGCACTATTAGGCAGTTACATGAAGAATACAAAAATACTAACTGAAAGGGATACGTGCACCCCAATGTTTACAGCAGCATTATGTACAATAGCCAAATTATGGAAATAAGCCAGTGTCCATCGATTGATGAATGGATAAAGAAGAGCTAGTGTGTGTGTGTGTGTGTGTGTTTAGATACACATTTATATACATATACATATACATATATATATATAATGAAATATTATTAAGTCATAAAAAAGAATGAAATCTTGCCATTTGCAACAACATAGATGGACCTAGAGAGTATAATGCTGGGCAAAGTAAGTCAGGCAGAGAAAGAAAGATACCATATGATTTCACTCCTATGTGGAATTTAAGAAACAAAACAAACATAGGGGGAAAAAAGGAGAGACAGACTTAGAGGCAAACCAAGAAACAGACTCTGAACTATGGAGAACGAACTGATGGTTACCAGAAGGGAGGTGGGTGGGGGATGGGCGAAATAGGTGATGGGCATTAAGGAGGGCACTTGTGATGGGCACCAGGTGATGTATGGAAGTGTTGAATCACCATATTGTACACTGGAAACTAATATTCACTATATGTTAACCAGAATATATATAAAAGCATTAAAAAAAAAAACTTAAAAAAAAAGAATAGCCAATCAAGTATTCCAGGAAAAGCTAACTTAAATTTTACTCTTGCATTACCCAAATTTAAAACTCTGGCAAATTACTAAAAATGAAACAATTCTCCTTACACCTTAAGATCATAGCTGCATCAGACAGTAATGTGTTTCATTCCAAAATAGCCATCTGATTAAGTATGAGAACATAATTAAGAGTTTTATATCCTTTTTTAGTTTGATACATGACAACAATAGAGTCAGAAGCAACATTCACTTTCGGTAAATATTTTAATAACATAATGGATACAGACCTGGAAGGGTCTTCTGAAAAATTCCCACATCATAGTGTTCAGAACCTCATGGCTATATCAAAGTTATAATAATTTGAGATGCACTTTCATTTTTATACACGTGCTAAAGCCATAAATAGTAGGTAAGATTCTGTGAGAATATAGCACCTTCAACCCGATGTTTTTCTGACAGCAGCACTAAGCATGTTTATTATTTTAAAGGAAAAGCTCAGATATTTACTCATAGACACTCAAACATCCCCATTTATTTATACGCCCCGCAGTAGAATACAAAATCTTCAGAAAACAGTTACACATTGCTAGGCCTCTCTTCCATCATTTCTTTAGACCTCTTGGCACACTGGCTCCTCTCACAATGTTTAAAATAAAAATAATAGGGGCAGGCAAAAACTTTATTTGCACGTCAATCCCTATTTCCCAATAGATGCCTTTTTCTCCATGTGAAAAATATTCCCCTTCTGTTTTTCTTCTATCTCCTAAAAATTGCTCTCCTCACTCCATCTCCTTGTTAATAGGATACTCCTGTGATTGAAAAGAGGAATGACTAAGCCTAGTGACCCAGGGGCTGGTACTCAAAGGAAAGAAAAGAGCACCAATCCTTTCCTTTCACATTCCCCTCTACAGTTTGAGGACTTCCTCTTTTTAATTTCCCTGCCCAGATGAAATACTAGATAGTATTTCTTTTTCCTCCATTGTCGGCTTCTGTTGCCTGGTGCTTCTACTTTAGCGGAGGTCAAAGAGACGAATGCCCAGGCTATTAATCTAGCACAGGGAGCACCAAGTCCCCTCTCTAATGATGACGTATAATAACTATGAGTTAAGAGGAAACCTTCTGCTTTGTAATTTATTAACTATACTTCATTTTTTATAGTTAGCAAACTTAGTCCTACTTAGAAATTTATCAGTATTTCTATCCTTCCTGTTATCTCCTCTTCCTTTTAACTAATGCAGAAAGCACTCAAAATAATTAACTGTTGGAAACTGGCTTTGAGTATGTCTACTTGCTCTAAGCCTAGTTTCAGCTCAATTCTATCTTCAAATGCTTGATTGTTCTTAAGGCACAGGTGTGTGAACCTGACTGAGATTAACAGCATGGGGCATTATTCTAGAAGTCCATCGGTTTATAAACTCTATCTGTATCTCATTCACTTATATTCCCAGGGCCTGGTACTGTTCAGGCCTTTGATGGATATGGTTTGAGGAAATAAATAGGTCTTTCTCCAGCAAGGCATCAAAAAATTATTGCAAACAGTGTTTGTCTTCATAATCTTACTACACAGAACTAAATAAAGAACTCAATTAAATTCAAGCGATGTTCTATAGTAAACTGTGAGGAGCAGAACATTCACAGGGCATTCCATGTGGTTAAGCTATTATTATTAATGTTGTTGTTGTTATTATTATTATTATAAATGAGTGTACTTTGACAAGAAGATATTACTCCCCCACCTAAATCATAATCTACACCAGGAAATTAGAGCAGTCTCTCAAGTGAGCTCTTGTTTGCTTATCATTACTGGTGTTCCACACTGGAATAACACCCAAAGTCCACTTGATTGTGGAGGTAGAGTACTATTAGTACTCTGATTTAAATGAATGTTCTGTTCCCGGGAACATATTCCTAAGAGGCTTACCACTGAGTTGCTGTGGAGAGTAAATTATATAGAATTATATCCATAAGCATTTATTGACCATCATTTATGTGTAAGATAATGTACCATGTCCTACTGAATTCACCAATAATTAGGAAAGAAACAGAATAGTCATTAAAGAGAAAATCAATCTAAACAAAAATCATTCCACCATCTTCAATGCATTTTAGAATAGTTTTAGTCACATTAATCTTTCCAATAGTTCAAAACCTAGTATGAAGGAAAAAAGATGTCAATTTTCAAAAAGTTTACTATTATTTAGATGGAGTATGCCAGCATGTTTGTCTTAATGCAGTATCTACCTGTAGTTACAGCTGCTGGAAGCCGAGCTGTCCCAGCCTGAGTGGCAGGGCCCGGGCTGTGGATGGATTGGTGACTGCAAGGCGGCCCACGGACAGCGAAGCTTCTTGTCCTCGTGCTTTTAGGTAATTCGGCCTTAAAACTACCTGGGGTATTGTCTGCTGGGGAATGGCCCTCGGCAGGGCCCGTGGGAAAAGAACCATTAGGGAAGAAAATAAGGTTCCGCCAGAAATTGTGCGGCCTTACCTTTAGCCCTTGCCATCCCCCATGGAGACTCCTCTACTTACAGGAAGGATAGCCTCATGCCTTTGCCAGCAAAGGCGGCCAGCAAAGGAGAGACATATGGATTTGAAAGCCCCACTCCGGCAACTAAGGGGTGTATCTCTGGGCATGGGTGACTTCAACCCCTAGGCCCACCTGGCCCCCAGAGGCATTCCAGATGATGACTGAACCTAGTCGGTTAAGCTACAGAATGGTTCATTGGTTCCTAGGTGCATGGTCTCTCTGAGAATATGTGAGGCATGGGTTTCTAACGCCTTGCCAGGAAGGGGTTTCGGCCCCTTCCTGGCACCTCGGACCGAGGCGAACACATTGTTCTTCTGGCCCCATGTGGTCAGGAGGTCACGTCCCTGTAACTGTTCCACTTGAGGTGTTGAGAAATGGAGGGCCTTTCACGAGAACGGCAAAGCAAATGCTTTGTAGATTATAAACGCAGATGCATAATGGAATAATGTAAGAAATTAATCTATAATCAAAGGGTATGCAGGAAAGTTAGGGGAAAATCACCATGTTATTTTCTTAAAGGTTGTTTATACATAGGAACATTTTAAAAAATTATGTTAGAAAAACATAGATGACGTTTGTTACAAGGAAATCACTAACAAATACAATGCCACATTTACTGCAATAAATCGGCCAGTTCAAAACACTGCTGTTGTCTGTGTCCGTTTTTATTTTTTGTTTGTTAGTTTTTTGTTTTAGTTTTTTATTTTAGTTTTTTGTTTTCTAGTTTTTTATTTTAGTTTTGTTTTATTTTCACCGACGCCATTCTTCCTTCAGGAACCCCTGGTTACTGGAGCTGGTCTCTGGCATACAGCTAAGTTTAAACTACTCAACACACTCTTATTTCAGCTCTTTCACTGCCTCCTAGGGGCTTGGGTGTAACCATGTCCTGGAAAGACTTCATATCCTAGCAGGAAACAGGGGCACCTTCCTGACTGACACAAGAGTCCCTACTGCTCCTTCATTTTCATTGTCCCGCTGACCCTTACAGAGGTTTTTCATAGCCTGAGGTCCAGTTGTCTGTTGGCTCAAATTTGACTGGACTGCCTTCACACTTCATGGCATTACAGCCTGCCATGAGATTAGTTCAGTTCCCAGTATGTAAAAATGGTTTGCTTTCAACACTTCTGCTCTCTGAGGCAGGGCCAGCTTCGGGGGAGTGCAATCAATCTGAGCAGTCACACAGGACCCCACACTCAGGCTTCATGCTGTCACCATCTTGAGATCCTCATTTATCGCTGACCTTTCATTTTGTAAGTAAAATTCAATGAGACAATGGAGCGCGCATACAAGCAAGAAAGATACGGGGAAGAAAGAAAAAAGCTTAACATTTTGGTACCTTTATGGCACTTTCTTGGTGCGTTGTGAAAAGGGGTCCTGCATTTTCATCTTGAAACAGGCTTTCCAAGTTATGTAGTCAAGTCTGGCTCTGAGGAGAAATCGATGAAAATGGGATCCATACTACAATTTCCTTTTAAAAGAAAAAAGACAAAACTCCAGAGAACTCGATTTTCAAAATGGGTCTTGGAATAGCCTTAAAAAAGTTTTGTTATGGTGAATCTTTATGATAAATACAGTACCTATCTAGTAGAGCAATTTAATTATCACAGGCTGTATTAATTACCATAATAAACTCCACTCCAATAGGACTCTAGGTAGACAAGTCTTCCAGCCTAAGGCCTCTGCTCATTAAACTGCAATTAGCATGATAAATGGGGAGTGTGATTTTGCTGCAGCCAGTATTAGCCCTACTTACTCATGAAGTGACAGGGGAAGCCATCAGAGACAAGAATTAAAGATATCTGAATAAAAGAGAAAATGGTAGGGTTTCCTGTTATCCGCCATTAGGCCAACATCTGTGTGCCGGTATACCTTCCACATTTCAGCTGTCAGTTATGAAGACCCCGAATAAACACCAATATTAATATTGGTTAGTGCAACATGGTGACTAAATGCAATCTGTCCCTGGAAGGTCATAAATTCTGTAAGAAAACAAGATGACTGTAATCTCAAAGCATTAACTGAAGGTCTTACTAAATAAGATGGCTGCTATGGATGGTTTCGGAAGCATTCACTGTGCACTCTTAATCCAGTGATGATGTATTTCACACTAGCCACTGCTGCAGCTTTAAAAGCGTTGCAGTACTGCACATATTGACATGTATTTCGTTTGAAATTCATCCCTTAAGAAGGCTTTCATGTATATGGCTTTACTTAAACCTAAGGCAAAAAGACATTACAGGATTTAATTTTAATCTGTGATGATATGCTGTAACTACAGCAATCAGATTCCAGGAGAATCCCTATACCCTTGGAACATACTCACTTTTAATGTTTCTTTCAATGGGTTTCTATTCCCTAATACAAATTATTCCCCAAGACAATATGTTTTGAAAATTGCTATTTTAATAAATGATTTCTCAGAGGAAGGCTACCGCCCACAAAATGCCCTATCAGGTTCTGCTAGCATTTTAATTATTGGAAAAGAAGTACCATCTACTATATTTGATTATACTTGGTCAGCTCTAGAGAGGATGGTTATTTTCCTTTTCTGTTGTCATCCAAATGCTCCATCACCTTTAACCAAAGAAGTGAAATATCTATTCACTGAAAACCAGAAGATATCAAGGAAAGAAACCAAAGAAGACACAAATAAATGGAAAATATCCTGTGTTAATGGATCAGAAGAGTTAATATCATTAAAGTATCCCTACTACCCATCCCCATCTACAGATTCAATGCATTCCCTATCAAAATTCCAAAGGCATTTTTAACACAACTAGAAAAAATAATCCTACAAGTCATATGGAACCATACTCAGAATGGCCAAAACAATCCTGACAAAGAAGAAAGCTGGTGGCATTACAAGCCCTGATTTTGAAGTCTATTACCAATCTATAATGATCAAAACAGTATAGTACTGGCATAAAAGTAGGCAAATAGACCAATGGAAAGGAAGTGAGCATCCAGAAATAAAACTATGCCTATATGGTCAACTAATATTTGACAAGGTACCCACGAATACTCAATGGAAAAAGGATGGTCTTGTCAATAAATGGTGTTGGGAAAACTGGATATCCACATGCAGAAGAATGAAATTGATGAGGGAGCGTGGGGCAAGCTGAGGGCAAAGGGCACGCTAAGAGCACTCCCCGTCCCCTGGAATGGGACATGTATGATATTCCTTGGGCATTCCCGGCTACCCCAAAACAAGAAAGGACAAAAAAAAAATGGTTAAACTGATCTGAGTCTCCACCTGTTTACCAGAAAAAGGCAATTCCATCAATGGCCTGAAGTCCAGGAGCTCCCTACTATCTTAAGGTTAATGCTTTGTTAGAGGGAAAAACAACCTTAGCTTGACAATAGGTAGGCCACCAGTAAGTCTTTAGCATGTAAAAGACTGTTTTGAAACTTCCTCTTGACTTCATCTCCCCTGACTCCATAAAACAGTCACCCCAGCAGTTTGCTTGCAGTGCAGCTCTTCCTCCCCACAGGTCCTGTCCCTGTGCTTTAGTAAAATCACCTATTTTGTACCAAAGACGTCTTCAAGAATTCTTTCTTGGTCGTCACCTCTGAACCCCACAAACTCCCATCACCCAAAAACTTCATCAAAATTAGACCCCTATCTTACACCATTCATAAAAATTAACTGAAGATAGGTTAAGGTCTTAAATGTAAGACCTGAAAACCTAAAGCTCCTAGAAAAAAGACTTAGGGTAAAAGTTCCTTAACATTGGTTTTGGCAATGACTTTTTTCTGGGGGGTGGAGTAGGACACCAAAAGCAGAAGCAGCAAAAGCAAAAATCAACAACTGGGCCTACACCACACCAAAATGCTTCCGTACAGCAAAAACAAAAACAAAAACAAAAAGCCCACAATCAACAAAATGAAAAGGCAACCTATAGAATAGGAAAAAATATTTGTAAACCGTCTATCTGATAAGGGGTTAATATCTTAAAGATATAAGGAGCTCATTCAATTCAATACCAGAAAAACAAACAATATGATTTAAAAATAGTCAGAAGACTTGAATAAACATGTTTCCAATGAAGACATACCAATGGCCAGTAAGTACTTAATAAGGTGCTTTAAATCACTAAACCTTGGGGAAATATAAATCAAACCACAATGTATTATCATCCCATACTTGTTAGGATATCTATTATCAAAAAGACAAGAGATTACAAATGCTGGTAAGGATGTGGAGAAAACAGAATCCTGATATACTGTGGGTGGGAATGTAAACTGGCACAGCCACTCTGGAAAATAGTATATACATTCCTCAAAAAATTAAAACCACAACCGTCATATGAACCAGCAATCCCACTTCTGGGTATATATGGAAAGAAGATGAAATCACAATCTCAAAGAGATATCTATACTCCCATGTCCACTGCAGCATTATTCATAAGAGCCAAGACAGAGAAGCAACCTAGTGTCCGTTAATGAATGAATGGATAAAGAAAATATGATATACACACAAAGAGGAATGTTATTCAGCCACAGGAAACCCTGGGGTGCCCGGGTGGCTCAGTTGGTTAAGTGTCTGACTCTTGATTTCTGTTCAGGTCATGATCTCATGGTCTTGAGATCAAGCCCTGCATCGAGCTCCTGCAATGAGAGCATGGAGTCTTTCCACCCCTCCCCTGCTCTCTTGCTCTCTCTCAAAATACATAAACAAACATAAAAAAGGGAAATCCTCCCAGTTCCAACAACAGGGAGGACATTATGCTAAGTGAAATCAGACAGTGAAGGAGACAGAGAAAGACAAATACTGCACAATCTTACTTATATGAAGAATCTAAACACATTGAACTCACAGAAACAGAGAGGTGAATTGTGGTTACCAGGCGCTGAAGAGTGGGGAAATGAGGAGAGGTTTGTCAAAAGGCACCAACTTTCAATTATAAGATGAGAAAGTTCCCAGCATCTAAAGTATAGTATGGTGACTATGGTTGGCAATACTGTAGGGCATATCTGAAAGTTGCTATCAGAGGAGAGCTTGAATGATCTTACCATAACAACAAAAACAAAGTGGTAATGATGTGAGGTGACAGAGGTGTTAACTAACCTTATTGTGCTAAACATTTCACCATATATACATGTATCAAACCAACACATTGTACATCTTAAACTTACACAATGTTATATGTCAGTTATATCTAAATAAAGCTGGAAAAAATAATAAAAAACATGCCAGCACTAAATGGAGAGGGCTGTCTGAATTTGGTTGTATTAATTAACCATGAAAGTTTATTCTACATGTGATAGAAAGTATAAATAAGTCATTCAGATTTTTATGATTTTTTTTTATGTTTTTGGAATGTTTATGCTCTTGAAATAAAGCATGAAAACATGAAGTGTCAGGGACCATCCTGTCTTGCAATAACCCCAAGTCTGCATGTCCAGGCCTGACATTTGTTTCTGACATTCTCACCCAGTTTCAAACCCTCTACCAGGGATGCCAGGTGCATATGCTTGGAAGCACCACCCAAGCAAGATTTTGCCCTCTCAGTTCATTAAAGAGTGCATCTTGAAAGCCTCCTTTCTCAAAACTTATCCTCATTTTGTCATTAAATCCTGTCAATTCTGCCTGTGTGAAATCTATCAAATTCTCATCCTTTCCACTCTCACAGCCATAGTGTGCACTTACCTCTACAGGTCCTGTTTTAGTTTACTGATATTTGCCCCCCTCATAGAACTGTCATCCCTAGTATTGTTACTAATCTTGATATTATCCCCTGCCACTAGATGATTATTTTGTCCTTAGGAGATGTTCAAATAATTTAATTAAATACAACTTCAAGATTAATGCATAGTTTAACTGCATGTCTACTTAGATTTTATTAATCACCATTAGAACATAAAAAATATTTATCAAATTTCAAAGACCTCTGTACACAGTGCTACTATTTCTTGAATCTCAACTCTTGAAACAAAACAGCAAAAAATAATAGTGGGATGAAGAATAACATATTTACTATCCATAAGGAGCACTTGTTTTGTGCTAGGCATTGTGTTGACTTTAACTATATTATCTCATAGGGGTGCCTTGAAGAACTCTAACACCATAAAATATGTCCTGGGGTGCCTGGGTGGCTCGGTCGGTTAAGCGGCCGACTTCGGCTCAGGTCATGATCTCATGGTTTGTGGGTTTGAGCTCCGCATCGGGCTCTGTGCTGACAGCTCAAAGCCTGGAGCCTGCTTCGGATTCTGTGTCTCCCTCTCTCTCTCTGACCCTCCCCTGCTTGCACTGTCTGTCTGTCTGTCTGTCTGTCTGTCTGTCTCTCTCTCTCTCTCTTTCTCTGTCTCAAAAATAAACATTAAAAAATAAATATATCATTTCATACAACCCTTATAAAAACTCAGTGAAGTGGCTTATCAATCAATCAAATGCACATTTTAACCAAACTTATTCTTCTATACATGAAGAGGCATAGTGGTGCTTCTAGCTGATCTGAAACATCAGACTTTGTCTTGGAAGTTTGCCACTTCCAGGGCCAAATGTCTCTAATCACATGCATCCTAGGATTCATCCAGCCAGGGCCTTATATGTTTATATCTTGTTGGACATACTTGGTAAAGCTCCTGCCACAGACAAACTGGCTCTCTTCGTGTCTCCGTTCCATGAGCTCTCACATCCTGCCCTACCTGGTAGCAGGGAAAAAGAAGAAGAAGAAAGAAGAAAGAAGAAGAAGAAGGGGGTCACGGTGCCAGGCACACAACGTAACTCATCCTCTTTGAGTTCTGTTTTGCCAAGTGGAACACTTGGCACCATGGGAAATTGGCTATTATCACATGCTCCTCCCCTTCTACCTCCATAAAGGTGACAAATCTGCAGAGATGGGGTCTCTTGCCCTAGCAGACCCAGAGAAGATTCCTTCTTTTTTCCAATTTGCTTCTTAAATAAGTTTTCCTTTTTTCTTTTGGAATATGTTAGGAAGCAATTTGAACGGAATAGGTTCAAATATGCCTTACTGAGGTTTCCTTATGGTCTCAAATGCATCGCGCCCATCCATATTCTTTGAACATCTTCAAACTGTCACTACATCATCAGGGGACAACGGTTTGCACTGACTCAGCAACACAACTGCACTAGAAAAGTCAATTGGGTGAAAAGGGAAGAAAATGCAGACTCTGGTTGGCTGCTAGTCTACCTTCTTAATTTTCTTCAAGCAAACCTTGAGTAGATTTTTTGAGCCCCTAGCACAAGGCTACACAATGTATTTAATTTTCCATTTGTTGCCCTTCACAGTTTACCCACCAAGAACACTGAAATACTTGTAGTTTTTGCAACATGCCAAGCTACTTCACTTTTTGATGCTTCTGCACGCACAGCTTCGTCTTTCTAGAATTTTTGTATCCCCTTCTCCCACCTGACAAAGTTAAAGGTACTTCAAAACCTGGCACCAGGTAAAGTCCCTACTGATCTACTCCAACCTGTAAAGTTAATTGCTTTTTCGGTGGTTAACTTGTACATTTAGTACTAACGTCTACATTTACCACACTGGTTACAACTGTCATTTTGTGTGTTTACATTTCTAACCCACGCCTAGCATAATTTCCTAGCACCGAGTACCTTCAAAATTTATGAAAACGTAGTCGTTAAATATTAACTAAAAAAGTGTCAGCTTGCATTACTTTTAAGTTGTAGGCTTTTGTTTTTCTGCGCTGGATAATATAGAAGGTTTGTCAAAGGAGATGAGAGAGGGAAACTAAAAGACTCCATAGGGGCATCTGGGTGGCTCTGTCAGGCAAGCGTCTGACTCTTGGTTTGAGCTCAGGTCATGATCTCACAGTTCTTGGGTTCAAGCCCTGCATCAGGCTCTGTAGTGCAGCACTTGCTTGGGATTCTCTTTCTCCTTCTCTCTCTCTGCCCCTCACCTGCTCACGCTCTCTCACTCTCTCTCAAAATAGATAAATAAAAAACATTTGTAAAAAAAATTAATAAAGAAATCCATAAAAATATGCTTTTTGTTCCTTTTCCTGCTTCTATTCTGGATACGAGCTGCACCTCCACCCTACTTTATACATGTCTTGTAACTCAAGTATCATATGTCCCCTTTATAAGGGACAAGGATTTAATAATTTCTCTAAAACAGAGCACATCTAAGGAAGGACCAGGTGACAATGACCAGATGAAGCCATCATATGCATATTCCAGATCACAGGAGCTAGACATCTAGATGCCAAGAAGCCATGGCTCCAAGGAATAACACCTGAGCCTTTATCTTCATTCTGACCGGTTCCTGGAGGACATGTACACCAGAGCTGGATCCCTGGTAAAAACCCCGAGACCTGGAACAAAGACCAGACTCATGTTCCTCTCCTTTCTGAGTCTCCCAGATACTCCATCTTTATCTGCTCTCTCTGTAATGTCAGTAAACTCTGCTCTCACTTTCTGCTGGATCCCATTTGATTTTTATTCTGTATGAAGTCAAGGATCCTCCTTGGCTCATCCTGTAGGACCTCCTCCACGTCCTTGGACCAGGCCTGCTGGCATCACAGAGACACTGTTTCCCCTCCACCAGCTACATTCACCAGCACTCAAGTATGTGCACTGTCCAAGAAGACCGGTGATGCGTAATTACTCTTGTCAGGTGCTTTCGACTAGCATCAAAACCAGGCCCTTTAGAGCACATATTCACATAAACGACAGCTCACATCAAACCTGTCTATCTCCCTAAATAGATGGAAGCATTTCCCACCCTTCAAACATTCTTTTCTCTCCTCTAAGGTTATGTCAAAAATTATCATGATTAATAGTCAACATGTCCACTCTACTCAGTGAAACTTCTGAGGAATTCGTCAGATTTCTTCAAGAATTCTGCAGGAAAGAAAATCCTTCCACAGTAATTGCATAGCTCCAAAGAAATCTTGGAGGAAGATGTATCTGTCTTTAGCAGGTATCTACTAAAATTATCATTATTATCATCACATATTAAATTAAGTCCTTTGTGCTCAATGTACTTTGTTTGAATATGAAATCACTCACTCCATTTTAAAATCTGTCCTACAAAATCTTTCTGTGTGAGCAAATAGACTTAACTATGCCTTATTCAGGAGGATGTATGTGTATATATTGATATATCTCATGGTATTTTTTCCTTATTTTTCATTGTTAATAAAACAAAAGATAATTTACACCATTTATATATATGTACGTCATATACATTACATGTATTGTATAAACATGTATCATACATATCACAATGCAACTGTTACTTGAACAGACAAAATAAAAATATGAAGTCACCTCGGCTCCTCTGGCAAACCCAATAGTCTTGAAACTTTAGCAAATTGCCCTTAGCTCACATGATTAATTAACCCTTATTTGTATATCTATATACCGCGCATTCTTTCCTAGAAAAAAGAGAACACTCCTGCACTCATGAAACAGAAACCACACCCCCTTGAACAATCCCCGAGCATTGAGACGATGTCTGTAGCTGGCACTATCAAGTCTGTACGTAATCAAGAAATGTTATGGACCATGGAGCTCCCTTTACTGATTAACTACCATAAACCTACTTCAAACTCCCTGGGCCAGGGGCGTCCGGGTGGTTCAGTCAGTTAAGAGTCCAATGCTTGATTGTGGCTCAGTTCATGATCACATGGCTGGTAAGTCTGAGCTTCGTGTCTGGCTCTGTGCTGACAGTGCAGAGCCTGCTTGGGATTCTCTCTCTACCCCTGTCTCTCTGCCCTACCTCAACTCGCACACATGCGTGCACTTGCTCGTGTGCTCTCTCTCTCAAAAATAAGTAAACATTAAAAAAAATAAAATAAAAATACCTGGGCCAGGCAGAAACCTCAGAGTTGCCTTATGGACAAGAGTATATGTTCTCCCCAGGTGGCTGGGCTCCTGAATAAAGCACTTATTCTGTTCCAATCAAAACTTGTCTCTTGTGGGGCGCCTGGGTGGCGCAGTCGGTTAAGCGTCCGACTTCAGCCAGGTCACGATCTCGCGGTCCGTGAGTTCGAGCCCCGCGTCGGGCTCTGGGCTGATGGCTCAGAGCCTGGAGCCTGTTTCCGATTCTGTGTCTCCCTCTCTCTCTGCCCCTCCCCCGTTCATGCTCTGTCTCTCTCTGTCCCAAAAATAAATAAACGTTGAAAAAAAAAAAATTTAAAAACTTGTCTCTTGAGTATTGACTTTTGGAGCAATGGGCAGTCAAACCTGGGGTTTGGTAACACATCTGCTTTTTTATTGACTGAGAGAGAGAACGTGCACATACACAAGGGGGGGAGTGCAGAGAGAGAGGGAGAAAGAGAGATCCCAAGCAGGCTCTAAGTCTAAAAAAATTGTTAAATTCCTGAAAGGACGGACAGAAAATTCTAAGACCTCACAGCCACAGAAGCTTCCAGAAACTGTTAGCAGCTGTAGAACTGGAGGAACAAAGAGGTTAGAGGGGCACCTGGGTGGCCCAGTCAATTAAGCATACAACTTCGGCTCCAGTCAGGATCTTGTGATTCACGAGTCAAGCTCTGTGGTGACAGCTCAGAGCCTGGAGACTGCTTCGGATGCTGTGTCTCCCTCTCTCTCTGCCCCTCCCCCACTCACACTCTGTCTCAGAAATAAACTTTTTTTTAAAACAAAAGAGAAGAGGTTAGAACTGTGAAAACAAGATGCTTAGTTGAGGGGCCTCATGGAGGGCAGAGGACTGGTATGGCTCAGTTGGTGTTGGTGTCTCCAACGGTTGTATGATGAGGCTGGCTGTACACAAATGGTGGAAAAACTGCAAAGTGCTTTGGGCTGTTCCCATAGGAAGGAAGTGCTTGCTGTCGCTTGGGTCCTTGTGCTGATGCTAACACTTCCCTCTCTCCTTTCCTCCCTCTGGCTCCCTCACTCCTCATTCTCCTGTCCCCTCCTCTCCGTTCTCTCATACCCCTGTGAGTAGAGACCAACAAGGAGCAACTGGCAAAGCAGCACTGCGTTTTGCAGACGCCCAGCCCTGGATAAGAGAGCAGAGCATGGAAGGCGCAGATATGGGACTGATGGTAACTCGATTACAGGTGTGCTTCCTCTTCTCAGGCAGACAGGGACATTCTGCAGACTACTTTGGTAAAGCAGCTTTGTACGCCAAAGACTTCTGATAGATTCAACATTAATACAAGATCTCCTTTTCCATATTTAACCTCCTTCTCTCTGATTCATTGCACGAAGGGAGGCTGCTTGCTATATGTCCCAGGTATAAACGTCATCCACATCTCAGGTGAGAATGAGCAGGAGGACTTTGCAAAAAGAAAGGAGTGAATAGAAAGTTGGGAAAGAGGTGAGAGTTGGTAACCAGGTTAAATTTCAATTGTGGTGAAAAGCAAATCTTCGGCCTATGAAATGCTTTCTGGCATTCTGTGAAGTCTCTGTAAGATGTGGCACAGAAGCACCTGGGTGGCTCAGTCCGTTAAGCGTCCAACTTCAACTCAGGTCTTGATCTCACGGGACCATGAGTTTGAGTCCTACATGGCATTCTGTGCTGACAGGTCAGAGCCTGGAGCCTGCTTCAGATTCTGTGTCTCTCTCTCCCTCTGTCCCTCCCCTGCTCATGCTCTGTCTCTTGCTCTTTCTCAAAAATAAACAAAAATATTAAAATAAAATGATATAGCATAATCAAGCAAGTTTTCAAGGATCAGGTAGGACAGTTGAGGGAAA
Source organism: Leopardus geoffroyi (assembly GCF_018350155.1). NCBI lineage: Eukaryota > Metazoa > Chordata > Mammalia > Carnivora > Felidae > Leopardus > Leopardus geoffroyi. The sequence goes on from NC_059343.1 coordinate 19,190,409, forward strand.
AGGAAAGATTTATCTTTATAAAATGGGAAGACTGATACTATGTCTATTAATTAAAGAGTACTTCCTGCTATAAGAGCAGATGTTATTGTAAGAGAAATAAACGAAAATTAACCTTCACCTTCATAACACCAACAAACTAATATTTATATGGAGGGAGAAAATGTTTCCTTACATTCTCCTAATCAATTTCACACAGGAATGTTTCAACTCTACAGAAGAACTGTACTTTATTTTATTTATTTATTTATTTATTTTTAACGTTTATCTTTATTTTTCAGAGAGAGAGAGAGAGAGAGAGAGACAGAGCATGAGTGGGGGAGAGGCAGAGAGAGAGGGAGACACAGAATCTGAAGCAGGCTCCAGGCTCTAAGCTGTCAACACAGAGCCCGACACGGGGCTCGAACTCGCCAACTGCGAGGTCATGACCTGAGCCAAAGTCAAACACTCAACCGACTGGGCCACCCAGGCGCCCCAGAAGAAGAACTGTACTTTAAAAGGCAAATTGGATAAGGGCTGAAAATCGGCATGTTGTGGTTACTGTGATTTCTCAAATCTGCAATCGTGTGCAGAAGAGACTGCTAAACGTGAACCCTTCTCTCCTCCCCATCCTCACCATTCCTCTACTATTTAGAAGCTGACAGAAAGTATCTACTCAACAGAGCAACAGCAAATGACAGATTGACTAGAATTGAGTTTCTCTCATTTGCCAAAGAAGATTTAGAAAATGTACCATAATTTCATGTAATGTCAGAGCAGTGGGTGAGTCTAGAAAATAATTGTGTATTCTGATTCTAGACATAATTCCATTTTATACTAGCAGATTACCACCCTTCCAAAGATGACCCCCCAAAAGTCCTTAAGTAATCATTTTTCTTCTTCCCCTCTCTTTTCCTGTCTTGCTAAATTTTATGATTGCTCCTCAACATTCTACTACAAACATTGCCAATTTTATAGGTCTATAAATCAACCAGAAAAAGACACACCATCCAATAGCAACATGGGTAAATATTTAAACAGGCACGAAAAGGGATATCTAAAGAGGCAATAAATACATGGAAAGGTGTTTCACCTCATTAGTCATCAGAGAAATGCAAATTAAAACCATACTAAAATATCATTATATAAGCAACAGAATGACAAATTTAAAAAAGAATTATAAAATATTATGAGGATATAGAGCAGGTAAGATTTCCATTAACTCTTGGTAAGAGCATGTGTAAATGCACTCAACTACTCTGTGAAACTGATTGTCATTGTCTACACAAGACACAGGCATATATAACTATACTTCCAACTGAAATATATGACAAAAAAACCAGGTACAAGAGTGTTAATAGCAGCTTCACTTTTAACAATAAAAACTGGCAACTTAAACGTCCTGTCACAGCAGGATGCATAAATAATTGTGCCAGGATCAAACAATGGAGTAGAAAACTGAAGTGCAATTTAATGGTATATTGCCATACATAGCAAAATACATGAATCTCAGAACATAATGTGGGGAAAAGCCAGACCCAAAGAATATATGTTCTATTACTCCGTTTATATAAAACCCAAAAAGGCAAAACTAAACCTTGATGTTACAAGTCAGGATAGTCGTTACCTTTGGTCAGGAAGAGGCAGTGATCAAAAGGAGCAATCAGTGTGGGGCACCTGGGTGGCTCAGTCCGTTGAGTGTCAGACTCCTGATTTCAGCTCAGGTCATGATTCCAGGTTGTGGGATTGAGCATGACATCAGGCTCCAGGCTGAGTGTGGAACCTGCTTAAAGATTCCCTCTCTCTCTCCTTCTGCCCCTCCTTCTCTCCCTCTGCCCCTCTGCTGCTTGCACTCGTTCTCTCTTTCTCACTCACTCACTCACTCATTCAGTCCAAAAAAGGTGGGGAGCAAGAAAGGAGACATCTAGAGACATCTATTCATGGTCTGTCTCTTATTCTGAGTGATCTGGTTACACAGGTTTGTTCGCTTTGTAACACTTATTGAGTTGAACACTTAGGTTTCACTCTATATGTATGTTATACGTCAATTTACAAGTTTGTATCTATAGCCTTGCTATTTAAGAAAATCAGATGAACTTGGGATACTGGGCTCTAATGTAGAAAAAACAGCAGATGGCCACCGCTTGTTACATGTAATATTATGATCACTTTGTGCAGATGTGGAAATTGTGTTATTAAGGCCACATAGCTAATAAATGGAAAAACTGAACGCAGATCTGTCTGCCTCCTAATGATTATGCAATCCTACCACCTTCTGGGCCAATCTTCAGGAACATTCTCTGGAAATCAAGACTAGATCTTTTCTAGCCAATGCATGTTCTTGGTACCAGATAAGATAACAGCATTTCAGGAAAAGGCTCCAACTTTTTCTGGAGTTATCATGATTTCAATCCTCTCTTCCTCTACAAAGATCAGAGCAGAAATAAATGAAACAGAGAGCAGACACACAACAAAAAAGATTAACAAAACTAAGAGCTATTCTTTTTCAAAAAGATAAACAAAATTGACAAACCTTTCACTGGACTAAGAAAAACAGAGAGAGGACTCAAACATATAAAATCATAAATGGAAGAGGAAACGTTATAGCTGGAATAAATGTATGTATCTATAATTTACCAAGAACAAAAGGCTATGGATATTACATTTTCAAGACAGGCAGTACCAGGGAACTGTAACTAACACTATACATCTTATTTACATAAGTTGTACATCTGTGTGTCTGTCTGTTGAGGATATTTCTCTAAACATATTGAAAATGTTTACTCAATAAAGTTTATTGACACTACAAAACATTTATTAAATTCCCACCAACAGTGTACAAGGTTCTAATTTCTCTATATCCTCACAAATACTCATTCCCCCCCTCCCAGCCCTCCTAACAGGCATGAAGTGAGATCTAACTGTGACTTCAACTTGCATTTCCCAGATAGGTAGTGATACCGAGCACCTTTTCATAAACTTGCTGGCCATTTGTAGATTTCTTTGGAGGAATATCTAATCAAGTCTTTTCCTCTTTTTGTAATCAGATAATGATGATTTGCTACTGAGTTGCAGGAGTCCCTTACAAACGTTGGCTATTAACCCTTTATTGTTGTTTTTCAAATATTTTCTCCCATTCCATAGGCTGTTTTTTCATTCTCTTGATGATATCCTCTGCTGTGCAGAAGTTTTTTAGTTTGGTATAGATGGCATGGTCATTATCGAAAATAGTATGAAAGTTCACCCAAAACTTAAAAAAAGAAATACCATATGATCCAGCAATTCTAGTTTCTGGGTATTTATCCAAAAGAATTAAAAGCAAGATCCAGAAGAGTTACCTACACTCCTATGTTCAATGTCATGTTATTTGCAATAGCCTAGCTATGGAAACAACCTATATGTCTACCGGTAGGTGAATGGATAAAGAAAACGTAGTACATACATACAATAAAATATTATTCAAACTTAGAGAAGAAGGAAATCTTGCCATATTCACTAGCATGAACTAATCTGGAGGACATCATGCTAAGTGTCACACATAAGCCAGTCACAGAAGGGCAAATACCGCATGATTCCACTTACATGAGGTACCTAAAGTAGTCAAAATCATAGAAATATAAAGTAGAATGGTAGTTTCCAGGGGATGGGGGAGGGGAAAATGGGGAGCTGTTCGGTGAATATAAGTTGTGTTTATCAATTACACCTCAATATATTCTTAAAAACATTTAAAAATGAGAGATGAGAGACCATGGTAAGTACATTTTACATTTTCTTTGAAAGATTTTTTTTTTTTTACTATAAATTTCAAAGCAATTCCTTGAGATCCTTTTTCCTCCTGGCATGGCCTTCTCAGTTCCCCACTAAGTGACACAGTCAGTCATCACTTCTCCCTCACAGATGCCTGTAGTCCAACCAGTGTTCCTACATCCAGACTCATCTCACTTCCACTCCTTCTCACACTACTTTTTTCATAGCATATTTGAAATAGATCATGCACCCAAAATAGTATGATAATAAATGTATAGTTTAGAGGGTAAGAAAAAACACAAAAAATCAACAAAATGAATGCCCATATACTTGCACCACCCTGATTAATTAAGGGGCATTACTTTGAATTCTTTCATAGTTTCTAATCAATCCCAACCCCATCTCCATCAGAGACATTCAATATCCTGAATTTTATATTAAACATGTCCTTGCTTGTATTTATAATTTTACAACATAATGTAGTTATACCCTAATCATCAACACTAAACTAAAACTAATTTAAGAAATATTTTGTTTCCTGTTTTAAAATGTAAATTAAAGTAATCATACTAATTTATTCTGCTGCAAACCTTTTCATTCTGCTATGTTACTAAGATTCATCTACATGGGGCGCCTGGGTATGGCTCAGTCTGTTGAGTGTCCAACTTTGGCTCAGGTCATCATCTCACAGTACGTGAGTTCGAGCCCTGCTTTGGACTCTGTGCTGCCAGCTCAGAGCCTGGTGCCTGCTTCCGATTCTGTGTCTCCCTCTCTCTCTCTGCCCTTCCCCACTTGCACTCTGTCTCTCTCTCAAAAATAAATAAACATTAAAAAAGATAAAAATAAAAGATTCATCTACACAGATGCCTGTACCTTTACTCCATTTTCCTTTTCACTGTTGATCAATACCCACTGTGTAAATATATCACAAATTATTCTATTTTTGATAGATATTTGTATTGTTTACAGTCTTTTTGTCATTACAAAGAGCGATCCTAAGATTACTTTTTAAGGGATGCCTGGGTGGCTCAGTCAGTTAAGTGTCCAACTTTAGCTCAGGTCATGGTATTGAGGTTTGTGAGTTTGAGCGCCGCAGCCAGCTCTGTTGTCAGCACAGAGCCGGCTTTGGATCCTCTGTCTCCTTCTCTCTCCGCCCCTCCCCTGCTCTCTGTCTCAAAAATAAACATTTGAAAAAATTACTTTTTGCACATCTCTTGAATACATAAAATATTTTATATGCTACATATTTAGGAGTGGAGCCACGGGGTCATCAGATACACTTATTTTCAAATTTACTAGTTAATACCAAAATATTTTCCAAAGTAATCAAACTGAAACAATTTCCTTTTGTTTAGTATTGTCATTATTTTAATTTTAGTCGTTCAAGTTAGTGTGTAGTTTTATCTTAACATTTTCATATGCTGACTGGACATATGTATTACCTCTTTCATGAAAATATAGATCATGTCATTTGCAAATCTTTCTTTTGGGGGGGAGGTCCTTTCCTTAATGATTTCTAATGGTGTTTGTATACTCTGAATCCTACCAGGTTGTTTTTGTTTGTTTTGATTTTTTATTTTTTTAAAGTAATCAGCATCAGAAATATCATTTCCCACTAGAGCTTGTCTTTTCATTCTATCTTTTGATAAAGAGTAGTTCTCAAAATTTATGTAGATTTTATCAATATTTTCCTTTGTGGTTTCTGCTTTTTAAATCTTAGACTTCCTTACCCGAAGGTCATAAAGATTTCTATTTCTTAAAAAAATTTTCTTTCACATTGAAGATCTTCATCAATCTGGAATAGATTTTTGTATGTGGGTGAAGTAGGTATCTAGTTTTTCATGTTTCACTCATAGAGATAATAGAGTCCCCTCACCATTTAATCAATAGGCCATCCTTGTCCCACTGACTTACAATGCCTCTCTGTCATATATCAAATTACCAATCACATGTATAATTATTTTTGGCTCATTTATCACTGAACCAATGTCACAGTAATGTTTTAAGATATTACTTTTTTATTTAAAAATTTTTTTTAATTTATTCATTTTTGAGAAAGAGACAGCACAAGTGGGAGAGGGGCAGAGAGGAAGAGAGAAAGAATCCCAAGCAGGCTCCACACTGTCAGTACAGAGCCTGATGTGGGGCCTGAACCCCCAAAAACACAAGATCACAACCTGAGCCGAAGTCAGACGCTTAGCCCAGGCACCCCCATCAAATTAACTTAGTAAAATGCTTCTCCTTTTGGCTGTGACTCCACAATTAAATATTGCAAATATTAATCATTATTTTAATTAATAAATTATATTTCTCTTCCTTGAAATACACTCAAAACTCTCCTAGTCCTATTTCCTAAATCCTGAGACATTTCAGGCTTATGATTTGCTATGTCATACTGGGAGGTGATAAGTGGTTCTCAACCTTGGTTGCACCTTAAAATTGCCCTATACTTTTCAAATCAGAATCTTCAAGGGTGGGATCCAGATAGCAATAGTTATTAAAGTTCTCCAGGTGATTCTAATGTACAAGTAGGGCTGAGAATCACTGGCCTACAGTAATATAATCATTAGCCAAACCTCACTGAAAATGTTGAGTGAAAAAATAAGTTTCTTTTCACTTAAAATTTCACTCATTAATATCCTCCTATGTACCAGGCACTGTGTAAAGTGTTAAGTGTTAATGAACACAATCCCTACTTTCAAGAAGTTTACAGTCTAACATAGGAAGTTGACATTAATCGAGTAATTACTGATTAATGTGCAATGGCAAACAGATTAGTGTGCTAAAGGAGAGGCAGGATTCTTCCAAAGGCTACAACAAAGGAACGTCAACTGACTAGGGTATCAACGAGGCTTCCCTGAAGACGTGATCCTAGAGCTAGGAGCTGATAGATGAACAGGAGTTAATGAGCAAAATGGGAAGAAATGGGAAGAGCACCACAGGCTGAAGAGGCTGCAGGCACAAAGGCCCTCCTGCAAGAGAAATGAATATCTTCTTAAGGGATGAAACAAGTCTAGAGGCTGGAGGGCAGAAAGCTAGGGGTGAGCAGTATGAGAAGAGACCAAAGATGTAGCAGTGCCAGACCATGTCAGATGTTACAGGAGTAAGATTGATTTTTCGTACTTAAGTACCTTATTTTTTTTCGAGTATTTTAGGTCACAGCAGAATTGAAAGGAAGGTAAGAGAGTTCCTATATACCCCTTGCCTTACACATGCATAGCCTCCCACGTGATCAACACCCCCCAGCACAGTGGCACATTTGTCACCATCAATGAGCCTACATTGACACATGATAATCAACCCAATACATAGTTTACATTAAGGTTCATACTTGGTGGTGTAAATTCTAAGGGTTTAGACACATGTATAATATATGTATGTGTATAACATGTAGTTATCATTATAGTATCATACAGGATAGTCTCACAACCCTAAAAGTCCTCTGCACTTTGCCTATTCATCCCCCTACCCCAAACTCTTAACAGGAGTTCTTTCTCTTTACTGTCTCGATAGTTTGTTTTTTTCCAGAATATCATATAGTTGGAATTATACCGTATGCAGCCTTTTTAGAGTGGCTTTTTTCACTTAGTAATATGCGCTTAAGCTTCCTCCATGTCTTTTCATGGCTTGATAGCTCGTGTCATTTAGTGCTGAATGATATTCCATTGTCTGGATGGACCACAATTTAATTTATCCATTTACCTACTGAAGAAAATCTTGGCTGCTTCCAACTTTTGACAATTATGAATAAAGGTGCTATAAATATCTGCATGTAACGTTTTATTTTTTGCGAACCTAAGTTTTCAACTTTTTGGGATAAATACCAAGGAGTGTAATTGCTAGTACAGATGATATGATCTTAAAGATCATATCAATTCCTTTCACTACATATTCTCATGGCTTTGTAATATCAATAGTTGCCTCAAATATTTTATTTTGCAGTGGACAATGAATACGAGAAGTGCCCAATCAAAGGATCTTAAAGAGTATGAAATCAGTAAACCCTACATACTCACCAGTATAACTACTCATACTCTACTGTCTTTTCTAGTAAACAGTAAAGTTCTGAGTAGGGACAACATCTAGTTCAACTTTGTATCTCCCAGGTCTAGTATGGTCACTTGAATATAGCTGACATCTAAAAAAGATGTGTGAATTATTAAGTTATTCAACATTTATTTCCAGTAATGGGAGGACAGGTTATTCAGACCACCCTTCTACTTAAAACAAATACAAATATGGGATAAAGTATTTAAAGAAAATTATTCAGGGGCACCGGGGTGGCTCAGTCAGTTAAGCATCCGACTTGATCTCACAGTTCGTGGGTCTGAGCCCCGCATCGGGCTCTGAGCTGACAGCTCAGAGCCTGGATGGAGCCTGCTTCGGATTCTGTGTCTCCCTCTCTCTCTCTGCCCTTCCCCTGCTCGCTCTCTCGCTCTCTCACAAAATGAATAAACAAAAAGAAAGAAAGAAAGAAAGAAAGAAAGAAAGAAAGAAAGAAAGAAAGAAAGAAAGAAAATTATTCAAAGCATCACAATGCTAGAAAAATACCAATGCCAATAAATTCCAAGGCCAAATTCTAAGGGCAAGGCCAAACCTCCTTCCATATGTTTTTAATGAACATGAACTTTCTGTTCCAATTAATCTTTTCAGTCATTGGCAAAGTGTTTGCACTTTCTCCAATTCTTGACAGCTCCATCTCATTTTCCAACTTTCATTCACTTCCTTTTAGCAATCTTCCTTAATTCCAAGCAGGAGGAAGTTATCTTTCCTTTTTTTTGGAACTGCATTAGTAATATTCAATTCCATTTAATTGGCAGTTAATCTAAAATGAACAGCTCTATGCCACCTTTATTGTCACTGTGGATTTTTAAAATATCTGTCAATTATGTTTTGTTTCTTAACCAAGTTTTATGACCCTGAAGGGCATGGGTTATGCTGTATGCTTCTTTTATCCCTATAGATTCTTGAAGCTAGACATTTAGCCAACATTTGCTTGTATGAGTAAATTCGTTTCTAAATTGTCTCTAAATCAGTGGCTCTCAAGCTTAAGCATGCACCAGAATTACAAGGAGGGTGATTATCACAGATTAAATATGGATTGCTGGGCCTTACCTCTGGAGTTTCTGATTCACTAGGTCTGGGGAAGCGTATCATAGCTTGCATATCTAATAAATTCCCAGGTGATAGTGATGCTATTGGGTTCAGGACTCTACTTTGAGAAACACTGCTCTAAATACTTGTGTCTTGAGAATTGTTGATATAACATGGTTATTGTATGTTCCTACATTTCTACATGGTATCATAATCGATGGGGAAGTTTGTAGAGGATATTACTCATGCAAAACTAATATATACTTGACTGGTCATTCAGCTGTCATCAGTAGTTGTTTCAAACACACTTTGGTTTCTTTCTTTCAACCTTTTGGTTCCCAGAGTACAGTATTATAAATCAGAAACATCCCACAGTCTTAACAACGGGCACATCCCTTTTTATCTTGGGATGCTCTGTTATCTTCTTTTGTGATTAAGATTATAAAACTTAGCCAGAATTCTTTACCTTCACCAAATTTCCTCACAATGTGAAATCTCATCTAATCTATTGATGGTATACTTTTAAAAGGTCGTCTGTACCTCCTCTGTACTATGGAGGAAGGTCATATTGACAGTGTCACTCCTCTTAACCTTGATAGGCAGTGGGAATACAAGCACGACTAAAATATGAATTGCTCAGGGTATGAATTTGGAGGGAGGTGAACTTGGATAGGGTTGGAGAAAATGTTTTAATATAGGGACTTAACCTATATGAGCTTTCATGAGAATTGACTTCTTAGGAAAAAAAACAAACATCTACTCCCATGATGCTGAGGTGGACCATGCATTCAGAAAGTCTTCTAAGAATAGATAAGCCTTGTTGGTCTCTCAACTTACTAGATTTTCAGTTGTTTCATGACTGTTCTGGCTATGTTGTAGTATCTATCAAGTTTTAAATGAAGGTCATATACTTTGTTTTTTATAAATTTTTTTTTTCAACGTTTATTTATTTCCGGGACAGAGAGAGACAGAGCACGAACGGGGGAGGGGCAGAGAGAGAGGGAGACACACAATCGGAAACAGGCTCCAGGCTCCGAGCCATCAGCCCAGAGCCTGACGCGGGGCTCGAACTCACGGACCGCGAGATCGTGACCTGGCTGAAGTCGGACGCTCAACGGACTGCGCCACCCAGGCGCCCCGAAGGTCATATACTTTGAGTATGATCTGTTCTAAACTAATAAAGTTGGCTTTGAGGGGAAAAAGCAAAGTATGAAGTGGTTTTAAACATGCACTGAGCATGAGAGAAAGGAACAAAAGACAAATCCCTTGTTAACATGTCTCAGTAGCAGTGGGTGGGGCTACCAAAAATTAATTTGGTTTATTTGTGGGGTGCCTGGGCAGCTCAGACTGGTCAGTGTCCGACTTCTAATTTTGGCTCAGGTCATGATCTCATGGTTCATGAGATCCAGCCTTGCATTGGGCTCTGTGCTAACAGTGTGGAGCCTGCTTGGGATTCTCTTTACCCCCCTTTCTCTCTGTCCCTCCCTCACTTGTGCTCATGCTTTCTCTCTCTCAAAATAAATAAAATAAACATCTTTTTTAAAATTTGGTTTATTTGTATGACACACTTTGGCTCAAGTTACAGAGTTTGCTGTGGGGCAGGTTGATTACCCTACTGGGGTATAGGAATTGAGATGGTAAAAGGCAGATGGTAAAAGGCATTTTGTCTAAAATGTTAATTTCAGGGGCTCCTGGGTAGCTCAGTCATTTGGGCAGTCAACTTCAGCTCAGGTCATGATCACATGATTGGTGAGTTCGAGACCCACATGGAGGTTTCTGCTGTCAGCACAGAGCCCACTTTGAATCCTCTGTCCCTCTCTCCCCTCCCCCACTCTCTCTCTCAAAAATGAATATTTACAAAAATGAATAAATCAATTACAATAAATAAAATATTAATTTCCAAGCCAAAGTGCTTACTTAGTGATAGGCCAGCTCTTATGGAAGTGGATAGGGATGCAGGAAGTGATTTAACTTGTTTTTATGAAGGATTCTGAGTGACAATGATGCCATAAGAAACAGTGCTTTGGTGCCTCGTGACAAAGAAGGTATAATAATCATTCTCCTCATCTCAGTTTCCACAGGACTCTCAGGAAGATGGAATGTCTCTGGCACCTTGAGGATTCCTCATTGTGAATCCTGGGTGACAACCCTCTTGGTCCTGCTCCAGATATTAGGGTTCTTCTGGAAGGTACTGAAAGCAGTGACAGTGATAAGGTGCTACCTTCGAGTGACTTTACAGGCAACCCCTAAATATAGGAAAGAAAGTAGCTGAGAGAAGATGAGAGAAGCCAGAGACATGCTCCTAAATCTATAGTTGCTGAACTTCCACAGAAGTCTTAGGGACTTCCAGAAAATTTGTGAATAAGAAAATGAGGCAGTGAGGTAAAGAGCACAGCTTGTGACTACAGGTGCTGCATTGTCACGGACAGGCCACCAGCAATCACTGATGGCCATTCACCGACAGTCACAGACTGGTGAGAGTTAGAGAAGCACACATCTGATTATATAGGGCAATGTCAGGAGAAGAACCTAGAAGCCAGCTGAAGATAGGAAATACGTTTGTTTGCTCACTTTCTTTACTTTGCAATAAAGTCTCATGACCTCAAGTAACAAAAATCAACACCAATTTTCTAAAATGAATTGGATTAGGACAATCAATGAGAAATAATCAAAAGGATTACTAAGTGAGAATAACAGAACATGATATGTTATTTAACATGAGACAAGCTTAAACATATGTATCACATTTTCAAGTTCAGAGGTATCAAATGCTTCTCAGAAAAGGGCTTGAGACAGTAAGAAAAAAATGGGGATGAAGGGCTGATTAAATATCTCCTCATAAATTTGTAATCATCAGATAATGTTTTACTGCTTGAAAATTACATACATTGTTTTAGTAGCAAGAATGATGACATTTAGGCAAAAAAGGTAAAGCAAAACTAGATACCCAATGAACTTAAATTTTGATCAACAAACTTACACTGTCAATAATTAAATTCAGAATAAATCATCAGGAGACCACATGATCCTAGATTTTCAATTTGGTTATCTGGGCCCATCTCCATCCGTTTTTAATCCCTTAACTCTATTTCTTTTTCTTTTTTTAAGTAATCTCTACCCCTAAAGTGGGGCTAGAACTCACAACCCAGATATCAAGAGTCACATGCTCTACTGACTGAGCCATTCAGGCACCCCTTAACCCTACAGCTCTATTTCTGAGAAATCTATAATTGTTTTAGATAAATATCCTATGAAGTGGATTTCTTGAGTATCTGGAAAGTCAAAAATAAACATGAAGCCAAGATAAGAGTTCATTATTCAAAAGTAACAACGAACCTTTTAAAAACTAAGTCAATTATTTGGTAAAACTAGTGATTCTTGCCAAATTGCAACCTTTCCGTCAATTAAGGACAAATGATCGAAATAAGTATCTTGTAGCTATAGCAACAAAACTTTCACAGTAATACAGAAATGCTTCTTTAAAAAGAGAAATTTTCTTCTTAGTATCAGATACACACTAAGAGATATGCTACACTATTATTATTAATATACCTCTTTGACATACAAAAAAGGAATAAAGAACGTTGAGTTTAACACTAAAGCTTAACCGTGTGGCATTTTTCATTGCAGTTTATTTAAAAAATATGATTCTAAGGTTATAATATCCAAACCTTTTTCAATTCCATTTATGCAAAGAAATCAAGTACTTGGACTTTGGTTTACAGCATCCAGCTTATAATAAAATAATTACTTGGAGGAAATTTTTAAAAATTTCTTAATGTTTATTTAGTCTTGATAGAGAGAGAGAGAGAGAGACAGAGTGAGAGCGGGGGAGGGGCAGAGAGAGAGTGCGACATAGAATGGGAAGCAGGCTCCAGGCTCTGAGCTGCTAGCACAGAGCCCAATGTGGGGCTCAAACCCACAAACTGTGAGATCACGACCTGAGCCGAAGTCGGCTGCTCAACCAACTGTTCGATCCAGGCACACCTAGGGGAAAATTTTTAAATGGCCATCTCCCTTGTGAAATCTAAGATTCCATGAGAGAAGAGGCTGTGTCTCTCATTTTGTTCAGGGCACTGTCCGTTGTGGCTGGGTCTCTATAAATCCTCAATAGGAAAAAAAAATTTTTTTATTTTTTTAAATATTTATTTATTTATTTTGGGGAGAGCGCAAGTTGGGGAGGGGCAGAGAGAGGGGACAGAGGATCTGAAGTGGCTCCACTGACAGGTTGACAGCAGGGAGCCCGACATGGGGGGCTGGAATTCATGAACCACAAGATGATAATCGGAGCAGAAGTCAGAAGCTCATATGGACTGAGCCACACAGGCACACCAGGAAATTTTTTTTAATGAGTAAGTTCCTGTACCTTCTATTTAATACAGTTTTGACGATAGTCATTATTCCTTGTTTTTATTTAATCAATAATTTACACTCAAATATATCAGTTTATATGTAAGTATTTATAAGAATTGGAGCTTTTGGTCTATATTAAATCTCTACCAAGCAAAGAAAAGGTTAATCTATAGCAAAGCAGAAGAAGTCTTTAACAGGAAAAAAAAAAAACAAAAAAAACTGAACCTTAAATATCTTCCTTCCTAGTGCCTCATATTCCATCATGTAAGAATTTCTTTCTGTTTGTCTGCATTGCTTTTCCCAATGGTCTTATTTTAGAAAGCAGATTCTCTAGGGAGTGGACGTTCAGAGTCTAGAATATACTAGTGCAAATTAGTTTTGCCATTTCACTTTTCAATGGGATTTCCCTGGCAAAAACTCTAGACTGAAATGATCTTGGTTCAATTTTTAGTCTCTTGATTGGTAGTATAAAAATATATACAGGATACACAGGATGAAAGACTCAAATATACTGGAGGAGAGGGTCATCAAAGGTTTTAGGCACTTCCTATTTGATTTACAATTCTCTACCTTACGATTTTATTCAGTAACATTTTCAAACATTTAATGTTCTCTTATATATCCTGGAGCTGACTGACTGAAGTTGTTAGTAGCTGAACCTTTCTGATACATTTTTTTTTTGTAAAAACTTTACTGACATACAACAAAAATATAGAAAATTACTCAACTCACAAATGTGCAGTTCAATGAATTTTTGCAGTTAACATAGACATATAACCAGCACCCAAAAGACTAGCAGCCCCTCAAAAGCTCCCCTGGTGCCCCCTTGCACTCACTGACAAATATTAGTTTTCTGACACATTTTCAGTTAGCAGCTCTCGACAGAATGTGTGGGCACTTATAACCTATGTTTCCTCAGTTTTTGAGCTTTAGCCAGAATTCTGAAAAACTAAACCATCTCATTTGACATATCTATAAGATTAAAACACCAAAACTCACAGAATAATTTTGAGATCCACCCAAAGGAGAAATAACTCTAATTTATGCATGTCATGTTTGATACTTTTTCTCAAAATCATATCAGGGAATTGATTCCATCTGTTCTTATTACCTCTTCCATAAAAACTGGGGAGATTAGCACTGAAATTTTCTCCTAGAAGTAATCATTTTCAGAGACAGGTTCTAGATGATTCTTCACTGCCACTGAGTTAAAGAGAAAAGACACCTAACTTCTCTAAACTACAAATTTAGAGAATTGGATCTACAAGAGACCTTACTGACCATTCCATCCAGGCAACCCAATTTATGAATGAGAAAGTGGATGCCCCCCAAAACACAACAGGTTTCATCACAATATTAGGTAGGACAGACCACCAGGACCTAATCCTCCCATATCTAGTGCAGAGCTTTTTCAAAAGGGCAGGCAGAGCTGCTACTATGGATTGAGATAGTCTGACTCCAAGCTCTGGCCCCATCACTGACTAGCTAGGTGACCCTGGGTATATTGCTCATGTCTCTAAGCCTTATTGTACTCATCTTTACAATGAGTTATTGTATGTATTTGGTACATAGTTAGCACTCAGAAAATGATAGTTATTGCTGTTGCTGTTGTTGTTGCTGATAGAAGGAAAGGAACCCAGATGTGACTATACTATGTATATTCTCAAATATGGGGCATCAGACATTTTACAGAACTCTTAAGGATGTCATCATGGGGACGGGGGCATGGAATTCATGGTCTCTCAGCCTTTTAAAACATTTTGTAGTTTCCCCTAAAATCCATGAACAAAATGATGACAGTAAAACAAGACCAACACATGTGTTTCTCAGTCACTAGTTCTGACCAACAGATACTTAGCTATGGCCCTCAAGACACCTCAGAATGATATCGTTGGGAAGTACAGTAAAAATTGATTATAAATGGATTACAGCACGGATGATCACCAGAAAGAGAGATTACATCCTACCTGCTACCTCACATATGAAGACTTGTGGAACTCTTCTCTCTCTTGAGTTGGACACCAGCACAATGGAACCTAACAGGAACTGATGGGTAGACACATTCCATCATTAAATTATTTTGTTTCTGTAGTCAGTTTGTTTGCCAAAGTTCCACTGTTAAATCTTGTCTCCTGCTTGTCATATTTTTCCTTTGTATTTATCCTGCTAAAATTATCTTGATTAACTCTCACTATTTTAAACTATCAAGATTATTTTAGACATTGGTTTAACATCTGAGAATTGATCTTCGTATCTTTTATGCCTCCTTCTGAGTACTTTTATATTTAACAGACTAGAAGAGAAGGCAGGATACTCTGAGATGTCTAAATCTGCTCCCATTACACAAATACTGATATGGTCCATTATCCAATGTGCTTTGGATATAGCCATTCAAAACACTTACACATCTGCTTAAGTGTACAATTAGCCAGTTCCTCTATTATCCTCTTCTTCATCAAGACAAAGTGATAAAAAATCTTGGTGTTCCCCTATAGAAACAACAGGAAGGCTAAGTCTCCATGAATTTCCCAAAATATACACATAGTTGCTAATAGATCAACTAACTGGTAACCGCCAATCACTTTAAGCTACCTCAGGTAAGGTGCCTTTTTTTTTTAAAGCTTTTATTTGGTCTCCAGCTTTCTTTTGCTAACTTAGAAAAACAAACAAACAAAAACCCCAGAATAGTAAACTCTTTCAGGTTTAATTTTTATTTTAATCCAGACACACAATCCCTGAAATAAGCAAATCACTGAAAGTATCACTGCTCAGGTTTACATACCAGAAAAAATATTATACTTCACCCAGTCTAGCTGCCCAAGAAAACAATGGATTATTGCATGGGGTTGACATCAGGTAAATGGCATAACGTCCTATTACACAGTTGTCAAAGGAAGCACTTAAATGTCTTAACATCATTCTGACTCAGTAAATAAATGAGAGTCCTAGTAATCTGAGAACTTTTCTGCTCACACAGAGGCTTGCTTGTTAAACATTCTCTCTGGGAGTTTCAAGACACCCATCTGCAGCTGTTTTACTTTTTACTGGGCTTTATGCAACATATGCTATGCAGAGAAAAACCAATGTGCTCATTCAGGTGCAGAGTTATACTGGGACATACTTCAGGAAGAGGAAGACAAAGTGACCACTGAAAATGGATGTGGTTTCATGGGGGTCAGTATGAGAATTATATAGCAACCCATTTCTTGTCATTATCAAAAGCTTCAATTCATATAAAGAATGCAACTTAATCGTGGTATACTGAGGTATTTGGATAAACTTCAGAAATGTTATCTGAAACCCAAAAGAATTTGTGGCTACTCTCTTTTGGTTTTTGGTTTGTTTTTTTGTTTTTGTTACACATACTAGTTATTTTCCTCTGTAGTCTCTTAGCTACAAATACATCCTTTTGTGTTCTATAATGCTAAGACTAGGACTCTGAAAAGCCTATTTTCCAGACTCCTTTGCCAGTTGGCTTCCCATTGGATTCAACTAATAAAAGACACCTGAGAGGGACTGGAAGGTAAGGGAAAAGACCATCTTTTTGGTCTCACATTCCAGCACCCACAGTTCCTTTCAGTTTCATTTCTCTTTGGCATACACAGAAGCAGCCTCATTGCACCTACTCAAAGGTACCAGAAGCAGCCAGGTATTCCTACCCCCTCAGAGATCTGCACTTGAGCTATGTAGAGCCCCTCCTCTGAGATATTAGGTTACCAGAAAGAGCTGAGTGATAACCTAAGTCTGAATACCGATTCAGCCAGTCCCCTCCTCCTAGATCCTAGATTCTGCTTACCCCAAACCCTTTTCTTTTAGAATCTCAGACACAGAGGTGGTAGAGGCTTCTTGCAATTATTATCTGGGTTCTTTTAGCCCTCAAACACCTATATATTCAATCCCTTGGATTAAATTCCTTCTGTTGAATATCTAGTGGTTGGTTTCTGTTTAAGGAACCAGAGCGTAAGTGATAAATTATAAAATGACTTATTTTTTTCAGAGCGCTCTCTAAAAACATATCTGAAATATCTCTCCTCAATAACAACTAGTTTTGTGCATATTTGGGACCTTCATCATCTGCAAGTGACCAAGTCGCTGAAATGATTATTTGAGCCTTAAAAATCAAAAGAGACAGACTTGCCCAATAGCTACAAATATTTGATGCAGAGAAATGAATTTTATTAAAGATGACTCTGTAATAAAGTTTGTTCTTCCTCAACAAATATTTTGCCACTGAACAAAATTTGTTGGGCACCTATCATGAGTAATAAGCCCCAAAATGACAGTCTGGGTATATACAAGCAATTAGAAGAGAAGACTAATGGAAAGTGATGTTCGTTAGCTGCCTATATGGTACCAGAGTGCTTTTGACATGTTTCTTTTTTTCAGTTTATTTATTTTGAGAGGAGGGGGCAGAGAAATGGAGAGAAAGAGAGAATTCCACTGACAGTGCAGAGCCTGACGTGGGGCTAGAACTCACATACCATGATACCATGATCTGAGCCAAAACCAAGAGCCGGGCACTTACCCCGCTGAGCCACCCAGGTGCCCCACAACATAGGTTTCTTTAGTTTATATTCATATTAGTCTATAAGGTAAATATGATCTCCATTTTATGGAAAAGGAATATAAGCTAAAAATAAGTTACTACCAAAGGTCATGTAGCTGGTATGGCACACAGGCAGAACTTCAATCCAAAGGTATTTTTATCAAAAAAAAAAAAAATTCTTGTTATAGACACATCGCGCTATCATAAAAATCACTTAATATTTGCAGAATTCAATATATATATAAATAATCGTAAAGAGTAAAGATGTGGTCATTTAGCTTGTGATTATCACATACTATATATTCTCAAATGTAGTTTCACTAGGCAAAATCAGAGGGTGAAAGATTTTGAAAGTGTGTAAAGAAATAATTTAATATATCCTTCTGCTATTGGACAGGTCTTCACGTAATGCCCAGGATAAAATTATGAAAACAAAAAAGAAATAATTAGTATGAGAGAAGGGACAAGAAACAATTAACAATTTAATTGGATTTTTATTAAAGAAACAACAGACTAAACAATAAATAGAGAAACGGTACAGTTATCTGGGTAAAATAGAAGTAATAACTGATCAGGGACATAGTCGCTGGGATTTCAAATCCCATTCCACCACTGACTCACTTGGCAACATCTGACTGCCTGTTTTTCACTTCTCCCGAAAGCAAACAGAGGGAAGATAATAACGATAGCAATGCTCTATATCACTGGATCGTTGTGAGAAATAACTATTCAAAGAAATTATTATCAAGTACTTAGACAATATCAAATACTATGTAATACAGTTTATTACATACAACAATTCACATTTCCAGGGTACTGTGATGACCAAGCTTCAAAGTGACCCTTTGAAAAGGGGACAAGATGCCATACAGAAAATTACATGAGGAATTTATTTCTATTTGCATTCCAGTCATTCTAATAGGAAAGTCTCGCTTCCATGGATGGAAACAAACAGGAATTGTGCAAACATTCAGTTGTTCTAGTTCTTCAGAGGCCACTGAGCTAAGCTGTATTGAATCAGACGCGCTGAATGTTAAGTTTTGTACAACTCGGCCATATCTCTACAAACAAAGCCAGAGGCTCTGTGAAGACGCTCAGAATATAGTGTCTGTGAACATTTTGACAGGAGGGCTCCAAGATACCTCAGCAGGCACACAGCAGGCCGGTAGGAGAGAAGCCTCAAACTAGAAGGAGGAAGTTAGCTGGCATGCAGGCAAGTCTTTGCCAAAAACAGTAGCTCCCAAGTAATGAATAACAGTAATCTGAACCAGAATATAAACAAGTCTTAACTGAAATGAAAATCTGAAACAAAATCTAGGACCCAACACTCAATACAACTCACTGAACTCAGAATCTAGTATAATTTTAGACAGACGCTGAAATCAAATACTTGGTATCATCTGAGAGAATGGGCAGAGGGCAGGACTTTAGATATAACAGTAGCATATCTTGAGAAGTAGGGTTCCATCTCGGGAGACTTATCAAAGAAAGAAAGATGTGGATCCAAGGCCTCAGTTCTGGGAAGTAAAGCTCATTTTGTAAAGGCAGAATATCAGGCTCTGATCAATAAGCCAGGATAGAGGGTTTAGTCCCTCCAAAGCTCTAGAAAGCTGACAGACTCAAGTACATAGGTAGATAAACCTCTAACCTCTCAATGGAGATAGAAAGGATTAGATTCCAAAAGTACCACCAAGGTAGTGAGAATACCTCAGGTCAGTTGCTTTGGTCACCTGAACTCCACCCTGGATTTGTGAGGGCCATTATGAGCCTTCTTTTTGCACTCCCATTAGGTAATTGGAGGAAAAGTCTAACGCTTTCTTGGTCTGGACTGCACTTATTCCAAGGTCCACGAGATGAAGCCTGCAGGTTACTGGAAGATTTATTTGTTCAACTGAGCTGGAACCCGCAGTGAAAAGGAGATTGACACAGAGGATTCTTTTTTAAGTGAAGTATGTTTTTGTAAAATAATTTAAATATTCCATTGAGTACTGAATTTTAAAATACTAGAAACGAGTATTACCTTTAATTTAGCAGATATATTCTTTTATAAAGAATTAACACAATTGACCTAACAAGTGGCCAAGAGGAAACAGGTATATACACATGGGGAACAAATGCGCACAATTCATTAACCAGAGAAGGATTGCTAGCTGAAAAGATTTCAGCAAGTTCATGAAAAGTGTGGGGAAGAAGTAGGCTACAGAGGGCTTACTCTTAGCCACTGGAGAGGCTATGGCACATGAACACAGAAGGCCAGTGTCTCTTAATGAAACAGTGTTAACAACAGTGAAGTCTTAACAAAACACTTCACACTGTGTGCCGAAGTACTTTCTAAATTTTTCACACTCATTTAATAGATCTTCAAAACCAGCCTATGAGAGATGGGTACCATTTTTATCCCCATTTTATAGATGAACAAACTTAATCACAGAAAGGTTAAGTAAATGGCCCAAGGTAACACAGATATGTAAGTTCTAACTCAGGCAGCCTGATTCCAGAATCTGCATAATTAACCGATACATTCTTCAGCCTATTCAAAAGCTGACGCTACAATGGAAATTCTACTTAGGCAAGTTTCTTCAGTATCTGACTCCATAATGATGAATCTTTTTCTGGAGACAGTTAAAACATATCCATTCAGATAATCTTGGCAAAAACCATGGTTTAGTCAATAATTAAATTTAATTAGCAGATGCTTCCTCTTTCAAAACATAATGAAGCTTCAGATTAATGCTGATATGTGGGACCACAAATGACATTCAAATGACAGGCAAGCCATATTCAAATGTGGCTTTTATGTGTTTCATTAGTAGATGCTTTGAAGCAAACTCTGATCTGTCTTATATTCAAATCATGGAGGAGTGGAACTCAAATCCAGTATCTCAGAAGGTCAGATGGAAACAAAATATTGCCCAAATATCTGTAGTCACAGGAAACTGCCTGAATATTAATTGGTGTAAATCTCAGAGGGGTTCAGAACTCACATGCCAGGTTAACCAGAGATCACAGTGTTAGGTTCACATAGGACTCTGTGCCTCATGCTCAGAGATTATCAGTGTCCTCATCTTTAGAAACAAAACCAGCCTCAGAATGAGGAACTAAGGACACAAAATGGTTAGAAGCTGAGCTGTAGAATTCAAGCCCATCAAGTGATCTCTGATTGTGTTTACTCTAACGCCTGCTTCCTCACTCACTTCAGTTTAACGTCAGCAAAAAATGATATTAAAAGAGGGAATGAAGATAAAAGCATCACAGGACTCTCTCCTTAGAACAAGCTTCAGCACTAAAAGCTAGATGGCAACAACACTTTTTAGCTCATGATTTAAAGAAAGACTCTACTTAATACCATCTTTGGCAATACTAACAATTTATAACTAGGTAGTCGCACTTATTCAGTGTAAATAATTCACTGATGTAAGATTTATCCTCTAAACTCCAGGGACGATATGGGGGGGAACAACTGGTGCCACAAGTATTTATAATTTTTGTTTGCATAAGTCAAGATTCCTGGCAGGAAACACAAATCATTCGAGTTATTTTAAGAAAGAAAAGATTTAAATCAGAGACTGAGGGTTATGATATCATTGGCAGCCCTGGAGTAACAGGAATCAAGGGCCATCACTGAAACTCATGGGTTTAAAAACATGCCACCATAGATGTGATCCAAGGGTGAGGAGCCTGTCTCTGGGCAACTGCCTCTGGATACCCACAAAGTTGGTTAATTCAATTCAAAAGCCTAATTGTGACTGCCACAACTTTTTCTAGACACTCTCCTGGCTTCACAACCTCTTTAGGCCAGCAGAAACAGCATCTGGAATTTGGCCCCTACCTGAAGTCTGCATTCTCAATCTCTTAGGAGTTAATCCAGTCAAAGATGAGCTAATTCATAGTTAGAATCCTAGCTGCAAGGGAACCTGGGAAATGCAGTTTGCTGTTTTTATCTTTTGCAGAATTGAATGGTATATACATATAAAAAAAAAAAAGGTGGGAATTAATGGGTGAATTCCAAACACATTCAGCATGGTGTTCCTGTTTAGTAATTTAATTAAAGTAAAAAAGCATCTTAAGCAAGGTTTTACAAAAACCAAAGTATTATAGTAAGCCTGTTTTTGTTCACTATTTCATGTAAGGAGAGAGAGGAGGGAGTAGAAGTGTGAAGAAGGAAGACAAGGTCTGAGTAATATCCTGTGCATTTCTATTGTCCAGCTGTGGAACATGGAGAAGATCCAAAAACAATAGGTTTTTTTTTTTAATTACTCAAATTTTAAATGTTAACATTCCTGGCTGGAGCCAGGTTTTAAGAATGAATCAGTTAATACCTTTAAAACTATTAGCAGGATTGAAGGCAGAGTACAGGGGTTGGCCTCAGAAACCAATTCTATCCATTTTGTATTTTTGCCCTAAAGGAAATTTAATGCTAAGTGTAACTCAGAATTAGGTTCAAATACCAGCACCTCTACTTTTGTGATCTTAAACAAGCTGCTTGGACTTCAAATGTCCTAATAATTTTGCATGGTAGGAATGAAAATATCATACTTATGGGGTTTTCTGGTGATTAAGTTAACTAGCTTTATAATGTTCCCAGTATAAACGCTAAATGACAGGGTGAAGATAACAAATACAGTAGTAATTCAAAGTTCCCAGAAATTCCAGGAACTAGAATAAAATGAGGCCTTCACTGAGCAGATGGGCCTGAAGTTGGGGTTTTACAGGTAGGAGAACTGGCAGAAGAACTTTGGAGAAAGAGGGAGTAAGTTTTAGAGGTGGTAGATGGGAAGGAGATGGTGAGTAGTTGGTCTAGGGCCATCATTGGGAGGGAGAAAAAAAATAAAGAAGAGACCATGTAAAATCTCCTTGTAACATGATACACTTGTCAGACTTCATGATGGTATTTATGTATGGAGAAATAATGGGGAATTATTTTCTGTGGAGTGCTTTTACCAAGATATACCTGGTCTAAGTTGCTTATAGAAAACAAATCAGAATTTTTTTCCTTTATGGGATACAGAATCCTGGAAAATGTCACTGTTAGTTATGTAATATTATCCTAACATATAACGGAGATGTTTATGAATGAAAGAATTCTCTTTGTGTAACTGATGCCTCTCATGCATTATTTAGGCAACTTATTTGTAAAACCTGATTCTGGGCATGCACTAACAGAGAGAGCAAGAACCTGGGAGTTGCATTGGCAGTCTCAGATTTCTCCAGGATTTACCTGTATCTAGCAATTGCCTGTGCCCTTAGAGTTATTAGAAAAGTTTGATACAAGAGACAATCTGTAGTTCCCGATTGTCTGGTTTAACAATCTGACTCCTCAAATTACCTAACTAGCACAAAGAATTCATTTAGTGGATAGTGGGTGCAACACATCCAGTGAAGCAAGGACTTGTACTCATGTAACAGAAGGCAGTCATTGGAGAAGAAAGTTGTAACTGAACTTTGGAGAGTTTTAAATTCAAGGTTTTGGAATTTGGATTGCAGCCCGTATTAAGGGAATAATAAGAGTGATGGATGAAATAGGGTGACATAATATGTTAACCCAGTAAAACAGTATGTAGGACAATAGCAAAGAGATGAGATTTTAGGTAAAGGGTCTTGTAGATGACTGTAATGGTTCAGGAAAAAGTGCTGAGAACACTGTAAAGGCTTGAACAAATGCTCGATATAGTTAAAATCGACAGTCCTTAGAGGTTTATTGACAACACAAAATAAGGAGCTAAAAATAGTTTTTAGGATCTTTGAAGGGTGCTATCTGGAACAGAAACAGGTAAGTTTAAAGGTAGCTTGACATTGTATAAAAGTTAAGGACCAATGAATCAAAGTAGCAACTGGAAGAATTTGTATAAAGTTATCTCTGATCAAGGGTATATTTTATAGCCCAAATACTCAAATTTGAAAGCCTGAATATAACATGATCCTTGCTACTTCTCCCAAGGGGAGAAAACACAGCATTAATCTATAAAAAAGTTCCCAATTCATAAACTAACCCACATTTAATTTTAGAATCATAGCCCCCACCCCAGGTAATCATCACAGCAGAAACGTTCCAGAAATATTCTCTGGGATAAATCAGAGGCTTTGAGATAAAAAAAAAAAATAGGCCCCAGAAAGTGTTAATATGGCAGCTGAAATTTTAGTGATGACTTTAGAAAGAAAAACTCCAGGTGACTTGAGGATGAAAGATCACTTTGATCAAGAAGAAGTAACTCTCGGGGCACCTGGGTGGCTCAGACGGTTAAGCACCAGTCTTTATGGTTTGTGGGTTCGAGCCCCGCGTCGGGCTCTGTGCTGACAGCTCAGAGCCTGGAGCTTGCTTCAGATTCTGTGTCTCCCTCTCTCTCTGCCCCTCCCCTGCTCACAATCTGCCTGTCTCTCTCTCAAAAATAAATAAACATTAAAAAAATTAAAAAAAAAGAAGTAACTCTCAAATGGGGTTAATTTATCCCCCTTGGGACACTTAACAATGTCTGGAGACATTTTTGTTGTCACAACCCAGGAAAGCTGCTGAGCATCAGACAATGTACAGGAAAATCCCCTTCCCCACCAAAAAAGAATTATCCACTCCAAAATATCAATAGTGCTGAGGTGAAAAACCCTGGCACAAAGTAAATGAGTAAGCCTGTGTGACCATGCTTATTTTTCAGAAAAGAAAACAAGAGCTAAGAGAAATGACCAAATTTATGCCATCTGAGTCCTAACCTGATACGATTTTATAACATTTCCTCTTTAAAATACACCTCTATCAATAAAGAAAAATGTATATGCTCTCATACATATTGAGTGTACATAAATGTTGTGGCCCTTTCAAGGGTAGAATAAAAATCCTCAGTGTATGGGGTGCCTAGGTGGCTCAACGGGTTGAGCATCTGATTTTGGCTCAGGTCATGATCTCGTGATTTATGAGTTTGAGTCCCCCCATAGGGTTCCCTGCTGTCAGCCAGGAGCCCGCTTTGGATCCTCTGTCTCCCTCTCTCTCTGCCCCTCTGCCACTTGTGCTCTCAAAAATAAAGAAACATTAAAAAAAAAATTCTCACTGTAGCCTTCAGAAAGTTCTAAGAGAAATACATAACTGACAGAAGAGTAAGCCTTCCTAAATAATTCAAGTCATCTGTATCATTTGTTTATACAAATATCTTTTGTATAAATATAAGCCTAACTTGAGAAAGAAATAAGCCTAACTTCAGAAAATCACTTAATCACTTGCAGATTTTATTCTTGAAGGAAAAAACTGACTTATTTGTTCATATGGATTTTGAAATTCTATTCCTATGTGGGCCATTTATTTTAATCTTGGATAAATAAATTCAATCTTATCCAGTTAGTTATATTTAAGGGGAAAGCACAATCATTGTGATACATTATAGACACTGCTGTAAAGCTAATATTGGGCATAAAAAATTTTGTAAGTTAATGATAGCATATAACCTCAAAGAAATGATAAGGACAAAAATAGACAAAATTTACTTTCTTATCCAACTAGTGAGTAAAAAATATCCTTTCATCCCTCTCTTTAGGAAATATTTATGATCATCTACTGTTTGTCAAGGTCTATGCTAAATGTTTAGGAAATAAAAATGGGCATCATGGTACCATCCTAAATAAGTTCACAGTTAAATGGAGAAAAGCAATTGGAAAAAAATTTCATAAACCATAATAGTGGTATTTCAGGATTGTGTCCATAGAATGCAAACTCTTAGAAGCTTAATTATGCAGAAATTGTACTAGGGAGGGCTCTCTCGATCAACACCTACAGAGGAAGGGAAGGAAGAGAGATCTGACAGAGGGAATGGTTGGTCTGCCATACAGTCTCAACAATGTCTTCAGCTGATCCTACCACAAGAAGCCCTGAAGATAAAATGGCCCTTCAGAGTAGCCCTAAATTGGGACAAAAGGATCTTCAAAATCCCGTAAATAAGTCATGAAATGTATTCTGCCCCCAAGAAAGGGCAAGAGTTTGGGTCAGGCATCTACAGGTGAGGGAAATTTCCAGAGGGCTGACAGCTGATGGTTATCAGTGGAAGCATTCTCTACAATGGGGAGTAAGTCATTCAGTCCTAAAGGAGCATTTGGGTGAAAAGCACAGCGAGTCCCCAAGTGGTATGGATACAGAGTGCTATGGGGCTTAGTTGAAAATAATGAACTCATTGTGTTATGTGGGAAGAAAATACAAGTTGAGTGTAATGTTACTGAAGAGGTATTTGCCCCAAAACTTGGGCCATGGTAAAGATTATTTCAAGTGAGAAAGCAAGGGAATCATTTTCTAGGCAGATGAAACAGCATGTAAAAAGCAATGGAGTCAAAATACCAAAGCATTAACCAGAGAAAGGTCTAAGCTTAACCTAAGTGGAGCTTAGAGTAAATGTTAGAGAGGGAGAAGATGGGGCTAAAGAGGGGGCTTGGGAAATAATTCTAAAAGGACCTTGCAGGGGCACCTGGGTGGCTCAGTCAGTTAAGCATCTGACTCTTGATTTTGACTCAGGTCATGATCTCACGGTTTGTGGGATACAGCCCCATGCGGGGATCTGTGCTGACAGCGTGGAGCCTGCTTGAGATTCTGTCTCTCTCTCTGCCCCTCCCCCATTCTCTCAAAATAAATAAACATTCAAATAAAACATGACAGTATTTTATAATATAGCTTAAACTTGAGAAGCAGAAAAATATTTGCAATTAAATATACTAATTACAGATATAATGAATTATTTTTGACTTTAATAAAATCCAATAAAAATAATCTTTTTATTTTTTTGAGGCAGGGGAGGGGCAGAGGGGGAGAGAGAATCCTCAACAGGCTCCATGCTCAGCACAGAGCCTGATGCAGGGCTCAGTCTCCTGGACCCTACAATCATGACCTGAGGTGACATCAAGAATAAGATGTTTAACCAACTGAGCCACCCAAGCGCTCCTAAAAAACAAGAGATAAAATATGAGCTAGCACAACAGTCTGACAGGAAGACATTGATGGCAGAGAAATATTTACCTACTCATAAAATAAATATTTATTGAGCAGTTTTAGATTGGCAGACCTAAGAGACAGACCCTGGAATGAAGATTCCTACACAACTGGTATTTTAAGGACACACTCTCAGAGACCAGTGAGAGAGTAGGAGCCAAGAGATGGAAAGGAGAATTTAAGCAAGCTCTGAGCCTCAGCCTGAAGTTTAAGTTGCACTTCCAGTATTCTCACAGTCTTTGGGTGAAGTCCACCCAGAGTGGCTGTGTAAACGCCCAGGCTGTTCCAGCTCTCTGTGCACATAAGCAAAGTGTTCCAGTAGCCGAAGGATTCAGACAACGGATGTGTTAAAAGTAAAGCACAGGGTAGCTTGGAGACAGGCACAGAGAAGTGGGAGAAGGAATTCTAGGGGATCTGAGCAGGTCTAGGAGATGTGAAGTCACCATTCAGATGGGCACTATGAGTACAAGGGTCAGCAAGACATAAAGTGTTCCTGCACTAACACAACTTACATAAGTTGAAAAATGCAGACTATAATCAAAGAGACAAAAAATATTACCAAGATAATGATGATTTATGTAAGTATGATAAAGTGAATTAACATGTAAAAAAAAGAGAAAATAAGGAGAAAAAAACTTATTTTATAGTATGGAGTCAGGAAAAGCCTCTCAGACAATGGGATATTTGTACAGATACATGAAGCTTGAGTCTTCATGAAATAAAAAGAGAGCTAGACAACAAGAAAATATTATTAAAAGGGGGGGAGGAAAAAATCCAGTAGAATAAAATCTATATTAAAAGCATAAAAAATCAGGGGCACCTGGGGGGCTCAGTTGGTTAAGTGTCCGACTTCAACTCAGGTCATGATCTCGCAGCTTGTGAGTTCGAGCCCCATGTTGGGCTATGTGCTGACAGCTCAGAGCCTGGAGCCTGCTTCAGGTTTTGTGTCTCCCTCTCTCTCTGCCCCTGCCCCACTCACACTCTGTGTGTATCTCTCTCTCTCAAAAATAAACATTAAAAAAAGTTTATTAAAAGCATAAAAAATGAATTACATAAAACAGAGACTACAAGTCCAACATAGCAAGCTCCCTTACATACTACTTTCTTTTCTTAATCTTTATTTATTTTTGAGACAGACAGAACATGAGCGGAGGAGGGGCAGAAACAGAGGGAGACAGAGGGAGACACAGAATCCAAGGCAGGCTCCAGGCTCTGAGCCATCTGGACAGAACACATGATGCAGGGCTCGAACTCACAAACCATGAGATCATGACCTGAACCAAAGTCGGTCGCTTAACTGACTAAGCCACCCAGGCGCCCCATCCCTTAGATGGTACTTTAAAAGCCTGAATTGTAAAGGCTGTGTGTAGAGGAACAAGAAATCAATAAAGCCTGGGATCCAAGAAGAATGGGAATACAGATCAAAGACTCCACATACAAGTCCAGTTCCTTCAAGAACACACCTTCAGAGGGTAACCTAATAAAAACTGGCAGGGCTGCATGTCTGCTTTAGCCATGACTTTGCATAGAACACTGCGGGACAGACAAAATTCTCCAATGCTTAACCACTTGTCTCTACTCAGGTGGATTTGGGGTCTAAATTCACACTATCTCTATGGTCTAAAAAGTCTAAGATGAAAAATTAGAATTACATGATCCCAGGATGAGTGTCCCTGGGTTCGCGGCAGAAGTAAACACAAATCCTCACTGGAACAACACACTATAATTATAGGCACTAAAGTTTCAAGAAACGTGAGGTCACAATAAAAAAAAAATCATTAAATCCATAACTATGACAGGCAAACTATGAAAGGGAACTGAAAGAAACAACAAAGTACAAAATTAAACCCACTAGGATGGGCGATTTTGGTTTTAGTAGATATAGAATACAATATAAATTTGCTTAATGCATTTATAGGACTGAAAGCTTAACAAAAGAAGAAATATAAAAATCATCAGCATTTCTCATGCTGTCCAATTAGATAAACATGAGGTTATTAGTTACTTCCCAAATATATTTGAAGTGATGAGGCAAAACCATTATTGAGATACACTTGTAAACCAGATACTGTTTGTAGGTTTTAGGAATCATTCCTACCCATCTATAACTCTCCCTAATATGACAGGGGCATAAAGTCTGGAAACTACATTTCTCAGTGTACATTACCAGCAGAGTTTCAGCTGCTGAAACATTGGCTAGATCAAGCCAATGAAAAGCACCTGCAAGAGATTTGGATGGCACAAGGCAAGGAGAACATTATTTTTCTCTGGCAGCTGCATCTAGGAACATGAGCATCAGCAGATGGTAGATTTCCTGAAATCCACCCTCCTGACTTTTGCTCCCCAAGGCTTCAATGGTTGTGTGAGCCTCTAATTCCCAATGTTACACCAATTCCTGTTGGCAATACCTAGACTAGGTGCTGTTTTCCTGACCAAGGCTTAGCCAGTGATCTAAGAGGCATAGCCAAGGACATGAGGAATGAGTAACAGTATCCACAAGGAGCTTTTAAAGGGAGTCCTGACAGCAGGGATTTATAGTTAGAGCTGAATTTTGACAATTGGATTAAATACTGAGATTCAGAAACATGGGATCAGTAATGGAACAGCTGAGCAAACTCTGCTGAGCCTCTTCCTTGATGCCAAGACAAAACAGGCATGAATAGACAGATTCTGCAATATAATTAGCGGAATTTTTCAACTTATAAAAAATGGATCATCATAAATATCCTAAAAACCTGGACAGGATGTCAGAATCCCATCAAATTAATGTGATCACAAACAAGATGAAAAATTAGGAAAATGTCAAGCTTAAGAGCTAAATCACTGACAAAAGTTAGGCTTACTCCGATAATGAAAGACTCCCATGGCCATGTTAAATGATGGCTCCCTGGTCACTACTTCGTTTCTTGGATTTAACTATTTGTACTCATTTTCATTTAAGGAAATGTGAACTATTTTCAGATGTTGCAAATGTTGCTGAACATTGGCCCTGAAAGCTTAGGGAATATACCCCAATTTTCCTCAATATACACACTCACAGAAACAAGTCAACTCTACAGTATTCAGGCTTCTCAATTATAGAGTCGTTTTGTGCTGGTTTTCCGTACAGAGAAACAGTAAAACATTTTAAGCTTTTAGAGTCTTCAATTACAAAGCACATATAAATCACTTGGCAACATTCTCATATTCCACGCTTACTATGTCTCACTAAATAATATTTAAAGGATTTCTGCAATTTCATTTTGAAATTTGTTTCAGCACAGTTGAATTTATACTTGGACGTGATGTCTCAGCAGTCATGCTACATACTCACAAACTCCAGAAAAATGAGGTTTTAAAAACATTTTACGGCCAATAATTCTATTTTTCCTATGTCAATTCCACAAACCCTTGAGAAACTGCACTTGCTATGAGACATGAGACCACCAATAAGCACTGTGCAGCTGAGTGTATGAATGTCACCTAACTGTTGACAAGTTTTCTTCTTCCCACTGTAAGCTATGAGAAATAAATGAGGAGAAAGACCTTGATTTATCCATCCGGCATTCTTTGAATTTACAGTCCACCTAGATTGTTACTGTCAAGCAATCAATCTATCCACTCCCACATCCCATGACCCCATAGGTCAAAGGTGCTCTCCCTCGTCACCTGGCCACTCTCTCACACTCAATAATCACGCAGCCACTTCGTAACAGTTTTTGGAGTTTAACTGAGCCCAGTCTGGCCACTGAGGGGTTAGAATGGGCATCAACAAAGGTCTGGAGTCAGAACATTATCACTGCTTAGATGGAAGTGCCTTGTTAAACTGACAGTCCTCTTGGCTGACACACCCGGCCTTTTCGGCTATTTCACTCAAGAGTAGGGATTTTGATAAATGTCTTCCAAGGTAGGATAAATGGCTTTCCTCCACTAGTAATAGTGGCTTTTAAAGGAAAAATGCCTGGATGGACATCAGTTTCAATAGGTAATGCTGTACTTCTCCATCTATTTATTTATCTTGCTAGCACAGTAGCACCTAATAGGCTGTGTGACCCTTTATGAAATGGAACTTTTATCAAAACCTACAGTGTGGGGGCGCCTGGGTGGCGCAGTAGGTTAAGCGTCCGACTTCAGCCAGGTCACGATCTCGCGGTCCGGGAGTTTGAGCCCCGCGTCAGGCTCTGGGCTGATGGCTCAGAGCCTGGAGCCTGTTTCCGATTCTGTGTCTCCCTCTCTCTCTGCCCCTCCCCCGTTCATGCTCTGTCTCTCTCTGTCCCAAAAATAAATAAAAAACGTTGAAAAAAAAATTTTTAAAAACCTACAGTGTGCTCCATATACATTTGAATCAAATGATCATAAAAATTATATTGAGTAGGTACTTTCATTATCTCTATTTTTAAAAGAAACAACAAAGATATCAGCTTGCAGATCGCTGGTTTCCAACCCCTGGTTACCAATCCAAACCCTGTGGTATCAAAGCCCATCTATATCCCATGATCTCACACCCACTACCTCTGTTTACAAAGCACTTTCACACGCATTCTTTTCTTTTACAACTAAGCCAAGCCCATCATTTTAAAGGGGTTGGGAGTAGTATTTAAAGCACTAATTTTTAATGAATCTTTTTAGATGTTCTGATATAAAAGGTACTGCATGGACTTCACAGAACTGGCCATTAAAAACCTTTAGGCCGATGAAGTACATTCTAGAGTGATTTCCTTCCTGAACACTTAGTTGGATCAAGTGTAAGTTTAAACAGAGTCTGAGGCAAAGAAAAACATTTTGCTCTTCAGCAAGAAGTTACACAGACTTCGTGAACTATTCCAAAGCAGCACGGCTATACTGCAGATGCTATAGGAGAAACAAACAGACTTGATCAAGTCTACTTTACAATGATTATTAGCGGGGTGCCTGGGTGGCTCAGTCGGTTAAGCAAGCTGACTCTTGATCTCAGCTCAGGTCATAATCTCGCAGTTCCTGAGTTCATCGGGCTCTGCACTGACGGTGCACAGCCTGCTTGGGATTCTGTCTCTCCTTCTCTCTGCCCTTCCCCCGTGCGTGCTATCTCTGTCTCCCTCCCTCCCTCTCAAAATAAACAAACATTAAAAATTTTTAAATGATTATTAGTGGATGGAACCAGTATGTGCTATGCTGGAAGGCAATTATCAAGAATCCTCTCCCTCCAAAAAGTGGTCAAGAGCAGAAAAAGCTAGTTTTGTCAGCCAGGAGGACCAACAGCTTAACTATTATATACTTGTTATCAATATTATTTTAGTTCATTATTTTTTTAGGTTTATTTATTTATTTTTGTGACAGAGAGAAAGAGAGGGAGAGAGCACAATCAGGGGCGGGGTAGAGAGAGGGAGAGAGAAAGAATCCGAAGCAGGCTTTGCACTGTCAGCATAGACCTCGATGTAGGGCTCAAACTCACAAAGCATGAGATCATGACTTGACCCGAAATCAAGAGTTGGACACTGAACCTACTGAGCCACCCAGGCGCCCCATTACTATATAGAATATTTATTTATATTTTCAATATTATACATAATGAGATATTTTTGAATGCCTTCCAAATATGTTTAGAAATGGTCACTTATAGGTACACCTGGGTGGCTCAGTCGGTTAAGCGTCTGACTTCGGCTCAGGTCACAATCTGACTGTTTGTGAGTTAGAACCCTGCATCGGGCTCTGTGCTGACAGCTCAGAGCCTGGAGCCTGCTTTGGATTCTGAGTCTCCCTCTCTCTCTCTCTGCCCCTCCTCTGTTCACACTCTGTCTGTCTCTCTCTCTCCAAAATATATAAACACTGAAACAATTTTTAAAAAATGATCACTTATAAGTGAAAAATATCAGACCAGCCTCAGACATATGTGCCACACCAAAAAGTGAAAGACAAAGAAGCAATTTCTAGGAAATTTTATGGAATAAAATTATGACTTCAAATTTCATAGCCAACTAAGTGTTAACCTATGGGTAAGGGCATAAGAAAGATATCTGCAGGTATTTGAGGGTAGACAACATGGAGTGTTTCATACCATTTCTGAAGAAAACAGTGACATTTTTCCAACTTATGAAAACTGCTAAAAAATAAAAGTTCAAGAAGAGAAGAACAGGGACTAAAGCATTTGAAAGTGAACATTAAAGCCCACTAATGTGAAAATGTATAGATCCCTCTTGTTATAACAGAGTTACAGATTAGAACTTAAAAGTTAAATATCTCTTAAATGAACATATCTTTAATGTAAAAATATATTATATTTTAACTTTATCTACATTCTATAATAATTGAACACTGAATATGCTTTAAACAAAGACCTGGAAGGTGTAAATGAGTAGGAAAGTGAAGTATGTTAAAATCTTGTCTTCAAGACAGAAGGGGAAAATGTAAATAAATAATTTCAGTTCCCCATGAATGATAAACATAAAGAAATACGTTAAGAAATGATTTTGGAAGACTTAACTACCAGAACAATTAGAATTAAAAATAATTTGTTACTTCATTTTTACACAAATGGCATCTAGAGCAAAACATGAAATAAGAAAAAAGTCATTTTATAATAGAAAAGTTTATAATCTATAATGTTATTGTATATGTTATGAACCTTCAGTGGAAACTCTGACTTGGAACTCTGTATGTGTCTGGATAGGACATACAAACTCTGTGCCTTTAGTTTAAGGTATTAGAGAGAGACACCAACATCAGTCTTGGGAAATTCCATGAGCTAGAACTGAAAAGGACTTGACTTAGGGTCAATAACATGTACAATACAAGCCTCAATCATTTGGTCTATTCCGTTAGAAAAGCCATCCAATATTTTAATTCTATGAAAAGAAACCACAGGCCGCAAATGGTGTCACTTAAGCTAAGTTCCCAAATCAGAGCTTAATACTGAATCTAACTGCAGTTTCAACCTCCCCCAAAGATGTACTCTTAACCAGTCATTCAGCAATTTTCCAATCAGCACCATTGAGTCAGCCACAGGTCCCTCTCAATCTCTCAAAGGAGGATGATGTAATGTGTGTGCATGGTAAGACTCCCTGCTCCCCCCACTATGGGAAAGCAATTTTACTTGAACAATGCTTTTCTTTGGCTGATAAGTTTCTTGCTTTACCCTCCTTCTAAAAAAAAACCTTACATTTTGTACAGCTTCTCACAGCTCTCCTCTAACTTGCTAGATGGGATGCTGCCCAATACATGAGTTGTTTAATAAAGCCAACTGATTCTTCAAACTTTCTTGGCTGAATTTTTTTTTAACTGATTCTAACTCCCTTTTCCAGCAACCACCTTTCATTGCATCAAACACTAAACCTTGCCACAAAGAATGTGTTCAACCCACCATCCCCTAAATAAATCATATATGCCATTTAGGTAACACAAATGGTTCCCTATTTGTCCTTCACTGTGTCTGTATGCGTGTGTGCACATGTGTGCACATGCATGTTGCAGAAGATGGGCAGGTAAAGAACCTTCAGTTGTTCTTCAACGACTAACTCCCTAGTTTTCATAGCCACTTTTTAAAAAAATTTTTTAACGTTTATTCATTATTTTTGAGAGAGAGAGACAGACAGACAGAGCGCAAGCAGGGGAGGGGCAGAGAGAGAGGAAGACACAGAATCCGAAGCAGGCTCCAGGCTCTGAGCTGTCAGCAGAGAGCCCAACGCGGGGCTTGAGCCCATGAACTCTAAGATCATGACCTGAGCCGAAGTTGGACGCCCAACCGACTGAGCCACCCAAGCACCCCATCATAGCTACTTTTCATTTCTGCTCTTTACTCTTTGCTGACGCCAAGTCCAGGGCCTGTTTGCTAATGCTCTGAAGCCCCTCCCAGCATGTTATTATCGCCCGTGCCAATTTCATCTTTTGTTTTATTCTCATCTGCTTTCTGGTTCATCGATATATATCTAGATATTTCTATGTTTCTGTGCATATATATTCATCTCATCTATGTAGATACAAAGATATTAGAGATCAGGAATCAAACTCTCCAAGTGCTAAACTTTTTTCACCTGGGTATTAGGAGTTTTTTAATTTACTGTCTTTTTCTTCCCTTAAAATGATTATACATATATTCAAATATTGAAATAGTTATTATAAGAAATTCTGTTAGCATCCTCTCAGCTGTCTATTTCACTTGGTAATTTATCCTAAAGTATAGTAAAATAACTGTTACAGGGTGTGTGAATAAGCATATTTGTGGCAATTGATTTTTATTATACAAAAAACGGAAAAACTAATCATCAACATTGGATTTATTAAATTATGGTAGAGCTAATCAATGGAATATTATGCAGTCATTGGAAATTATAATCTAATCATATATCGGCATTGTAATGTAAAAAGGCCTATCATAATGTGTTTTTCAGTATTTGGGAATATATGCTTAGAAAATGTCTGGAATTATCAATATCAAACATGAGCAAAAGTATCATCTGGGTAATAGTTTGACTTCCTTATTTTTCTCTTTTTTCTTGATTTTTTTTTTGTACAAATAAACATGTGTTACTCCTGTACTCAGAAAAAAACCTGATTCCAGTTTGAAAAATACAGAGGGAGAGTGCCAACATAAAATGATATTTATGACACTAACCAATACTATTTGGAAAGAAGCTGGCATCTTAGTATTTGTCTTCACAACGTACCTTGAATTTTTGACATTTTTAAGCTACTTTTAATAAGAACCACTCTTTCTACTATTTTTCTTGCCATTGTTTTCCAATTAGCAGTGCAGATATAACTGAACATATTTCACCTTATGTGGTGGTTGAAAAACATTGCAACACCTTAATTTTTTGTTATTGCGTACATACCAAATGTTTTATAAAATGGTACCAATTCTTGTGGAGATGATAGCTTGCAAAAAAAGAAAAAGAAAAGAAGCAGGCTAACTGGAGTGATTCATAGCTATCATACTGTAAGTTAAATTGCAATATTTCACATACTCTCAGCATTTAAACTAATTCAAGTGCATTTTGTGAGTATCCTTCTCCAGACTTTATTACCAGCATTGGTTCTACATCTACTTTTGTATGAAACTGCTCGTCTAACCCAGATTTTCCCCAATGACAATAGCAATATCACTGGTGTCAGTGAGCTTTTCACCAGTAATCTGAATTTCTCGGCTTTATATTCAAGGCCATAACTTTCTTTGAATGATGCCATATATGTATTATCATCTTCATGTTTAAGTTACCTTTGCTGAAACACTAACTAATGTCTAAAAAATCCTGGATTCTATAAAACCGAGTTTGAAAACAGTTTAAAGGCCTTCAAATACATTTTTTACAATACCCTAATTCCTGTAATAAATAATTTTCAGTTTCACTCTTCCTTTAAGTCTTCAGGAGAATACAATCTTTCATTTCAGCAGTGTGTTTTCCAAAAGTCCCATCTATTTCATTTACTTTTCCCATTTATTTACATATTTACCATCTGGAGGATATGTGGCTTTACTGTGACTATATAATCTGTCCACCTTGGTGCTAGTGAAATTTCTGTCTATCTGTTGCTGGAAAGGCAAGATGGTGATGTTCACTGCTCTTCATTTTTCAGTCTTCTCCCAGTGCTTCTGTGCTTACCGAAACAAAGTCTCTTTTCCCTCACTGTCCTCACTCCCTTGGAGCTTTAAGAAGGAATGAACACTAATAATAGCAATAAATTATAATTTTCAACATATATTCCAACCATGGAGCCCCTATTTCAGACCTAACATTGCCCATGTGGTTTATATTTTCAGGGATGTGTTGGTTACTACCACCTCCCCACTTGCTGCTCAACTATTTCCTTGGAGTTGCAGGATTATAAGAAATGTAGGGACCAAGGAGACTTCCAGGGAAGAAGGAAGAGTAGGAGGAAGAGCCTAAGCTCCCCTCATCCCACTGACACAACTAGATAACATCCACAACAGTGTAAATAACCCAGAAAACAACCCCAAGACTGGCACAACAGACTCTCCACAGCTAAATATAGAGAAAAGGCTGCAGGGAAGAGGATAGAAAGGGTGGAGACGGGTTCAGGAGCAAATGGACAGAGAGGACTATCCACAGGATGGAGGGACATGGCAGGCACACGGAGGGAAGAGGAGCAGACCCCCACACTAGGCACCCCAGACACAGGGAGCCCACAATGGGAAGACAAATTCTTACAACATTTGGCTTTGAAGATCAGAGGGGCCTATCTTGGGAAGTTCTTAAAATCAGTGGGGCTTAACATCTAGAACTATAAAAATCAGCTGGGCTCAGCTCTGGGAGAGCCAGGAGGGTGATAGCAAACTGAGTCTCTGCACTTCAAGAGAAAGCATAACAGCCCCCACTGAGATACAGCAGAGAAGCAGGTTGAGGGGCGCTGGGGTGGCTCAGTTGGTTAAGTGTCCAACTTCAGCTCAGCTCATGATCTCACGGCTTGTGAGATCAAGCTCCACATCAGGCTCCTATGCTGACAGCTCAGAACCTGGAGACTGCTTCAGAGTTTGTGTCTCTGCCTCTTTCTGCCTCTCCCCTGCTCGCACTCTTTTTCTCTCTCTCTCTCAAAAATAAACAAACATTTTCAAAAAAGAAGGAGCAGGTTGAAAAATGCCCAGGATATAAGAGAAGGAGATTTATTTAATCTCAGAAGATGTGCTGGAGGGCAGGGATCTCTGGAAGACTTCTCAAAGAGTACAAAAGCTTGTGGGTGTCATTTCCCTCCTTTGCTCCCCAGCCTAGATACAAGGACAAGTGTGGGAACTAGCACAGCACCACCATCCTCTGCGTAGCTTGCTATAAGCCAGTCCCACGCTCATGTTCTGCTGCAGATCTTCACCCTCCGATCCAACCTCAGCAGTTCTCCCGGCAGCTTGCAGGCCCCTCCCATAGTGCAAATGCATAGACATTGGTACAGCACACGGTGCCCTCATACTCTCCTGCAGACCCACCCCCTCCAATACACACTTGGCTGGAGGCTATCTAAAGCGGTGCCACAAGCTTGGCAGTGTGCAAGTAGCCCCAACAGGGACCAGCACCACTCCAAAGTGATCCCTGCCTCAAGAAGAGGGGAAGATAACCATACACCAGTCTGACTGAGGCCCCAGCAGCAGCCTCTGGTCTGACTGTAGTCCCCAAAGACCAATGAAAGCTTCTTGGGTACAACAAGGGGAAAATGCCCTGCAGTTGGGTGCTACTGCATCTCTGACAAATGCTTGGTCTCACTCAACTCAAGCACAAGCAGGTCCCACACTGGACCACTAACAACACAGGGAAAAAATGTTGCCCACAACTGGCAGAGAGCAAGTGTAGGTGAGAGGATTAAAGGCAAAAGCAGCTCAGCCACAACAGCAGGATACATGCAACACATGGGTGATATTCCTGAAGCATGAGGTTCTGGTGAACAGGGGACATTGCACTGCAGGACACGATGGGACCTTTTTTCCTTTCTTTTTTTTGTTTAAACATTTATTTATTTATTTTGAGAGAAAGAGAGAGAGCGCATGAGCAGAGGAGGGGCAGAGAGGGAGGTAGAGAGAGAATCCCAAGCAGGCTCTGCATCTCAGTGCAGCTCAATCCCACGACCCATGAGATTATTGCCTGAGCTGAAATCAAGAGTTGGATGCCTGGCCAACTGAGCCACCCAGGTGTCCCTGTCTCCTCATTTAGCAGGACCTTTTTTTTTTTTTTCATAAGGCAACTACTTTTAAGAGCAGGAGATGTAGCTGACTTTCCAAACACACTGAAAAAGACACAGAGAGTTAGACAAAATGAGGAGACAGAAAAATACAGTCCAAATTAAAGAACATGATAAAATCACAGCAAGAGAGCTAAATGAAATGGAGGTAAGTAATATGCCTTACAAATAATTTAAAGTAGTTGCATAGGGGCACATACACCCCAAAGTTTAGGGCAGTACTCTCAACAATAGCCAAATTATGGAAAGAGCTTAAATGTCCATCAACTGACGAATGGATCAAGAAATCGTGGTTTAGGGGCGCCTGGGTGGCACAGTCGGTTAGGCGTCCGACTTCAGCCAGGTCACGATCTCGCGGTCCGTGAGTTCGAGCCCCGCGTCAGGCTCTGTGCTGATGGCTCAGAGCCTGGAGCCTGTTTCCGATTCTGTGTCTCCCTCTCTCTCTGCCCCTCCCCCGTTCATACTCTGTCTCTCTCTGTCCCAAAAATAAATAAAACGTTGAAAAAAAAAAAAAAAAGAAATCGTGGTTTATATACACAATGGAATACTACGTGGCAATGAGAAAGAATGAAATCTGGCCTTTTGTAGCAATGTGGATGGAACTGGACAGTGTGATGCTAAGTGAAATAAGCCATACAGAGAGAGACAGATACCATATGTTTTCACTCTTATGTGGATCCTGAGAAATTTAACAGAAGCCCAGGGGGGAGGGGAAGGGGAAGAATAGTTACAAACAGAGAGGGAGGGAGGCAAACCGTAAGAGACTCTTCAAAACAAACTGAGGGTTGATGGAGGGTGGGAGGGAGGGGAGGGTGGGTAAAGGGTATTGAGGAGGGCACCTGTTGGAATGAGCACTGGGTGCTGTAGGGAAACCAATTTGACAATAAATTTCATATTTAAAAAAAACAACAAAAACCAAATAATTTAAAGTAATGGTCATAAAGGTACTCATTGGACTTGAGAAAAGAGTGCAGGATCTCAGTGAGACCCTCAACAAAGAAACAGAAAACAAAAAAGATTTAACCAGAGAAGAAGAGGTCAATAAGTGAACTTAAAAATATACTAGATGGAATCAATGGTACACTAGCAGAAGCAGAACAATGGATTAGCAACCTGAGGACAGAGGAATGGAAAGTAATCAGCTTAAAAGGAGAGAGAAAAAAATCACAATAAATGAAAATGGAGTAAGGGAAGGCAGTGACCTATCATAGTCGTATAACACTCACCCAGAAAGAGAAGAGAGAGAAACGGGTGCAGAAAACATATATAAAGAAATAATAGCTAAAAACTTATTGAATCTGGAGTAGGAAACAAAAATCCAGATCCAGGAGGCACAGAGAGCCCCCAACAAAAGCAACCCAAAGAGGTCCACACCAAGACTCACAGTAATTAAAACAGCAAAAAGTAGTGATAAAGAGAAAATTTTAAAAGCAGCATGAGAAAGAAAATAGTTACATGCAAGAGTAATGCTGAAAGGCCATCAGCTGATCTTTCAGCAGAATCTTTGGAGGTCAGAGGGAATGGCATGATATATTCAAAGTGCTGAGTTTAGAATTGAAGGAGAGAGAGTTTCCCAGACAAACCAAAGTTAAAGGAGTTCATCACCACTAAACCAGCCTTACAAGAAATGTTCAAGGGAACTCTGAGTGGAAACGAAAGGCCATAAGCAGGAGTAAGAAAAGTAGGAAGCACAGAGGCAATAAAATTAAGTCTATCTATAAAAATCAGTCAAGAGATTCACAAAATAAAAGGTTGTACAGTATGACACCATATACCTAAAATGTGATGGGGAGAGAAATAAAGAATGGGTTCAAATTTAAGTGACCTTCAACTTGACACAGACTGCTATAGGCCTAAGATGCTAGAGATAAGCTTAATGATAACCACAAATCAAAAACTGGAAATAGGCAAAAAAATAAAGAGAAAGGAATCCAAATATATCATTAACTAAAGCCAACTAATTGTGAGAAAAGAGAGCAAGAGTAGAAAGGAACAGACAACTTCAAAAACAACCAAAAAATACATAACAAAATGGAAATGAGTATTTACCTATAATTACGATGAATGTAAATGGACTAAATGCTCCAATTAAGAGACATAGGATGACAGAATGGATAGAAAAGCAAGACTCATTTACATGCTGCCTTCAAGAGACTCACTTTAGACATAAAGACACATGCAAACTGAGGAATGGAAAAGCATTTATGATGCAAATGGAAGGGAAAAGAAAGCTGGGGTAGCAATATTTATATTGGACAAAATAGACTTTAGAACAAAACTCATAACAGGAGACAAAGAAGGTCACTATGTAGTAATAAAGGGGACAATCTAATAAGATATGATAATTGCAAATATTTATGCACCTAACATGGTAACACCCAAATACATAAAGCAGCTAATAACAAGTATAAAGGAAGTAACTGATAGTAACACAACAATCAGTAGAGGACTTTAACACTCCACTTCCATCAATGGATATAGATCATCCAAATGCAAAATCAAAAACCAAACAGTGGCTTTGAACAACACATTGGACCAGATGGATCTAACAGATATATTCAGAACATTCCAACCTAAAAAAAGCAGAATACACATTATCTTTTTTCTTTTTTTAAATTTTGTTTATTTATTTTAGAGAGAGAGAGAGAACA
Organism: Leopardus geoffroyi; assembly: GCF_018350155.1. Lineage (NCBI taxonomy): Eukaryota > Metazoa > Chordata > Mammalia > Carnivora > Felidae > Leopardus > Leopardus geoffroyi. Next base: position 19,231,363 of record NC_059343.1, read on the forward strand.
ATCAGAGGAGGGACAGAGAGAGGAGAGAGAGAGAATCTCAAGTAGGCTCCGCACTACCAGTGTGGAACCCAGAATACACATTATTTTCAAGTGCATATGGAATGTTCTCCAGAATAGATCATATGTTAGGACACAGAGAAGTCTCAACAAATTTAACAAGACTGAAGTCATACCATGCATCTTTTCTGAGTACAGCACTATAAACTTAGCAATTAACCATAAGAAAATATCTAGAAAGAACACAAATACGTGGAGGTTAAATAACATGCTATAAACAATGAAAGTTATTTAACATGAATGGGTCAACCAAGAAATCAAAGAGGGAATCAAAAAATGCATGGAGACAAATTAAAATGAAAACACAACAGTTCAAAATCCTAGGGATGCAGCAAAAACTGTTCAAAGAGGTGATAAACCTTTAGCCAGACCCATTAAGAGATAAAGAGAGAGAAAGAGAGAGACAGAGAGAGAGAACTCAAACAAAATCAGAAATGAAAGAGGAGAAATGACAACACCACAGAAGAACAAAACTATATGCCAACAAGTTGGACAACCTAAAAAAAATGGCTAAATTCCTAGAAACATGTAACCTACCAAAACTGCAGAAGAAATAAATAGAAAACTTGAATAGACCAATTATACCAGCAATGAAATTCAATCAGTAATCACAAAACTCCCAACAAACAAAAGTCCAGGGCAAGATGACTTCACATGTGAATTCCACCACAGATTTAAAAAAGAGTTAATACCTATTCTTCACAAACTATTCCAAAAAATATAAAAGGAAAGAAAACTTGCAAATTCTTTCTATGAGGCCAGCATTACCTTGATCCCAAAATCAGAAAAAGACACTACACAAGAAGAGAAATACAGGCCAGTATCTCTGATGAACATAGATGCAAAAATCCTCAACAAAATATTTACAAACCACATACAATAATACATTCAAAGAACCATTCACCACAATCAAATGGGATTTATTCTTGGGATGCAAGGGTGGTTCAATATTTGCAAATCAATCAACATGATATAATACGTCAACAAGAGAAAGGAGAAAAACTGCATGATCATTTCAACAGATGCAGAGATAGCATCTGATGATGGACAATATCCATTCATGATTGAATAAAACCCTCAAAAAAGTAGGTCTAGAGGAAACATACCTCAACATAATAAAATCCGTAAATGAAAAACACACAGCAAACATCATACTCAATGGTGAAAAACTGAGAGCTCTTCCTCAATGATCAGGAACAAGGCAAGGATGTTTACTCTCACCACTTTTATTCACCACAATATTGGAAGTCATAGCTATCAAGAATCCAACAAGAAAAAGAAATTAAAAGCATGTAAATTGGTAAGGAATAAGTAAAACTTTCACTATTTGTACAAGAGTTTGAACATGTGGGAATTAATTGGATCAGAGCTTATATTCTGAGTCACAAATTATTCAATTTGTTTGAAAAATGCTCTTATGTCATCTCTACTATACTTCCTGCACAGGCTCCATAGCATCATATTTAAGAGCTGGTTCAGGGTGCAAAGTCAGACTAATCAAGGGTGTAAATCCTAGCTTGAACATTTTACTGGCTAGCGTCTTGGCCACTTGCTTAACATCTCTAAGCTTGTTTCTTTTGTAAAATGAACATAATAATACCAACCTCTGATGGCTATTCTAAGGGTCAAATGACATCAAATATGTGTAAGATGCTTAGCAAAATGCCTACTGCATTCAAAACTCAATAAAAGTAAACTGTCATCCACCACTGGTTGTCAACCTTACTTATTTTATTAGTTTGTTCTGTACTCTAGAACTTTCTGATCTTATTCAGAAATTTGGGGGGTACCCCATTTTTCAAAGTATTACTGTGACTAATCCTACCTCTCTCTTATACTAACTAGGTACCCCTCATATACTCTCACTGCACTTAGAATAGATCTCTATTTAGAAACAGAAGATTTCTGAACAGGAACAGATCCTTGGATTCCTCCTTTATCTATGACAAGAGAAAAAGATAAAACATTTTTTTAAAGCACTTACATGCATAAGAGGGCATCCACAAGCCATTTCAATGGCTTGATCTGTGTCCTTGGAAGTTGGGCTGCTCGCCCCAGGGAACACAGTGCCAGAAGTTTCCACACCAATATGCAGACAACCATTAGAAAGTGGTATGCTGGTAAACATGTAAAACATGGACTCTCCATAAAGGAAAAAAAAAAAAGCCTTGATTTGTAGTTTGCCTATTTCTGTAGTGCAAATTTTCTTACTGTGGCCAATTTCAAGTAATACACATGATGTCACTTAGCACAGAGCTGGAGAGAGATGTACAATCACCCCATTACACAGTATTTCCAGCACACAGATAAAATAGACTTAACCTCAAGAGCATAGATAATAGTAAAATATTGTAAAATAATTATGAATTGGTGACTTTTGATTAGTTTTTATAATACAATTGTAAATGTATATAATTTCATTCTTATCGGTTGTGTTTACAACCTGCTCACAAAATTCATGACAATGTAACATCAGCTCTGAGCTGACCTGGGCACACCGCTGACTTTGGAGGTAAGAATGAAGCATCCTGTGCAGAGAGATACTGAAGCTTTTGCAATGTAGGAGTCCTCTTTCAGAAAAAAAGAATGCTTAAATGAATGCAAAACATTTATTTAGAAGAGAATACTTATTTTGAATGTCCACAGCCACTCCAACACCCATGACATGAGGGAGTATATAGGAAAGGAACTCCGAACAGAGCGCATTAACTCACAGCAGTTAACATATCTGACTGTGGCAAAATTTTCCAAAACATATGATCACGTGAACATACTGCTAGAACCTCTCCCACAGGCACACAAGATATAAGCCCAAAAGCTTAAGTTTCGTCAACTCATTGGTATTAAGTCTGTCGCTGTTTGTTAGTGATCAGGACAGAGCTACTTTGATTCTTTATGCATCAGGGAAGATAGTGCATACCCTGACAAATTATGAATCTCTAGGGGAACATTTCACCCTTAGAAAAAGCAGGGTGCAAATGATGTACCAACAGGGACCGGTAGCTCAGATGAATGAGTGAGGCATGTGTGCTGGCTCCTGTGGCTAAGAGAGGGGCACTGGCCCTGTTTAAGCAGGTACTAGACTCAGGGTGAGTTTCGTCATGGTGTACTATGGGCCCAGTATTACCAGACATTCTAGTTCTTAAGGAGAAACCAAAAATCTGGAATTTTATGTCAAATCTAATGTTTCAGTGTTGGCAACTAATATAGAAAAAAAAAAAATACCCCGAAGGTCAAACTCTGCCTTAGATTACAGACAGCACATTACTTGAGTACATTGCTTTGTTTCTATCTTCCACCTTGACTATCCTCTACCCCTTAGCCCAGGACCTAGGGAAATAAACACTATATTCGTAATTATCAGGCAATACCGTAACTGCTCGTCAGTGGGTCTGTCACTTAATTAGATCATATGCTCTTGGTAATGGTTGATATATTCTGTTTGTTTTCCTGGTGTAGAGAATACCTGGCAGATAGCAACTGGCATGCTGAACAGCACATAGCATCTAGTGTCATGTAAACACACAAACCAACATAGAGGTCATGGGTCCTGGCACCAAACTGCCTGGGTTACAATTCTAGCTACTATATTTATTAGTTGAGTGTGTTTGGACAAGTTACTTTATGTGTCATTGGCTTAGTTTCCTCATATATACAATGGAAATTAGTGTAATAGTCATCTCCTAGGATTGATGTACGGATTAAATGAGCTAATGCAAAGAAAGAACTTAGTACAAAGCCAGGCACATATGAAGCATTCAGTGAATACCAGTAAATATTAGGTTGTTTACATATTTGTTTCTAAACTGCAAATATTACTCTTAAAGTGTGGATCAAAAATGAAAAGGCCACTTACGTGTTTCTAAAATACAAATATTACTTATAATGTTATTACTAATATAGTAGGTTCTCAGTAAATATTTGCTGATGCATGCTTTTCAATTTCTACCTGGAATTATACTTATTTACTCTTTCATACAGAATTACACACTGCCCATAAAGTGTTTTATGTGGAATTGGCAGAGGTAACCTTAGTTGGAAAACTGGAGCTTCTATAAACTTGACCTGAATAAAAGGTGCAATGGAACTATAAAAACATTGTCATAGGGCACGTCTATGTCTCCTTTTAAATCTCCTGTCTGTCTGATTAATCTGGGACATGATCAAAAGCTTCCTCCAAAGACAGTGAGCCAAAAGGTGAACCAATTCCTGATCTTATGAGGGAAGGCTATGGACTAGAGAAAAAAAAAAAAAAAAGGTTATCTTATTTTTTACAATACCCCTTTCTACCCTAGTAGGCTGATTTTTATGGTAGGTGTCAATTCACATTCCCTTCCTTAATTCCTAGTAACCATGATGTTTGTCATGTGGTAGTTCTTATTAAGTTTACAAAGATATAAAGAAAAATCCCAAGTAGTTTCCATTGCCTATTGAAAAGAGCCTCCGAGGAGAAAAGGAACTAGTATTTATTGAACCTATACTGAGTGTGGGATCATTTGTTAGATACATTACAAAAAGTCACTTTAATCCTTACAAACACCCTGATTTATTGTCTCCATTTTGCAGAAGAGAGAATCAAACACGGGTCATTCAAACCCTCAATGTTAACAAAGAAGGAGCTAGTATGCTAGCATCCACCCAAATTCAAAGTCAATGCTCTTTCCACCACGGAGTCGGCTATTTCATAATAACCCAGTACTGAATAGTTTTACTCATCAGCCACAGCTTTAAAAGAAAACACATTGAGGATATCAGCAAGTTAATTACAGAAATAATAAGTGGCATTAACTTTTTCCAACATATATTGATGCTACTTTAAACAGCTGTGGTCCATCTCTGTTGAAAAATACAGATACATATTGGAGTTGCTTAGGAACATCTGCTACCTATAACAAAGTAAAAGTCATGGTTTTCTGTTTGAGCCAGGTACCAATGATCTTGGATTATGACAGACATGTGTATTAGGTTTCAATGGCTGGAACATAAAACACGAAAGGACTGTTGAAGTGTTTTTGTTTTTAATACAGATCTGATCATGTCATCCCTCTGATCCTCCAGTGGCTTCCGGACCCCTTAACATAAGTTCTAATGTTCTTCAAAGCTCTGACTTTTGGCCCACCTCTTTTGCCTGTCTCACCTCTTCTCTCCTTCAAAACCTCACTCCAGGTCTCAGAGAAATTCCTTCAGTATTCAGGCTCTCCTACTTCAGAATCTTTTCACACGTTGTCCTTCTAACTCTACACTTCAATCAACTGGTCCATCCTAATCCTTCACATCATCTCAGACCCAGTATCACTAGCAAGCAAGACTTTCAGAAGCCCAACGGACTGGGTGTTCAGATAGGTGCCCCCATAACTGAGTCCTTCCTCCCAACATAGCATTCCTTGCACTTTGTGGCTACTGTTTAACTGCCTTCCTTTATTCTTTGTTAATTATCTACAGGCTTTGGAAATGTGAGACCTATGTTTACACTGCTCCCCAGTAAGTCTGCAGCATCTCCAAAATCACCTGGCACGCAGTATGTGCATATTGTGTATGTGTTGAGATGCTTTTATGGATAGGTGAATAAAATAATATGCTGGCTTCACAACTAAGGAAAATATCACATATATGTGTAATATTAATGTCTGATATAGATGTTAATGGTAGGTTTATTCCATCCAGTAAAATACAAGCAGATTAAAATCTTAATTAAAGATCCTCAGCGCTAGAAAAGACCTTAGAGATCATGAAGTGTAACTCTGTTATTTTCCAGAAAAGGAAAGTGAAGTAAAATAACTGAGCCTGATTACATAATCCCTTACTTAGATCATCAATACGTGTATATATTCACAGGACACTTAACTAGCTGCCTACTAATGACTCCACAAGGCACTAGTAGATGAGAGAGGACACAAGATGAGAACAAAGCCTCTGCCCTTAGGGAGACTACCTTCTGGCTGGGGAAAAAGTCTGGTTGTTTCATTTATCAAACAATTAGAGGACACTGAGAAACTATGTTATTAAGTGCTAAATTAGGCAGAACATATGATAAATGCTTTTTGCCGTTCAAAGCAAAGGGAGAGAAAAATTACCAAATGAGCTCAGATTGATCGCTTATTCTTCCTTGTGTTTGTGACTGACTGCCTCCCATGTCATGGCCAGCTCCTTCAGGAAAAGGACAGTTTTGTGGCTTTAACACTTCCTTTGCCATGGATAATTAATTATCAGTTGAAGAAAACACACTCAGGCTATCACTTGGATTTGCTAAAGGAAACACTTTAGAAATCACAATATTCTCTTCCATTCAATGATGTTAAGATTTTATCACAATAAATGAATAAAATATAGCATTAATATTATATTCAAGTTTTCTTGATCCTCTTTCAAAGCACCACTACAGACATGATTTTTTGCTGAGTCCCTGTACACACAGCTACACACACACACCTTGCAAGTCTATGCATCTTTTAAAACAGCACAGTGACTGGCGGCTTTTGTCTACTTAACTAATACACTGCTCTTTAGAACTGCCACCTCAAGTTCTCCTGTTGATTTCTTCTGCCCGATCCTTCTATAGGAATGTCACACTGTCCTCACTTTAGATAGCATCCCCAAGCATCCTTCTGATTCCCCAGGGGTCCTGCAGGTGTTCCCATAACTTTTAGAAGTTTTTCAGAGGAGGGAGGACCAGGGAGCTAACAGACTTTATCTTCTCTGTGCATATGTGATCCCTCCATATTCCACAGTGTCTCAAAGCCAAACAAGAAAACAGCTCAGGACTCAGCTGTGTCTTAAACCCAGCTGTCTTTTCAACCTTTCATAAACTTTCTCATTCCAATTATTTATTCCCTGTACTGTACATCTGCAGCTGTCTATGGAAACATCCAAAGACATTACATATAGAAGTGACAGGTAGTGATCGGTCATTGAGTTTTTCCTTCACTGATCTGTAACTTCTTGAAAGACAATCTCTGTAGTTTATATTTCATTCCTGTTAATTTCCTGACACACAGTAGGCCACAAATATGTTTTGCATGAATGCAACTAGAGATCAATAGAACTTAACTTCTATTGCATGTGCTTATCTAATCTTTAAGCAACTTTCTTTTTTTTAAATTTTTTTTTTCAACGTTTATTTATTTTTGGGACAGAGAGAGACAGAGCATGAACGGGGGAGGGGCAGAGAGAGAGGGAGACACAGAATCGGAAACAGGCTCCAGGCTCTGAGCCATCAGCCCAGAGCCTGACGCGGGGCTCGAACTCCCGGACCGTGAGATCGTGACCTGGCTGAAGTCGGACGCTTAACCGACTGCGCCACCCAGGCGCCCCAATTTAAGCAGCTTTCTTAACGGTAGTCCCAGCTCATTGGTTTTCTGACATAGGCAGTCTACTTTTGAATGGCTCATATTCCTTTTTGGTGAAGTATTTTTAAAAGGGACTATACCATGGGTATTTAAACAAAGATAAAAACAGAGTTCTAAAATTATGAGCCCTAGCCCACCCGTGAATATAGTACAAATTTATAGAGTGAACCTAATTTTATCAAAGCTTTCCCTGGGAAAATGTTGGCTTCCTTCCCTCCTGGAAGTTCTGTTCAGTGGCCTGGTATCTTGAACACTGCCTTGACCTGTTTTGAGTAGTCTGACCCTGAAGTATAACCAATAAAATATTCATAACTTCCTCTAAGGTACATAGATTTTTATTATTGTTATATGGCATATATACAGCACATAGGAAAAAACACAATGGCATGATTCAGATGGATTGGCATCCCTCATGGTGACAGGACCAATAAACTGAGAATATGGTTTAATGTAGATAAATGTAAAATAGTAAGTGTAGAGACAATGGACCAAAACAGAGAATCCATATTAAGTGGTAGCAATGCGATGCAATGATCAGGAAAATGATTTAGGGATTCTTGAGTAATAACGCTAGAAGCTCAGAACTGTTCGCTAGCTGAGCAAAGAAAGCCTTACACAATGCACAGAATACGTATCAAATTATGTGGCAGCAAGACTGTGAAGATAAAAGTGGTAACATAACCTAAACCTCTACTTGTGATTCTGTCAACCATTTCACCACAAGGAAATAAGCACAACTAATTTCAAGTCGGTTAGTTACAGACAGGTGCCGCAAATAAATACATTTAAGTCAGTTATTAGGAAGAGTTTCTTGCTCCCGTGGGCTGTAAAACATTAAAATTCTTTTTTTAATTTAAATTCAAGTTAATTAACATATAATGTAGTCTTGGCTTCAGGAGCAGAACCCAGTGATTCAGCTCTTAACTATGACAACCAGTGCTCATCCGGAAAAGTGCTCTCCTTAAGGCCCATCATCCATTTAACTCATCCTCCCACCCCCTCCAGCAGTCCACAAGCTCAGTTTGTTTAGAGAAACAACAGCAGTATCTTATTTTTATGTGGCATTTTCTCACAGTGCTTTCACACTAAGCCTCATTTGCTCCTCAACATAAAGCTGTAGGGTGCATAGGACAAACAGTCTGTCCATTGTACAGAGAGTTAAGCTGAGACTCAGGAGCCAAAGATAGTGGCAAGGATAGGGTATAATCACAGAGTTTATGAATAGCATTCTAGGTTTCTTTTTACCATAAAATCTCTTCTCTCGGCATTACCAAGGGAAAATCTAGAGCCTAGCTTCCAGATGTTTAACAATTATAGGAGGCTATGTTTCTTCTATGAAAGGAGAAAACTGATTGCATTTTTAAAGACACCCTCCCAAAAGAGATTTTTAATTTAGTGTACTTAGACACTTTGAGTCCAGAAAAGTTGACATTTCCTGACTACAGAATGTGTAGCCGTCTATATATGCCAAAGATGACCACAAATCACACCATCTCACATACTGGTTTTCAGTATGATCTTGATGTTTTTCACATTTAGAGATGGGTTATTTGTCTCATCTCCTTGAATATGGGTGGGTGGGTGGGCTGGGGACTTGCTTATAGAAGAAGATCAAAGTGACAATGAGTCTAAGTCACAGAAGGCAATGAAGCTTCTAACTTTTACCTGGAATATTCTCTCTTGAAGACTCGAACCATTATGAGGCTGTCACGCAATATGAAACCCAGACTAGCCCATGAAAAGAGACTATACAGAGCAACCTGAGACTACATGGAGAGAGATATTCCTGGAAAGCCCAAAATTGCCCCAGCCCCCTATGACTGCAAATACATGAGATAACAGAGCCAGAATCATTCAACCAATCTCTTCCTAAATTTCTGACCCACATGAGAAATAATAAAATGACTTGTTATTGGCCTAAGTGACTAAGTTTAGGAATGATTTGTTATGCATCAATTTACTAGTAACTGGATATAAATTTGCCCAAAACCATAGAATGTATAACACCAAGAATGAACCTTAATGGAAACTATGGACTTCAGGTGATTATGAGATGTCAATGTAGGCTCTTCAATTATAACAGATGTACCACTCTGGTGGGGGATATTTATAATGGGCTGTGCATGTGGAGGGGGGGGGCAGGAGGTACGTGGAAGGTCTCTGTACCTTTCCGTAATTTTGCTGTGAGCCTAAAACTTCTCTAAACAAAAATAGTCTTAATTTAAAAAAAAAAAAAAGGTGGGTTGATGTCACATCAGTTGACTTTAAACACACCATACTACAAAAGTGGGTGGTATGACAGTGGTGTTCCCAGCAGCTAATGTGTAGGAAGCGATGAATTTAAAGGACATAATTGGAATTTTATGTCCAATTATTCCTCTGTATAATTGTGAAGATTAATTTAAAAATAAAAGAATGTTTTTATTCATTAAAAAAACATGACCTATGTCAAAAAATTAATGAATTTTAAGAGTGACTGCCTCTTGGTAGTGACTGCTTCTTTGATTGTTCTGTTCTCCTTAGTTTTCTGGCATTATCTGAATGGTCTATAATGAGTATATATTACTATTACAGTGAAAGACAACTATATTAATTTATTTCCATTTTTAAAACATTGTGTTTATGTAGCTGTATTCAGTTATTAATAACTTAATATTGATCCCACAAAAAAAGAAAAGTAACTGGAACAGAATACAAACATCTTGAGTGGTGGGCATTTGATTCTTATGGTACTCCCTATCTCTTCTTTCCTATTAACACTCTGATTTCCTTACATAATTGGCAGCAGCCTCTTTCCCCAGCCAAGGGGAAGGCTCCCTCCATGGATGGAATCTCACTTATGAACAGAATAATGGTGAAAGCCCATTATCCCATTAACCAACTTGAAAATGGTGGAATCTATTCAATGAGAAGAAGAGGCGCCCTAACCAAACAGTGCCAGGTATGAAGTATTCCTCTCCTTTCTGATTCCTGGGTCTCTGAAGTTGTCTTATGTTTTTGCTCCATTCCAGGTCTGGCTCCTTCAGCCTTTTAAATAGTTCTTTTAAGTTCTCTTTACCCTTTTTTTTTTTTTTAAGATTTTTTAACGTTTTATTTATTTTTGAGAGAGCACAAGTCGGAAGGGGCAGAGACAGAGGGAGACAGAGGATCCAAAGCGGGCTCTGGGCTGACAGTAGTCAGCATGATGTGGGGCTCAAACTCACGAACCGCGAGATCATGACCTCAGCCAAAGCTGGATGCTCAACAGAGTCAGCCACCCAGGTGCCCCAGTTCTCTTTATCTTTTCAATGATTTTCCTTTAATTTAGTTTAGACCAAGTCACTTTCTGTGATTTACAACCAATGAGCCACGACTGATATATTCAGTCTCATTCAAGGAACCGTGTCTTTACAGGTTTTGTGAGCCATAACTGACATATAATCAACAGCACATATTTAAAGTGTACAAACGGACAAAGTTTGGTGGATGTATCTACTTACGAAACTGTCACTATAAGGAAGGATACTGAACACAGCCATTACCCCCAAAAGTTTCCTCATGTTCGTTTGTAATCCTTACACTCTGCCCCTCTATGACCCCTATCTCCAAATACCACCTAACTGGTTTTTTTTTCATTAGAGATTAGTTTGCACTTTCTAGAATTTTACTTAAATGAAATCATACACTATGTACTCTTTTCATTTTCCTCTGGCTTCTTTCAGTAAGCTTACATATTATGAGATTCACACAAGTTGTGTGTTAGATACACAACACTATTATAGACTGAATGTTTGTGTCTCCCACAAATTCCTATGTTAAAAGCCTGATGCCCAAAGTGATAGAATTAGAATATAGACCCTGGGAGGTGATTAGCTCATGAGGGCAGAGCCCTAATGACTAGGATTAATGCTGTTACAAAAGAGGCCTAAGAGAACTCCCCAGTCCTTTCTACCATGTGAGAAAACAAGAAGTAGCAACCCAGCAGAGGGCCCTCACCTGACCATGCTGGCACACTGATCTTGGACTTTCAACCTCCAAAATGCTGAGAAGTAAATTTATTTTGTTTCTAAACCACTCAGTCTGTGGTTGTGTCATAGCAGCCTGAAAGGACTAAGACACACAGTTTATCCGTTCATCTGTTGATGGACATTTGGGTTGCTTCCAATTTGGGGTAATTATGTTAAACGCTGCTCTGAAAATTCATGTACAAGTCTTTTTGTGTTATATATGTTCATTCATTTGAGTAAGCATCCAGGGGTGAAATGGCTGGGTCATTTTGTACGTATATATTAACTTTTTAACAAACTACCAAAGTGTTTTTCAAAGTGCTTGCATCATTCTGCATTTATATAGGAGTATATGAGACTTACAGTTTTTCTACATCCTTGCCAATGGTAGACTTTCTTATTTTGGCCGTTCTAACAGGGGTGTCATGGTATCTCAATGATATTCTTAACTTGCCTTTTCCTGATTGATGACTTTGAGCATCTTTTCCTTTCCTTATTTGCCAGATTCTTGAAAATTTATCTTAAAGGAGATTCTTCTGTCCATTATGCAGATTTCTGGTGAGCCACCCACAAGCTTATCAGACTTACCTGACTCCAAGCAATGGATGCAACTTAGGCTCAAACTACAGCTTTTGTTATATATCGACATAAAGTAACACATAAAAAAGACAAAAAGAAGTTATGTCAAAATGATTAATTGTCACCTCTGTGTGTTAGGATTATAGGAAAGTCTTCTTTTTTTCTGCTTTCGAAAACTTTCGTGCTTTTTCTGAATGTTTATAGTGAATATGTATTATTATACTCTTCAGAGGAAATAAATGAGTGGGGGCAAAGGTAGCTATACTCCGTGAATACGCAAGTGTCCCAAAAGTAGGCATGTTCTTGCTGTCCCTTCTTCTACCATAAAGAAACCAAGTGGAAAGTGGCCAGGTGGTAGCCAATGCTTATTCCTTTCCATAGCCAGTCACCTGTAATGAAGGCAACACTGGACAGAATATGCTGTTCTCCCAGAGAATGGGGTCATGGGTGTGGATTCAGTTTTTCAACATATAGAAGAACTCAAATTAGACGGCATTTAGGTAAGAAGCAGTGGCACCCATTCATCTATGTGGAAGAGTTTCAGTCTGAAGTCAATCATCAAACTTAAAAAATTTTAACAAGGAACTCATCTGAAATCTCACTCAGTGATGTGCATGTAATACGTACGCCACATATATGTATAAACAGAGAGGTGACATTCTTCTCTGCTACAAATATTCAAACGTTTTCTCGGAACCAGTTTTCAGAAGATGCTACCCTTGAATAACATTTATATCTCCTATGTGTTTAGATAAATCATGAAAAAATCAACCCTCCTATGGAATCTAATTTTGACCTAAAGTTGCATATGGCTAGGCAGGCATCTGACCCTCTTTGTTTTACAAGTATGGCTTTCACGTACAAGTTTTCTCCTCTCTACATCCCAGAGAGCCTATGGTTTGAATCTCAATCCCCAAAAAGGAAACGGATTGCTGAAATTTAGATTGTTACTAATGAGGCTAATGTATTCGAAGATGAATATGAGTTTTTCTAAGATAAATTTGTGACCTACTTTTCTCTTGGATATCACTTAAATTATGAAAGAAAAAAAAAAACCAGTTGTCTGAGCAAAACTGAAAAGCACTTTCATTTATTTAGAACCCAGATGCAAAGGATTGGATTCATTATAACCCTTCCTTCATGACACACTCACATGATTGGCCAGCTTATATTTAGCTTATCAGTATTGTAGCTATTTCCAATTCTCTAATAACCATGCAAACCCACTCCCCTTTCCTAAAACAGTTTTCAAATGAATCCAGAAATATGCAAATGTGATCCCAATATTAAGGATAATAGCAAAATAGGGACCAAAGCTGGGGAGTCAAGAACAACAACTGGTATTAGGTGATGGTCATAGGTCACATTTAAAGACTAGATCGTATTACAAATATGAAAAGAAAAACAGAGAGTAAATCTAGTCCAAGAATACAGGTGTAGCTAGACACATGAATGGGTAGTTAACAAAAACCACATCAGCAATACGTCTGGCTTATGCTGGAAGTTCCTTCACACCCAAACACCTAGTAGTGGTGATACTTGAAGATAAGATACAAGCATGTGAGTGGAAACCAAAAAACCTGTTGCTTCGGAGACGAAGCCTGGATCACCACTATAGCCTAGGTAGTAACGTGAACCAGCAGACATATTACCCTAGGGAGTACACGCACACTCACAGGATGTCACAGGACAATGCTTCATACAACACCATATGACAGCAAAAAAGCAATAGCAGTAGTGAAGATAGAATTTCTCGCTCCCTATGGCATGTAGAAAAGGGCTGAGTCCCTGCCCCTGTAGACCAGGTAAGCCCCTCAGTTTTGAATAATTCAGAGATAAAGGAGAACAGTCAGGATAAAGGAGAGAAAGTAACGAGCTATAAACCCATGCATATTCTGAATAGGTTTAAGGAGGCAGAGCATTGTAGCCAGCACAAGTAGAAATATAAGTACAAGGCAACATAGTACAACTACTTCCGCACAGCCCCAATGCCCTTGGCAAAAATCCTACTCTCTCCTTCCCGCCAAAAATGGACTGGCTCTCAGAGCACCAGGTCAAACCATCTATCTATAGTCTACACGTTCCTAAAACCAAGTTAAGAGTTTCTAGGATTGCATTTCCCCATGACAAGCTCAACCATGAGCCATGGGGAAAAGGCAGGATAATTGTAGGATTAAATTTAAAGGAAGCCATCTAGCCAAGTTATGTGTGCATGTGCAATGATTAGCAGTCACTGCAAATCCAAAAGCACCGCGTTGGTGCTCATCCAGGTAGGGTCAACAGAGTCTGACATTGGATTCAACCACAACACTGAAGAATGAGATTTCAAACCAAGCACAGAGATGAATTTAATTTTACATGCTGGGCACACACAGTGAGATTAAAAGGGGGTGGTAATAGGGAAAGGGAAACACACTGGTGGGCATGCACTGCCCAGAACACACACTAGACACTTGTGGTACTTAGTGCACATCAACAGTAATTCCAGACATCAACCCATAGGGAGTATGATGTTAATATAAGCTGCTTGCCTTCGTCAAGACGGGATATGAAAATCAGTAAGGCTGGGGCACCTGGGTGGCTCAGTCAGTCGAGCATCCAACTCCAGCTCAGGTCAGGATCTCATGGTTCATGAGTTTGGCCCAGACATGGGGCTGACTGCTGTCAGCACAGAGCCTGCTTAGGGCCCTCAGTCCCCCTCTCTCTGCCTCTCTCAGGCTTGCACTTTCTCAAAAATAAATAAATACTTAATGTATACATAGATAGGTAGGTAGGTAACTTAGAATAAAAGAAAATAAATAAGGCTGAATTTGCCAGTTGGAACTGTCAGTGACTTCTGCTTAAAAGGACAGAGGAAGGCAGTTGGGGGCATCCTATAACCACACTCATTCATTTGTGTATTCTACTTTTAGGTTTTTTTTTTAAATTTTTTTTAATGTTTATTTATTTTTGAGAGAGACAGAGATAGGATGTGAGTGGGTTAGGGGAAGAGAGAGAGGGAGACACAGAATCCAAAGCAGGCTCCAGGCTCTGAGCTGTCAGCACAGAGCCCGACATGGGGCTTGAACTTATGAGCTGTGAGATCTTGACCTGAGCCAAAGTCGGACGCTCAACCGACTGAGCCACCCAGGCGCCCCTCTACTTTTAGTTTTTTAAATAGAAATTCTAATATCTGCAAAGTAAAGTGCTGGCTAGATACAGAAATGAATGAGGCATGGTAATTGCACTCAAGAGCTTTGAATGTACTAGTTTCTCATTTACCTGAGTCACTAAAAAGAAAATCAAATTAGTGTTTTATTAGAGTGGTATGACAAACATAGCACCAAAGATGTGAAGAAGCAAAGAGCCCTTATATTCAGAGGTGGGAAATCAGTCAAGAATCCAGGGCAACAACATTTGAACTGGGGCTTGAAGCATGAATCAAAAGAAAAAGGGCGAAAATCAACATGCATAGAGATCATGGCATAACGAACAGCAGAAAAGGCTGGAAAGAGGGCAAAGTTCTCACACTTTAAAGTGTCTACGAATCAGCTGAAGAATACTGTTAAAATGCAGAATGGGATTCAGTTGGGCCTGTGGGTGGGGCCTGAGATCCTGCATTTCTGATGAGCCCCTAGGGGATTCCAATGCTTCGGGTCTATGGTGCGACACCCTTTTCGTGGTAAGGCATTTAGAAAACCAAGTGTATTAGTATGGTCAGACTGTAGGATACAGGGCTGTAGAGTATTTGATGAGGCTGGAAATAGAGACTGAGATTGGGTCATGGTTAACCTAGACTATCTAAGCAATTTGAAGGTTGTTACTATCAGTCCTGCATAAGCATTTAATCACTAAATGGTTTCACTTGTTTCATCATCTCTTTCGTACTGTTTTTTTTTTTTTATTTTTTTTAATGTTTTATTTGTTTTTGAGACAGAGACAGAGCATGAACGGGGGAGGGGCAGAGAGAGAGGGAGACACAGAATCGGAAGCAGGCTCCAGGCTCTGAGCCATCAGCCCAGAGCCCGACGCGGGGCTCGAACTCACGGACCGTGAGATCGTGACCTGAGCTGAAGTCGGACGCGCAACCGACTGAGCCACCCAGGCGCCCCTCTTTCACACTGTTTTTGACAGAAGCATCTGTGTGTTATACATATCTGAGCCAGCTATTTCTCTTCAAAATATCCTTTGGATTTAAAGAGTGCTAGGTAAAAAGAGCCAAACGACTAAGGTAGTTAGCTTGAACAGGCAAAAAAGTGATGTAGTTGCCTAAGAACAGAGGATTCAGAGACAGAGAGACAGACAGAGAGACAGAGAGAGAGAGAGAGAGAGAAAGCTGGAGAGGGTGTAGGCAAAGGGAGAGGGAGAAAGGAAACAAAATAATCCACATCCTCAAAGTTGAGGGTTTTTTTTTAAAGGGTTGGTGCTTGGGTATCACCTGTGGAGATTCTACTGTAATTAGTGTAGGGAATGGACTGCATATGGAGAGGTCTCAAGGTTCTTCAGGTGAATCTACTGTGCATCCAAGATCGATAACCATTATCATAGCTATGGAGTAACCTCTGACTATCAGAATCTAGAAAATCATTCTCTAATTTTTATAGTAACCTGGAATAGGAACTAATCTCAAAAGGACTCTCACTGACCAAAAATGGAATAGTTTGAGCCTCAAAAGTATTATACTAAAATGCACTGAAACACACCAAGTACATTCTAAAAACTCCAAGTATTCATAAAGTTACTTTCTGCAATGATGGAAATGTTCTAAAACTAGATTGTAGTGAGGGTGGCACAATTCTGTAAATACACTAAAAAGCATCGAATAGTACATTTAAAACGAGTTAATTCTATGGTTTATTAATTAAATTTCAATAAAGATGTTAAAAACAATCCAGGAATTCATACGATAGTTTAAAAAAAAAAAAAACTCAGTGGTTATCTCTGTAGGTGTAAGTGAACCTACTCATTACTCAGAAAGTGACAACTAAAAGGACAGAATCAAACATTTATCCTGCCTTTCTTTCACAAAACTATACATCAAAGTAACCAAATAATTGATGAGGAAAAGTTCTCATTTATAAAAGCATTCTAGCTAATTAATTAAAAAGAATGATAAAATCACCATACAATCACTTTCTAACTCCTGCCACTGAATCCAGGCAATGATTAATAGCCACTAAAACCATTAGGTGAAAACCCGATCATAAATTTGACCATGAATGGGTCTGACTGGTAACACCTGAACCCACTGATCAACACTTGCCAAAATATGGAACTCGAATCTGCTCAAGCCTTTTGCTATGTGTGTCATTGAATAAGAAATACAGGGGACAGCGGAACCTAATAAATAACAATGGTGGAGGAGGGAAGAAATCGGCAAAATCTAGAATATGGAAGGCCCTGTAAGAAAAATTACCTGGTTTCTTCTGCAAATATCGTCAATATCTTCTGCAAAAAACAAAAGGGAATAGCGAAGGTCCAAACAGTCACGTAGACTGGTTTCCAAGCAGCCAGGCCAAGCTGGACAACTGGGAAGATTATGAATATCAAGGAAAGCCATAGGCCCAACATTCAAGAAAAGAAGCACCAATGAACAGGCCCTGAAAGACGACTAAAATAGGAGCCAGGACCCAAAAACATTTGAGAAGTGAAAAGATGTGGCTTTCTCCCTCCCTACCTGCATTCTTTTTTTTTTTTTTTTTTTTTTTAACTCTCTACAGTGTTCCAGCAACATGATTATGACCAGTTAGCCACTTAAGGGAAGCACTCGTAAGGTGTCTGGATAAGCCATGCACTTAATAAAGGTTCAAACAACCTGAATTTGGTACCTAGCCTCAGGGAGAAATTCATTTAATTTCCTCATCCCTACTGGAAACTCCTTTGCTTTGTTTCCTCAGGGACCACCCCCCTTCAATTATTAACTCTCTCCAACTCTCTGTCTCTCTCTAGCCCAGTGGTTCTAACCCCGGTTACATTTTAGAGTTACCTTGGGGAACTTTTAACGTTCCTGATGCCTCGAGCACACCTAGATATAGCAATCATAATTTCTGGGCCTGGGATTAAGACATGAACAGTTTTCAAAGCTTAAGTAATTCCAACATGCAGCCACTGTTGCGAACCAGTGACCATTGACCCTTTTATTTGTTTTTTTTTTTTGTTTGTAAGTTTTTTTTCCCCAATGTTTCTTTATTTTTGAGAGAAAGAGACAGAGCATGAGTGGGAAAGGGGCAGAGAGAGAGGGAGACACAGAATCCGAAAAAGGCTCCAGGCTCTGAGCTGTCAGCACAGAGCCCGACGCAGGGCTCGAACTCACAAACTGCAAGATCATGACCTGAGCCGAAGTCGGATGCTTAACCGAGTCACCCAGGGACCCCTCTCAATCTGACTTTTAGCTAGAGTAGTCCACACTAGCCAGGCCCACACCCAAATTTCCCACTTCATCCTCAACCATCAGCTCCTCTCACTCCTCTGGGAGTGACTCCTTAGCTTCCAGAACCAAGTGACACTTTTCTGAGGCTCTCTGCCTTAATGTTCTGTGACCTTTAATGGTCTACTCCCTTCCCTTGTGTGCTATAACATTCCTCTCCCTTGTCCCCCCCCCCCCCCCCCCCCCCCCGCCACCACCTAATTGCCTTTTACCGTTTCTTTCACAGGCGTCTCTTTGTCACCAAATTCTTCAGTGTTCTTTTCTATAAGCCCTGCCTTGAATTTCACTTAGCTTCTCATTCTATGTGCCTACTCTAAATCATCTCATCTTCTCCTCTGGCCTCAACTGCCTGTATCCTCAAGGCCCACCAAAGTTCTCCTCTGTCTCAGATCCATGTGCTTGCTTCAGACCCACGTGGCCAACTCCCTTGTAAGCCTCTCCAGCTGCATCTCCTATGCGTCATCTCACTGCATCTCACTATGTCAAAAACTAAACTCTCCTTCTACTCAATCTGCTACCGTGCCAGTATGAGCATGGAGTCTGTGCCGGGCTGTGTGGGTTTGACATCCTGAATCAGACACATAATGAGCTTGGGTGAATGAATTAACCTCTCTGCAACTCCAATTCCTCATCTGTAAAATAGGTATAGTAACTTCCTCATAAGATTATTATGAAGATTAAGTACATTAATATGCATAAAGGACCTAACATAGTTCTTGGCACATAGCAAGCCTTGTATTTGCTGCTGCTGCTATGCCTACTATTACTACTACCGGTATGATCATCAGTCTAAATTCCTTATCTCAGTGAAGGTCGCCATCACCTAATTAAAGGAAGCAAAACTCTGAGCGCCACTCTTTTTATCTCATTGCATCCTATCCCCTCTATCAGTTATTAGTCTATGCAATTTTTCCTCAGATACATTCCTTATTCTTCACATCACCATCACTACTTTGGATCAGGCCGGGAGTGCTGGAGTGCGAGCTGAATGTGCATACTGCCTAACTCAGCATTCAGTCCCGTCACGTTGGTAACTTTAAATTGGCTGTGGTGGGAGTATCCATGCCAAAGGAATCAGCAAACTCTACAAATCGCGTGACTTTTTTTGCAGGGGGCGGGGGGAGAGCAGTTTGTTTAACATTTAAGCGGTTGTTAAATATTCAGGCCCTCGTGATTTCTCCTGTAAATTTCTGTAAAACATCCTAATTGTCTATTTCTACCACTGTTCTTGAGCCACTCTAATCCATTCTTACTGATACCAGAAAAAAAAAAATTTCTGAAATGCAAATATCATCCCCAGATTAAAGTGTATCAGTGGATCCTCGTTTTCCTTTGGTCAAATGCCTTCATCCTTCCCGTGGCATACATGGCCTATAATAGAGGCCGTGAGGGTCCCACTCTTACCCTTTCCACACTCAGCTTTCTTCTGTACCTGCCAACAGCTTGGTAGCACATAATCCTCTGCCTGAGGGCTTTTCACAGCCCCAGGGGCATGCCTGGGGGCCAGGGAGTTCACTCTCCTGGGAGCAGCCCTCACCCAAGAAGATGAGAGAAGGCCCAATCTTTTTTTTTTTTTTTTTAAGTTTTTTTTAGTGTTTGTTTATTTTTGAGAGACAGAGACAGAGGCGGGGGGGGGGGTGGGGGGGTGGGGTGGGGGCAGAAAGAGAAGGAGACACACAATCTGAAGGAGGCTCCAGGCTCTGAGCTGTCGGCACAGAGCCGGATACGAGGCTTGAACTCACAGACTGCGAGATCATGACCTGAGCCGAAGTCAGGCCCTCAACCAAGTGAGCCACCCAGGTGCCCCGGAGAGAAGGCTGAATCTTATCAGAGCTCCCACTCCTCCTGAGGACAACTCAGAAGTACAGTCTCCCAAGCAGACTGAGCCCCAGCTGCCCACAGCAGCAACCTGCTTGAACTCCCCCTCCTCGACCAGAGCGTCCTGCGATCACCTCTGAAATGAACCACTGGCCCTCAAGTTCTTATCTCAGGGTCTGTTCTGAGGAGAACCCAAACTAATAGATGGCCATTCATGACGTCCCTTTTCCCCACTTCAGCCTCATCACTTCTCCCTTCTTCCTTCAAGCCGAAGCTATACTGAGCAATTTTATGCCTAGTTTCCCAAAGGTAACATAGCGTCTGACAGTTCGTTCCTTTGCAGATGCCGCTTATTTTCTCAAATAATCAATTTCAATTTCACCTTCCTTCACCCAGAAAATTCTAGCCTGTCCTTCCAAACACAGCTCAATAGGCACCTTTTCCCTGATCACTATTGTCCCCTCCCCCCAAGTAAGGGTGTCTCATGTGTTCTTCTGTGCTTGCAAAGCTGCTCTTCCTTCAACTGATTGCGTGTTCCTTCTGGCTCTTCTCCGGCCATGTGCCCACCCTCCACCCTCCCCACAATCCTGGCGTGACAAACACAAGCAAGGCAAGAAAGGATGGTCGAAGGGATATGGTTTTCAGAATCTATTATTCCTTATGTTCTTGTGTCTGGACAAAATGTTCAATAAGGAGTTGAGCATCTAAGTTGAGAGACAAAACTAACTGTTTTTGTATTTCCCCAAAACGGTTGCATAATTACAAGCATTATCAGAAACTAAGCTATTTGCATAAATATAGCCCAACACCAATTCTGGTTCAGCCCTGCTGACATGTTTCACCTAGATCCTTAGCTTTCTAGCCCTGACATTTTCTTATTATCTCTGCATTTCAATGCTACCTTTAAGGCTCTGCAATTAAGCAAATTCTTAGGATTTTAAGCAAATAGGCTTGCACCATTTCAAAGTGGCAAAACACCCAGGGGCACTACCTAATCCTCTGATTCTCCCTTTCAAAGGGGTTTCTCAGCTGCAGCTGACAGCTTTGTGACTGCACAGCCTCCCTGTCCAACACGGCTGGGCTTTCTCTTATCCGCACCAAAGTACTCTGCGTCCTCTGCAGAATATATTTATTTGCAGCATTTCAGCAGGAAGACCCTGGGAGGATGAGTCATCGTCCTTATCCAGAGAGTCGTCCTTGAGGCCACACTGAGAAAACTTTCTCCCTCTTATTGTATAGAACAAGATTCAATCAGAAATCAAGTGTTCTGTTTATAGCCAGCTTTCCCACGTAGGCAGGAAATAACACTTCAGAAACGCTGAAAAATAAACGCAAGGGGGGTACAATTTAATTTCTTGGACCCAAATGCATCGCAAGGTAATAAATCTGGTTAAAAACATACCGAGCAACCACACTCCATGTAACAACCTATGGTACCAATGCCAAAGAAGGTTGAGAATTTAAGACAAAAATCCCTTCACTCGGCACCCTCCCCCGTGGAAATTATGAGTTTAACATTTTAAAGGTACTTAAGGATGTGTGCAGATAGCTGGTATCAGATGACCAGTTATAAAACTATACCACTAACATGCTTACATGTAAGTGGACGAGTGTGTAAATGACGGAACTACCTCTACATTCTATATTCCTACAGATCGGTGTTAGCCGGAATCTCTTTGGAGGCACTTTCCTAGAAACCCCCATTCTTACATATCCTTCCCGGCATCACTATCCGTTATCTAGAACACCGAGAGGATCAGTGAGGTACAGAGAGGAAGAAGCAGACAGATATGGAAAACCAAGAGAGAGCTGAGAGATAAGCTGGTGGGGGGTTAGTGGCAGGGAGCAGAAACAGACAGGCCTGAGGCCTAACCGTGGACTTGGAGAGTCTGGAACATCCGGGCAAATGAGCAGAGCATTCGGGTATCAGAGACGGCAGGTACAGAAACCCGTGGAGCCACGTTCATCTAAGTAAGCAGCAAGGCTCAGAGCTGTCACGTGTGCCAGAATCCAGTCGGCCCGCCAAGCCAGGAGTAAGGGATTCAGTGAAGGAGCTTGTGCAAAGTCTACAGCAGAATGGGGCAGGGGACGTGGACTAAAACTCTGGTGCTGCATCACCTGGTTTCAAATCTTTATTCTAACACCCACCACTTGTGACTTATTTAATCCCTCTCTGCCTCGGGGTTCTCATCTTTAATAAACAAGGACAAAACAATTATTTCAAGTCCAGCTGCCCCTCGATAAGATGTACCATCTTACAATTTTATGAAAATGCTCAATTTCAGAAGATACAGAAAGATACAGAAACTGTTCCTAACGATAGAAAAAAATAGAGAGCTCTCCAGTTCATTTTGAATGTCATATTTAAACCTTAAAAAAGCCATACAAAAAGACAACTGGAACCTAATGCCACTTAGGAAAATTATCACAATAACTGTACAGTAAGTACTAGCAAAAATTTCAGAAACTTCAATTAGTACACAATATAACACGCAGAGCTTTCACTAGAATGAATTATGATGGAAGACAAATGTTTAAAATATATTACATCAAAAAATCAAAAAGAAAAGCTATATATGTCAAAGAGGCATTTAATAAAATTCAGTATTTGACCTATTTCTTGCTAAACAAATGAGAAGAACATGACCTCATTTAAATTAAAAGGAAAAACAGTTATCAATGAACACAAAACCATCCCATTAATTCTTAAATAAAAGTGTCTCTTTTAATCATATTCTTACTTTTGTCAATGATTTAGAAGTGCTGTACAATGCATTAAAACAGAAAAAACAATAATCGTATTCTTTAGAAGAGACAAAAATTTCCTTATAAAATTCAAGATAATCCCCTGAAAAATTCTTAAAATCAGTCAAAATTTAGTGAAGTCACTGGTGCCTAGGTGGCTCAGTCAGTTAAGCATCTGACTTCGGCTCTCTCTCCTTCTCTTTCCCAAAAATAAGTAAACATTAAAAAAATTATAAAACATTAAAAAAATTAGTGAAGTCACAAAATGCAAAGCAAATATAGAAAATAGAAAATGTTCTATATATCCAAAACTAATAGCTATATGATGATGGCAACAAAATACATACACACCTCAGATCATCTTGAACACATGTCCTTTGGAGAGCCAGAAGAGCATATTTGCAAATATGGAGATACATATTACAATCCACTTGTACAGGATTGTACAGGGTGAATCGTGAAAATAAGTCAATGGCTTCTAATTAATTTGTAAGTTTAAAAAATCACAATACAGACTATATTATTACCAAATAAAGTTCAAATGGAAGACTATCCTAATAAGTAATTTTTTGTGAAAGAATGTTTTCAAAAACAGAGAACTTGCTCTACGTGTAACACATTATAAAACTACAACTATTATAACAATGTATCCAGTTATTAATAGGCATTCTGTAAAAATTTTTAAATATGTAGAACATGGATATATGGATCAATATAATGGAAGAATTTGTTTTAAAATGGACCCTATAACATATCAACAGGTAGTATTTAATAAAAAGGAAACTTAACAGGCAGTGAAAAAGGGATACATGTACAAAAGTTAGTGGAACTATATCAACATATATTTACACATATATAGTGGATATACAAGGAAAATTTGAACAGAACTAAAAGGAGAAATAAAGAGTAATACGATAATACTTAGAGACTTTAATACCTCACTCTTAACAATGGATAGAACATCTAAACAGAGAATCAGTAAGGAAACAGGAGATTTGAACAACAGTATAGACCAAACAGACCTACCAGACATATATAAAACATTCCATGCAAAAAAATAAATAAAATAAAAAAAATAAAACATTCCACGCACACCAAGAGTATATATACTCATCTCAAGCACACATGAAACATTCTCTCGGATAGATCATATGTTAGGGCAGAAATCAAGTCACAACAATTTCAAGAAGATAGAAATTATATCAAGTATCTTTTCCAACCACAATGGTATGAAACCAGAAATCAGTAACAGGAAGAAAATTGGAAAATTCACAAATACATAGGACTCAATATGGTGACAAGTAGGACAAGGAAGAAATCAAAAAGTGAAAAAATAGCAAGACAAATAAAAATGGAAACACAACATGTCAAAACTTAGGGATACAGTGAAAGCAACATAATTAATACTATAAATGTATACATTAAGGAAAAAAATCTCCAGGCATCTGGGTGGCTCAATCAGTTAAGTGTCTGACTCTTGATTTCGGCTCAGGTCATGATCTTGTGGTTCAGGAGTTTCAGCCTCACATTAGGCTCTGCGCTGGATGTGGAGCCTGGTTGAGATTCTCCTCTCCCCTGCCCCTCTCTCCCTGCACCCCTCCCCTGCTTGCATGTTCTCACCCTCTCAAAATAAATAAAATAAAATAGAACAAAGTCAAAAACCCTGCATTACACATCAAGAAACTAGGGAAAAAACCCCAAATAAGCCAAAAGTTTGAAGAAGGAAGAAATAATAAACTTTAGAGCAGAAATAAATGAAATATAGATTAGGCAAACAATAAAAAATTAAAACCAAGAGTTGATTCTTGGAAAAGATAAACAAAATTGACAAACCTTTAACAAAAAAGAGAGAGAGAGAGAGAGAGAGAGAGGACTCAAATCAAAAGATAAACTAAAGAGGTGACATTACAATTGATACCAGAGATAGAAAGGATAATAAGAGACTACTAGGAACAATTTTACACCAACAGACTGAACAACCTAAAAGAAAAGTGTATATTCCCTGGAACATACAACTTATGAAGACTGAATCATGAAGAAACAGATAATCTGAACAGAACAATAATGAGTAAGGAGATTGAATCAGTAACCCAAAAAACTCACAACAAATCCAAGCACAAAACCAAATGGTTTCACCAGTGAATTCTACCAAATATTTACAGAACTATAATACCAATCATTCTCAAATTCTTCCAAAAAATCAAAGAGGAGGGAGCACTTCCAAACCTGTTTTGTTAGATCTTTATTTATTAAAAACACCAATTCCCAAACTCTTCCAAAAAACTGAAGGGGAGAAAACACTCCAAAATTTATATTACAGGGCCAGCATTAGCCTGATAAGAACAGTACAAGAAAACTATAGGCTACTATCCTTGATAAAATAGGTGCAAACAATCTCAACAGAATATTACTAAATGGAGTTCAACAGAAGGTTAAAAGGATGATACACTATCATCAAGTGGAATTCATCTCTGGGAAGCAAGAATGTTCAACATACACAAATCGGTAAGAGTGATACATCATATTAACAGAAGGAAAGAGAAATATCATATAATCATCATGTCAATAGGTGTAGAAAAAACATTTGACAGAGTCAGCATTCATTCATGATTAAAAACTCCCAATAAAATGGGTTTAGAAGAAACATACCTCAATGTAAGAAAGGCATTATTTGACAAGCTCACAGCTACTATCATACTCAATGGTGAAAGGCTAAAACAATTTCTTCTAAACTTAAGAACAATATTGGGTGCCCCCTCTCACAACCCTTATTCAGGATAATATTAGAAGTCTTAGCCAGGGCCATCAGGCAAGAAAAATAAAAGTAAGTAAATTGGAAAGAGGTTAAAGTTTCTCTGTTTGCCAATGACATATTCTAAATATAGAAAACCCTCAAGACTTGACCAGGAAAAAATTGTTAGGAGCAGTAAAAAAAAATTCAGGAAAGCTGCAGGATACAAAATCAACATACAAAAATCAGTTATATTTCTACATTATAATAACAAACTATTTGGAAAAGAAATAAAGAAAACAATCCCACTTACAATAGCATCAATACTATATTTAGGAATACTTTAACCAAGGATGTAAAAGGTCTGTACACCAAAAAATAGCAAAATATTAATGAAAGTAAATGAAGAAGACCCAAATAAATGGAAAAATATCCCATATTCATCCATCAGGAGAATTAATATTGTTAATATATCCATACTACCCACAGCCATCTATAGGTTCAATGCAATCTCTATCAAGATTCCAGCAGCATTTTTTACAGAAACAGAGAAAAATTCTAAAATTTGCATGCAACTACAAAAGACCTCAAATAGCCTAAGCAATCCTGGGAAAGAAAGCTGGAGGCATGACACTTTCTGATTTTGAACTATACTACAAAGCTAAAGTAATCAAAACAGCATAGTACTGGCATAGAAACAGACACGAACAGAATCCATTGTTTGGAAATAAAACCATGCATATACGGTCAACTAATGATAATTACCAAATCATACTGAATACCCAAGACACTGACCTGAGGACTAACAGAACATACTCCACAACTAAAGGGAGAGAAGGTGCCACACTGAAGAAGGTAGGAAGTGTGGAGATGTGCTTTGGGAGTAACATGGATTATGGGTGCCAGGGCAGGAAGGGGGCTGTGGTCACAGAGAAATGCAAGAGAGAGACAGAGAGGGAAACACACAAGGAAAACACTTCCACAAAGTCAGTGCCTGGGAAAATGAGAGAAGGTGATTTTCATGAGCTTTGCAACTAACTGGGCTTAAAGACTGGAGTTTTAAAGGTTGGCAGGCTTGGCTGGGATAGAAACCTGAAGGCGCTACCCTACTCCTGGAGAGGAGGCAGGCAAAGAACTTGGGAGCAGACGGAGGTGTGGAGACAGAGATCTGAGGAATGCGTGGGGCACACAGTGGGAGACTGTTCACTGAGAGGTGGCATTCACAGAAATGCCTCTCCAGGGACAAAGGAGGGAGGCGCCATTTCCCCTTACCACCCCTCAGCTAAACACAGAGCCACCTGTGAAAGGGAGCTCAGCCATGACACTGGCTGTTTAGCCTGCTTGCTCCAAGTCCCACACCCTTGTGCTCTGGCGGTACTGCCCTTCCTGGCCAAGCCCCCTCAGGCTTAGTGCAGGGAGACCCTCCCTCAGACGACCAACACAGGTCCCTGCCCACACCAAGTACCTAAAGCCTGGAGTTTGAAACGTCAGCAGGCTGGACTGAGACAGAGCCTGGAGGGCACTACTGTGCTGCTCCTGGAGAGAAGGCAGGCAGGCAACCCGGAGGCATACCGTGTGGAAACTGCAATCTGAAAAATGCCTAGGGCACAGAGAAGAGTGACGATTTGCTCTTCTCATAGTGCTTCCCTGGGAGCAGCAAGCATGGAGACCCCTCTCTGGGGACAAAGGAGATGTCTGGTGCCAGTTCTTCCTCCCCTCCCCCACATACCCCTTAGTATAAACACAGAGCCACCTGGGGAAATCAGCACAGCGCCAACCAGGGCTGCCTAACCTGCTCACACCAGGTCCCACACCCCTGCTCTCTGCCCTTCCCGGTCAAGTTTGCCTCAGTCCCAGCATGGTGGGCCCCTTTCCGAAAAGACCAGAGGAATGTCCTGCTCGCACCATGTTTCCTGACCAGAGAGCTCTGCAAGTTCAGTTCCAGTAGAAGTAGCATCGGGTCTCATTTCACAAGCAGACCAGAGTACACCTAGTTAAAACTCACCACACTCTGGCCAAGGACTAAACACTGCCCACTGCAGGCAAGGAGAGCCTCAGCAAACAACTAGCCTGAAGACAGACCGGCCACAACACAGCAGCAGAGTGCACTCAGCACATACCGGAGACACCCCCTGAGGCACCGGCCCTGGACACTATATGACCCCTTCTTCATAAGGCCATTACTCTCAGGAGTAGGAAACATAAAAGGCTTTTCTAACACAGAGAAGAAGGCAGAGACTTTGACAAAATGCCCAAACAGAGGAATTCATCCCAAATGAAATAAGATCAGGTTGTGGCCAGAGAGCTAAGTGAAACAGATATAATGTGCCTGATGGAGAATTTAAAGTAACAATCCAAAGGATAGTCATAGGACTTGAGAATATAATGGAAGACTCCAGGGAGGCCCTCACTGCAGAGATAAAAGGGTTAAAAAAAACAGTCAGAAGTGAAAAATACATGGGGCGCCTGGGTGGCTCAGTCGGTTGAGCGTCCGACTTTGGCTCAGGTCATGATCTCATGGTTCATGAGTTCGAGCCCTATGCTGACAGCTCACAGACTGGAGCCTGCTTCGGATTCTGTGTATCCCTCTCTCTCTGCCCCTTCTCTGTTTACACGCTGTCTCTGTCTGTCTCAAAAATAAACAAACGTTAAAAAATATTTAAAAAAAGAAATGAAAAATGCAATAAATGAGATTCAAAACAGACTGGATGTAATAAACACAAGCAAGGATGGAAGAAGCAGAGGAACGAGTAAGTGACATAAAGGATAAAATAATCAAAAATAATGAAGCTGAACAAAATCTGAGAAAGAAGAATTAGGAACAGGAGAATAGATTTAGGGAACTCAGTGACTCCATCAAATGTAATAAACAAACTATGTTGTGGAAACTGGATATTCACATGCAAAAGAATGAAACTGGACCCCTATCTTAATAACACTTGCAAAAATAAACTTGAAATGGATTAAAGACTTAAATGTAAGACATGAAATAATAAAACTTGAAGAAAAGTGGGGGGACAAAGCTCCTTGGCATTGGTGTTGGTAATGATTTTTTTCATTTTTTTAAAAATGTTTATTTATTTATTTTGAGAGAGAGGGGGCATGAGCGTGAGCAGGGAAGGGGCAGAGAGACGGGCAGAGAGAAAGAGGCAGAGAGAGAATCCCAAGCAGGTTCCATGCTGTCAGCACACAGCCCAACGTGGAGCTTGAACTCACAAACCAAGAGATCACGACCTGAGCCGAAATCAAGAGTCAGACACTTAACCAACTGAGCCACCCAGGAGTCCCCTGTAATGATTTTTTTAGATATGCCACCAAAAGTACAAGTATCAAAGGCAAAAATCAGTGGAACTACATCAAACTAAAAAGCTTCTGCACAGGAAAAGATATGCTCAACAACATGAATAGGTAACTTAATGAATGGGAGAAAATACTTGCAAGCTATCTATCTTATAAAAAATTAACATCCAAAATATGTAAGGAACTCCTGTAACTCAATAGCAAAAAATGAAATAGTCTGATTGAAAAATGGGCCAAGGACCTGAATAGACATCTTCCCCCCAAAAATATACAAAGACCCAACAGATACTTGAAAAAATGCTCTTCACTAATCATTAGGAAAATGCAAATCAAAACCACAGTGACATATCTCCGCCTGTTACAATGGCGGTTATAAAAAAGACAAGAGATAGCAAGTGCTGGTGAGGATGGGGAGGAAAGGGAATCCTTGAGCACTGTCGGTCAGAATAGAAATTGGTACAGCCACTATGGACAACAGTACTGAGGTTCCTCAAATAATAAAACACAGAACTACCACATGATACAGCAATTCCATTTCTGGGTATATATCCAAGGGAGATGAAATCACCATCTTGAAGGGGTATTTATACCCCCATGTTGCAGCATTTTTTGTAAAAGCCAAGACAGTCTAAATATCTGTCAACACACGAACAGATAAATATATATTATATATTATATATTATATATTATATATTATATATTATATTTATTATATATTATATATTATATATTATATATTATATATACATATATATATACACACACATATGCATACATACACACACAATGTAATATTATTATTTTTGCTGATTACAATACTGTGGGATGAAGATACTAAATAACTGCCCAAAGTCACACAGTTATTAAATAGCCAAAGAGGGCATAATGCCATTAAAATGGGCTCCAAAGTTTGCAGTTTTGTTGTGTCCTGACTGTAGAGAGAAAAGCTGAAGAGAGGGAAGATGCAATTAAATGTTAAGACTGGTAACCTTGGTGATAATTTTACCGTTATTTTCTTCTTTATTCTTTTGTGTCTGTCTAAAATTTTTAGTTGATGACTACCTACTTTAAGAACAAGAATGATTTTTAGAAACTCAAGTGTTACCAGCATGTACTGTATCAACTCATGTTGCAGAGTTAAGGTTTGACCTGTTTATAATTCTGCATTTATGCAAAATTTATTGTGCATTATCTAAAGAAATGTTAGCCGTTCTATGGTTGCTCCTGGGAAAGAGGAATATATCTCCCACTTCATTGTTAAGTTATGCTCCTGATTTTCTCATCAGAATGCTTGACAGATAATAACTGCAGCTATTCATAGACACATGCATTTACTAAACTAATACCCAATGTCCTGAATGTAGGACATTTGTGGTGTAAGATGAATGACAAGTTAATGAGTTTTTCTCCTGTTTCACTGGCATCAGGTCCAGTAAACATTATCTTTTTTTTGCACAATTCAGAACACATAGTAGGCATATGATACCTGTATGCTAAATAAAAGAAATAGAGCCCTCTAAATTGCAACTGGAGATTTCTGCCATGCTGCATAATTTGATAATGGCAATAATATTTCGTTCCACAAATATATTTGAGCATAAGCTCTGTGCCGGGGTTAGAGAACCAGCAGTGAAAGCAATGCAAGGCCTCTGCCCTCACAAGGCTTATGAGCAATTCAAACCCTAGAGTGGGATTTAGTAAGCTATGGCAGGCAGGCCAAATCCAGCACCCACCCTGCCTGTCTTTGAACATCCCATTAGCTACAAATGATTTTTACATGGTTACATGACTGGGAAAAGTGTCAAAATAAAAACAATACTTTATAAAACTTGAAAAATGTGAAATTCAACTTGTGCCCATAAATAAAGTTGTACTGGAGCACAGCCACACTCACATGTTTACATGTTGTCCAGGACTGTTTTCGGTCTACAAAGAGCAGTGAGGAGTTGGAACACAGGACATGTGGCCCACAAAGCCTCAAATATTGGGGATTGGGCCCTTTACAGAAACGGTATGGCTGTGATCCCTGATTCTATTTTAATTGAAGACCTAGGAGGACTGAGTCTTTGTTTACCATAGGAGTAAACATAGTGCTAACCCTGCTTCTCAGACTTTGCCAGGCAATGAATCCCCTGGGGATCTTGTTAAAATGCAGATTTGGATGCAGTCCTGGCTAGAGCACAGATTCTTTCCAATCAGATCCCAGGGAGGGATTTCCAGCTAGGTCTAGACACTGGGTTGTTTAAATCTCTTCAAGAATTTCAGTCACAGAGAAAAAGATATCGAAGCAGGAAAATAAAAGTAAGTTTGAAACCTAGCTTAATACAATTGGTTATTTTCTGTCACAGGTTTATTGTTGTGGCAAAGATCAATGATAGAGATGTCAAAGTTCATTTCTCAACTGTCTTTGGTCACCGTACTTTCTTAGCAGAGCTAAGGTGAATCCTCCAAAGAGGATAAAAGGGATTGCAGCTGTTTGCTACTATTAGCTATTTGTTAAGTGAGTATTGGGAGAAACTAATATTTGCGCCTGAATTCTGTTCAGATGACAGGAAAAAAGACAAACTCATAAAAAAAAAACCACTATTAATTTCTAAAATAGCTTCTCTGCATCTTTAATAAGAATGGAATATTTTTTTAATTTTTTAAACATATATTCATTTCTGAGAGACAAAGAGAGACAGAGCACGAGTGGGGGAGGGGGTGATAGAGAGGGGGACACAGAATCCAAAGCAGGCTCCAGGCTCTGAGCTGTCAGCACAGAGCCCAACATAGGGCTTGAACTCACGAACCATGAGATCATGACCTGAGCTGAAGTCAGATGCTTAACCTACTGAACCACTCAGGTGCCCCAAGAATGGAATATTAATAAAGTATCTAGTTTTATGTCCTGTGGTTAAACATCATTAATAAAAAGATGAGTAAAAGCTCTCAGAAGATACTGGCCAAAATTTTGAATCTTGATGATTCCCTGTAAAACAGTGTGATTAAAAAACAAACACAAAAGCTCTATGGTCAACATCAAGCAATGGCAAGGACATGGAGCAACCAGCATTCCCGTGCACTGCTGGTGGGTGTGTAACTTGCTACAATCCCTTTGGAAAACAGTATCTACCAAAGCTTAACATGTGCATTCCTGACGACTCACTAAGTCGGCTCCTACCATATACTCAACAGAAATGCATGCATATTGTATAGCAAAGGATTCTATAAGCATATTTATTGCAGCATTACTCTTAAACAAAAAACTAAAGATGATCCAGGGCGCCTGGGTGGCTCAGTTGGTTAAGCGCCCGACTTCAGCTCAGGTCATGATCTCGCGGTCCGTGAGTTCGAGCCCCGCGTTGGGCTCTGTGCTGACCGCTCAGAGCCTGGAGCCTGTTTCTGATTCTGTGTCTCCCTCTCTCTCTGCCCCTCCCCTGTTCATGCTCTGTCTCTCTCTGTCTCAAAAATAAATAAACGTTAAAAAAAATTAAAAAAAAAAAAAGACGATCCTAAATGTTCATCAACTGTGGAACAGAAACACAACTGTGCTATATTCACTACAATGCAATATACACAGCAGTGAGAATGAAGAAAACAAAACTACACTAACAAATATGAATGAATCTCACGAACATAACACTGGGCAAAACAATCCAGACACAAAAGAGAACAAATTCTATACAGCTGTTCAAAGTCACATGGAGATTACGTGGGCAGGGGGTTAGTGACTGGAAGTTGGCACACTGGGGGATTCTGGGGGTACTGACAATGCTTCGGACTTGTCTGAGAAGACCTCTGCTACTTTGGGAAAATGTAATCAATCTAATAAATTTTAAAAAATTTATCTGTACACCATAAAGACCTCATGTAGACAGTTCCTGACACAGTAATTTGAAGTGCGTCTGTAAGGACCCCTCCACCTCAAACCCACGTTATAAACTGAGGAAGGCTTGGGTCAAAAGGGCCACTCATTCTTAAAGAGTAATTTTGGAAGGTGGAGTGGTATTCCTCTCACACCTTTCAGATTAGAAAGAACCTCAGTTATTCCTCTAGGCTGGGTCTGTATCACCCGTTGCTATCACCAGGAAATTAGCATGGCCTCTTTTTGGGTTAGGTTTACAGTGAAGTTTAGGAAGAACAGGTCAGCACAAAACAGAGAACATCTCTGATGTACTTCTTTGTATGCACTAGTGTTTATTTGAAGAAATCTAAATCATGAACAATGTTTACTTCAAGCTTAACGGTACAATGAGACATCACTGAGAACAACCTCTTACCCCAGTAATACTTATGAGATTGCATCCTAATGTCACAATCATCAAGGAAGCTGGAGTTGGCTCTGTCCCATTTGCATCTGGAACTTCAGCATCTAGCAAAGTGCCAGACACATAGGAAATGGCTAAGAAAAAGGGTATTTTGTCACTAGAAAATTTATGTTTTGAAAAATAATGATTTAGGACAATGCTCACAACATAAAGTTATGTGAAACAAATCAAGGTATTAATAAGTGTTTACTTCTATAAATATTTACAGAAATAAATTATTTCTATTTTACGGAACCACTGTTATGAAAATTCACAAAAGCATATGCAAATACCAAAGGGGAAAAAACAGGGAAAATAATGTTAAAATCATGGAAATTACTGGTGGTTTGTTTACGTGTTCTCATGTGTCCATATTTAGCAAAGTGTTAATAACTAAAATGTATTACTTTTTAAAAAAAAGTTTAAGAAAGATGCAAGTGTAAAAGTTTGAAGGACTCAGGGCACCTGGGTGGTTCAGTTGGTTAAGCGTCCGACTTCGGCTCAGGTCGTCATCTCACGGCTCGTGGGTTCGAGACCTGTGTCGGGCTCCGTGCTGACACATCAGTGCCTGGGACCTGCTTCCGATTCTGTCTCTGTCTCTCTCTGCCCCTCCCCCACTCATGCTCTGTCTCTTTCTCTCAAATATAAACATTAAAAAAAAAAAAGTTTGGGGGCGCCTGGGTGGCTCAGTCGGTTGAGCATCCGACTTCGGCTCAGGTCGTGATCTCGCGGACTGTGAGTTTCAGCCCCGCGTCGGGCTCTGTACTGACAGCTCAGAGCCTGGAGCCTGTTTCAGATTCTGTGTCTCCCTCTCTCTGACCCTCCCCCATTCATGCTCTGTCTCTGTCTCAAAAATAAATAAACGTTAAAAAATTAAAAAAAAAAACTGGGGCGCCTGGGTGGCTCAGTCGGTTGAGCGTCCGACTTCGGCTCAGGTCACAATCTCACGGTCCGTGAGTTCGAGCCCCGCGTCGGGCTCTGTGCTGACAGCTCAGAGCCTGGAGCCTGTTTCAGATTCTGTGTCTCCCTCTCTCTCTGACCCTCCCCCGTTCATGCTCTATCTCTCTCTGTCTCAAAAAAAATAAATAAACGTTAAAAAAAATAAATAAAAAAAAAAAGGTTGAAGGACTCATGGAAACACCAACCACAGGAAAGAATAATAGGTGAGACATTTTAGGGATCTGACATCCGCACTGACTCAAAAGTGACCTGTGAGCCACCATCCTGTGCCCCTCCTCTAACATGGATACAAGCTCTTTTTCTCCTGTATTTGGGCCAACAGCCTGAGGCTGGGTCTCCACACAGACATCCCTTTCCCTTCTCTTCCATTGGAGGAGAGCAAGCAGGTAACAGCTTCCATCTTCCTCCTCCCATGTTGGAAGCCATGGTTTAGCACTGTTAGACTCCCAGGGCACTGTGTTACCTGTTCACTTACAAGCCTACACATGTATTCTTTTTTTGCATGTTCACTTTAGATTTTGGAATCTCAACTTGCCATGTGAGGGAAAGTGATCAAGCCTCAGAACGCCTCTAGTTTGGGGCCTTCACTGAATCCACATAGTCTGCCTCCTCCTTCTATCCCAGAGCAAGAGAAGCCTCTGCTCAGATTTGTTCTGCCTCCACTTTCCTTCTCCTCTTAACCAACTTCTGAGCAGTACCTCCTTGGGCTCTATGTCTCACCCAGCTGTTAAGCAACTCAGCCAGTCTTTACCAAAAACTCTGATACGTGATTTGAAGATGCTAGAATTATTCCACATTAAATAAATCCCCCCTCCCCTCAATATCACAGATTAAAGGATGACTAAGAGATGCTTCATGCCCTCAGAATGGGTATGTCTTATTATGGAAAACCATTGACTGGGGTGGGTCTATGGCAGACTTTGGAGATGCCCCCCCCCAAAACAAAAGTGTGAAAAGGAGAGATGAAAAGCCACCAAAGAGAACATTTGTAGTTTTACAGTCAGAGAGGCCCAGCAGCCAGACAACTCAAAGATTGCTAGACCTGAGAAGCAGCCTCTGAGATCAATGACACACTTGCTTCACTCAAAATGGTTTAATGGATTTCCTCACAAACACATAACTGGCAATCACAAACGTATCTATATACTTTCTACGTCTTTGCATCTTCCACTACAGCTGTATTCCAAGACTTTTGGATTTTTACAGACAGGTTCAATTCTAAAAAAGAAAACTGCTTGTTTCTGGGCTATTATATGGCTGCCAACCTATCATTTTTGGAGTAATTTTATTTTTAAAAAGGGAAAGAAAAAACCCCCAAATACCATGTACCGCAACCATCATTTTATCTAAGACATAACCTCAGAGGAAAGGGCGTTCATTTAAATTGTCGAAGTGTACGCTGTAGAGGTACTGGGGAGTGACTGGCCCTTTGTATTCTGCCCCTTCCATCAATGAATTGCTATGCACATGGGTTCTACCTCAATACTGAGACCTGGGTATACTGGTTTCGTCTCTATGGGCACATCTTAATATCCAGTGGGAAATTATATTGAGCACTCATGTCTGTTTCTAGTCAGGGTCTTAGTTAGGGCTCCCCAAAAGCAAGACTAAGCTTGGGTATGAATATAAATTGTTTTTTCAGGAGGTGAACCCAGAAAGCGCTGGTAGGTGAGTGGGAGATAAAGCAAGGAACGGAAAGAAGCAACCACAGTGTGCACTGTGGGCAACTGGGCTCAGGAAGAAACTGCTGGGGGCTTCTAAGAGGCAATGCCTTAGATATGTATCCATCAACTCTTTATCCTTCATTGGGAGATGGCTCCCACAGGCATTAAGTCCCTAGCAATATTGGTCTGCTCTTATCACTGGTCAAGCTTGCTCCTGTAACCAGAGAAAGTCCTCAAGCAGAAAGATCCAGGCACCAAAAGCATCTTCCACATCAGTTTATTAAGGGTTCTCGAGCATACTGGTTAATTACCTTCACATTAAGACCATTTCTTTATCTAATGCTAAAATTAAATAAAGCAATAGAGAAGAGAATGTTTAGGTTTCAAAATAAGAGCACTTCGTGTATTCCCTGGAGTTTCCAAAAGGCATTCTGGACACTTTGTGATCTGTTTTTTAGTAAGGGAATAATATATCCAGGAGGAAACAAGAGTAAGAACTCTTCTAGGATTCTAGAGCACAGAAGGTGATAGGACTGACTTATGTCCTCTTTTGCCTTTTAAGGCAGTTAGATAAAGGGGAAAATTTTTTTCCCATTAAAAAATGGGATGGATTTAGGGACTGTCAGAAAGAGTTTGTAAAAAAAAAAAAAAGTGAAATTTATTTCACTTTCCTAATAAGCTAAAATTAGTCACCACTGATTAAATCACAAAGGCTACTGGAATCCCTTTTTCAGAAGCTTGCTAAGATAGGATGTGTAAGTTTTTGGTATTTTTATTTTGTTTTAACTTTGCATTCTGATTTGCTTATAACATGGCCTTACCCATGGTTTTTCATACAGCCATGTATAAAATCATGTTGAAACATAAAGAACAGGAGGGTCAAGATGTAGTTCTACTCTCACCCAAAGATATTTGCTGAACCTCCAGGATGTCTATCACAGAGCACAGGCTCAAGATTCAAAGATCCTGAAGATGTTTCCCTGTCCTCAAGGTGTTCACGGTGACATAGTCATAAAATCTGCATACAAGACAGAAAAGGAGTAACAAGAGTACCCATTGTTGCCAAGCCAAATCAAAGGCCTGGGAAAGGAGAAATCTAACTCAGGCATAGGAAGAGGCTTACAAGCCTCAGTGTCCGAGGAAAGAGCTTGGGTAGTTAGATAACAACAAGCATGGATGAGCGCGTGTGAGTGAGCCTACCACTTGGCCAGAAATTAGGCCCTCGTCTTCAGCAGTCTTCACCATTTGGTCCTGAAGTTAGTCCTACTGGGGACTCAGTAGCAGGCGTGCATGAGTTGAGTCCTGGGTACCCAGTATCTTGCCCTCACTCTTGCAATGTTTGTTCATCTTCTAGGATTAGGTTTTTACCTTAGTAACATGGTGTTATAGAGCAACCTACATCCCAGCCCACCTGACCAGAACCTGAATTAATTTCCAGAAATCTAAGTACATCCTTCTTCCTTAGACAGATCATCTTGCCACACATCTCCCTCCACCTCCCCCCACAACCTCTGTCAGAGTTTCTGGCTCCTATCCTGATTAATCATTTTATCCCACACTTTGATAAGTATCACACACAACCTGCATCCCTTACTCCTGTGCCCCATCTAATACACTGCACCGAGTGGGATATCAGCAGTGGCAAGAATAAGAATGACAGCAACTGACATTGACTTACACTCCTCATGTTCCAGGTGGTGGATTTTACATTATGCCATTTAATCCTTACCCTATGAGGACAGTACTCTTATTAACCCCATTTTACATCAGAGGAAATAAAACTTAAAGGACTTAAAATGACAGCTTGTAAGGGGAATTACCAAGTTTGGGATCCAGTTCTGCTGAAGCCACCCTGTCATGCTCTGGGCGTGGGTATGGATGATGTTAATTCCCTCGGGGATAACCCCTTAGGAACTGCCAGTTCCCCAGGCCCAAGCCCAAAAGATCCTTGCTTTCTCTTTCCCTCCTCAAGTCCACGTACTACTAAAGCCCCAAAAGCCTCATAGCAGAACTCCACTGATGGAGGACATCGGACTTAATTGCTAGGTTATTTCTTCCCAACTAGATAGGAAGTCCGCTTAGAATATTAAAACACGGGGGCCTACTACTACATGAGAAATTAATGCAGTTGACTACAGGAAGGGTAAAGGAGGTGGTGGCGGCTAAAGTGTCTCCATAAAGAGAGAAGTCTCCACAAGAAAGAAAAAACGTGGGGCACCTGGGTGGCTCAGTCGGTTAAGCGGCCGACTTCAGCTCAGGTCATGATCTTGTGGTTCATGAGTTCGAGCCCCGCGTCCGGCTCTGTGCTGATGGCCCAGAGCCTGCTTCAGGTTCTGTGTCTCCCTCACTCTCTGCCCCTCCTCCACTCACACTCTGTCTCTCTCTGAAGAATAAAGAAACATTAAAAAAATTTTAAAGTTGGAGTGAAAAACATGGGTTCTTCCCAGGATCATGATCTGAATCACCACACCCGAATTTTTTCTAGGCTTTCCTGCCACTGATCTTTTGTCTTATTCTGAAATCATAACCTTTTTTCTTGTATTTAAAAAATAGGTAGCATACATTGACTAAATGTCAAAATCTAGATATTGATACTTCAAACTCTAAATACAACCAACCATCAAAGATAATTTATACAATTACTATTGATTATTCAGTTTGGGTGACGAAATTCTAGTGTATGGAATAATCTGTATGATTATATTCTCCCAATACTTCCCTATTCCCTGGCTTCCAGTCCTCTGCAGGTGCCTCTAAAAAGATGAGAGCAGCTCATCCTTCCCAGGACAACAAGGGGAAAACAGCAACATACAAACTAAACCGCTATTAGATTCAGGGTGTGTGTGTGGGCGGGGGGGGGGGGGGAGCGGGGTGCTGAGAAGAGTAATAGAGAATGAAACAAGCATCTGTAAGTGAGAGCAAGATGACTCTGCTTTGTAATGCATATGTATCCTCTGTCCACCTGCGCCCCCCACCTCCTGCTGGAACACACACTCCCAAAACACCTGTCTGAGCAGACTTTGGGGCAAAATTCTACTTCCCTACAGGGAAATACAGAGAACAAAGCAATTTCCTCTGTTCTTACCCAGCTGTACTGCCAACACTTAGATTATAGAGCAAACCTGAACCTTGTTACTACAGATGCTTCAACTTATAATTTAATGATACTAACAAGATCTCTTGTTACTATGCTTTCGTTTTCATTACTAACCGTCCTTAGCACCAAGCAAGTTAAAAGCATTAAAAGCAGTCCTATCACCCTTCCACTCTTGAAGCTGTTAATACCAACAGTGAATACAATATATAACATTTCAACTTTTCAAATCCTTTAAAAATATGACTTCCCTATCATTTCCCCTTCACACACTGTTGACACATGACACGTGTAAACACAGAGATATATATTCATCCATTCCCATCCCCATGAACACACACAATCAAACATGCATACACACACTCGCAAATACATGTATACTCACACCTACCCTCCCCCGTGCCTCCCTCCTCAAATACAGTGTACTTGAGGCAAGGTAGCAAGAGTCAGAGAAGCAGCAACTTATCTGACAGAATCTGATCATTTTATGATTTGGGTTCCCAGGAATATCAGAAAGAAAATGGGATTTAATAAGTAAAGGCGTGTTTAGAACTAAGGAAATATTACTGTAAAAAGAAGAAAGACAATTGCGTATGTTTTAGTTGGGGCTCCCCCAAAGCAGAATCTGAGCTAAGGGTTTGCAGGGAGGCAGGTAGTATATGTGGGAGGAAAACAGAAATGAGTGGGGAAGGGAAGGTATCCAAAAAAGAGTACATGAATGAGCAGGTTTACACTCTAACAAACTGGAACTTGAGCCCTCGGGAAAAATCTGGGAGTCAGTATAGGATGGGCAACTCAGAATTATTACCACTAGCCCAAGAGTGAAGGAGATAGGATTTTAATACGCCAGCTTCCCTCAGTCACGGATTGAGGGCTAGAAGTGGGGAGTGAGTAATTCCATGACACTTTTTATGACCTGCTACAGGTGAGCAGTAAGACCCTGGAGGCCCGAGGGAACCCTCGGACCAATAAACGTGTCTGCTGGCAAGTTGTAGGAAATGGTGAGGGACACAAATGACATGTGCTACAGAGAAAGTTTGCTTCTGTGTATATTTTAGTATGTTCTAGTGTGCGTGCTTTAACATGTAGCTATGTGACAAAAACCGCTTCTATAATTGTGGCACAAGACACACTGTACCACAGAAAAAAGAGTTGGCCAACACTGAAGTGAAAATGACTCTCTAAATGGCAGGGGGAAAACCTATTGAAAAGAAAACCAGAGTGTGACTAAACTGGATGCCACGTGTACCAGGTGTCGGCTTAAAAATGCCACAGTGATGAAATGCTTCTGCAGTAGACGGAAATAGCATTACTTCATTGCAACCATGAAAATTACGAAGGAAAACACATGCCAGAGTCACCTAGAAGTTAGTTATCTGAATCTAAAATATCTTACAGGTTTCAAAGTTAATCTCCATAAAAAGCAGAGTAAAACACTATCAGAGCAATTGGTGATACCCAGCAGTTTTATGGAGAGAGAGAAACTTCCAGAGAAGAGTATAAAAAGTTTGCGCTAGATAATACTCAGATGGAGAAAACAGTTGGCTGGCTGCTGTAGAAACAGGCATGTGGGCTCAATCAAAGAGATTATCCAGTTAGACTAGGAAGAACAAAAGGCTCTGGCAGAATGCAAAGACGGCCCCAAATCTTCCCCTCCAATCGCTATGCTCTTGCAGTCAATGCGTCTTTATAACTTCACCCATCTAGGGCTGGAATCTAATTCTCCATCACTAGAACCTGGGCTGGTTCTTGGAGTCTTGGCCAGAAGCTTGCAGCATGAAGAGCAATACCGAACCCAGGTCCCTTCCCACTTGTCCCCCATCTCCAAAGTGGCAGCAAACTGCCAGTCATGGCAGACTTATGACCAAGGCCCAAGAGAGGCTGAGCCTGACTCAGACCAGATCAACCGCTTGGCAGACGGTGGTTGTTCTAATTCACTAAGATTTGGGATGAGTTTGTCATGTAGCAAAAGGTTATCATCTGGAGACCTGGCCAGACCTTCCAGATCAACATGCAATGCATGCTTTACAAATATCGGCTGATTGCTTACCATGGCCTGTCACTGGTCTGAGTTTAGGGAATACATACATGTTCTTAAAAAGGGTCAAAGCATCTACTTTCATGGAGCTTACATTCAGATGTGAAGAAATATGTAAGCAAATAACAGATAACATGTCAGATAGTAGCAGTGCTAAAGGAAAGTGAAGTGGGTGAGGGAGTCAGCAAGTGACAGAGGTCAGGGACACTGTTTTAGATAAGAATTGGGGATACCTCCCCCTGTACCTGGCATTTGCTCTGGCCTCTAGGTACCTTTCTACTCCACCTCCTACCTTTCTCCCTGTAGCTCACTTCACTTCAGTCACAATGTCCTCCTATTGTAACCAGCCAGGTATGCTGTTGCCTCAGGGCCTTGGCACCCACTATTGCCTCTACTTCATTCACGGAGGTATCTTTAGAAAGAACCTTCTGAATGGAAGCAACAGTGAGTGGAACTGCTATTACCCCAAGTGGGAAAACTAGGAGGAGTCATACTAAAAATGGTGTCCATTGTTCTTTCCTCCAGACTCTAAGCTAAAATGATGTGACAAGCATGGGAGATGATTCTACAGACAGGCTCAGTGCTGAAGGGAAGATGGAGTAGCATCCACCTGGCCCCACAGGGAATAAAGATGCCACGAAATGACTGTATTTCCTAATGTGAATACATAGATGCTTTCAGTATTTACATCGCTTTTTAAAATAAGATAATCTTGAACCAGGAACAGATTCTCTTGATCAAAGAATCTGATTCGCAATACAGACTATACATTTAGGCTCTATTTAAACAAAAGAATTCTCCCTTCTCAAGACAAGGCTAGACAGTGGCCATATTTCATCAGGGTATGCATTCCCATTAGTCAAAAGAAACGCCATGAAGAGAGATCATTGCTGACTTAAGCCTAGGAGGAAAAACCTCCGCTCTCCCGTTTGCTAGATGCTACTTCACATTTTCATAAATGCATCGCACTAGCTTATAGAAATCAGAATATTACATGGCATTCATCATGTAATGGGCTCAAAATTTTCTTTTACTGAACTATGAGTCTCAACAACAACAAAACTTTGAAAATATTAAATCCCCATGAGGTATTTTATAGTTTGACCTCTCACTGTCATGTACAAACTTACTCCTAGAGCATCACATTTTTTGGTCCCTTTAAAATATTTTGGTCCTTACATTTTGATTGGCTCCTTTGCAATATGGTGAAAAATTATTGGGCCACGACAGCACCAAGTAGGGTCGTTTTATGAATAGTATATCCATTTTCACGTTCAAAACACTGATGGCTCCTTCATGGCCCATAATATCCAGAGGCCACCACAGCTGAGTGGTTGGAAGAAGGCTTATCAAGTTCATGTAATATAATCATTCAACAGCCAGGCTTTTCTCAAACTGTTCAGTTAGATGCTTTCTTCTAGGACAGAGGTGTCATTGGGCTGTCTCCCTTCACCAACGTGTGAGGGACACCACAAATCAGTCAGTCAGAGCCCTAATAATTAATCTTTCTTGGTTCAACTCTGTAGGCAGCCATGACCAATTGACCAATGTGGGCACCAAGATGAAATCATCAGATCTGTTTCTGGTAGTGTGATCCAGTATCTAGATATATTCCCCACCAGGCAACTTAGACTCACTTCTATGCCAAATGTGCTCAGTTCATAAAGTCAAAGTAATAGGTATGTATGATCATCAAATGGTTCATCCAGTT
This sequence comes from Leopardus geoffroyi, assembly GCF_018350155.1. Lineage (NCBI taxonomy): Eukaryota > Metazoa > Chordata > Mammalia > Carnivora > Felidae > Leopardus > Leopardus geoffroyi. The sequence continues at coordinate 19,274,087 of NC_059343.1, forward strand.
AGGATAAAGTGAACTAAGAACTGCAAAGGTCTTGGGCAATGTTCTCAGCTTCAGAGGTATCTCATCAACTACAAAAGGTCCAGCCCCAGGACTTAAGGAAAAAACTTCCCCCTTGACAAAGAGCATGACTGGCTCTAGCACAAGCCTAAGCACACAGCCAACATATTTTTAAGTGAATGAGTCAACGATGTGAACAGTTCCTCCCGAAATTTCAGGGGCAGAGCATGCTGCCTTTCTATAAGACAAGTGAGTGAGACTTAACCTCATCCTATGCTGGGGTGTATAATGTAGCTACAAATGCCAAAATCATCATAATTTTACTTGTGACCCTCCATATAGAAAGGAAAACCCGACTTGGTCCCCCACCCCTCGAATGGGATGCACTTATATCTTCAACACGAATTCACACCATCTCCTAATCCTTAGCACTCTTGCTCTCGAGACTTCAAGCAGTCAGTCATGACTCTTTGTGAAAGAGCTGTGCTCACCCAGCATACCTCAGAAATCTACTCTGCTTTAGTTCCCATTGCTACCTATTAGCCAATGTGGTCGAGAAGCAGGAAAATATGCAGAGAAAATTATACCCTTCTGGACACCTTTCTCCCCTTATTTGTCTAAAAGGTTTTTTTTGCAGCACTGTGTTATCAAATAAAAAAATGTTTATTATCTCTGTCTACCCTTCTATAGTCTTCATTTTTCTCCCATGGACATGGTCTAAACCAGTAATTCCTAACCTTTTCAGGCAATCTGAACAGTCCAGCCAACCAATTGATGGTGTGTAACCTTTTGTTTTTCATTTCGGGGAATGACACTTTCCAGTGAAGACCGAACTTGCAATTATTATATCAGCCTATATATTCCTGATTCCCTTGCAGATTTCATCTCCCATTTGTGACATCGGTTATGCTCCTAAAAATTCCTGCAAGAATTTTCTTGTGTGGCCCTGAAAAAAGGCCCCCAAGCTTTAGCAGAACACAGAAATACGAGGTGAATCGGGATTCTCTGACACCTAAAGAATTACAGGCTTTTGCTTCTCCACTGTGCCTGCAACTGCACCTATCACCGATCCAATGTAGTCTGATACGTGGCAGATTACAAGTGAATATATGTAGTTCAGATACCGTTCCGCGGGGGGGGGGGGGGGGGCAATTATTACTTGGTTTACTCATTCAAGGCATGAGAACTTAACTTGAACTGTCACTGGTGCCAGAACAAGGCATGGAGCTACTCTTACTTTAGCTTCTATTGAGATTACAGAGGAATAATTTTAAGAAGGGTCTGATGCCACTCTACTAACCTCTAACCTCGGTTGGGGCAGGGATCCGCCGGGGTAGCCAGAGACTTCTTACATCTTGTCGCAGCTCAGAGGGTTCAATCAAGACAGCCGCTGTCTGACGAGGGTCAGTCAGGTAATAAAGCCAAAAGTGATAATCAATCATGAGTGGTCAGAATAATCATGATGCAGAGCCAACTAGAATCGAGGAAGCCAGCGTGTATTAAGAAGAGTTGTAATGACAGCAGAGGAGACACAAAGATCTAGATTTATTCCACACACACAGTCTGGGATTGAAAGTCATTTTTCTGAATTTGCAGGCTCACTTTTCAATGGATAAACTAGATGTGTTGAAAAGCACAGGATGAGGTCAACGATAATGGACCATGCAATTAACAGTGTCTGATTTATAAAACAACTGATGTAATCAAACAGATACACACGAATAATAAATAAGACACACGATAAATCTGGCATCGACTCTAACTGCTCCTCAAAAAGGAAAGGTGAAAACCTCAGCCATTGCTATCTTGGTTCTCTTCTTGTCTTACTGCTTGGGTCTATGATTCATTACTGTACTCATATGTCCTCTGCTTATCTACACAGCATTTGGAATGGCCTCATTGTTGTAACAGGGATAATTAAACAACTCTATAAAACTCTCAGTCCGTCATCAGGGGTCTCACATTGTCTAGCTCTTGCCATTCCCTATTAGCTCCAACTCAGTTCTGCGCTGTAAGCAGGTACTGTCTTTCGATGGCGTACCTGCAAATAGCCTCACGGTAATCTCAGCATGGTTCCTCTCTCTGAGCAGTAGTGTATGAGATGGAGCTCCCACTCTGGCTGCCTTGAGTGTCTGAAAAAGACAGAACACGCGCTAGCATGTGGACTATTCCAAAGACCCCACAGCACATATCATTGCCCTTAATTTTCCTGTCACGAAATCAAACATTTGCTCTGGCTGCACTGAAACCTGCTGGCTACTTATTTTCTACCAGATCACGTGCAGGCCAGAGCAGTATGAATTTTATTTTGCAGGGAAAAAAAAAAAACATAAAGGCAGAAAATCCTGTCCTCGCATTCTTTCTCATCTCCGAGAATGCAGAATTCTGGAGCCCTTGGTTCATCTTGTCAACCATTCGATTCACAGCATACTGAGCACCCGCCATGGGATTTCTCTGCGTATCACTGTATGGGTGCTTGGAAGGAAGAATGACCGAGAAATCGGGAGGGTTCTCCTGCGTCATTTCTCATCTCAGTAGACAGGGCCAGCAAACCCAAAGAGCTTGTCCCAGAAGAGCACAGAAGCACTCTGGGTTATTCATTCATTCTCTCTCAGCTGCTAACCTCTCTGCTCTTCCCTGACTGGTCTGCGATGTGGGGGCTGGGACTCTGCAATGCACATTTCTGCTTTGCTGGCTGGAACCTGATTAGCTCCAGAGGGGGACTGCAGGGCTGGAAGGAGGAGGAGGGACTTGCTCCTTCCCGTCTGCTTCCTGTGAGGATTTCTCCAACACTCCTCCACTGCAGTGGCAATGCCCTCCAGTGAAAACAGCTCAGTGCAGTTTGCAGGTCTTTCAACCCTTGTACGAGACCGGCTTCAGCACTCTCCCCTCAGAAACACCGGAGGCAGCCATCCTCACAGAGCCGGCTTGAACTCCAGCGACATGTTCCTCTCCACTGCTAAGTGTTAAGATTAAGTTTTAAGAATTCCAGTCTCTTTCAGTTTCCCTAGCCCCCCCAGGTGGACGTTGTTTCCTGTTGTTTCTCCCTCTCTGATTCCTCAGTGTTTTCTTCTTCCCTGTTTAGTGTCTTCTGAACAACATTATACCTTGGTAACAATTCTTTATATCTAGGTACACATTTCTCCTGTTAAAACCACTTAAGAGGTTTCTGCCTCCTCACTGGACCGCAACTGATACACAATCCCAAGAGTAACCAGCTTTCACGATGCAACAGGTTTTCGGAAACCCTGGCAACCATCAGACTGCTGCAAAAGCCCACTGAGAACTCACATGGGTGAATTTCCCTTTTTCTCACAAAACAACATCCTCAGCTATCTTTGAACAAGGAGGCAACGTCAAGAGCTTTAAAATATGTACAGTAACTTGTAACATCTGGGCATGTACAAAAACTCAAGAGTATGTGTATGAATCTGGGACTTTGTGCCAGCCAGTCCCTACCCGATATTCCTGGGCCCCATAGGAGATCTAGAGGCTTACAACCTGCTTTTCCATGAGAACATTCCTGATGGCGGTACCAGGAGACTCCTGGAGCTGCAGCCCTCCCCTGGCTCCCAATGACTACCCACTCCCTAATTCCTGGGCTTCAACTCCAGTACTGAGTTTTTGCTCCACCCTGGCCTGGGGCACCAAATCCCTTGCCAGATTCCTTTCCTGAAGAGCTGGAGTCTGGTCTTTCCACTTGCTCAGGCTCCACCTCAATCTCAATCAATTCCCCTGGAAAAAAAATTACAACCCAGAGATTCTCACTACCAAGACCCCGTCCACTGCCTGAATCCTCTGGAGACAAGGGCAGTCCAACTCTTAACATAAGTTTATGAAAGCCTAACACACTGATTCTACAGTTGGGTCAATCCTCCTAGCGCCTTCAGGTCTCTGCTTATGCCCTTGTCCTTTCTTGCCCAAAACAAGAGGCCCCGCAAGCCTGCCAATGAGAAACACAAAGTTTATGCCAATATACCCCGTTGCTCAATTCCCCTTTAAACCAAAGACTCGCATTTGGAGTTACTGGGATCTTCACGTGTGGCCATGGAAAAATCATGCATTTATGAGCCATGTTGTTTAAGACAGTCTTGGGGAATATGCCATGACTCCCTGGCAAGTTTTTAACAGAGTGGACTAGGGCTAAGAGGACTGTAGGCACTGGCCAACAATGAACAAGGACACACTGTCCCCAGAACAGACCCATTCCCAAGCACAACGCTGGTGGTACATGAGAAGCAATACTCACCTTATCCAAAAGAAGTACCCTCCTCCTCACCCCACCCTTCTCAGCTCCAACAGACAGCCAATGGTACAATCATCTCTGCTTCCTTCCTAGGTCCCCCAAAGACCTTGAGGAAAGGGCTCGGAATGAACTCCGAGATCTGCCTCAAATTTCCCTTTTGTTTCCTTACAATCCGATCTACAATGCCATCTGTTTTGTGATTTTTTTTTCTTTTGGAACATAGCATGCCCATGTGCTTACTTGTCTATAGCTGCTTTCTCACTAAAAGGGCAGAGCTGAGTAGTCCCAACAGAGACTGTGTAGCCCACAGACCCTAAAGTTACCACCATCTTCCCTTTACAGAAAAAGCCTGCCATCTAATATTTATAGCACTTTGGGGTATATATTAACATGTGAGGTGATGGACATGCTAACTACCTTGATTGTGGTAATCGTTTCACAATACATACGTGTATCAAATCATCACACGGGATACCATAAATATGTACAGTTTGGTCAATTATACATCAGTAAAGCTGGGGGCAGGGGGAAGGAATTACTTAGTTTACTTCACTAAAGCTCTGTTGCTGTTTTACGATCATGGTGAAGGACTTATAAAGCCAAAGGTCTAGCAATAGCTGACCCCATCCAAAAGCCCTGAAAATGACTTGACATTATTGCCTAGCAATCACAGACCATGCTGCCTATATACTGTTAGATTACTGATAAGTACCCTCACGTTATTTGATACACTCTTCCTATCATAATACATCAATTATTCTCTTTTTACAGATGGGAAAATAGAGTCGGAGAGGTTAACTAATTGAACAAGTTCACGCAGTTAAGAGGCGGAGAAAGCAAGATCCACATCTTTAGGTCAACCATTATACAGGTCTTCTCAAATCTTAATGTACACAGGATTTTTCTTGTGGACCTAATGAACATGCAGATTCTGATTCAGGAGGACTACTATGGAGCACAAGACTCTGCTCCTTTTAATAAGTTCCCAGGGGACGCTGTTGGTTTGCAGACCATACTGAGTAGCAAAGCATTCTATCCTAACGCACCATGATGAGCTGCTTTCACTGAAGACACTGCACCTTTCTCGTGAGATGTGCACTCAAAGGGAATTGTCTCACTTTACCCTCACGACCATTCTAGGAGATAAGTATCATTTAACTTCACTCTACAACAGAGGAAACTGAGGCACAAAGCAGTTAAGTAACTTACCCGATGTCATACAAATAGTAAGTGGAAGATGTGACACTCAAATTTCTATCTATATGATACAGTGACTGCTTATATAACAATGATGACTGCTGATGCCATCTGTGAGTGGGCGTAAGCCCCTATTTCTGAGGCACTCAGGACTCACTCTGAGACACCCGGACTCACCGAAGATGGCTCCTCCCCAAAGCCTGATCGTGGCATGAATCGTATCAGCAACCTTGGCCCACTTTCCGATGGGGCCAGAATCAGCTCTGCAGTCGCTGACATAGTATCAAGTTTACCGCCCGGGCTCTGCCTCACCCAAGCCCTACCCCTTGTTGAAACAATCTCCACAACAAGCTTTCATCACGTTGCCTTCTGCCCAACACTCCCATGCTCCACTGATAGCAGAATCCCACCCTGAACCATAGCCTTCTCGTGTGCTGTCCTGGCACCTAATTATTTGTTCCAGAGACCAGCAAGTCGCCTGGAACCACAGTGCCCTCTTACACCAAACATCTTCCACTGCCAGCTGTGGGAAGTGCAGCTACATATAGGATTAGAACACCTGTATCCACCATGGAAGTGGACGTGGTCTAAGATGAACACGCTTTTTGGAAGCTGCGTACTAGAAAGGGTGGCTGTCTTGTGGGGTCATCCTCATTAGGCAAGCTAGTTACCCTCACCCCCACTGTTTCCTCTCCCCACCGGCCCACCCTTGAGGACCCCAGCCTGTCTGAACTAGGACATGCAAACCTCAAAAATTTCCGGGTTTTAATTCATGGCTGCCAGCCATGAAATCTGTGTCAGTGCAAGAAGAGAATATTCAGATCAAAGTCAGACGGTCTAGAAAACACCACTTGATGTTCTCCCTGAATGATCTTTAAATAGCCACACACATTGATTAATTTTCTGCCATACTTCACTGGGGTTGCAATCTTCTTCAGCAAATTGAGACAGAGACTCCATAATGAGCACAAAACTATACCAAACATCATTTGAGCAAAATTTGAAAAATCAAAAGTGAGAATGTTTCTGAAGTAATGGCCATGTTGAAAAGAGTAAATGGCATCAAGGGCATCTTCGTTTTCCTGTCAAGTTCTGTAATAAGACTGACAGAAAAACAACATGCCAAATTAATCCAGCTTTAAAGGCTGTTGCCTTTTCGTCCATCAATTTTCTACTCCTATCATTTAGGAATACCAATAAACTCCCAAAGAGAAGCTTTGGCAGTTGTTAACATTATCATTTGTGTTTCTCTTCCCCTACAATGATTCTTACTGAAGATTTAAGTCACCTGCTGTATCTCTCAGTAGTAATGTGCACTGTGAAGAATCGTGTATAAGCCCTTGTGCCAAATCCTAGCTCTGAATGGCTTTATCACCTCCAAGCAGTTCCGAAGCCCCTGAGGAAGGCAACAAAAACTTCTGTCATACCGGATTGCCTTTTTTTATCCCAGATTATCACAGCTGAATATGTTTATTGGAAATGCTTTCCTTTTCTTGCGTTACCCACCTCTCCCCAGCCTCTTGCTAATCGCCCTGGCGTGTGGTCAGGACATCGGTTTGGGTTTGCTTCGTGGAGCTCAGGAGTTATCTGCGTGACCTTGGAAAGTAACAAATGATTTGTGCCTCAGTTTTCTCACTTGTCAACTGTATTGCTTTCAGAGGGAAAAATTAGAGAATGAACTCAACTCACATACAGCAAAGGGGACAATATGCTTATAAACCTACCACTCATACAATTCCATATGTTATTTATTGTAACAATTTATTGAGATAGTTCACATACCATATAATTCATGCACTTAGAGGGAACAATTCAATGGTTTTGTTTTGTTTTTTTTTTTGTATATTTACAGGGTTTTGAAACAGTCACCAGGAATTCATTTTAGAACACTTCATCACCCAAAACCCGACTCTGTAACAGTCACTATTCATTACCCTTCCTGCCTCAGTTTCAAGTCCACCTCACCTTCCACATCCATCCTCAGCCCTAAGAAACCACTCATCTAGTTTCTCTATTTGCCTACTTTGGACAAAGCATGTATATGGAATAAAAAGAAAGGTGGTCTTTTGGGACTGGCTTCTCTCACTTCACATAATGTTTTCAAGGATCATCTACACTAGCATCTACCAATATCACATTTCTTTTTATTGGTGACTAATATTCCATTGTATGTGTACAACGTGATTTGTTTACCCGTTCATCCATTGATGGACATTTGGTTTAGTTTTTACTTTGTGACTGTTATAAATAATGCTGCTATTTATATCCATGTACATGTTTTTGTGTGAACATGTGTGTACTTTTCTTGTGTAGATATCCAAGAGAGCAATTGTTGGGTCATACAGTAACTTCATTTACTTATTTTTATGCTAACTTTACATTTGACATTTTGAAAAACTGCTGAAAAGTTTTCCAAAGTAACTGCACTATTTTATATTTCTATTAACAGTGTCTGAGGGTTCAAATCTCTTCCTCACATCCTCACCACTTTATTTCTGTGTTCTTTATTACAGCCGTTCTAGTTGGTATAAAGTGGTATCTCATTGTGATTTTGATTACCATTACCCTTATGACTAATCATTTTGAGCATGTTTTCATGTGCACTTTTCCTGTAGGTTAGCTGCAAATTTTTTAGAATGCCATTTTATCTGTATTACTTTTTTTTTTTCATTTTTTTTTCTTTACTTGAGAGAGAAAGCATGAGTAGGGGAGAGGGGCAGAGGAAGACAGAATCCCAAGCAGGCTCCTCACTCAGTGCAGAGCTCAATGTGGGGCTCGATCCTACGATCCTGGGATCATAACCTGAGTCGAAATCAAGTCAAATGCTCAACCGACTGAGCCACCCAGGCGCTCCTACCTGTATTGCTTTGGAGTATATGTATTTGTATGGTTTTTTTAGTGGCTTCTCCAGGTATTGCATTATACACCCATAACTTTTCACAGTCTATGCTATCATCATTTTACAGTGTGGTCAAGTATAAAAACCCTTTTGAGGGGTGCCTGGCGGGCCCAGTCAGTGGAGTATGCAACTCTTGATCTCAGGGTTGTGACTTTGAGCTCGGCGTTGGGTGTAGAAATACTTTCTCTTTTTATGTCAATTTATTCTCCCCAAATGTAATATACTTGTTTTAACTATTTCCTCTAACACATTTAAAATGGCGGGGGGTGGGGGGAGGCGCCTGAGTGGCTCAGTCAGGTAAGCATCCAACTCTTGGTTTCAGCTCAGGTCATGATCTCATGTTTCATGAGTTTGGGCCCTGCAGTGTGGAGCCTGCTTGGGATTCCGTCTCTCCTTCTCTTTCTGCCCCCCTGCTCACTTGCCCTGTCTCTCTTAAAATGAGTAAATAAACTTAAAAAATCTTTTTAAAATGCTATCACTGTTATAATTTTGCTTCAATTGTCAAACATAATTTATTCAAAAAGAGGATACTCTACTGTACTTACCCATATTTTTGCTAATTATTGTTTCCTTTCCTTCATCATTCCCTTTACATTTAGAGAATGTGTGTCAGCTATCTTTTTAGGTTAGGTCTGCTGGCAACAAATTCTTATTCTTCACTTGAGAATACCTTGATCTTATCCTCATTTTTTTTTTCTTTGAGATGAAGAGGGAGAGAACACAAGCAGGGATGGGGCAGAGAGAGAGGGAGAGAGGGAGAATCCTAAGCAGGCTCCACCCTGTCAGTGTGGAACCTGATGTGGGGCTCAAATTCAGGAACTCTGAGACCATGACTTGAGCCGAAATCAAGAGGTGGCCACTTAAGGAACTAAGCTACCCAGGCACCCCTCATCTTCATTTCTAAACATGTTTTATCTGCATATGGAATTTTTTTTTTTTTTAATTTTTAGAGGGAGAGAGAACGAGCACGAGCAGTAGAGGAGGAGGAGAGAGAGAATCTGAAGCAACCTCCCCCGCCTCTGCCAGCGCAGAGCTCAACGTGAAGCAGGGCTCAATCTCATGACCATGAGATCATGACTTGACCCCAAACCAAGAGTCGGACACTTAGCCAACTGAGCCAACCAGGCACCCCTCTGCATATGGAATTCTGGGTCAATTGTTCTTGTCTTCCAGCATTTGAAAAAAATATTATGCCACCTCCTTCTGGTCTCCATGGTTTCTCATGACAAATCTGATATCATTTGAACAGGTGTTCCCCCTATAGGTAATGTGTTATTTCCATTTGCTTTCAAGAACTTTTCATTGTCTTCAGATTATATGTTTCATTATGCTGTGTACTGGCAGGGATTTCCTTGGGTTTATTGTGTTTGGGGTTTACTAATATTCTTGAATTTGTAGGTTTATGCTTTTCAGGAAATCAGGAAATTTTCAGTACTTATTCTGCTGTATGTTTGCTCATACCCATGTTCTTTCTCATCTTCTACAATTCTAATGAATATCAGAGCATATATTATTGTCCACAGGCCCTGGAGGCCCTGTTATTTTTTTCAGTCCTTTTTTCTCCCTGTTGTTAAAGTTGGGTAATTACCAATGTTCTATCTTTAAGTTCACTATTTCATTCCTTGTTCATTTCCATCCTTTTATTGAGGCCATAAAGGGATTTTATTTTGATTATTGTATTTTTCAGCTCTAAAATTTCTACTTGGTTCCTCTTTGTATCTTCTACTTTTTGCTAAGACTTCTTTTCTCATTTGTTTCAAGTATGTTGTTAAGTGCTCACTGAAGCTTTTTTAAAAAAATTTTTTTAATGATGGTTGCCTTTAAATCCTTTTCAGATCATTCCAATGCCTCTTTATTCTCAATGTTGGCATCTATTCATGTTTTTGTCCTTATTCATCCTAATTCTTGATATGATGGGTGATTTTCAGTTCTGTCTTAGACATTTTGTGTATTATGAGAATTTAGATATGATTGAAATCTCTAATTTTGCAAGCCTCCACTGACACCACACTGGTGTGGGAAGGTAGGCCCTGCCTCCTTACTGCTAGGCAAATGTGGAAGTCCAGGCTCCCTATTAAGACTCCATAGACACTGTGAAAAAAAGTAAGGCATGCTTCATTATTACTTCTAGGTGAGGACAGAACTCCAGGCTCCCTATGTGGTTTCTACTGACCTAATGGGGGAGGAGGATAGACAGAGGGCATCCCATTACCTCTGGGCAGTGCTGAATATACAGTCTTGGAGACTTGGTCTCTTTGGACATCACTGCAGCGGGGAGAGGGAGGAGCATCTCACTACCAAACGATGTGGACAGAAATCTAGGCTCCGCACTTGACCTTTATTGATGGGGACAGTGGAGATGCACTGTATTTTTGGTTTTCTGCAATAAGTGAGCAGGGTAATTATTAACAACAAGATTTCTTTCTTGCTAGGCTGCTCCTTTCTTGGTCCTTTGGCTTAAAAGAACAGGTTTTCCTTGGGACTTCTTTTTTGGCTGTGCCTGTGGGTATTCCTGAGTTGCAGGCTTCTCCAGCACCCAATCTAGGATATAAGGGAGGCCAAAAAACAAAAAATAAAAACAACCACAACAGTGAAAAAAACCAAGGGAACTCAGCATTTTGTCATTCCTAAAGTTCCCAAATCCTTAGCTGGTCTGTCTTCTTCTCTCCAGATTTCAGTCTTCTTGTTTTATATATAAAATAAATAAACAGAAGGAATAGTGAGAAATGTGACTATACCATCTTGTCCAGAAACAGAACTCTCCCTCTTCTCCTTTTTACTTTTACGTTTATTTTGAGAGAGAGATGGGGGGGGGGGGGTAGGGCAGAGAGAAGATCTCAAGCAGGCTCACAAGTGTCACCACAGAGCCTAATGCAGGGCTCAATCCTACAAAGTGTGAGATCATGACCTAAGCTGAAATCAAGAGTCACTTAACCAACTGAGGCAGCCAGGCTCCCCTACTTTTTTTTTTAATGTGGCCACAAGAAAATTTAAAATTGTGTGACTCACATGATGTGCCCATTGGACACAGCTGCTGTAGATGAAGCTTTTCCAAGTCAGTCCTTCCCACCTCTAGAAGCCCACAATTCTAAGGATTGTTGTTTGGTTTCTGTGTATATAATGCAAATGATGCAGATAACTGTTGTTCTCTCTGCTTACCTAGGTGAGAGCTATCAGAAATGAAAGTCCTAGAAAGCCCTTCAAATGACTCAAAATAGAGCCAAGGGATAATTGAAGGTTATTATTTTTAAAACTCATGCCAGTATGTTAAAATTTCCACAGGAAGTAGTTGGTAAGCAAGGATTTCTCCAGCGGGGCTTACCACAGGTGCTAATCAGCTTACAGTATTTTTTGTTTGTTTGTTTGTTTTTTTAATGTTTGTGCTGAAAGGAGATTTAATTACCTCAATAGCCTCACTTCTTCATATACCTAAATAATGCATCCCCCCACTCTGTGGAGAAGAAACTAAATTTGAGAGAGAAAGGTTTAATGGGTAGCTAAAAATAGCACTGTAGTCTCCTTGAAAAGAACTCCCAGCACTCCCTATTCCTCCTTTTAGAAAGACTTCCCTTTTCTGAAACTGCTAATAAATGGTTCTTGTCTCCTTGTGATTCTCTCCCTCATCCTACCTTTCCAGGTATTTTCAAAGACCATTGAAATTCATTTCCCTCCAATATTCATAATAGGTAATCTTACTGAAAATCCACTGGATCCTTGACAGAACAATGCCAGGAACTTGCCCATGAAATCTTAGTTTCCTAGAAGCCTTAAAAATGAGAACAGTGCCTTACAGCTTTTGGTATAAGATGGAAGGTTCTCTCCCCAGCACTGCAGGGTGCCCCAGTGGTCCAAGGGGCTCTCTTAAGTGTTTCCCCAGGAATATGTGTTTTTTCATGTGCCAAAAAAAAAAGACCTTGAAAGTGATTGCTAATTTCCTTCTCCCAACTTCAGTAGTTTGTTTACTCCCTGTCCTTCATGAAGTATTTTACATTGTGTAGTAGGTCTTCTCCACATGCTCTCTTCTTATTTTCTTGACTTTTTTTCTTACTTCTTCACTTGGTTCCCTGTCTTCCCTTTCTCATTATCTACTCATATGGCTGCTCTGATTCCTGAAGATATTCTCAAACCTATTTTCCATTTGACTCTATTTCTTGGGAAGAATACTCATTCTCCCAGTTTCAACTAAACTTCTATGCTGATTATTCTCCTATCTTTCCTCCTGTCTTCTTATCTGAACTAGAGTCCCAAGTCTCCAGTCCTACTTTGCATACCCACTTGCAATTCTCCAAACTAACACAAACTGGACAGGTCTGAAACCAAACTCCTTTTCTTGCCCTACAGATGACGTCCCCTCCATCTTCACTGCCAAAGAGCTCCAAGATTATTTGCTTCAAGGAACCCCCAGCCTGTCAGCTTGAGTTGTCTTTGATGAAACACGCTCTTTATCTCTACAATCAGGCACCAAATCAAGCATGTTTTCCCCTACAAATGGGAGTGTAGTGAAACCAGAAAGGCCTTGAAGCTAATCAGACCTGTGTCTAAATTGATCTAAGTTATTCACCATACCTTTGCATGAACTTGAATATATTACGTGACAATTAGGAGTTTCAGTGTTTTCACATGAGAAAAGAGGAAGATGCATATGATGGAGCTGCTGTGATGAGTAAAATGAATGAGTAAAATGAACATGCATTTTACATGTTTGGCATATAGTAGGACTAAAAATATTAGTTGCTACTTGGGCCCCTTCTCATTAGAGCTGTTCCTTTCTTGAATTAGCACTGCCACACTGTGTTCAAGTCTCTCAGTTCGATACACTTAAAATACCACCAACACAGCCCCCGTTCTTCACTTCATGGTATCCTGCTTTCCCCACACGGTGCTGCGTCCTTGATGAATACTGACAGGGTCAGAGAACTCCCTCACTCTAGATTCACCCCCCTCTTTTTTTCCTGTATTAACTTGAAATGTTTTTGATGGTCTTTTTAGTTCCAGAAAGTTCCCCCTTTCTTTTACCCTGACCCAAACTATTTTTCTCCATTTCCCCTTTCTCCTTAACCTAAGCCTTCTGTCCTAGTCCTCCAGGCTGCCCTCATCTCTTCCCCAAGGCCACACTGGTTTCTTCCCCTAAAACTTTAAGATCCTCCTATCTCTCATTTCACACCTCCTACTCAAAGAATAAATCTCCATCTCTTAGAGGGCTATGCCTCAACTTTCCAGTCTCCCACACCTCCCTCCAGCCCTTTTGGCCTGCCATCATGATTAATACCTAATAGCATCCTGAATTGTGTTTACTTGCTATTGTACTAGATGAGTGCTTAAAAGTTCTTGGGTTGCACATGCAAGTTAATATTTTAAAACCAAATTTTGTTACAAGCATTAGTTTTACTTATATTTTTGCCATTGTAGAGACCTTTAAAAATCATTTGTGGTCCTCAGTTCACTTTTTAAAGGATATTTTACTGAAAATAGAGGGTAAAACATTAGGAGGAAAAAAAGTTTGAATTAATATAGATTTATGAACAAATTCTTATTACCTTTACTTTCTTCATTTTGATGTGGAGAGAGGAAATTCTATCAGGAAAATTCTTAGACAGGCAATTGGGAACTTCCATAATTGTCTCTATACACCTACTCTTTCTGTGACATGTGTTATTGAGATGCGGAGACTTCCTACTATGAACAAGGAATGTAACTGTGTTTGGGTCTCTGTGTACATGAGATAAGTATTACTGTGCTATTCCACAGATAGCAGAGCTAAGGCATAAGTAGCTTAGAACTTGCTCAAGGACTCACAGCTAAATATGGTACAGAATTGAGATCAGACCCCAGTTATTTGGGCTCTTGTGTTCACTTTTTTTTAAAAAAATGTTTATTTATTTTTAGAGAGAACGGAGTCCGGTAGGGGCAGAGAGAGGCAGAGAGAGGCAGGGAGAGAGAGAGAGAGAGAGAGAGAGAGAGAGAGAGAGAGAGAACGAACCCCAAGCAAGCTCTCTGCTGTTAGCATAGAGCCCAATGTAGAGGGCTCGATCCCAGGATCCATGAGATCATGACCTGAGCTGAAATCAAGAGTCAGACATTTAACCAACTGAGCTACCCAAGTGCCGCTAGGCTTTTGTGTTCTTGACAACTATTCCATACTGCTGCCACTTCTTTAGACCCTATAGTATTAAGTATGGTTCTGTGCACAAAGCAAACACACCAATGTGTAGAATGATAATGACAGCTTTTACCATACTATATTGCACCTGCAGGATAGAATAATGGCCAGACACTTATCATCCAAGTAGACCATTTCTACATGTATTTATAAACTATAAAGTGCTATATAGATGTGAAATCAACTATAATTATTATAATTACCAATTGTTAACTGGAATTCCACAAGTCTAGGTTGCCTTAGATTATCAAAGAAGAGTAAATGAAAATACTGTCAAGATTATTTCTAAGGAAGTCCCACCGGCAAGAATGCTTTAAGATGACAACATTAACTCATTTACAGTAAAACTTTGTGGAAATTACAGTTTAAAATGATAATATTTCATAATATTTTACTCTCTTATTGTTTATCAAGTGTAAGGTAAGGGACCACCATAAACAAAATGGTGATGAATGTCTTAAGCACACTCCTCTTTTCTTTCATTACCTTTCTTTTTACCTTCAGATATACTTTACCAGAACCCCCAACCCTTCCTTCTGTGCCTCTGTTCTGTAAGAATCTCTTAGCCAGGGGCTCCACTAGAATGCATCTAATTGACAACTTTATACTTTGGGGTGTGTGTGTGTGTGTGTGTGTGTGTGTGTTGTAATAACAAGTTATTGAGGTATCAAACCATAACCCATGGGATAAATACCTAATGGGAATATTTCGGAAATAAGCGCTAAGCCTGTTACAGAGATATTCAAAGCAAAGGATATCACATTGGTGGCCCTTAATTTAGGTGACAATCAGTTTCTCCAACTGGTAAGGCCAATCATAGATGGTAATGAATGATCCTGAAGGCACAATCTCTCTCAGTACCTCTAATAGTTATAAAATTCTATCCCAGTAATTCACTAAAAGGAGTCCCCCCCCCCCAAGCGCACTGCTTTTGTACATAGTTACCCTTCTCCCTAACTCTATGACTTTCTTTCATTTCATGATCATGCCTTCTACTTTCTATCGCCGACATGAAACAACAGGAGCAGAGACAAGTCACTTCACAGAGACAAGTCACTTCACAGAGAGCTCCTGTGTCTAAGCTAAGAAATGGTTCTGAATTTATACTCTCAAGGATCTGCTAAGCATTCCTACTCAAGTCTGTAAGTATATTAGGGCCTGGTTTTCATTCTTTCTTTGATGAAGAAGAAAAATAAAATGACCCTAACACATTCAACACCTCTAGAATTCTGTGGTTCTGTAATACATGGTATTATTCCATGTAAAGATGAAGCCCTAGACAGAGAAATATAGTATACTCTTCATTAACTAAAAGCCACATTGAACTAAAATTTCCCTTTTTAATAATGAACTAAAAGATACTGGGAATGCTTTAAAACTTCTAGCATAATTCATAAAGAGGTGTGGAAGACTTGTAATGTGTCTGGTCAAAATACATATGGGTGAATAACCACATGAAAAAAATTCATTAATCAATATTCACCCAGAGCAGTGTTTGCCAAATCGTATGGCTAAGATACAATTTGTTAGTTAGCGAGAAGTGCTTTTAAACAGGTGGTTGGGCCCTGGAGGGTCAGTTAGACTTAACGACTTGCTTCCAAAGAATAGAGTGATAATATTTATTACTATGATGGAAAGCTAGAAATAATAATTTTACAGTAGGGAAACCCTGAGTAATACTACTTAACCAAATAACCAAGGTTAAAGTCACCAGTGATGGCTCATGTTGCAGCGTGCCTTTAAATTTTGCATCAGATGGGCCCGCCGACCACGTCCTAGTATCAAGTCCTCTGATTGGTCAGGCCTTCAAAGCCCTGCCCCCAAGTCAAACAATAGTTCCCTCTGTAACAGCTGCTTAGCTAAGGCCTGGCGGCATAGCCCGTTGGTCAAGAGCCTGATGAGAGAGGCCTCGGACTACATCGTCTTCCAACTCTAGGTAGGCAAGAGGCCAATACCAATCTCACCATTACTCAGCAATGGCCTGGGCCCCAGAGAAAAGGGAAGAGCCTAATCCAAGAGATTTCAGAGCCGGTCGGGACGACAGAGGTGGTGCCAGGGGCGGCGGTGGTGGCAGAGGCGGCGGCAGTGGCGGCGGCGGCAGCAGAGGCAAGGGCGGAAGCGGCAGGGGCAGGAGCTGCTACGTGGAGGTCTTCGGCCCCCGAGAACCACCTCTGTGCTTTAAATTAAATAACAACATGATTGGTGTGGTGATTGGTCGTGGTGGATCCAAGATAAAAGACATCCAGAGTACGACCAGCACCAAAATACAGATCATGAAAGGCGATTCTGAAGCAGAGGTGAAAATTTTTGGTACCAAGGATATGAAAGCAAAGGCCAAGGCGGCTATAGAAACTCTCGTTAAAAAACAAGAACGAAGCTACACTTCAGAATCCAGTGTTGATAATGCTGGCCCTCAGCCCTTTGTGGTACGAGATTTTCACACAAATACCACTGGTAGACAAGTTCAGCCACTGATAGAGTGGGATCAGGTCAGGGCAGAAGTCGTAGAGTGGTAAAAAAAGAAAATGGGCAGATTTACCACCAATTCAGAAAAATTTTTATGTAGAATCCAAAGCAACAAGGTCAATGTCTCGAGTTCAGGTAGATATGTGGAGAAAGGGAAATTTTGACGTAATGTGTGATGACTTGAAAGATGGTGAAAAGCGTCCCATCCCCAATCCCATCTGTAAATTTGAGGATGCTTTCCAACCCTATCCTGAACTTATGAAAAACATTAGAAGAGCTGGTTTTCAAAACCCAACGCCGATTCAGTCACAGGCATGGCCAATTATTCTACAAGGAATCGATCTTATAGGAGTTGCCCAAACGGGAACAGGCAAAACTTTGTCCTATTTAATGCCTGGGTTTATTCATCTCAATAATCAACCAGTATCGAGAGAGGAAAGGAATGGACCTGGCATGCTGGTCCTTGCACCCACTAGAGAATTAGCTCTTCAGGTAGAAGCTGAATGTTCTAAGTATTCATACAAAGGTCTTAAAAGTGTTTGCATATATGGTGGTGGGAATAGAGATCGACAAATACGAGACATTACCAAAGGAGTAGACATCATTATTGCAACTCCTGGACGACTCAATGATCTGCAAATGAATAAGTTTGTCACCCTACAAAGCGTAACCTACTTAGTCCTAGATGAAGCAGATAAAATGCTAGATCTGGGGTTTGAACGCCAGATAATGAAGATTTTATTAGATGTGCGCCCGGACCGCCAGACCATTATGACAAGTGCAACCTGGCCAGATACCATTCGTCAACTTGCTCAATCTTATTTGAAAGAGCCTATGATTGTTTATGTTGGCACTCTGGATCTAGTTGCTGTAAATACAGTGAAGCAAATTGTAATTGTTACCACAGAAGAAGAAAAACTATCTCTTATCCAAGAATTTCTAGAGAGCCTGTCACCCCAAGACAAAGTCCTCATCTTCGTCAGCAGAAAACTTGTCGCTGATGACTTATCCAGTGATTTAGGCATACAAGGTATCCCTGTACAATCACTGCATGGTGACAGAGAACAACATGATCGTGAACAAGCACTAGAGGACTTTAAAATCGGACAAGTGAAAATATTGATTGCTACCGATTTAGCATCCAGAGGTCTTGATGTTAATGATGTCACCCATGTGTATAATTATGACTTCCCCTGCAATATCGAAGAATACGTACACAGAGTGGGGCGTACTGGAAGAGCAGGGAAGACTGGCATATCGATTACCCTCATGACTCAAAATGAGTGGAAGATTGCCACTGAACTGATTAAAATTCTGCAACGAGCAAATCAAAGTGTCCCCAAAGATCTTATAACAATGGCCGAACAATACAAGTTACATAAGCAAAAAAAGGACGCAGGAAGAAAATCAAAATCTCATGAAAAACCCAAGAAGTCTTGTTGATATCTACGTTGAAAAGTCGTACTACACTACCTGAAGATTGAAGATATGTTAAAGATCTATAATATTCAAGATACATCAAAAAGTTTTGGAAACATATTAGCAGCTTAAGGACATTTACCCAGTTATTAAATACAAGTTTCCAATGTTGTGTATGTTCCTTAATAAAATCAAAAGTGTTTGAAAAATCAGAGAGTGAGAGATTATGTGGGAAAAAATTAAATGTGATGTGTTGGTTAAAGTCTAGTTTTTTTTTATAGCCTGCCATGTCCATCTGTGTCTTCTCTAACAGACTGGGAGCAGACAACAATGGTGCTTTTCCTGCTTTAAAAAGCTGCACTGAATTGAAACATAATTATCATCAAGTTTATCCTGGTCAAAATATTCTATTTTCCCCCAGTGGTTAGTTCCACAACAACCCCTAAAAATATGTCCATTGTCATTCCCTAATTGAAAAAAAATTCATTAGAAAATAAATGCTCAGTCGTCTAGTAGATTCCACAATTCTGTTTCTATCACTAACTTTTGGTTAAAACTTCTGTGGAGGTCACTTACCTTCTGAAGGCTTCACTTTCTTCACTAATACATTGGGATGGTTGTAGTAAATAATTTTGGGGTCCCCTTCACCTCTAAATTCTATATTGTAACCAAATTTGTGTAACTCAGCCTTTACTAACACTTTATTTTCTAATCTAGGAAGAAAAATCACACCCTTGTGTAACAAATTGGAACAATGAAACCCTTTTTAATGACAGGATAGTACATTCTTCATTTTTATTGATTTTTGAAATGTGACTCACATTTATCTTTATTTGCTTTTCACCATATTTTATTTTTCAATTTGTCTTGAAAAGGTCAAAACTTCATTTATACATAATGAGAAAAATTAATGTGAAAGAAAAATATATCTTACATACTGGGAAAAACATTGAAAATTCAACCAAATGACACTTTTGCCATAGGAAACAATTAAAATTTTTTTTTTCATTTTACTTAGAGAGAGAGGGAGAAAGTGAGCAGGAGGGGGAGAGGGGGAGAGGGGCAGAGAGAGAGAGGGAGAGAGAATCCCAAGCAGGCCCCACATTCAGCCCAGAGCCTGACGTGGGGCTTGATCCTATGACCCTGAGGTCATGACCCAAATTGAAATGAAGACTCAACCAACTGAGGCGCCCGGGTGCCCCACTATAGGAAGCAATTTTAGTTGAACTCCGAATTTATAATGTATCTCAAATGTTTTATTTAGAGGCAATACAAATCTTCTCACATTCCAAGAAGTCCTCCCAAAGATGCTAAATTTTAAAATTCAATGTTTATGAGAACTTAAGAGTTAGTCAAGCCTTACAATCTCCAACAAATTAAAAAAAATTAACACAACCATCTTTTTTCCCCAGCATCCCCAGCAGTGACCACAAAAAAGTAGTCAGAAATTAAATGAAATAAAGAGGTAAATACTCTAGGTTAAATCCTGGCTTCAAAGGCTCTTAATATAGGCCTCAATATTTCTTGATAAAATTCATAACGATGGTTAGCATTTTTGAGTGTTTGATATACAAAAAGGTGCTTTATCATCTAATTTATAATCTTCATAAAAAACCCACTCAGAAGGTAATCTTACCCCTAATTTTCAAAGAATGGAACAAGATCAGAGAAACTAACTTGCCTAAGGTTACTAAATCTGGTTAAAGAGGAGTTACATGATACATTAACCCAGTTGTGCCTGATTCCAGTATTGACATTCTTTTCATTTTAATACAGTTAATGTGTGCAAGACAATATGCTTATTTATCTACAGGTTGCCCATACATTCAGATTTAGTGAAACAGAGTGGTATGTGCAGATTTACTCTAATGCAAAAGCAGTCTAGAGCAGAACCTGTGACAGAAACTCAAATGGCCCACTCCCATTCACTGAGAGTAGAAATGATGAATGTTTAGCAAGTCAGAGTATATGTTATTTGTCAGAATTCCTCTTAGGGACAACACTATATTTGTTAGAGAAAAGTGTAACAATTAAACCACTTTGAGATAGCTTCTTCAATCATGTTCAAGTAACAACAGCAAAAATCATCACTCAACATTGACTCGTAAGACAAGGAGACAATGTACATTTCTTCTCAAACAAACAACTGAAAACAAGAGCCGCTGTATGCGGAAAGGTAAGCGTAGACAGAACAGGGGTCCTAAACCAGGGGCACTTGGGGCCCTCCCTCCAGCAGACATTTAACCGTATGTGGAGATAGCACTGGTCTTTTATCAGGGGCTTGGGTGGGAAGGTGTTACTGGAAGCTGGTTGGTAGAGATCAGGGATACTGTGCAAATACTTTACCATCTACAGGACAGCCCCACCCAACACAGAATTTTTTGGCCCAAAACATTATTAGTACTGAGATGAACAATCCCTAAAGTAGCATGAACAAAACAAAACAACAAAAACCAGTTGTACAGTAACCAAGAAAGGACTTCAGGAGAAGAAAGAGGGTTTTAAATGATATCTTTTAGGAAAAGTAAGATAAAAACAAAGAGGGAGGCAAACCATAAGAGACTCTTAAATAGAGAGTACAAACAGGGTTGCTGGAGGGTGGTTGGGTGGGGGGATGGGCTAAATGGGTGAGGGGCATTAAGGAGGGCACTTGTTGGGATGAGCACGGGTGCTATGTGTAAGTGATGAATCACTCAATTCTACCCCTGAAATCATTATTACACTATATGTTAAAAGAAAAATAAGAAAAAAAATGACATGGGTTGTGGAGAATAAAAGCCCACAACCTTCCTATTCTTGGCATAATCTGCACTGCACCACGGTTCCCCATCAGGGCCGATTTTGACAATGTTTAGAGACCGATTTGGTTGTCACAACTTAAGGGAGGGGAGGGGTACTGGCATCTCCTGGGTTGAGTCCAGCAGTGCTGCTAAACATCCCACACTGCACAGGACCACTCCCCAAAACAAAGAATCACGTAGCCCAAATGTCAATGGTGTCAGAGTTGAGAAACTTCGGAATCAATTAAGCAAAACATCACTCCTCAAATTTGTCTGCAGAGAAACCAAGAAGGGAGTTTAGCAAGGAAAACAAAGGGTTGTTTTTTTGTGTGTACTGTTTAACAGAAAACCCTCCGCCAACCTCCCTATGTTTGGTATCACCTATATCAATGATTCTCAGAGTTGATTTGCCCCCTAGGGGACATTTGGCAATGTCTGGAGACATTTTTGGTTGTCCCATCCAGGCAGCAAGATTGCTATTGGCATCTAGTGGGTACAAAGTCAGGGATAAACATCCTATAATGCACAGGACAGCACTAAAACAATGGACTTTTCAGCCCAAAATGTCTATGGTATCGATGTCAAGAAACTGTGATTTCCATCGACTGACAAAAGTTTTGTGAGTGAACTGTTTTTTTGTTTTTGTTTGTTTTTTTTTTTTTAGAAACTCAAAGAAATATTGAATTCTGCATCCACATTGGAACAGAATGAAAGCCGATCACTGACCATGCAGTGACACAGGAGACAAAGTATGAGGATTCAGCCAACCTCAGTTATTCCTGTACAGTGCTTACTATGATGACTCCTATTTAGTAGGTACTCAACAAATACGCCCTGCTTCACCCATCACCCATTATATAATGCTTCTTCACCGCAATCCTGGATGCTCTTAGTCACAGCATCTGGAAAACCCTTTCTCCTTCCCTTCTGCCAGGTCAAATGAGATTCATGAGTCTTTGTCCAGCCAAAGTGCCACATCTTCCCGAAGATCTTACCTGCTCTCCTCCAATTCAAAACTTTTATACTTCTTATTATCTACCAATAATGTTGATATTTGTACTGTATTAGTTTGCATTCCTGCAGAGACAATTTTGAAAAATTCAAAATAATTAACAGAAATTACGCTATCAAATATTTAAATACACTATACAAATGTAACTAACAGTTCAACTAGTTTATCCTGTATGATTGACAAATCATGAGACAACTGTCCAGAACTAAATCTGCATAGGAAGCTAGTATGGTGTACAATCAAGGTGGAATCTTCAAGTTAGTAAAGACAGGAAAGTCTATTCCAGAACAAATTTTAACAATTCAAAAATACATAACACACACACAGACCAGGACAAATGATCAATCATCAAACTCTTACTATGAAAATAAAATCCCCACTAGATTCTTGCTTTTTGTAAAAGTAAAATAAATTGAAGCTCACTCATAAAGGAAAATAATTTCTGATATGAAAGTGGAAAAAAAATTTAAAGATAGAAGCAACTAACAATGTAAAAACGAAATGTCAATAATACCATAAAAGGCACAGGAAACAAAAAAAATTTAAAATATATAAAACAGTCATAGTTACTGATATTTAATATACAGAGATTTTTACCAAGGAAAAATAAAGGGTTCCAAAATAGACATATGGGCAGAAATGGAAAAGGCAATTCACCAAACACACAAACAAGTGAACAATACATGTGAAAAACCACTTAACTTCTTTCTAATCAAACAAATAAAAATTAAACCAATGACATAATGTTTTCCCTAGAAAATTGGGCTAGGAATAAAAAAAATAAGACTGGAAATACCTAACACTAGTAAGGATGCAGGGAAATAAACACTGATAAATTAAAATTTGGTAAAATCATATTCCTTGGAGGAGTAGTTGGGATTATAAAATCAGTGTATGTTTAATCGACTAATGACCCAGTAATAATCATATCTAGACATTTACACTATGGAGATCATCATATATACATACCAAGATGTACATACAAGGCTATTTGTCACCGGGATGCTTTCAAGAAGTAAATTAAAACTTTTTTTAAGTTTATTTATTTTGAGAGAGAGAGTGAGCACAAGTTGGATAGGGGCAGAGATAGAGGGAGAGAGAATTCCAAGCAGGCTCCACGCTGTCAGTACAGAGCCTGACATGGGGCTCAAACCCACAAACTGTGAGATAGTGACCTGAGCCAAGATCAAGAGTCAGACACTTAACTGACTGAGCCACCCAGGTGCCCGTGAAAGAACTAAATTTTAGAAAACAACACTCAAAGTCCAATGACAGGATACAAATTAAATAAACTGTAGCATATCTATTCCCAATCGGGAATAGAAGAAATCATGTTCTTTAAGAATATTTAAGAGTAAAAAGGGAAGTTCATAAACTCATCTATTTTTAGAAAATGACACTGGTCCATATACCTATATAGAAAAAAAGCAGACGAGGGAGTGCCTGGGCGGCTCAGTGGGTTAAGCGTGTGACTTCGGCTCAGGTCATGATCTCACAGTTCCTGGGATCGAGCCCTGTGTCAGGCTCTGCACTGACCTCTCAAAGCCTGGAGCCTGCCTCAGATTCTGTCTGTCTGTCTATCTGTCTGTCCCTCTCTGCCCTTCCCCTGTTCACACTCTCAAAAATAAACATTTAAAAAAAAAAAGAAAAAAGCAGATGAGATAGATACACATTAATGACAGTCATAGTTTTCTATATTGTGAAATCATAGGTGGTTTTAATATTTTTCTAAAATTTCTGTATCACTTTGATTATAACAAAAATGAAATTGTATATAATTTTTGAGTGACTGACTCAAAAGTAACTTCATGAATAATAAAGTGACTAAAGCAATTAATCAAGAAGCACTGTAGTTGAAAGTATTCAAAATATAAGCATCTCTTCTGCTTCCCCCATTAAAATGTAAACATCATTGATAGGAAACTTCTCTGTTTTCCACCACTGCATCTTAAGGGCTGAAAACAATGCTTGTGGGACATAGGAGGAGCACAGTAAATATCTGAATAATTTGGCAAAGGAAAGAATAAATGAAAATAAATACATTATTTTATTGTCATTGAGCCAAAGTGAGCTTTTCTATTTCTGTTCCCTATTTTGTCTGTTAACATCTACTGGCCTATACCTCACCTCACCTTCTGTTTCATAATAAGAATAATGCTAAGTGTTCTCACCAGAAAACAAAACAAAAACGAAGGAACACAAGGCACCTTTAGGAAGGACTAGATATGTTTATGTCCTTGATTTTGGTGATGGTATCACGGGTGTTTCCTTAGGTCTGAAGTCATCAAATTGCACACATTAAATATGTGTAATTCTTTGTATATACATAATACCTCAATAATGCTAATTTTCAAAAAGGAAGAATTGGGGATGGCTTCCAACTTACGTTGAATAGAGACCAAATGTCCTTTTCCGTGTGACCAATGGGAACTCTGATTTTGGTTTTTTGGGGTGTTCTTGTTTGTTTGTTTGTTTTAATAATTACATGGATTTCACAGTCAGGTTTTCTAACTCTTACGTAGAAAAATAAAGCAAAAACTGATCAGATGACATTGTTAAAGGAAGCAAATGCCACTGCAGTACTGAACAAGAGGATTCCAGTTTTACTTAAAAATCCTAACTACAGCTATATGTAAATATCCTCATGCATGTTTGTCAGTGCTTAGGGACAGACTGGTCATGATACATGAGAATATTAATAATAGCCACCTCTGGAAAGTTAGGTTGGGGGGAAAACAATTACATAGCTCTATTACTTCTGTAATAAAAACTACCTTATGTATGAACACCAGAGACAGTGTGTATGTCGACAAGACTAAGCTGAAGACTCAAGCATTTGAGCTTCTTTTCCAGGCAAACATACCGCAGAATCTCACAGAAATCTACTTTTGTGCAGAAATAAAACTTGGTGGTTCTTATGGTTTTACCTACAAAATTCAGAAATGTTGTTGCTTTAGGAAGTAGCAAAAACTGTGTGAAGAAGCACAAAAAGGAAGACATAATTACTTACCGATTATATGATGAATTCTGTCCACGTAAAGAAATAACTTTCTAATGCCCTAAAACAAATGAGCAAGAGGAAGAGGAGGAAGAGGAGGCCCTCACAGGAAGGGACGTTTTCATCTCACTTTACAGAGGCTCAAAGAGGTCACACAGCTTTCCCAAAGGAGATGAGTAGTGGAGCTAACTCTGTGCTGAAAATCATAAACTCAGTAAAGAAGCAGGGTAGAGTGTGCAGAAACACAGGAGAGATGAGAAAGGGGAAGCATATGGATACCTGACTTTGTACCAAAAAAGTACCCCGTGCAGGGATTTTCACTCTTGGCCAACTTTTTTCTACTCCTCTCCCTGAGCCTTAAGTATCTCTGTAGCTTTCGAGCACTGGAGAAACCAGCATAGTACGCTCAACGTCTAAAATGACAGAACTACAAACACTGATTAATCCAATCAGACTTCTGTGAAGTCCTTTTAAAAGATCAGTCTCGGGGCGCTTGGGTGGCGCAGTTGGTTAAGCGTCCGACTTCAGCCAGGTCATGATCTCGCGGTCCGTGAGTTCGAGCCCTGCGTCGGGCTCTGGGCTGATGGCTCAGAGCCTGGAGCCTGTTTCCGATTCTGTGTCTCCCTCTCTCCCTCTCTGCCCCTCCCCCGTTCATGCTCTGTCTCTCTCTGTCCCAAAAATAAATAAAAAAAAAAAAGATCAGTCTCGACAATGTTCACTTAGACATTTAGTAAACTATGAACCACAGCAACAAGAAAGGAATGTGCCCCTACTATGTACTACACCTACATAAAAAACGTATTTAAGACATAAAGACTGCAATAAAGCCTTCATATTCCTGGCCTGGGGCGGGGGAGGGGGGGTGGCGGGGAGGAGGAGAGTGCAAAAGAAGCAAACTAACCTGTCAGGGTATCAAGTCTACGTTCAGTAATCAATTGATAACCGCTACTGTCCGAATTTCTGCGAATACAATTACAAAGTGCCACCTTAGCAATACTGAGGGCGGCAGACACTGGCGGGTTACCTACTGAACAGCCGCCCCCACCACCTCCCTCTTAGTTGCTGGCATAACCCACTCCCCATGATTCAGTTGGAAAAGCCAGAAAAAAACCCAGCCTCCCCTCCCTTGCAGCTCCAGCACAGGCATGTGACACAAACCTGCCTCTGGGACTGACAGGAAAGGGTGCTTGGCAGCCTTAAAGAAAGATCTTCCCCCCTTAAGAACAGAGGCATGCAAGGATAAACTCTCCTTTCTGCTTTTGTACATGGTTGTGTCAAGACATGAGGTTTAACAGGCATTTTAGACGAGGACGAGGTACAGCTGAAGACCACCAATGCGTTAGGTGTGATGGAATATAGCTGTGGAAAGCACCTGGGGCCTGGCTGTGCTTCTGAAATAAAGCCGGTGTGGCAGCCACGGAGCTTGAGGAGGGGTGGTCCTCAGATCTCTGTTCGAGAAAGAACTTACTGATCAGTTGCAACGAGCGCAGGTAGCTGACAGCCCCCAGCTGCAAACGATCCACGGCAGCAATTGCGCGGAGGACAAGCACTTCCGGAAGTGCTGGCTAGTGACTGAGCACAGTGGGACACCAGGACTCAGTCATTTCTGCCAAACATGGGACTCCTCTATGGAATATATTTTCATTAGAGCTCCCTGTTAGGCTGGTTCTGAGTTTCTCACGCAGCCTCGGCGGAGTCTTATGCTCTTGCTACCTAATCCTTCCTCCTTTCCACCCAGGAACCCCTTACTTCAGCACTTTGCATTATATGAAATAAACATCTTTATTATTTAAGTCACTATCAAAATTATATTACCAGCAGCCCAAATCATCTTAACTGATCAACTGGAAAAACAGCCATATGGTACCTTGTGTTGAGGCAGTGAATTTCCCATTATTACGCAGAGTCTTCAATGAGGGACACTTTACTAGGATGAGAGTTGACTGTAATAAGCAAGTTAAACCCGTCCTCTGGATGTTTATTTAATGGGGGCATTACAAACAAAGGCTTCTACAGAAAGCTGATATAATTTTATAGATATTTGGAAGCATATCAAACAAGCCCAGGTTTTGAACAGTCAGTAGCAATTAGAGGAAGAAGTGAGAAACCAGCAGGGTAGAACACTTGAGCAGCAGTCATGAAAAGACCCAATATCAAGGTCATCTGAACCAATAGCTTTAACAGCATTCACACTTGGCTGCACCTGGAGTACATCACTGGCTCTGACAGATTTGAAATGTAGCCGACCAAAGAATTTCTTGCAACCAACAACATAGAAGGGCTCTGGGTGAATAATTCTACCTAATGGAGATACACAGTCAAAAACAATAGGAAACCTCTCTTGAACACAAGGAATTAAAAAAAAATTTTTTTTTCCACACAGAAGGGGAATAAGGAGACAGGCATTGATGGGCCAACTTTGTTTTTCCACCTGAGCTTGAAAATCCATTTTAAAAAAAGCAAAGAGCAAGTATGTTCTAAAAGAATACTGAGAAAGTCAGCAAAACGTTTCTCTCCCTCTCCCCTCCCTTCCTGTAACCCAAGGGCTCCTCCCTTAATAAAAAAATGGCAATTCAGGATTTCCTGGTGTATTGATTGGGGGAAAAAATCTATAATTAAGTGGAAAGATGGAAGAACTGGTCCCCTGTCTTTATGCTGACTCCTCCACCTCACTTCACAAGTTCTGCTGAAGCTGTTCAGCGTCATGAAAGTCCATAAAACCACCGGAGTCTCTGACACCTCCTCGCCGAGCACACAAACCATAGTAAAAACACTGCTCATCACCATGTGTAAATGTCACCCATGAGGCCCCTTCTCTTACTGCAAACTTGTGTTTTCTTCAAGCCCTTCCAACAGGGTAAAATGTCTGCAATGATGTTTACCCAGCTTACGTAAAGTCCATCCCATCATCCAAAGCTTGCAATGTGTAGTGAACTTTCAGCAGTAAGTGTACTACGGATGTGCTTTGGGGTCCTAATTAAAATTTCGATTGGAACCCATTTCTCATATTCACCAAAATCCCACTGAAGCCTGAGCTAATTGATTTTAGGACTGGGTTCCATGAGGACCCATATGCTATTTTACATCAATGTTTTATAATGTTCTCGGGAATCAATAAATGTGGCCTTGTCATATCTCTTCCCAGTATTTGTTTTTGTTCCGTATGTAGGCCATTCCTATGACACACACCCTTGTGCACAGTGCCTTCCTGCAAAGCACCACACATAAACCCATTTCAACCTGACTCTCTCACGGATGAGCGATGTTAACTCTCTGTTAACTAAAGGGAATATGAATTTTCTGCTTCTGGGAGAGTCCCTGCCTTACTTATCCCTCAACTTCTATTGTACAGACTTACACATGTGTTGGTGTCCAGTTTGGCTGAGAACACACAGCCTGCACCAGACCCCTGAGTCCTCCAGACCTCACTCTGTCATCCAGAACTCAGAAGGTGATCCAATGCAGAATAGGAAGAGTGAGCTGAATTTACTGTTCCTGTAAACGAGGGAAAAGATCTACCCCTGCTTTTTGGAGGATACTGGCTGCTGACCCCATATTCAAGCATAACCTAACAGTTAAGGGTGAAGCCTTAGGAGTCAATAAGGCCAGCACAGGAGTCTCAGTTCAACCACTTGCGATCAGTTATGTGAATTCGAGCAAGTCATGTGTAGGCCCTGAGTCTTGGTTTCATGAGCTGCAAAAGATGATGATTTCAATTGCCACTTCATGAAGATTAACCCATAAACGTAGAGAGCACCCAGGATAAAAGAACATTATACTCAATAGTTTTGTAAAACAGAAAATAGTTTGGAAGATGATGGTAACACTCAGGCCAATCCAACCTAATTGTCACTTGCACAAATTATCAATTTTAAATAATAGCAAGGAATTCCCCAAACATGATAGTTTCGTTGTGGCAGATGTTTCCATGGAACGTGGAAACATGGAACGTACACTTGTCAGGTCTACCTGTGGAACCTGCATCCTCCTGACCTCTCTTTCTCTCTGTATGTCTGCTCATTCTTCTCCCTGCACACACTGCCTTTTGCTATTTTTCCACACACATGGTGGATGACAGGTGATTCCATAGCATTCTGGTTTACGTGACATCTGCTCATAACATCATTCTAGGTTGAGCTAGATTCCAAGTTTCTCCCTCTGTAAGAGAAGATCTGACCAGTCCAGTTTGGATCAGGTGTCCACTTATGGCCCAGTCAAGAGTTGTGGGAGGACTGGTGGTAAGAGGGTCCTCTGACAAAAATATACCTGCTAGCACCACCCCATCCCTATATTTGAGAGGAAGTTAACTTCAGAGATGAAGGACCTCAGGGACTACACTATTAAATTGCTTTTCTTACAAAGAAAGCCCATATATATCTATCATTTTATAGATCTAGCTAGCAGCTCTAGTTGTCATGTAGAGGCCACCACACTTCTTTTTAGGCATTTCCTTAAAATATGAGCATTTTCATACTACTTAGAGAAACAACTCATCGGTATATCCGTTATTATTTATCACTTATTTAACCTACCCCACATCTGCAAAGTTTGATAAGATCATCTGATGAACAGTATCTGCTTCTAATGAACTTTCACAACCATTGTTCCAAGAGCAGTACTCACAATATTTATATCGTAACTTCCCAAGCCTATTCTTTGCAAAATCTGAAACTCTTCTATTAATAAACTTCACGTTTAAAATAAGACAACTCCTATCACTTAGATTTATCTGCCTGCCAAACACCTTTGCATGAAACTTAGTTTCATTACCCTATTATCATGTTTAGGTATTAACATATTAGCACTAAAAATGTATGTTCAGTGTCACACTTGTGATTTCGGTAAGACAAAGTATTTCTTGGAACTTTCTACTTTCCATATCATCTTAAACCACAAAGAAATTGATTAAGGGTAACTCTCTCGAATAGAACATAGTTTTTTTTTCTTATTTACCACAGATCTAATTCATTGTCATATCTCATTCATTTATTATTGATGAGTTATCTCAATGTATCAGTTTACTATACTGAGCCTCCGTGCGGGGCTCAAACTCAAGAACCACGAGATCATGACCTGAGCTGAAGTCGAATGCTCAACAGATTGAGCAACCCAGGCGCCCCATCCTAGCTTTCTTGAATCGACGTGTAACGTTAACCTGTAATTTTAAGGTGAACAACACGTTGACCTGATACACTCACACGTTGCAAAATGATCAGCACCACAGGATCGCTAACACTTCCACCAGGTGACATCATTACTATTCCTTGTGGTGAAAACATTTAAGACGCACTCTTTTAGCAACTTCCAAATATATAATGCATTATTAACTATAATTAATAGTTATTAGTACATCAGATGTACATTAGATCCTCATAATTTATTTACCTTATAACTGTAAAGTTGTACCCTTTGACCAACATCTCATTTCTCCTACCTTGAAGAGTTTATAGACACCTTGTCGTCCCTACTCTAAACCCTAGAGGCTCCCAACACGACACTACTTTTGTGTAAAGAGAGGAAGAAATGGTGCAGGCCACTGGTTTTGCATGCTTTGACTGCCGGTGCATGTGATCTCCAGCACCGGTGTCAGGGCCTGTTGTTTATTCAGAAACCTTAATCTGGAGGTTTCCATAGCAAACCATGGTGCCTCCTGAGTCCTCGGCCATGAGCTGGTGGAGAAATCCCAAACCTAAATAAAATGCTTGTCCTCCTGTACAAAATCTAACAGAGGCAGGGAACCAGTGGTGAGCTGGACTTCAAAAGATGCCTGGGAATCTTTCATCTCACCTTACCGAGCACTAGCCCAGTGAGGAAATGTGCACACACAACGCCATGTGCTGACACTGATGACAAAATTTCTCAAATATGGCTCTCTGACAAGTATACACGTCCCAATCTAGCACCTGTGCCCTAATTAATTTCTGAGGCATGCAAAGAAAACATTCATTATTCTGCCATCGTTTGACCATTGTACTCCTCCAGTGTCACATCATGTGGCCTAAGGTAGATCTGGGGCCTTTTGGGATATGATCACTAAACAAATAACCATCATGACATTGGTGTCTGACCATGCTGCTGACAGTACTGGTAAGAGAAGTCTCTATCTCTGGAGTAGAGGCGGGGTCTCTTTTGGAGCTTAGGTAATGAAAAACTCTCTGGCTTCAAAAGCCAACAGATCTGGGTCCAACACAAGCTCCACCATATTATTTACATTCCTTTTATAAAACTAATGAAAAATACATACAAGTTTTAAAAAAGTAACAGATAATGTACATCTAAATTTAGCAAATGTTAACATTGTGCCTCATTTAATTTTGTCAACAAATGAAAGATGATACGGAATGTTAAAATGGTCTTACCTTAACCTATTTCCCTTCCTTGCACTCCAGGTATATGCTCTTGACGTTGGATTGCATCCTTCCCATGTGTATTTTCTATGTTTACTACTTATACAGGTGCCTATATATATGTGTATATATGTGTGTGTGTGTGTGTGTGTATGTGTGTATGTATGTATAGATATATAGATAGTATTATTTCTAGTGCTTTACATTTTACAGAAGTGGTATCATGCCATATGAATTCTTTTGAATTTTGTTTCTGATTATGTAGTGAAATTTAACAGAGCTGATTTATGTAGATATGGTTCATTCATTTAAATTGCTGAATAGCATGCCATTCTATGATTATGTGAAGTTATTTTCAGGGATTTTTTTAAATCACAAACAATGCGATAATGAATATTCTTACACATGTCTTTGTGCATGTGTGTAGGAGTTTCTTTATGGCATATACAGGACTGATATTCAAAAGAAATATACCAAAATGACCATGCCAGGCATTTGCAATGTGTTTACCCTGATTGGATGGTGCCCCTGATAGCAGTTATTAAATATTCTGAATAGCACCCTGGATACATACGTAGAGAAGCAATTGCTGGGCCACTAAGTACGCAGTTTCACCATTATTAGATATTATCATATAAGTCCTCAAAGTGGTTAAACCAATTTACACTCCCACTAGTAGTTTAATATGTGCGTTCCTCTTTCCCCACAATTGATTAGACTTTCTAACTTTCACTGGTCTGATGAGTGTGAAATGGTATTTTGTTTTAATTTGCAGTTTCCTGATTACTTGTCAGGTGAAACATCATCTTGCCATTTGCATCAGCCATTTAGAACTCTTGTAAATTGCCTGTTCATAGTCTTTACTCCATTTACTATGGGACCATCTATCTTTGGCTAGGTGGTTTGTAAGTGTTCTGTATTCAATCGGCATAGTAATCCTCTGTCTAGTATAACAGTAGCTAGTGTCTTCTTGCCATCTATGTCTTATGTTTCACTTTCTTTATGGTGTCACCCACTCTAGAGAATATCATTTTTTTTTTCTGTGTGTTTGGATAAACAATTTAAACTCCCAAAGTCTCTATTTACTCATTTATAAAATGAGGACAATAATGCCTTCTTCACAAGATTGTTATGAATAAAAATAATGAGGTAATAAATGTATAGGGCAATATTCAAGAAAGAGTAGCTGTCATCCGGTGACCCTACCCTCAAACAAAAGGGGAAACAAGAGCCCACTCGTATGCAAATGTCTTCACTGAACAATGATGTGTCCAAAAAAATCATCTCAATACTTAAACAGAATGATGAGTTGACTCAGTTATGTAACTCACTCAATAAATATTTACTGAACCCTTTCTTCGTGCCAGGCAGAGAATTACAATGGGGATGCAAAAGAGACCAAGGCTTGTCTAGTGGGGAAGAGAGAGACAACAAGCAAAACAAGCATTATTTACTACAATGTCAGGATGAATAAAACAAAGTTTAAGGGGATTACAAAAATAAAAGGGCACAACTTCACATGTGTGGCCATAGAAATCCCATCACATAGGCAATTGGAGCAAAAACCTGGAAGAATTGAGAAAGGGAGCCACATGAAAGAAGTATGTGCAATGACCTTGAGGCTCTAGCACATTGTCAATCAAGGAGAACAAGGGCAGTGTGAAGGAAGGAAGTATATAAAGAGGGATAGAAGAAGTAACCGGGGACGGGATAATGACCTTGGAAGTCACACTAAGGATTCTGAATCATGCTGTAAGTGGGATGGAACGTCCACGGAGGGTTTTGAGCAGAAGAATGGCATATTCTAACTTAGGTTTTAAAAGGATCCATCTAATTACAGGATGATGAAAGGGCTACAGGAGTAAAGGAGAAGTCAAGAGACGTACGAGGTTATCTTTGTTGCACAAAAGCTTTATGAAGGTATTCCTGATAATTTCTCAGGACTCGAAAATAAGCTACTCTGAAATGAAATCTCCAATGCAGCAAATGGTGTTATTTCTTTTAAGTATTATTGTACAACCCACATGTGACCTGGAACCCAGCAGAACATAAGAAACAGTGGCAAAAACAAACAATGGAAACACAGTGCTGAGCTTGTTTACCTCTCATCTGCGCTGGCCGGTTTGTGCATTTTGCTTTGACTCAAAGAAACCAAGGCTTATTTAGGACAGTTACTATCTCTGGATTAAAAAGTGTCAAGTGTATATATAAACCACAACTTCTTTATCCATTCATCAGAAGTTGTGGTTTATATATACAATGGAATACTAGTTGGCCATGAGAAAGAATGAAATATGCCCTTTTGTAGCAACGTGGATGGAACTGGAGAGTGTTATGCTAAGTGAAATAAGTCATACAGAGAAAGACAGATGCCATATGTTTTCACTCTTATGTGGATCCTGAGAAACTTAACCGAAGACCATGCGGGAGGGGAAGGGGAAAAAAAAGTTACAGACAGGGAAAGAGGCAAACCATAGGAGACTCTTAAAAACTGAGAACAAATTGAGGGTTGATGGGGGCTGGGGAAGAGGGGAAAGTGGGTGATGAGCATTGAGGAGGGCACCTGTTGGGATGAGCACTGGGTGTTGAATGGAAACCAATTTGACAATAAATTTCATATTAAAAATAAGTAAATAGGTAAGTGTCAAGTGGCTTGGATAAAGGCTGTAGTTTCCCCACGATCATTTTTTCAGTATTACTCGGTGACATGGAGAGGTCGTATCTAACCTTCCATCTCAAGATATGCTGGGAATCTGATAAAAAAATTTTCCCAATACTGTCTCACTCTCCAAGGTGTTCTAATTGATTTTTCTCCCTGTTGTTTAGAATCTAAGGCTATTCAATTAATGGGTTTCTTTTACACAAACAGAAAAACTCAGCATGACCAAAGTCGGAGTGGTAACAGCTCAGAATTTCTTGGCCTCCCAGCTGCAACACTTTGTTAGGATCTGGCTCCTCCAGCCTGCTCGTGAATCCACAGGTGCTCAATACTGTGTTCTTCAAAAAGTGTCCACTTTTGCATGGAAATAACCGCTTTTATTTGTTACGAAATGATTCCTAGAGCAGAACTCCCCAAACTTTGATGTGGAAATGAGAACTCGTTAACTTAGAGCTCTTGTTAAAATGCATATTTGAATTTAGTAGATCTGGGGCAGGGGCCAGGATTGTTCATTTCCCAGGTGAGGCTGATACTTTATCAACAATGTTCTAAAGGGAAGGCAACCAGCCACAGCTTTAAATGTTATTAAAATATGTATGTACATATTTTATTATATATAAGATACCTAAACACATATGATGTACGGCATATGTAAAATATATGTATATATAGTTGGGACTATATTTGAAACAGTTACTACTTGTGGATGAAGAAGTGTCCAATGGCTTGGGTGGACAGTAGTGCACGAATTTTTGTAACCCCATCACTATTCGGTAACAGCAAAGGGTCGAGTCTAAACTTACAAGCTGAAAATTTGAAAACATATTTAAGTATGGTATGCATAATAATTTACCACTTTGCATTAATAACCTAAAAAGCTATTTCGTCTACCAATAAAGATCTTTTTCAAAAAGGGGGAATTTGTTATTCATCACTGGTGGAATTCCTTCAAGGTTAATGGCTTCCAAGGCTCAATGTGTAAAACCCTCAGCCCTCGTTCCCAAGCTATATTCCCAGGACCAGCAGCATCAGAATCCTCTGGAAATTTCTTAAGATTCCCAATTTCAGAGTCCACCTCAAACCTACTGGATCAGAAATGCTGTTCATAGGGCCCAGCTATCTGTGTTAGAACAAACCCTCCAAGCGAGTCCGAATTTTGAAAACTACTGCTCTACAGGCCTTGTTGCTTTATTTCCCTTTCCGCATAAATAATATTCATATGATTTTCTTAGGTGCAATAGGACTGGTAAGAAAAAAATACAGCCCCTAGAAACTTCATCTTAAAAATGTTTGTACATATAAATGAATTAGTAAACACAAACCTGGCCTAAGAGGAGGAATTCATATAATTTTGCTCACAATTTACAATATACCTTCCTTCTTTATTAACGCAACTATTAGCTATTCATTGCATGAACGAGGAAACCTGAAAAGTAACACAGACATTAATATTTTAAATTTTAGGCAATTTATAGCAAGCAGTAAGCTCTCTGGAGGCCAGTTTGATATTGCTTTGAGGGCCACTTCTCAATTTCTTACACAAAGACTATCTAGGCATTGTTCTTTCCTCATCTCAAAGTTTATTCCTCCCGGGGAGAATCCATTTGAACCATCCTTTCTATATAATTGACTATTTATATGCAGCCATTACTGGCGAACTTTACCCTCTCGAGGGCCACTAACCAGGCCCGGGGCTGGTTCTAGGATACTTTTATGATGAAATGTCACAAGGAGATGAGAATCTATGGAACGACTTCCAGCCTGTTTTCTTAAGCCTTATCAGGTGTCACACACGGGTCCACTTTAGTCCCAAGCCCTACAAAAAAAATAAAATAAAATACTCCTCAGAAGTAATTGCTAAAGTCTAATAAATTTCCAAGTGAGGGAGTTCCCCTGAGTGTCCACTGTCACATTTAGTGCTGTCAGTGGCCCTGGAAAGAGCCACAAATAGTTTCATGTCATCATTTAGGATCACGATCTGTAACATTTGAACGTAAAATGGACTTCCTAATTCACGACTAATTCTGCACTGCATTCTAATCTGGACTTTCGAAAAGTTCTATTTGCTCACGTTTACATTATATTTTCAATGTCTAACCAATACGTAGTTACTCATTTAAAAAATAGTTTTGATCTCCTGGGGACTGACTTATTAAACTAACAAAAGGAATAAATTAATCGAACAGCTTTTATAAGAACATAAACAATGTTAGTGAACAATTTAAGCAAAATTATCAATAAGCTTTTGATGGTGAATTTTGCGTGTCAACTTGGCTGGGCCACAGTGTCCAAATATTTGGTCAAATGTTGTTCTGGAGATTTCTGTGAAGGTGGGTTTTTTATAAGATTGACATTTAGATCAATGGACTCTGAAAAAATAAAAACATGACTCTCCATAATGTGAGTGGGCCTCATCCACTAAGGTGAAGGGCTTAAAAGAACAAAGACCCAATCTCCCTCAGACAAGAAGGCAACTCTATCCTGGGTCTCCAGCCTACTGGCCTATCCAATCAGATTTTAGATTTGGCAAGCCTCTACAGTTATTTGAGCCAATTTCTTGCAATCAATCCATCTATCCATGTTTAAAACCAATGCTGTATAGATGTATGTACATATATGGTATTAGCAGGAAATTATATGTACGACACTGTCTTTTCTTTTGTCATTTAATGAAAATCAATGTGAAACAATGATTTTCTCTTTCTGTCTGACAGAATTCCCAAGGAGAAAACGTTCCCTCTCAAGCAGCCACCTGACGTGCTTATTTACTGATGCAGGGGCAGGGCTCCTCCCGTGTAGAAATTATTCCTGGCCAAAGAAACAGGCATTTAAAAATAAGATAAGCTCTTATCTGTTCGGCATGGACTCAGCATGGGACAGTCCAAAGAGAGGAAGATGAATGCAGTGAATGGATCTGTGAGGATTCCCCCTCCCTCCAGTGGGGTGATACTTAATTTCATGGTCTAGTACTTGCTGCTGCCAAGAAGAAGGTCCCCCTTCTTCCTTGACAATGAAAGACGTGCCCCTAAGTTCATTCAAGACTTTGCTCCAGCTACAGAAGACGGGAAAGTACAACTTTATCTTCTTGACACATGTTGTTTTAGTGCTTAGTGAAATAAATGGTTTCTATATTGCACATCATTATTCATATACTAAAGCTTTTTTGGAAAATCTCTGAAAAAGATTTGCAACGTGGATCATCTCTTATCATTCTGATTTTTCTTCAGCTATGTTTAGGGAGTTCCATGTATTAAAAAAATCATAAATATTCAGCATTAAGTCTGCAAGGAGAGCAGAGAAAAAAACTAATATTCTGTCCCTGAAAAGTTCAAATGAGGGAACCAGTGTGCTGTTTTCACCCCAGGTAGCAGTTTCAAGAGCTGAGGACTGATTAAAAATTAACTGTCCTTCAACGATGCTTCAATAGTAAAAAAAATGAAAAATTAACTGTCCCTAAATCTGCTCAAATATCCCTTTTCATAGAAACATTCAGGCTTTTGTTTATAACTGAAAATACATGGGCTTTAATTTTGTGTTCTTCAAACTTGCAATAGAATATCTTGGTTATTATATATAATCTCAGGTCAGATTTCTAATAAAATTTCAAGTCCTGTCCAGGACTAAACAACAGAAGACCCAAATGGGGAATCATCAAAGAGTTCAAAAACAAGAATGGCAAAGATGGAAACAGGGTTGCAAACTATGATTTTTCCATAGAAACAAAATTAAAAAACTTAAGGAACAATTTAACTACTAACATCAGTGGCTAAAAATGATGAGCAACTAAGGAATAATGACATCATCTGTGACAGAGTAAAATTGCACACAAGTCAAGGTAGACACACAAAAAATTTTCTCTGCGAAATAAGGACTTAAAAAACATTACTAACATATATGGTCAAAGATGATCAAAGTTTTTCGGTAGATTCATGGACACGTTCCTCCAGCAAACCTACCCCCAGTACCTGATACCCCCATCTACTCATCTCCTTCCTCCTTCCCTGGTGCTCACTCTGCTCCTGTCGCACGAGCCTCCCTGCTCTGCACTAAACCTCCAGACACACTTCTACTTCCAACCTCTGCTGTTGCCATCCTTTCTGCCTGAAAACCTCTTCCTGCAGGGAGACACTTGGGTCATTTCTTTCCCTCCGTCACACCTTTACTCTAAAACCACTCACTGAGGGAAGCCTTACCTGGCCACCCTACCCTTCAACAGCATCTATCACCCTTCCTTGAAATCATTTACCCTCATTAGGTAACTGACACAGAGTTTCTCTCTCTTTGCAGTTTTGAGGAAACAAGTTGCCTTGTTGAAGATGTCCACATGATAAAGAACAGAGGAGAGCATCCAAGCAAAAACCACAAAGGAGCTGAGGCCCTTAGTCCAACAGTCCATAAGGAACAAAACAAACCCTGCTAACAACCACATGAGCTTGGAAGTGGATCTTTCCGCAGTAGAGGCATTAGATGACGACAAGCCCTCGATAAACAGTACATACACAAAACAATTCCTGCTGGAATTTTGACTGGGGTTGTATTAAATATATAGATCAACACAGGGAAAACTGCAATTTTTGGCTGTGTTGAATCTTCTAACCTATGAACACAGTGTATCTCTCCAGTTATTTAGGTCTTTGATTTCACTGACGAGCATTCTGTAATTTTCAGCATACATTTCCCTTACATGTTTCATTAGATTTATACTTATGCATTTCATTTTTTGGAACTGTTAATTTTTTTTTTAATTTCAGTTTCTCATTGTTCATTGCCAGTACATAGAAATATAATTGATTTTTGTGTTTTTACCTAGTATCCTGTGACCCCAAACTCATTTATCAGTTCTAGCAAGTTTTTGTAGATATCAGGATATTCTCCATGAACAATCATGTTGTTTGGCAATAGAGATGGTTTTAGTTCTCCCCTTTCAACTTAATTTTTATTTATTTTCTTTCTTTAGCCTACCATCCAGGACTTCTGGTACAGTGTTGAACATTAGTGGTGATGGACATCTTTGCTTTGTTCCTGATCTTAGGCAGATAAAGTGCTCAGCCTGTCACAAGTAAAGTCATCTGTGGGTATTTTGTAGCTGCCCTTTAACAGGACATTTCCCTCTACTTCCAATTTGCCGCAAGTTTTCTCATGGTGGATGTTGAATTATGTCAAATGCTTCATGTTAGTTGATATAATCATTTGGTTTAAAAAAAAAGATTTAGATTGTTAATATGGTAGAATTCATTGTTTGATTTTCAAATATTAAAGCAGCCTTGCATACTTGAAATGCACCTCCACTTAATTGTGGTGTATTATTCTTTTAATATGCTGGTGGACTGTTTGCTAATATTTTGTCATGGAATTTCAGCTCTCTGGTCATGACAGATAATGGTTTGTAGTTTTATTTTTCTGGGCTTTCTGTGTACGGTTTTGCTATCGGGTATGGCTGGTCTCATAAAAAAAAAGTTTGGAATTGTCCCCTTCCTCTTGGATTTTCTGGAGAACATTACATAGAATTAGTGTTCTTTCTTGCCTAAATGTTTGGTAGGGCTTGCCAGTAAAACCATCTTGGCATATACATTTCCTTTTTTGAAGAATTTAACAATAGCTTCAATCTCTTTATTCAGGTAATCTATTTCTTCTTCAGCAAATGTTGACAGTTTGAGTTTTCAAGAATTCTCTATTTCACTTAAATTGCTGAAATGGTATTTGGAGAATTGTATTATCCTTTTGTTTGTTTTTCAGTTTTACTGAGGTATAGTTGACAAATAAAATTTTATGACATTTAAAGTACTCAGCATAATAATATACATTTGAAAGGATTCCCACAATCGAGTTAACACATTTATCACCTCACATGTTTGGGGTTTTTGGTTTTTTTTTTTTTTTTTGGTATTTACTTTTTCTTTTTTTTTTTTTTCTGGTGAGAATATTTAAGTTCCATTCTCTAAGAAAATTTCAATTATGCAAAACAGTGTCATTAACTACAGTCACCATGTTATACATTAGATACTCAGAACTTACTCATCTTAGAACTGAAAGTTTGTACCCTTTTACCGACCTCTCCCTGTTTTCCCCAGTCCCAGAAACCACTTTCTACTCTCTGTTTCAATGAGTTTCAAAAAAACATTTTTTTTGAGAATCTGTATCTAAGTGCTATTATGCAGTATTTGTCTTTTTCTGTCTGGCTTATTTCACTTAGCATAATGGTTTCATTTTCTTCAGATATATACCCAGAAGTGGGATTGCTAGATCATACGGTGGGTTTATCTTTAATTTCTTCAGGAACCTCCATATTGTTACCCATACTGAATGCGCCAATTTGCATTCCCATCAAAAGTAGGTCTTTTTGGAAAAATATCTATTCAGGTCTTTTGCCAGTTTTTTAAATTGGGTTATTTTGCTCTTTTGCTATTAAATTGTAGGAGTTCAACTGATGTTTTGGATATAAGCCCTTTATCAGATATAT
This sequence comes from Leopardus geoffroyi, assembly GCF_018350155.1. Classification (NCBI taxonomy): domain Eukaryota; kingdom Metazoa; phylum Chordata; class Mammalia; order Carnivora; family Felidae; genus Leopardus; species Leopardus geoffroyi. Next base: position 19,314,727 of record NC_059343.1, read on the forward strand.
TTTTCAAATATTACAAATGATGCCTTTTCATTTGGTGATTTGCTCTGCTGTACAAAAGGTGTTTCATGTGATATAGTCCCACTTCTTTATTTTTGCTTTGATTGCTTATATTTTGGGTGCCAAATTAAAAAAAAAAAACATTAATAAGAGCAAAGTCAAGGAGCTTACACCTTAAGTTTTCTATGAGGAGCTTTATGGTTTTAGGCCTTTTGCTCAAGTCTTTAATCCATTTTGAGGTGATTTTTGTGTATGGTATAAAAATAGGGGTCCAGTTTGATTCTTTTACAAATGGATATCCAATTCTCCCAATACCATTTACTGAAGACCCTATCTTCAGTAAATATACCACTGTATATTCTTGGCTCTTTTGTTGTAGATTAGTTGGCTATATATGCATGGGTTTATTTCTCAGCTTTCAATTCAGTTCCATTGATCTATTAGGTTCGTTTTTAGGTCAAAAACATCCTTTTTTATTACTTTAGCTTTGTGATATAGTTTGAAATCAGAATGGGTAGTATCTCCATCTTTGTTCTTTTTTGTCAAGATTGCTTTGGCTATTCAAAGTCTTTTGTGATTCCACACAAATTTGAAGATTATTTGTTCTAACCCCATGGAAAGAAAGTCAATGAAATTTTTACAGGAATTGTATTTGACTCTGCAATTGCTCTGGGTAATAGAGAAATTTTAACAATGTTAATTCTTCCATCTATGTGCATGGAATATATTTCTAACTATTTGTTTATCTTCAGTCTCTTTCATCAATGTCTTACAGTTTTTAGTGTACAGATCTTTTGATCACATCCTTGGCTAAATTTATATCAATTTTATTCTTTTCATGCTAATTCTCCTTTTGATAGTTCATTGCTGCTGTATAAAAATATGACTGATTTTTGTATATTGGTTTTGTATCCTGAAACTTCACTGAATTAGTTTATTAATTCTAACAAGATTTTTGGTAGAGTCTTTAGGGGTTTTTTATATATAACACCATTTCATCTTCAAATATAGACAATTTAACAACTTCTTTTCTAATTTGGATGGCTTTTATTTCATTTTCTTGCCTAATTTCTCCAGCAAACAAAAGTCGTAAGTGTGGGTGTCCTGGTCTTGTTCCTCATCTTAGAAGAAATGTTTTTAGCTTTTCACTGTTGACTATGATGTTAACTGTGGCTTGTCATATAAGACCTTTATTATGTTGAAACAAGTTTCCTCTATGTCCATTTTGTTGAGGGTTTTTTAAAAATCATGAAATGATGTTAAATTTTGTTAAATAGTTTTTCTGCACCTATTGGGATGAGCCTAGGATTTTTATCCTTCGTTTTGCTAATGTGGCATATCACACTTACTGATTTGAACCATCTTTGCATATCCAGAATAAATCCCACTTGATCATGGTATATATTACCCTTTTAATATACGTACAGTCTGGAGTTAGAACTCCTTTTCCACTTCTGGTATTGGTAATGGGACTTTCTTTTTCTCTTAGCAAGGCTTACTGCAGTTTTACCAGTTTTATTGTTTGTTTGTTTGTTTGTTTTTACAATATCACTTACTTGATTTTCTCTATTGTTTTTAATTATATTGATCCTTTCTATTAGCTTTATTATTTCTTTCCTTCTAGTTGCTTTGGGTTTACTTTGCTCTTCTTTGTCCAGTTTCATAAGATGGAGTCCTTAGGTCACTGATTTCAGATCTTTTTTCTTTTATAATGTAAGTATTTAAATTCTGTAATTTCCCATCAAAGCACTGCTTTAACTGCATTGCATAAATTAGATAGGTTGTATTATCATTTATGTTTAATCAAAATATTTTCTAACTTTTCTTGAGACTTCCATTTGACTCATGGATTATTTTATGAGTGCATTATTTTAGGGGCGCCTGGGTGGCTCAGTCAGTTTGAGTGTCCAATTTTGGCACAGGTCATGATCTGTCGGTTCGTGCCGACAGCTCAGAGCCTGGAGCCTGCTTCGGATTCTGTGTCTCCCCCTCTCTTTCTTCCCCTTCCCCACTCACACTCTGTCTCTGTCTCAAAAATAAATAAACGTTAATTTTTTTTAATTAAAAAAAAAGAAGTGCAATGTTTTAATTCCAAGTGAGCAAAAATTTTTCTTTCTGCTATTTATTTCTAATTAAATTTTTTAATTGTCAGAGAACATACTAACATACTTTTTACGGTTTCAATCATTCAATTATTTTAAATTTGTTAAGTTTTCTTTTATGCCCCATGGTACAGTCTATCTTGGTGAATGTTTCAAGTGCATTTAGGAAGAATGTGTATTTAGCTGTTGATAGGTAGAATAAACTAAAAATGTTTTTTTAAGTTTATTTATCTTGAGAGAGGGAAGAGGGGCAAAGAGAGAGAGGGGGAGGGAAGGAGAGAGGGAGAAGGAGGGAGGAGAGGGAGAGGGAAAGAGGGAGAGGGAAAGAGAGAGAGAGAGAGAGAGAGAGAGAGAGAGAGAGAGAAACAAAGAAAGAAGTGGGGCTTATCTGAAAGCTGAGCTCATGTTCACCCGAAGTGGGGCTCGAGCTCTCCCAATATGGGACTGGAATTCACAAACCATGAGATCATGAACTGAGCCAAAGTCAGATCCTCAACGGAATGAGCCACCCAGGTGCCCTTCTGTTTCTCAGTTTTATCAATTACTGAGAGAAGAGTATTGAAGTCCTCAAATATAAATACTATTCATTTTCAGTTTTTCCCCTCTATTTTTCATTCCTCTGCTCTTTTCTGCCTTCTTTTAAACATTTTAGTGTTCCAATTTAGAATTTTCTACTATCTTTTTTTTTTTAAACTTTATCTTCTTGTGTATGTTCCCTTGGAATGCTTGTTCTTGGAAATATACATACTGGACTTTTTATTGTCTACATAGAATAAATATTTTATCACTTGGAGTGGTATGAAAAAAATCTCTCCACCATATATGTCCCTTTACCAGTCCCTTTAGGCTGTAATTGTCTTACATATAACACTGCCATTAAAAACCCATCAGACATTATAATTCTTTTCTCAACTGAACATGTTTTAAATAGCTCAATAGGAAAAAATTAATCTATTATATTAAGCTAGATATTTGCCATTTAGATTTCTTTTCATTCCTAATGTTTCGAGTTTCCACCTGGTATCATTGTCCCTCCTTTCTGATCATTTTCCCTTAGAAATTCTTTCACAGTAGGTCTGCTGGCAACAAATTCTTAGTTTTCCTTCATTTCCAATTGTCTTTATTTCACCTTTACTGACAAAGAACAGTTGTTTTATCCCTTGAAAAATGTTTAATCCCTTCTCCCATCCACTGTCTCTGATGAGAAATCAGCTTTCAATTGAATCATTGTTCTCCAATAAACAATGCAATGTCTTTCTCTGGTTGTTTTCATGATTACTTTTTTGACTTTAGTTTTCAACAGTTTGATTAGTATGTGTCTGGGTTTGGATTTCTTTGGCTTTGCCTTGTTTTGAGTTTGCTCAACTTCTTTAATCTGTAGTAGGTTCACGTCTTTCACAAATCTATGATTTCAGGCCATTGTTTCCCCAAATATTTTTCTGCAGGACACTCCTCTTTTTGGGTTCCAGTAACACAAAGACTTTTTTTATTATTATCTCACAAGTCACTGAGGCTTTTTTTTACTCAACTGTTCAAGTTGGATCATTTTTACTGATCTGCCTACAAATTCACTGATTCCTTCCGCTTTCACCTTCATGCTGCTATTAAAACGTTAAAACATTCCAGTTATTTTATAACTCAATTCTAAAATTTCCTTTTGATACTTCTTTATATATTTTATTTCTTTGCTCTTGCCTTCTGTCTTTCCTTTTTTTTTTTTTTACAGTGTTCATCCCTACTTATTAAAGCAGTAAAAACTTAAAAAACTAAAAACACTTTTTAAAAAATCCTTGGCATAGGGCAAAGGTGATCAATACTAAATTAAGACACAATAAAAAATGTTTTGGTATTTTGCATTTGTGAAAGAGGCTACATATTTGGTGGTCAACATGTCTGACCACCAATCAGGATATTTGGGCTCTGGTGTAAAATCTGCTATTGGCTTTCATTTACTTTCCCTAGACCATTTTTTTTAATTTTGAAACTGAAACTAAGATAATATTTTTCATTACAAAATTCATTACTTCATGAATAATAGTGGCAATTTAAAGTATAAAACTCAAATTTTCAGTTTCCAATCTTTAGTTTTGAGTTATATAAATAAAAGGTTCATAAATACTGATTTAAGGACATACGCTTTACAGTAATCAAAGTTAAAAAAGTTATTAAGTTGAAGAATGATGGGTTATAATTGCCAAAGCATTCACTACTTCATAAATAATATCTATGTATCTATATCTATATCTATATCTATATAGATATAGATATATAGATATATATGATTGCAGATATGGTTGTACTTATGTGTATGTGTGTGTTATGTGAACAGTTCATTTGTAGAGCAAGTGTTTTATGATACACGTTTTAAAAAATGCTTCAATAATCCTATGATGCATCCCTGATGTGTACAGGGTCGGTTCCATGGCTGTTGATGCTAAATGCTTGACTGCACTCACAGTAAGGTTCTGCACACCAGTACTTTTGTGCATGCGTTAGCACACCCACAAGAGGGAGAAGCAGAAAAATGGTTACATATGGTTACCCAAAACATAGGTGACTCACCTCCAAGTCCATCCTTCTTCTGGTTAGTTTTGTCCTTGTCCCTCTTCTACAATGGTAATCTAGGTATTGGGTTTTTGCCAACCTTTTCTTCCTTGAGACTGTGATGTTGCTGTTCTTCCTGAGGATCTATTCTTGGGATCTGTTCTGCTATATTGACTTGTCATACAATTTTTTGGGCCAAAATTGAAATCACCAACATTCATTACTGTAAAATCCTCTCTTACTAATGTCCATTTTCATCATGCAATTTTGAGCAAAGAAGGTTAGGAGGAAATTTAGGGTAACTAATACTGAGAGTCAAGAATACCTATGATACTATCTTCATTTTGAAATAAAAAGTGCCTTTTATACTATTTCTTACTATCAATAATAAATTTATAAAAATTATTACAATAAAGTATACATATACATATATATGTGCATGTGTGTATATATAAATATACATAAATAAAATTTATGTGTCTGTTTTTGTGCCAGTACCATACAGTCTTGATGACTACAGCTTTGTAATAGAGCTTGAAGTCTGGAATTGTGATGCCTCCAGTTTTGCTTTGCTTTTTCAGGATTGCTTTGGCTATTCAGTGTCTTTTGTGGTTCCATAAAAATTGTAGGATAGTTTGTTCTAGCTCTGTGAAGAATGCTAGAGATTTTGATAGAGATTGAAAATAAATGTGTAGATAGACTGCTTTGGGTAGTATAGACATTTTCACAATATCTGTTCTTCTAGGGCACCTGGGTGGCTCAGTTGTTTAAGCATCCAACTGTTGTTTTCAGTTCAGGTCACGTTCTCACAGTTCATGCGTTCAAGCCCTGCGTTTGGTTCTACCCAGACCTGTTTGAGATTCCCTCTCTCCCTAGCTCTCTACCCCTCCACTGCTCTCTCTTGTGCATGTGTCTTTCTGTCTCTCTCTCAAAATAAAAAATAAACCTAAAAAAAAAACACCAATATTTGTTCTTCTAATACATGGGTATGGAACGGTTCCCCATTTCTTTGTGTCATCTTATATTTCTTTCGTAAGCATTCTATAGCTTACAGAGTATAGATCTTATACCTCCTCTTTGGTCAGGTTTATTCCTAGGTATCTTATGGGTTTTGGTGCAATTGTAAATGAGATTGATTCCTTGACTTCTCTTTCTGCTGTTTCGTTATTTGTGTACTGAAGTGCAACAGAAGTATTATCAACTTTGAACACGTTTTTCAACTATTCCATTCAGTCGTATTACATGAAATAAAATATATTAAAGCCTATGTGTATTTTTCAGACTTTATAACAATGCTTTGTCATAAATAAATGAATTAAACAAAATGAAATATGTATTATTTCTAGAGTAACGACTTTATTTTTTTTTACCAAAACTTAAGTATTTTATCACTTAAAAATTAAGCAATAGTATAAAAAGCAATTAACCTAAAATGTCATCAACCAGACATCTAGTGTTATTTTTTCAGCATCTCCTTGTGCATATGCACAGATACAAAGAGAGATAAATAAGAGGTAGATGATAGATCAATTGGTAAGATTAGACAAATAGCCAAAATTACTTTAACAATGAATTCATGTAACATACAAGCTACTGTTTTTGAAGTACTCAATTTAATTTCACTAAAATGTAAGAGAACAAAGGTGAAACTCAAGGAAATGCTGAATATAATTGTAATTGTTCCTCTGTCATAGAAATACTTGTTTCTGAAAGATTCATCTAAGGCAGTGGTTCTCAAATAGAAGAAATATTGTAGCCCAAGGGACACCTGGAAGTGTCTGATACCATTTTTGGACATTACAACTGGGTGCTACTGGCATCTAGTGGGTAGAGGCCAAGGGTGCCGCCAAACACCCTGCAATGTACATGAGAGCCTCCACAACAAAGACTCACCTAGCCCAAAATGCGAACGGTGCTAAATTTAACAATTAACGAAAAAATTTTTAGAAAGTATTTAAAGATTGGACTAATTATTTTTTAATGTATCTGCTTTGAGTGTAGATGTGACCAGACACTATAGAAGGTAAGGTGGTTATCACACTTAAACTTCTTTCTTGCCAATGTCCATAAGCATTGCATCTGCAACCACAGCCCCTCAAAATTGTAATCTAGTTCTCAGATATTATTGCTGAGAGGTTTTGTTTTGATTTTTAAGACTTCCTGAGTTCTTTCTAGTCTAGGAGTGTCTACTGTGGTTTTTCTGTTTTAATAACTACTTGACTATGTGTAATATTCTTGGGTCCCACTTTCTTTCCCACTGGAACTCGTAGCAATCTTACCACTGGCTTATAGCATTAAACATTACTATGAAAGATTCTGAAAAGGCCCTGATTTTTTAGGTGTGAATCAATGTTTCTTTCTGATTATGGGAATAATTTTGATTGCTTAAGAAGGGGATCTTACTCTTAAGTACAACAAGTTAGCCAGAATATGTCTCAGTGTCACTGATTCCAATCAATTTTTCCTGCTAAGAGTACGCTCCTTTAGTTGTAGGGGTTTTTTTCCTTATTTCTGGGATATTTTCCTCTATGATATCTCTAAATATTTTTATTTTCCAGATTTTATGCTGAAATTTCATTTTAAGCTTTTCTCATTTATAAGCTAATAACATGTGCTACCTTAGTTCTCAATTTGCTTACTATACAATCTTCTTCTATACCCTACTCTCTGTTATCTTCTGTTTCTGCTTTTATCTATTATTTGTAAATGATTCTTCAGCAGAAACTACTTTAAAATACTTTCTTCTATATTTTAGCTCTGATTGTTTTTCAAGACTGGGTTCTTTTGGTTTGGCTTTTATGACATTCACTCCTTCTTTCCTTCTTTCATTTATTGATTTTTGTTTTCTGGTTTTGTTATACTTTATTATCACAGCCATTTTACTTCCTTTCATGTCTCTTGTATTTAATGTATTCCACTCATTTTTTGTTCAGATATACGTTTGAGTGAAATCTCTTTGATACCATTCATACCTTATTTAAGATTTTTTTCTGCTCCTCTAAGCTTCAGTTTGAGTGCTTTCAAACCTTGCCTGAGTTTTTGGAAAGGGAGACAGAGTCAACATCTGGTTTGAACCATGTGAAAGGCTGGTCAGGAAACCTGAGCTTCTCCTTGTCTCTCGAACTGCTATATCAAGGCCCACTTCATTCAGACTGGTTTCTGAACCTTGCACTGTTACTTGGAAAACAAGACTTGCAATCTTTTTGCCCCTGAATGTTAAGAGCATATAGTCACAAAGGGTTTTGTTTTTGGGATTTTCCCAGTGCTGCCTATTTATCCCTTTATTATGTTTTACCCCAAATTGAGTGGTATTAAGAAAGACTTATCAGGATTTTACGAAATGCTCCTTTGCTAAGTGTGTTTTCTGCTGCACTAGAACGCAGAATTTTTTGCTTTTTTTGTAACTTTTCAAGTTGGCAGCATAAACTTGTCTGATTATTGTCTGATTTCTGCTTATTTTTGGCCTTCCACAAATAAACTACTTTTTCTGTTCAGTTAATTAGGCTTCAGGAGAGGACTTTTCTCTGATCTTGCTCCCTTTGGCCATTGTTTCAGTATTCTATGGTTATCATTAGTTCATTTAGTTTCTATCACTCCAAGTTTTCATTTGTTTTGTGTAGCATAATGTTTACATATTACAACCAAATGCACTGCCTAATTTATAGTCTCTGTATAATGCATTGGGAGTATTGAAAGGTAACTATATATTTTAAGGTAAATAACTATTGAGGGCTCAGTGAGGAGCAATACAGAGAGCATACACTTACTATGAACCTCTCGAGTATAACAGTTTAAGCCTAAATACATGGAAAGTTTCCTATTTTATGTTTGGACTATGGCTTTATCACCTGCAAGGTTTAATGTGCTTAGATATGGCTTGTTACAATGCCAGCCTTCATACACCCTGAGGAGGCAAAGAGGGTGGCTTCGTAGACAAGAGGTGGGATTTCTAAATTTTGGGCCACCTTTCTGAATAGACAGCTGATGGTCTACCTCAATTCTGCAAATGCTAGATACTCCTTCGTCACTGTCTAGCTCCACCCTGAACCAGCATCCTTATAGCTCAGTTAATTATTTATATCAAGATTCAAGTGAGATTCACCACATACTAATTAACTCATTTACCTCAACACAATACCTTCAAACCCAGAAGCCAAGTCACTTCAACCCCCTGAGGAAAGCACCGTGCTTTCCTTTTTTGGAATGAGTGTAAACATGGCCATGGAAAATATATGCCAAGTGGCATTCATGTTGAAAAATGTTTGGTCTGAGGCCCAGGGTAAGATACAGGGAGGTTACCTGTCCCAAGTTTCCTGAAACTTTTGAGTTCACCCAGCCTTCATCAACATTCCAGGTTCCATACTCATTTGAACTTTAGAAATGATGTAATGACCCATTCTTTTTTTTTTAAAAGTTTTTCTCTGAATTCCAGTTGGTTAACACATGGTGTAATATTAGTTTCAGGAGGATTTAGAGATCCCTCACTTACATGTAAGACCCAGTGCTCATCACAAGTGCCCTCCTTAATCTCCATCACTCATTTAACTCATCCCCCCCACCCACCTTCCCTTCAGCAACCCTGAGTTTGTTCTCTATAGTCAGGAGTCTGTTTTATGGTTTGCCTCTCTCTTTTGTTTCCCCCTATGTTCGTCTACTGAATTTCTCAAATTCCACATATGAGTGAAATCATACAGTATTTGTCTTTCTCTGCCTGACTTATTTCATTAGCATAATACACTCTAGCTTTATCCCTCTATCCACGTCATTGCAAATGGTAAGATTTCATCATTTTTTATGATTGAATAATACTGTGTGTGTATATACACACACACACATATATACAAAACATCTTATGTATCCATTCCTCAGTTGTCAATCTTCTGTCCATTTTCTAAGTAAATTATTTATCTTTTTTTTGCCTTTTCTTTTAAGTTTATTTTTATTTATTGTGAGAGAGAGAGAGAGAGAGAGAGAGAGAGAGAACACACATGCGCAAGCAGGGGAGGGGCAGAGAGAGAAAGAGACAAAATTCCAAGCAAGTTCCATGTTGTCAGGGCAGAGCCCGATGTGGGGCTCGAACTCACAGACCTCAAGACCACGACCTGAGCCAAAGTCAAGAGTCAGATGCTTAACCTACTGAGCCACCAGTTGTCCCCGGTTTGTGAAGTTCTTTATCAATTTTGGATACTAACCCTTTATCAGATACGTCATTTGCAAAGATCTTCTCCCAATCCGAAGGTTGCCTTTTAGTTTTGTTGATTGTTTCCCTTGCTGTGCAAAAGCTTTTTATCTTGATGAGGTCCCAATAATGTATTTTTGCTTTTGTTTCCCGTGCCTCTGGAGATGTATCTAGTAGGAAATTGCTACAGGAATGTCAAAGGGGTTGCTGCCTGTCTTCTTCTGTAGGATGTTGATGGTTTCCTGTTCCACTGTTTTGAGTTTGCTACACTATGTCTTTCAAATTTTTTTCCATATAAGACTCTAATTTATAATTGAGGGGTATGAGTAGATGATATTTATTGGAAAATGTTTAATAACTAGCTCCCTTGGATGGGGGGGTGCTGATTTCTAACTTACGCAGTGGTGTGAATAGTCCTACCACAGCTAATTTTAAGCTACCAACATGACATCACTGGACATGTGCTAAGAATACATGTGCCACCATCAGCCCTCTTAGGTGGTGGGAACCAGCTCCAGCACACCACTGGCATATAATTTGAAATATAATATTGCAGTAACTTCAAAAATAGTTTAAACATATGGAAGATTACCCCTCCCCTGTCTACACGGCCAAGCAATTCTTTCAGGTTCTAAAGGAGGCAATGTTGGAAGCTAAAGTAAACAAAGAGAAACCCTTTTCTAGTCCCGAGTGACTTTAGAATAATTCCTTCTACCCAAAGTATTTAAATACCCAATATTTAAAACCCAAATAATAGCAGTTTTACCCTTTAGAATTCCTTTTTCACAAAGTACTTCAGGTACTAGTATGAATGTTGTTATCAAAATGTGAGCTCTTATTTTAACTCTTAACTTCTAGAATTACAGTTATTAATGAGGATTATACAAACACCTTTTATAAGTTAAGGCAAAGCTCACATACAATTAAACCCAAACTACTGTAAGAATAAATAAGTTACTATTCCAAGGTTATTTCCTACATTGTTCAATGACAACTGCAGCTGTGTGACTATTTAAAATGTAACTATGAAATTAATATATTGTATTATTTAAAAATGCTATGTGCTGTTCTTAGAGATCAACAAATCTGAGTGGGTGGTAGAGAAAGCAGCAGCAGAGAACACTCTAAAAGACAACTTCAGCTATTTTGATTTATTTGTAAAGTATCTGTAAGGTCTCCTTAACAAGATACCTTTTCAGGTTCAGTATAAACTCCCATCTTATTTTTTTATTCAAGCAAAAACTTAACTACCACATGCCTTAGTCCATCAGAATTTAGACTTTTTTTCAGTTTCGAACTGCTGAACTAAAAAATACGTCAACCTTGAGATGATAATGTCTAACAGCAAAAACTAACTATACCTTCTAGAAATAACAGGGTGTCTTTGAAAGATTTCTGAAAACACAGTGCCTTCACAAGTATTTTTTTTAAGATTTTTAATTTTGTTTTTCAAATAATCTCTACACCCAATGTGGGGCTCCCAACTCACAACTGAGATCAAGAGTCACATGTTCCATCAACTGAGTCAGCCAGGCATCCCACCTTCACCAAACTTTAAATGGCATGGCTCATATATAAAATCAAGGTGCTTGTATGGCACCTTGGATAAGTGGTCAAGGCATCTACCTAGCAACTCTGGATGACCAGCTCAGTTTCCATTTGCTCTAGGCCAGGCCCAGTCATGTTGAACACTGAGAGAACAAATATCTCAAGAGAACAAATCCATGTGTTGCCTACCAGTGTCCCACATTACACAGAGTGGGAAACCGACTTTACCTAAAAGAAAAGATCTTTTACCTAAAAGATTTTTTTACCTAAAAGTTCTTTTACCTAAAAGAAACTGACTTTACCTAAAAGAAAAGAAAAGATACCAAGTTGGGTACCCTGGTAATCATCCTTTGGGATAAAGTTTAGCATGTGGAGCATTTATTTATTTATTTTTTTAATGTTTATGTATTTGTTGTGTGTGTGTGTGTGTGTGTGTGTGTGTGTGTGTGAGAGAGAGAGAGAGAGAGAGAGAGAGAGAGAACGCGTGCGCGAGCAAGAAAGCACGCTCAAGCAAGGGAGGGGCAGAGAGAGAAGGTGACAGAGAAACTGAAGCAGGCTTTGTGCTGCCAGTGCGGATCCCAATGCAGGTCTCCAACTCACGAACTATGAGATCATGACCTGAGGAAAAACCAAGAGTCTGATGTTTAACCGACTGAGCCCCCCAGATGCCCCATATGCAGAGCATTTATTAAGGAATGCCCTTGGTACCAACACTTGTGGAAGGGAGGGAAGGAAGCAGAAGTTTTCAGAGAGGTTAAAATACAGTCCATTCCCAATGGAAGCCTCAGCCAAAACCACTATGAGCTCTGGAGCTGAATGGCCTCACAAAGTGGCCCTGAAGTAGGTCAAGAGGGCCATGTCTTTGTACTTCCACATCTATCAATCAAAGGATGTTAGCCACTTCAGGAAGGGCCAGGGCTTTAGACAAGATGCCATCCAAAACTGTGACAATCCCTGAAGGGACTGAAAATTGGAGGCTATTTGCTGGCAGTCTTTCTAGCAACTGAGACAACATATCTTTCAGTGAAGAGAGATCGGGAACGTACATCACAGTGTCTACTGCAGATCTCCAAACTAGATTTTTTTTAAGTTTATTTGAGAGAGAGATAGAGAGAGAGAGAGAGGGAGCGAGCAGGGGAGGGGCAGAGACAGAGGGAGGGAGAGAGAATCCCAAGCAGGTTCCTCGCTGTCAGCACAGAGCCCAACACGTGGCTCGAACCCACAAACACTGAGATCATGACCTGAGCCAAAACCAAGAGTCGGATGTTCAACCAACCGAGCCACCCAGGTGCCCCACAAACTAGATTTCTTAAACACTGGCCTGCCTTATCAGCATTCACTTACAAATACTCCTATTCAGAGCATCTCTCAGGAGACACAATGGGGAGAGGAACAGGGAAAGACACACTTCCATGACTCTGAAAACACAGCTGCCTCTCAACCACCATGAAACCCATGAAAGTCCATTCCCAAAGCAAGAGTCCATTCAAGTGCCCTCTCATCTCCTTAAAAGCATGCTGAAATAGATGCTCATTCTTATCTGACCTAACCATTGCCCCCACTTTATAGATGTCTAGCTTATGTGCCTTAAAGTTGAAGTTGATTTTCACTAATGCTCTATGCTTTAAGGAATACTGAGTTATCACTTAAAACAGGGCCTACCGGGGCGCCTGGGTGGCTCAGTCGGTTGAGCGTCCGACTTTGGCTCAGGTCGCGATCTCACTGTCAGTGAGTTAGAGCCCCGCGTCGGGCTCTGGGCTGATGGCTCAGAGCCTGGAGCCTGCTTCCATTCTGTGTCTCCCCCTCTCTCTGCCCCTCCCCCGTTCATGCTCTGTCTCTCTCTGTCCCAAAAATAAATAATAAAACGTTGCAAAAAAAAAAATGTTAAAAAAAAATGTTAAAAAAAAAAAAAAAAACAGGGCCTACCATGAAGGCCTTACTTTTTTCTTTCTTGCCTGACTCTGAAAATGCCCATACTCCTTGAATGATATTACGTTTGTGGCCAGTCATCACATAGACTTCATGATATTCATTTATCTCATTGCTGTATTGGGCCTGGAGAGCACAGGCAAGGCACAATATGAAGCTTTGGATAAAAGGAATAAAAGTATGGAATGGGGAAAGGATGAACATAAGAGCACAGTGGGCCAAAGCAAAACTATTGCAGAAGGCTTCCACTTTCCAAATTTTGCTTACATCTTGCTTATATTTAGCCCTTTGTGTATTGCATTCTTGGCAGTCCCGGGAGCACTGCCATAGGATATTTTCACCTAATATGTTGTGGGAAATAAGGAAGGTGTTCGCAACTTCTTCAAGTAACAAGAAAACAACCTAACAAAATTTCAACATGACCTTGCAGAATAGCAAACGCAAATATGGCTTTAACAATAAAACCCAGTTCAGTGCTAAAATAATTGAGTTTTAAAGGATGTCATATTGATAGAAAAAAATCAATCGTGAAGATATCCTGTCCCCTTCACCTGAAAGACTTGCCTTGCTTCCATGCCTTGAAAGCATGCCTACCCCTTCAGGCCTAACTTTAAACCCTACTTCATGGTGTCTTCCCAAGTCACTCCAATCCTCCATCCTACCCAACTGCATGATGCTCTGTGAAATATTTGACCTTCATCATTATTATTGGTTGTATTTCTGTTGGATACCCATCATGTGCCAAGCACAGTTAATAAATTTCACATATTTTATCAGACTGAATCCTTGTATGCACACTCTTAGCCAGCTTTGAGTATCCTCATTTGACATGTAAGAGAAGAGAAGCCCAGAGAGGTGAATTAGCAATGCAGGTAAAATGGTGAAAGGTATAAAACACAATTCAGACATGCTACAATGCCTGTTTTCTTACTGTTATGCTGTCTGTATTGTGTGTGCTGCTCATGTCCCTTGGGTAGACCATAAACTTTGTGAGAGAAGGATCTGTGTATAATACCCCTTTTCTTGTGCTTCTCTGTATCACCTGCATCATCTTGAATAACAAAGAGCATGTAACATCATGCACATGGTTGACAAAGACAAGGAAAGGAAAATATGAGATAGAGAAGTCAACCAGTAGATTCCTACAAGTATTGCAGATTATTCCTATTGAATTAAAAACCTAATAGAAGGATACATGGTTCATAAAAAGATTAAGAACAACTTTGCCTCAGTCTTTCTCTGTGTTTCCATGCATTGGTGCCAATTTGTGACTTAGTTAAGACTTCAGCTTTCTCACACAGTAATACAGAAAGCAAGTGATTGGGAAAACTGTTTAAAAGTGGGGGTTATCAGTGGCATGAAGAAACATAATGCAGATACATGTCTGCTTGCCTTTTATTAAAATAAATTGAAATGATTTATCTTCAAATGATAACAATACAAATGCAAACTCTTGGAAGTTCCCTTGAATACATAATGAAGAATTACCCTCACACCCACATTTATATCCTGTAGTGTGCACAGCACGGAGAGGAGGCCAGGAAAGTGACAACTCCTTAATTAGTTAGCGCTCAGTGACAAATTGGGGAAACTTGCTCTGGAATCTGTAGGGAGGGAGGAGACGGTAGATTGGTTTGAAAGTCTCTCTCTCTCCTCTATTACATGTTTCACAAAGCATGTGTTTTTATTTCATTGTTAAAGACGTACAAACCCAAAGACATAAGATTCACTAAGTACCATGCTAAAAGCCAAATGAAGGGTCTTGCTTCATTTAGTACCCAAATCATCACTACTTTACCTATCAAGGCACCTGAAACCTCCTTTTACCAATTTTTCTTGCGATAGGACAAAAGCAATTAGAACCAAGTACCAAATTTTATTCATCAGTGCCCTTAATAGGTAAGCTGTAGAGAAAAAATATTTTATGTAATTTTTCTTAAAATGTTACCCTGCAAACAGTTGTACCCTTCTTCTAGAGTTATGACTCAAATTATTTATTGAATTACATCAAAATGCCATACAGAATTTAGTAATGATAGCTGTATGCAATAATTACATGCTACATTGCCTCCATTGGAAACCATGGTAACTGATCAGTTACTGTTTCTGCCTGTCACCACAGCTGAGAGTGGCAAAGAGGAGAAGTAAGGTACTCTAGTCATCACTGCATACATTCAATCTTGAGATAACTGCAGAGGAGCTATTTATTCATAATTAAGCTAATATAATGTTTTAATTATAGCCATAATTTCCCCTGGGATTGATTTATGCATCCAATTATGAAAGGGGGTAAGGGGAGGGAGGGAGGGAATAAGAGAGGAAAAAGGAAGATGAGGGGCGAAGAAAGGGGGTAGGTAGAAGGAGAAAAGTAATAATATAGACATTTTTGAATAGCAACTTTTTTTTGTAGGAAGAATTATAATGATAGCAACAAAAATATTTTCATAGAAGCCTGTAAAACCAGAGTTAACCAGGGATTTAACTTTTAGGATGGATAACACTTGGAGAACACCACCTCCAATCTCTTCCTTGTGATTCTGCTCTGAATCCTCCCTGATGAATCATCTAGCCTCCACTGGCTCTGTGACATAATGTGACAGGGGACTCACTATACACTGCTGGATCTTGACATTGGTAGAAAGGTCCTCCAAACTCCATGAATCAAAATCTACCTTCATACATCTGGCCCTTTCAACCTCATGATGCCCAGTTTGGGACCACCTAAACCATGCCAGGCTTGCTCCTTCCTAATTTGCATTTACTCTTAGCTTTTGCATTTATTCTTCCTTCTATCTGCAATGCTCTTCCACTAGCTCTTCGCAGGGCTGGCTCCATTTTGTCACTCAGCTCAAAGGTCGTCTCCTCAGAGAGGTCTTCCTTGACCACCTGACTCCTCAAACTAAACTAGTTTCCTCCAAGTCTCTACTACCTGGAGAACATTTATCATATTCTGAAATACTGGCATGTGTTTAAGTGCACATTACCTATACAAATAATGAACTGTTTACTACATAATCGCTGGCTTGTTACCTCCTTTAGAACAGCTACCTTGTCTTTTTTTTTTTTTTAATTGAGAGAGAGAGGGCTCAAGCAAACAAGGGAGGGAGGGGGAGAGAGAGAGGGAGGGAGGGAGGGAGGGAGGGAGAGAGAGAGAGAGGGAGGGAGAGACAGAGACAGAGAGACAGAGAAGCGAGGCTCATGCTCACCCAATGTGGGACTTGAGCTCACCCGATATGGGCCTCGAACTCATAAACCATGAGATCATGACCTGAGCCAAAGTCAGATGCTTAACAGACTGAGCAACCCAGGCGACCTACCTTTCTTGTTCACAAAAGCAATCAGAAGCCTAGCTCCTTACTCAACCCTATGTGTAGTCTTTGCTCACCAAACAAATAAAGGTACAATATATTTGCCTTTTGTCCTTTTCTACTTTTATTTAATGGTATGTACAGCTCAATAACATGTGTATAGTAGGTATGCAATGAATATTTGATGAGAAAAAATAATGGAAAAGGCTAACCGATGAAATTTGAAATCCTTTTTTCTAGCAACACCCTGCAAAATAGTTGAAGAGAACTATCCTACCTTATTTGAGACTCCTCTCAATGTTATATATCCATGATTTCTTTAATCCTTCTTCTTAGGAACTATTTTCAACATCTCTCATCACTTAATTAATGTCTTTTGGGCCTGCCAGTTTATTAATACTCCATCTTAAAATCTCACATACAGAAATGAGTAAGAGTTTTCAGGTATTATCTAACCAGTGCAGTCATCATTACTAACAGACATGATTAAAAACAAAAAAAGTAAGGCTTGCTCAAGCCTAAGGCCTGCTCAACCCGTGGTCAACAAGCCAGCCTCCCAAAATGTTGTTACTCTCTTGTCTCTATAATGGTAACCTGAGGCAAGTGTGAAACAGTGCAGCTCTCCTTGAGTTTTACTGTGCAGACATTTTCCCTCAGGATCTAGTTAAAATGCAAATTCTGATTCAGTCGGTCTGGGGTAGAAGCCTGGGATTCTATATTTCTAACAAGCTATGATCTATGGGCCATACATTGAGTAGCAAAGCTATACTGAAATGCCGGACCAGGAAATAAGAGAGCGAAATTTGGACTGCAGTTCTAACATTTAATAGCAACATACAGATGGACAAATTCAGTAGTTTTCTTACCCGTAAAATAAGGATAAATCTAAGTGTTTTGGTGAGATACCATAAGAATTGCATAAGATAATGAATGTAGTTGGCACATAGTGGGGATGTAACATATTTTTTTTCAATGAACAGGCTTCTACCAATAGAGGCTGGAGGCTCAAATCGGGTTTATAGGCAGAAAAAATAAGTAGCTTTGTTCTCTCCATAGAAATGGCTTCTAGGCCAAATTTTCTCTCATCCAGCATTTGTACACTTGGTATTTTTTGAACCTAAATACAGGACTTAACATTTATAACCATTAAATTTCATCTTGTTAGCTTTGGCCAGAGTTCCAGCCTGTCAAGATTGTTTTGAATTAAGATTCAGTTACTCAGCATATTAGCTATCGCTCCAAGCTTTATGTCATCTGCAAATTTGATAAGTATGCCTTCTATGTCATTATACATATCATTAAAATGTTGAGGAGGACAAGACCAAGGGCAAAGATATTATACATCTTATTTGTTTTGAAAGAAGGACTATACATGGGGTGGGATAAGGAGCTCAAATTGTTTGACAAACTACCAATCCATTAAACTGAATACTGTCCAGCTTACATTTCTCCATTTTTTTCCCTACACATATTCCATAAAATATTTTTTGTTAAATTTATTAATTAAATCAAAATACATCATGTCTATAAAGTTTTCTCTCATCTTTCCGCCTACAATTCAAGCTGAAAAGTGAAACAAGATTAGTCTGACATGACTTATTATTAGTGAACCTATGCTATTTCCTATTAATCATGGTTTTCTTTACTAAATATTCAGTCACAATGTACTTACAACCTATTTTGTAATTTCAACAGACAAAAATTACCGTTATAGTCATTGGTAACATATGTATTCTGTGACTACAGATATTTTTTTCTAAAATTCTCAAACATATTTTGTATCTTTTTATCACATACAAATCCTTTTCCCTGTATCCTTGTAGAATGGATCCTGGAACTACTAGTTCTGAAGACAGCTTCATTTAGAGCAGCTAGGCAAGCCTTAGTGCTGACATAGTTTTTTGCTTACTTCCTTCTAAACAGTTTTCATTCTATTTGCTACACGTTCACTACCATTCTCCTCAAAATGAAAAAACCTAAGAACTGAATAATTCTAATTGTTGTTTCTTCTATAATCCACCTTTCTTTCAGAAATGCTTTAAATTTTTTTATTGAAGTATAGTTACAACACAGTGCTATATTAGTTTCAGGTGTACAGTATAATGATTCAACAATTCTTTATATTACTCCCTGCTCATCACAATAAATGAACTCTTAATCCCATTTATCTCTTTCCACCCACTCGCTCCCACCTCCCCCCCCCCCCCCCGCCCCGGTAACCACCTATTTTTTCTGATTTAAGAGTCTGTATTTTTGTCTTTTTTCTTTGTTCATTTATCTTCTTTCTTAAATTGCACCTACGAGTGGAATCATATGGTATTTGTCTTTCTCTGACTTACTTCACTTAGCACTATACCCTCTAGGTCCACCCATGGTGTTGCAAATGACAAGATCTCATTCTTTTTATGGCTGAGTAATATTACAGGAATGAATAAAGAAGATGTGATACATATAAACAATGAAATATTGCTTTGGGGAATGCTTTTTCCAAATCTAGACTGATGAGAGATCTCCCTTTACAGTCACAATAGTTTTTGTAGATGGTTGCTTCTCCAGCAGTACATCATAGATCCCTGTTCCTTTTCAGTTATCTTTCAACTCTGCTTTTTTAAAAATAATTTATAGTCAAGTTAGCTAATATACAGTGTATACAGTGTAGTCTTGGCTTCTGGAATAGTTTCCCGTGGTTCATCGCTTACGTACAACACCCAGTCCTCATCCCAACAATCAACTTTGCTTTAAAATAAGTGGTAATGAGATAAAATCCTTATTTTCCTATCTGAAAACACTTTTGGAATAAATACTGATCTTTTTACGAGCAGTAACAAGTGTCGGTGAGGATGTGGGGAAAAGGGAGCCCTCATGCACTGAAGGTAGGAATGTAAACTGATAGAACCACTGTGGAAGCAGTATGGAGGTTCCTCAGAAAATTAAAAATAGAACTACCATATGATCTAGAAATTCCACGACTGGGTATTTACCCAAAGAAAACAAAAATACTAATTACAAAAGATATATGTACCCCTATGTTCACTGCAGTATTATGTGTAATGGCCAAGATATGGCAACCTCCCAAGTGTCTGTCAATAGATAAATGGATGAAGAAAATATGGATATATATACATGTGTGTGTGTATATATATATATATATATATACACATATGTATATAAACACGTGTGTGTCTCTATACACATATGTATATATACACACGCGTATATATATACATATGTATATATACATACACACACACACACACACACCCTGGCTCTTTCAGATTCCTTGGACCTCCACTGGTGTTGCCACCATTCCTTCGTAAGCCTCTTTTTAATATCTTACATGTTAGACATAAATGTTCTAGGTGACACTGGACTCTCCTAAAACCAGAGATGAACATTCTAATGGGAGTAGGGTCAGGCCTAACTGCAAGTGCTTGTGACTTACAGATTCCAAACACGACTGATGGCTGCGTCAACATAGAACCAAGGAACATGACGTAGTCAGGTGCATGTGTGTGAGCATACACATGTGAGACGGTTCAGTTAGCTTGTTCTGATGTAGAGTAACAAATCAAGATTCCTATCTATTTTAAACAATTCATTTGATAGACACAATGTGATGGTGCACATATATGAATAGGGAAGATGTAGCTGTACAATGACCACAAAGCTAGTAAAACATGGAGCACAGATGCCACCTCATCTTATGAGACTCCAAAAATCATTATTGACACAAGAAATGAGCACTGGCAATGGATACATGGATAAGTACAGAAGGGGGAGGGAGCGTGGGAGTTTAGGGTGATGCAGAGAATCATATGGAAAATACACTCCCCAAATACTTTTCTTTTCTAAGTATTTATCTTGTTTGTCATATCCCTTCCCTTCTTAAAACCTGAAAGTTGTCCCAGGTGCTAAATTTTCCTTTGATCCTAAAGGCCAGATGTTTGAAGTGGTTTGAGAAGGACTCAAACAACTGAGTTCGGATGATACATAGCCAACAGCCATGCAGCCGAGAGAAATTCCCATCACATCACAGAAGTGTCCCAGAAAAACACCCACATGTTGTTTCTGCCACTGCCCTCTACCTGACACCCATGACACCAACCTCTCCCAATGTGTCTCAGAAGAACCAAGGTACTTCACCACCCTGCATATCAAAAGAACCACTGAGCCACGGCACATGGCACTTGCTCCCAACTTCCTAACCTCTGGTGTGCAGATACCCCTTTGACAGACTACTGGATCCCATGAGAAATGTCAGCTTCAGGGGAATCTGGGGGATGTGATCTTGAATATTCCCATCTTTGGGCACAAGAAGCCAACTAGAAGCAGACTGAAGTGGTGGAGTGGCATTGAGCAAGTCTGTTGTGTGATACATGGCAGGAAAGTTTCTATATTCCCCTTATCCCTTTTAAGAAAATCATTTCACATGTCATGCAAACTCCTGGGATTGCTCCCACATGCACTCCCTAAGGAAAGACTTGATCAAAACAGGTGCCATCTCACTGTGTTTGTTTTCTTCTAAGATGTTACAAAGCAATGAATGTCCAGCGTACACGTCACCAGCCTTGTATTTTTCCTACAGCTTGTTTCAGGAGCAATTAAAGGCTTGAGGCTTTTGGGTTGTGTTTTTCATGTTTACAAAAACGCTGGTGGTGTTGAAAGGACAGATGAATAGACTCTCTGTGCAGGGAAAGCAAAGGCAAAACTTTCAATTCCATTAAGCATTGCATAAACTTACCTTTATTGCCGGCACAATCTGCCACCAGCTTTAAAAACAATAACTGCATCTTTTCATTTCTCTCTCTTAAAAAATTATTTGCCCCTGTTCTCAAAGAGCCAAATTTTCACTTTTTTCTACCCTTCCAAGAATTTATGAATCTCAGAAGTCAATGATCAGAAGAAAAGGAGACCGCTGGAAGTAAACTTGAAGTATAGATGTGGGAGGTAAAGGAACAGAAGGAAACTGAAGGGTATTTTACAGTTATTGCTGATACCTTCTCCATAGTGGAAACCCAATGTTTATAGTTCCTAAATTAAGGCCTCAATATACCATTAAAACACTGTATTTTTATATCTGCACAAGTGATTAAACCATGTGTGGCTGAGTCCTAAAATTACCATGAAAAAGGAGGTTTGTGCTTTAAGGGTCTTACCTGCCTCTACTTGGGCCCTAAGATATCTTGGTGAATGACATCATCCTTAAATATATTTATTAAATGAAAGATAATCCATCTAGCCCCAGATTTAGTGGGTATCTCTAGGTAGAGAAAATGTGCTTGTCCCTTCAAGATACACAGAGCTGGCCATCCCTCATAGAAGAATTACTTGGCTATCCCACTGTCCATTGCTCAAAAGATACACAGTTAGGCTCAACCCCAAACACCTTCTCTGTCTAGGGAGTGGAACCCACGGACTCTTGAACTTCAGGATGGTTTATGCTAAGAGCTGGACCCTGAAGAAGCACTTTGAAGGCAGATCCACTCATGGTAACTTTGAGATGAAGACGGTTGAACTCCCACCCTTAAACAATGGAGAGGTCCTGCTGGAAGCTTTGTTCCTCCACAAGAGTGACAGCCAAAAGACTGAACGAGGGTAATATGATGATGGGGCAACAAGAGGCCACAGTTGTGCAAAGTAAAAACTCAGCCTTCCCAACAGGAACTATGGTAGTGGCTTCTTCAGGCTGGACAACTCACTCCGTTTCTGATGGGAAAGATCTGGAAAAACTGCCTGCAGAGTGGCCAGACACGTTACCACTATCTTTGGCTCTGGGAATGGTTGGCATGACAGGGCTAACAGCCTACTTTGGCCTACCTGACATCTGTGGTGTGAAGAGTGGAGAAATGGTGCAGGTTAATGCAGCACTGGGAGCATGGGGCTCTGCTGTGGGCCAGACAGCTAAGCTCAGAACCGCAAAGTTGTTGGCGCAGCAGGGTCTGGTGAAAAGCTCGCCTACCTTAAAATGCTTGGATGTGATGGTGCCTTTAACTACAAAACAGTAGAGTCTTTGGAAGAAACTTTGAAAAAAGCCTCTCCTGATGGTTATGATTGTTATTTTGATAATGTAGGTGGAGAGTTTTCAAACATTGTTATCCCCCAGACGAAGAAATTTGGAAGAACTGCTATGTGTGGGGCCATCTCTGTATATAATCCTACTCGCCCACTTCCCCCAGGCCCACCCCCAGAGAATATTCTCTATCAGCAACACCGCATGGAAGGGTTCATCATCACCCGCTGGCAAGGAGATGTCTGCCAGAAGGCTCTGAAAGACTTGCTGAGATGGGTATTAGGGGTAAAATCCAGTCCCATGAAAACATCACTGAAGAGTTTGAAACCATGCCAGCTGCATTTATGGGAATGCTGAAAGGCGCTAATTTGGGGAAAACAATAGTGAAAGCATGAAAAAAAAAGACACATGGAATCTAGAATTCATTTGGATGATTACCACATGTCTTTTGAACCATGCCCCATATAAAAATATATACTACCTTCATTATCTAAAAAAAAAAAAAAAAAAAAAGATATACACTTGAAGCACCATAGGAGTTAAAGCACTCTATAAGAGGTTACTATATATGCCTGCATATTAGTCAAGTCATTTAAAGTCATGAATACTGAGCTTCAGCCCTGGAATTTCTGTTTAGGTCTACCGGTACAGCCCCTCAATTTGCATTTCAAACAAACATACAATTGAGGTTGTTGCTACTTGTCTGTGGACCTTATTTTGAGAACCACTACTCAACCCATGCTAGTTTTACATCAGTGGTTCTCAAGTGTGGTTGCACATTTTTTTTAATGTTTGTTTATTTTTGAGAGAGAGAGACAGACAGACAGACAGACAGACAGACAGACAGACAGAGTGTGAGCAGGGGAGGGGCAGAGAGAGAGGGAGACACAGAATTCAAAGCAGGCTCCAGGCTCAGAGCCATCAGCACAGAGTCTGAGGTGGGCTTGAACTTCACGAACCTCGAGATCATGACCTGAGTCAGTCAAGTTGGACACTTAACCGACTGAGTCACCCAGGCACCCCTCTGGTTGCACATTAGAATCATCTGGAGATATTTTAAAAACTAAAATTCTGGGGTTCCATCCCAGATATATTATATTATAATATTGGCAAGGGGACCACCAGAGTGCCCTGCTCATAGTTCTTAATGTTTTTCTTGTGATTCTAGGGTGAAGGCAGGGACGAAAACGCGGGTTTTAAATGTCAATCAACTTCTGCTAAAATAATGAGTTTTTTTTAATTTTTTTTTTTACATTTTATTTGTTTTTGATAGAGAGAGACAGAGCACAAGTGGGGGAGGGGCAGAGAGTGAGGGAGACACAGAATCCGAAGCAGGCTCCAGGCTCTGAGCTGTCAGCACAGAGCCCGACATGGGGCTTGAACTCACAAACCGTGAGATCATGACCTGAGCCAAAGTCGAATGCTTAACCGACTGAGCCACCCAGGTGCCACCAAAATAATGAGTTTTTTTAAAGAGGTGAATCCATTTGACCTTGATTCTGTAATTATTCCTGGGGCATGTAACCTTACATTTGCAAATGATGATACATGAATAATTTGTGGGAATCACTAATTTATGCCTAAAGGAAAGAAAAGAAAATACAGAAATAAAACTGTTCTAATCACACCAGAATGAATGGATTTTTTCAGCATGGGTTAAAGTTTCTACTAGCAGTATCACAGGGAGTGAAATATCCTGAACAATATTAGTGGAAGATAAAATAGTATCTTCTGGAAAACCAGGATAGATGGCCAAAAGGAGTGACTTTCGTGATCACACAGACAATGATGCGGAAGGTGCAGAGTCTGAATAAAATGGTTCAAGAAATGTAAGACCAGAACAAAGCAGTTTTCAAAAAATAATTGATACCTTACATAATGTGGTTTTACATATGCATGCGTAACTCCATTAATACATTTGACATTTTCAGCAGATATGTGACCAATCTACATCCCTAATATTTTATGGATACAAGTTAGCCACCATCTTCTATTTTCCCCACTAATTAATTTGGATAGTATGTCCTATTCTGGCATACACAGAATTTTTGGCTAAGAGAATCAGTGATGTATTTCTGAAAGAGATGGCATTTGAGTTGGCCTTCATACAATAACCAGGTAGGTAATCAGCAAGTAATTCAACAATAGAGACGTCTCTTAGGCAGAGGAAACCACATGAGTGAAAGAATGGTAGTAGAAACAAAAGGTGAGTTGCAAGGATGCCAAGCTGACAAAGTAATACACTGCACTAAATTATGCAACCTTTAACATCAGTATAAGGAAATTTTACTTTTATTCACAATAAAGGATGGCTCCTCTAGTATTGGAAACCTGTTTATCGTTCCTTACCCCTCTTCAGCCCTTACTTCTCTTGAAAGAGACCTTAAACTTTCAAAGATGATTCCAAATCCTGGCTTAATACCTGCAATGCTTACATAATTCTATAGCTATAGACTCCCACGGGCACTTAGAGATTCTGAAGAGAATTATTTGTCACATGAACTTAGTATTTCGTTATCTATTGGGGTGTAGCAAGCCTCCCAACATTTAGGGGCTTACAACAACAATTTATTATCTTCCATAATTCTGTAAATTGACCATGCATCTCTGCTTCACATGACGTTGGCTGAGACACTTGGATATCTGGAAACTCAAAATGGCTACACTCACATGGCTGGCTATCAAATGGTTGCTCAGCCAAGGCTTACAGATGAAGGATTCATTCTCCTCTGGATAGGATTCACCACATAGCTACTTGGGTTTTTTTCCACAACATGGCATATGGGTTCTAAAAAGGTCCATTCCAAAAAGGCAAATGAGGAAGCACTAGATCTCTTAAGGTTCATTCTTGGATGCTACACAGCATCCCTTGAGCTATATTCCATTCCTAACAGGTCACAGGGACAGACAGGACTCAAAGGGAGGGAAAAAAGATTCCACCTACTGATGGAGGCATGGCAGGTCACATAGCAAAGAGTATATGAGATGGGAGATAGACTTGAGGCCATCTTCGAAAACACCATCTACCGCACTTACACACACGAGTGTATGAACTACGCCACACACAGAGACTGCAAGACTCAGCAGTCAACGTGATTAAACATTTGTGCAAAACAATGTAACAACATTTATGAGTTGTCTTAAAGACTAATGAGGAATTAAAAATTAGCTCAGACTGAGTAAGTAAAGATCTACCCTGCTGTTCATCAGGATGAGATATGTGACACCGAAAGAACGAGCTGCAAAGTTATCTGCTCAATAGTGGGACTGAACCATAACAAATTTCAAGTAGGTAGGTGGGGCTGAGTCTTCATTTACTTTTCCAAAACACATTTTTTCCCTCAATTTGATTACGATAGCAATGGTGACAGTGGCAGAAGGAGCTGGAGTAGAATCCAACAACCAAAAAACTCATACCCACCATTTATTGAATTCTTTATATTGAGCATTGGAAGCCATCATTTAATTCAAATTCAACATTTAATTCTCCCAGCCATGTGCTCACTTTGGCAGCACATATACTAAAATAATTCTCACATCCACCATCTGAAAAAAGAACTACCATCTCAATTTTACAGAAGAGAAAAAAAAAAGGCATGAAGAGGTTATACACTTTACCCAAAAGACATAGCAAGTCAGAAAGACAAGGCTCTAACTCTGGGGCTGGCACAAGTTTTCTATAAAAGGCCAGATGGTAAACGTTTTTGGTTTTGTGCGTTACAAAGTCTCTGATGCAACTACTCAACTCTGCAGCTAGAGCACAAAAGCAGCCATAAACAATATGTAAACTAAGGAGCATGAGTGTGTTCCAATAAAACTTCATTTACAAAAACACACAATGGACCAGATCTGCCCTATAGGCTATCATTTTCTCATGAGTTATTATCCAAAACCCATCCAAGTGCCTTGACTCAGGTTCTATTATAAAAAAAGTCTCATCTGTCTTTACATCCTTATACAACATCTGGCACAGAGCCAGGGATTCATAGGCACTCAATAAGTATTTGTTGATGGGATGACCAATGGATAAATGAAACCAAGGTATATCGAGTGTCTTCTATTTCCCAGCCACTGTTAAAAACACTTGATATAGATCAGTGAACAAAATATATAGAGATCCCGGCCCATGAAGGATTAAAATCTATAAATTCCCAAATCATACACAAAGACTATATTCATTTGCTATTGCTGCCATAACAAATTACTACAAACGCAGCACCTTAAAACAACCAAATTTATCATCTTACTGTACTCTAAGTCAGAAGTCCAACACGAGTTTCATCAGACTAAAATGAAGGCAATGACTGGGCTATGTTCCTTTCTGGAGGATCTGTTTCTTAGCTCATCATGGTTCTTGGCAGAATTCAGTTCCTTAAACACAGATCCTTATCTCTCAGCACTAGCAATGGCTCAATGAGCTTTCTCCTGCTGCCATCCTTCTCTCAGACTACAGCTTGGGAAGGTTTTCCAATTCTAAGGACTCAGGAGATAGGACTGAGATGATCCAGGCTCATGCTAAAACCCTTAACCTTAATCATTATGTTCAAAGTCCTTTTGCCATGTAAGGTAACAGACTCATGGGTTCTGGAGATTAGGACCTGGACATCTCTAAGGGACCATTATTCTGTCTACCACAAATACCATGACAGAATTTTGTATTAAATCTGATGGATTTGATTTTTGTCACTGGACTGTATTTCTAATGAGCTAATATAGGATTTAAATTATATTTTAATATATGTAATAATCCATTCCTATCAAATAGAACAAATTATACTTTCCTCAGCTGTGCCCAAACCTGTGGACTTAAACCTGATGATTCTTGACCCAGCCCTAAATAATGGTGGAGTGTTTCATAGTCTCTTACCTACCATTAAAAAAAAAACTAAAAGCAAGCTGGACATATCTGTGAGGAACTTTCCCCTTTGAACACACACTTTCCACTGGATCGTGCCTACAAAATAAGATTCCTGTATTTCATTGACCTGAATCTTTGTCCCTGACCTTGCCATGTTAGCCCAGGCCATTTGACTTCGCCCAAAGCCTTGGTTTTCTGATTTGCCTCTCAATCCCTTTGCACTGATCAGACTATTGGCTGAAAGGTGACATCCTCTCTGACCGGTGGCAACTCTTCCAAGTGTGCTTATGTTCCAGGCACTGGTCAGGTCCCCATCTAACTGAGATGGACAATACCCAGCTATAACACAGGACTCTTGGCTCCAGGAGGGGCACTCATTCAAGACACATGGTGCTATGCCCAACCACTTAGTGATGACAGACACTATCCAAATTGGCCCAAATTTCCAGATTTCACAGTACTGTGGCTTGGTCTGCTCCTGAAACCCAAGTCTATGTGTATTCTTCAACTCCCCTTTAAGGCCTTTAAGCTCCCCCATTCATTCAGCTTAACTTTCAATCACCTACTTTCAATCACCATAGTGTGCTGGTTACCGTAAAACAAAGGGTAAAAAAGGAGGACTGGATTTCTCCAGGGAAATAAGACCTACTGTTTTAAAGGAAAAGTCCAACTTTCAGCACCAGCCTTTCAGAAACCCTCACCAATGAAGCTGCCCCAGGCCAGGGGAGAAATTTCTCTATAAAACCTGGAATTAATAAAGACTTCTACTGAGGTTTGAAACTTCCAGATCTAGAAGAAAGAATATTAACCCCTGGAGTCTTAAAGATCTGGTTTTCCAGCCAGGATATGCTACTTACTTCGACAATTTTTTCTTTCAACGAGGAAATGCAAGTAACACCTACCTCATATGGTTATTGTGAAAATTAAATGACATAATGAGTATGAAGGCACTTTATAAACTGCAGATGTCAGTTGGTAGCTTTATGACTAACCTACTAATGTCTGCTATCTCCACCGCAGCAAATATTACAACTGCGCAGGGTGTGGGGTGAATATTTTAGCGCTAATCATTCAGATTCATTCACGAGACCATTTACTTTTGTTTTACTATGTTAGCAGACATCATTTCATTCTAATCCTGTCCATCAAGTTACATTTTGGACAATGTTCAGTCTAATTGGACCTGCCAATATTAGCCTTGGCTCTACATAAAGATTCATTCAACCACCTTCTCTGAGAGCCCAAGCCAACATTTGTGCATATTTGTGTCATAAATCATATACTAACAAGATGCCAAAAGCAGTCACCTCTTTTATGAATCAGTCTCTGATTCCCAGGAATGAATTAGCCCCTTCTTTCTCTATTTTCCATCACGTGTTGCCAACACTATCACAGCATTTATAATATGGCTTGGTAATGGTGTCTTTGACCTTCTTCCCCATGAGATTGCAAGCAACTCTAGAACGAAGATTCAGTCTTTATATTCTTATTTATGGTACACAGTAGATAACCAATACACGTTTACTGCAGCAAAGGAAGAAGTATGTGATAGCCAGGCACAGGGGACTGTGCCTCTTGTAGAGCTACATTACTCTAGCATACTTGAGGTGTTCAGAGATTTCAAATACAGGAGAAACAAAGTAATGAAGAACTATTCTTACCAAAAATTCCCAATTAATCTTTCTATAGCTTGTTTAAAAGGTGTTATTGGTTGTTTGTAAGTGTAACGTAAATTAGATTAATTATTCCAAACACTTCACATTAGCGAGATGTGAAAGAAGCAGTTTATTTCATTCTCTCAGCCTCTAAATGGGATGTTGTATGCCTTCTGGAGAAGAGGACAGCCTGGGATTTATTTAGAGAAGAAATTCAGTGTTACAAATAGAACATAGATGTACTGATGTGAGAGAAGATCAGAGAGGGAGAAATTTTTCCCATTTAGAAAGTTGATACTACAAGAATTTTAAGTATACTTTTTCAAAATTATAACCTCATCTACTATGATATCATATACCTTCCTAGTTCATGTTAATATTTTAGGTGAAAATTAACCATGTAACCAAGGGATGAAATGCAAAAAAATTCTGTGCTGTAGGTTGCTCTTTTTGAAGGCACTCTTAGCAGTGGAAAATAAGATCCTCTTGAGCCAGATGTGAGTGCATCCTCACTTTTCCAATGACCACCAAACTACAGTCTCATGCCTCTCAAATTTTAACATGTATACAAATCCCCTAAGAGTCTTGTTCAAATACAGATTCTGACTTAGTAGGTCTGGGACAAATCCTGAGAGTCTGCATTTCTAAAAATTTCCCAGGTGATGTCCAAGCTGCTGGTCTGCAGACCACTTCTTGGGGAACAAGGTTCTAGTACACAACGTGAATTCAAAAATTCACCATCATTCAAATTTCTAAGGTAAACCATCATTGTGTTTCTCCTATTCCAGTAGGTATGAAGATTTGCTCTATTAACACCTTGTACTTAAGAGAATAATTGCTTTAAGTAACACCCTTGAAACAGACTGAACCTTTCAGTTAGTCCGAAGTTAATCACTGTATAAAATGTGGCTCATGCGATGATTAAGAAATGATAATGTCTTTCCCTTGGAAAAATAAGTTCTGTTTAACCTAAAATTTCCTTTTAAAATTCCTTTTTCTATGATGCAATTCACATGTGGCTTCTGAGATATGTTACTAAGGGCAGTCTGGTAGTGGTGCACCATAGAGTCCAAGAAATCCACCCAAAGGCAAAACTGAAATCCCCTTAATGCATAGGAATAAAAAAGATTGTGATTTCATGGGAGCATCTCCCAGTAACGAGATAGCTCTTGGGATGAAGTGACTGACCCGGAGAGCCAATCGAGACAGCCCTTAATCGGTAATGACAAATTCAAGAGCCTTAAAAGTAAAAGAAGCTATGTTTTTCCAGTGCTTGCCATATTCGATTTTAGCCATGCCCTTGAGTTATAAAACTTCATTCTCATCAATCCATTCTCCATGGAACCAAAATCACTTCTTTTGACTAAGGATTCAAAAGTGTAATTTTTAAACCAAAATGGTAAAACTACAGACACTAGACAGCATAAATTCTTCCACAGTAGTATTCAAAATCTGTCAGTCCTCACACTTAATTTGAAAAATTTCCCACTGTCACTAATCTTCTTTGTTCTCTGTTTCCTCTCTGCCTTAATCAGCTGATATACTATATAAAGTTGTGCATAAATTAAATTTCAATGACAGAAGTCTTATTTTAAATCCATTTCAAGTAAGTTAGTGTTTTCTATGAGGAATTCTATGTTAAGAAGTAAATCATCTCCAAATACCTGCCAACATATGTTTTGTAAGTTTCATACTCCTATATCTCATTATTTCAATGCAGAATATATCCGTATTTTCACTTTACACATGAACCAAATATCTCTGCTTTAATTCAACAAAGGGAAACTAACATCTGTGGTATGGAGAAATACCTGTGGCTAGCAAGAGAAGGCAAGCAACAGCAGGGCTGGAAGGGCAAGGGGAGAGATCAGTCACCAGGAAGAACAACATTTGTACAGAAGGGCCATCCTGTTCCCTTTAATACAGCTGTAGAGCCACTTCCCTCCCACTGGCCAAACCCAATTCCAATTGGTAATTTCCACAGAGGTCAGACTCCTAAAAGAGCAGGGTAGAGAAGAAAGATGGAGATGGACCTATAGGGCCCAAAAGGAGCTGTAGGCATAGCGGGAAGTAAGGGAGCAGGCGGCAAATAGGGGCATTAAAGGAAAAGTCACTTACTGAATGTTGAGAACACTCACCTTCTCTCCGCCATCAGCTCCAGAATTTCAGCAGCCAAGCTGTGATGCTCCAAGCAGGAGAATTCATAGTTCATCTCTGGTGAATAAATATAAAATGAAAAGCTAGATTAAAAATTTGGAAGATAAAATGAAAAAAAATTTTCCAAAATGCAAAGCAAAAGACACAAATGAATCATGAAAGAGAAAGGAAAGCAGAGGGTCAAGTCACAAGTTCCAACCTTCAACATGACTAATAGTGACAAAGTCCCAGAAAGAGAAGAGAGAAAAAATGGAGAGAAAACCATCAAAAAATAAATTCATAAATTTCCAGGTGGATTTCCAGATTAAAAGGACTCACCAACGACCCAGAGTAATACATTAAAGCAGGCCCTCAGCAAAGGAGCACTGACATGGAATTTCAGAACCCTGGGGAAAAAGTGAATATACTACAAACTTTGCGGGGTTGGGGGCAGCAGGATCAGGAATTAGGCTGTTTCTGACTTTTTTGTTTGTTTGTTTTAATGTGTGTTTATCTTTGAGGGAGAGAGGCAGAGCATGAGCTGGGGAGGGGCAGAGAGAGAGGGAGACACAGCATCTGAAGCAGGCTCCAGGCTCCAAGCTGTCAACACAGAGCCCAACGTGGGGCTTCAACTCACAGACTACAAGATCATGACCTGAGCCAAAGTCGGACGCTCAAATGACTGAGCCACCCAGGAGCCCCTGTTTCTGACTTTTTAACAACACAAGAAGCCAGAAGGCAATGGAGCGATGTCTCCAAACTTTTTTTAAGAACATGATATCCAACCTGTAATTCTATACTCGGCCAAGCTACCGATTAAACAAAACCTTTTTCAGGTATGTAAGAAAGATCTCCAGATTTTATTTCCTGGCTTCCCCTTCTCGTTTAGCTACTAAAATACATGTTGTACCAAAATGTAGGGTGTAAACCAGAATAGAGGAGGAAGTATCGTGCAGAAAACAGTAATCTCAGAAACCAAGGTATCCTGGAATGACACATATGCACCAGTAATGGAAAGTAACTAGTCCAATTTGGAATTTAACAAAATACCTGCTGTGTTGGAATGCATTAAGGCAAGATTTAGATAGTTTGGGAAAGGAACCAAACTACTGACAAATACAGAAAAAATAAAGTAATTATAATACAAGGCAATTATTAGCTTCAGGGGAAAATATGTTGCAATAAATGGAAAAAAGATTAACTTTATATTATGCGGCTCATTTATGGACAGTGTTTATATAGTTAGTCCAATGTAAACACTGCAAGCCACATCAGCTTACACTATCATGTAACTATATCAGGAGGACAGAGAGACAGCAAGTCTGAATGTATATGGACGGAGAGAAAAGGAAACTAAGTCTTCATTTTCCTTTCTGGGATGTCAACCAGTAATACTCAAGTCTGGGAAATCAAGAAGTATAAATACAAACACGTTATGTAGAGAAATGCACAGAAATGCCCAAAGATAACAACTGAAAGACGATTGTGTTTTTCTGTAATAATTTGTACAGAATATGTAGAAATACATTTCTTTCTGCATTAAAGACTTAATGAAAATCTTAAAATATATTAAAAATATAAAAATAATTTTCAAAATTTAAAGGTTAAATACTATAAAGAATGGGTTTGTGTCATTTTGAGGTATGAAACCTCACAAATGGCATCATGCAATTCTTATCTTTCTTTTCATGATTGTTTTTTAATTTGTTTACCTGCAAAGGGAAATGTTGCTTCACATTTCATAAATGTGATTAAATAAAGTTTGTTAGAGGAAATGATCCTGCCTGTTATTTTGTTTAATAAAACATGAATGAAGAACCTAGAAGATGCATCTCTGAGAATTTCTACAATGACTATCAGATGATTAATCTCTATACCAGGGTTATATTTTCAAGATTCAAACTATTTTTTTGTTAAGATTAAAACTACTTATAAAAACAGGCATCATTCCAAGGACTTCCAGGGAAGAAGCCAGAGTAGGAGAAGCCTAAGCTACCCTCATCCCACTGATAGGACCAGGTAACACCCACATCAGTGTAAATAGCCCAGAAAATACCCTGAAGACTGGCAGAACAGACTCTCCACAGCTAAATATAGAGAAAAGGCCACATCAAAAGGGGTAGGAAAGGCAGAACTGTGGAGGGGAACTAAATGGACCCATAAGACTGTGGGAAGGAGGGATGGTGTAGGCACCCAGAGGGCAGAGGACCAGACCCCATGCACAGGGGATCCACATAGGGGAGATGGATTCCCCGCACGTTTGGCTTTGAAAACCAGAGGGGTCTAACAATGAGTGGACCTGAACTACTAGAACTTTAATAGTCAGTTGGCTGTGTTTTGAGAGAGACTGGAGGGCAGAATCACTGCCCTTAAAGAGACAGCACAACATACAGCCCCTCTGAGATTAAGCATAAGAGCAGCAGTTTGAAAAATGCCTGGGGTATAAGGGAGGTTTATTTACTCATCTCAGAGCATGTGCTGGAGGCGCAGGGATGTTTGGGGGAATTCTCCACGAGCATCTCCCTCACCTATGTCACAGTCTCAAAACACAGACACCAGCGGGAATCAGTACAGGAGGAATCCTCTCCTACCTTGCTAACAAAGTGAGCTCTGCTCCCCACGTTCTCCTGCAAACACATCCCTTCTAACACCTCCATGGCCAGAGCCCATTCAAAGCAGTGGCACAAGCCTAGCGCCCTGCAAGCACCCACAACAGAGGGCAGCACCACTCCAAAGTGACTCCTGCTCCCAGGAGCAGGGAAGATAACCACACACACCCATCCAACTGTGGCCCCAGCAAGGAGCTGGGGGCAGACATCTGGTCTGACTGCAGGCAAAAGAAAGAAAATTCCAAATTCATCCTATGAGGACAGCATTACCTTCATATTAAAACCACATAAAGACACCACACGCAAAAAAAGAGAACTACAGGCCAATATCCCTGATGAACATACATACAAATATCCTCAACAAAATATTAGCTAACCAAATCCAATAATACATTTAAAAAACCATTCACCATGATCAGGTGAGATTTATTCCTGGGATGCAAGAGTGGTGCAAAGTTTGTAAACCAATCAACATGATACATCACATTAACAAGGGAAAGGATAAACACCATACGATCATTTCAATACATGCAGGAAAAGCATTTGACAAAGTATACCATCCACTCATGATAAAAACCATCAACAAAGTAGGT
This sequence comes from Leopardus geoffroyi, assembly GCF_018350155.1. Taxonomy (NCBI): domain Eukaryota; kingdom Metazoa; phylum Chordata; class Mammalia; order Carnivora; family Felidae; genus Leopardus; species Leopardus geoffroyi. Next base: position 19,349,195 of record NC_059343.1, read on the forward strand.
TTAGAAGAAACATACCTCAACATAATAAAGGCCATCTATGAAAAATCCACAGCTAACATCATCCTCAATGGGGAAAACGTGAGAGCTTTTGCTCTAAGGTCAGGAACAAGACACGTATGTCCACTCTCACCACTTCCATTCGACATAGCGCTGGAAGTGCTAGCCACAGCAATCAGAGAACAAAAACAAATAAAAGGCATCCACATCAGCAAGAAAGAAGAAAAACTTTCACTATTTTCAGATGACATGTTACTATATACAGAAAACCTTAAAGACTCCACCAAAAACCTGCTAGAACTGATAAACAAATTCAGTAAAGTTTCAGGACACGACATCAATGTACAGAAATCTGTTGCATTTCTATACACCAATAATAAAGCAGACGAAAGAGAAATTAAGGAAACAATCCCATTTAAGATTGCATGCAAAATAAAAAGATACCTAGGAATAAACTTAACCCAAGAGGTGAAAGACCTGTACTCTGAAAAGTATAAAACACTGATGAAAGAAATTGGGAATGACACAAACAAATGGAAACACATTTCATGCTCATGAATTGGAAGAATATTATTAAAATGCCCACACTACTAAAGCAACCTACAGATTTAATGCAATCCCTATCAAAGTACAAATAGCATTTTCACAGAACTAAAACAAATAATCCTAAAATTTGTAAAAGAACTTGAATAGCCAAAGCAATCTTGAAAAAGAAACTGGAGGTATCACAATCCCAAATTTCAAGATATACAACAAAGCTGTACTCATCGAAACAGTGTAATACTGTCACAGAAACAGGCACAAAGATCAGTGAAACAGAATAGAGAACCAAGAAATAAACTCACACTTATATGGTCAACTCATCTTTGACAAAGGAGCCAAGAATACACAACAGGAAAAAGTCTCTTCAACAAATGGTGCTGGGAAAACCGGATAGCTACATGCAAAAGAATGAAACTGGACCATTTTTTCACACCATACACAAAAAATAAACTCAAAATGGATGAAAGACTTAACTAAAACTGGAAACCATAAATATCCTAGAGGAGAGCACAGGCAGAAATTTCTCGACATTGGACATGCAAACTTCTTTCTAAATAGGTCTTCTGAGGCAAAGGAAACAAAAACAAAAATAAACTACCGGGACTACATCAAAATAAAAAGCTTCTGCACAGCAAAGGGAGCAATTAACAAAACTAAAAGACATCCTATGGAATGGAAGAAGATATTTGCAAATGATGTATCTGATAAAGGGTTAGTATCCAAAATGCATAAAAAACTTACATAACCAAGCACCAGAAAAAACAAATAATCTAATTAAAAATGGGCAGAGGACATAAACAGACATTTCTCCAAAGAAGACATACAGATGGCCAACATATACATAATATTCAACATCATTCATCATCAGGGAAATGCAAATCAAAACCACAATGAGATACCTCACGTCTGTCAGAATGGCTAAAATCAACAATACAAAAAACAACGAGTGTTGATGAGGATGTAGAAAAAAGGGAACCCTCTTGTACCAATGGCAGGAATGCAAACTGGTTCTGTCATTGTGGAAAACAGCATGGATATTCCTCAAAAATTTAAAAATAGAACTACCCTATGACCCAGTAAGTGCACCACTGGGTATTTACCCAAAAATACACAAACACTAATTCAAAGGGATATGTGTACCTCTATGTTTATAGCAGCATTATTCAGAATAGCCAAATTATGGAAGCATCCCAAGTGTCCATAAATTGATGAATGGATAAAGAAGAACTGGTATAGGGGCACCTGGGGGCTCAGTCAGTTAAATGTCTGACTCTTGATCTCAGCTCAGGTCATGATCCCACTGTTCATGACAGCGTGGAGCCTGCTTGCAATTCTCTCTCTGCCTTTGTTTTTGCCCTTCCCCTGCTTGCATGTGTGCACTTGCGCACTCTTTCTCCCAAAATAAGTATACTTAAAAAGAAGTGGTATATATTTGTGTATGTGTGTACACACACACACACACACACACAGGAATATTAGTCAGCTATGAAAAAGAATGTTATCTTGCCATTTGCAACAACATGTATGGATCTAGAGGTTATAACACTAAGTGAATTAAGTCAGAGCAAGAAAGATACTATAGGGGCGCCTGGGTGGTTCAGTCGGTTAAGCATCCGACTTCGGCTCAGGTCATGATCTCGCGGTCTGTGAGTTCGAGCCCCACGTCGGGCTCTGGGCTGACAGCTCAGAGCCTGGAGCCTGTTTCAGATTCTGTGTCTCCCTCTCTCTCTGACCCTCCCCCGTTCATGCTCTGTCTCTCCCTGTCTCAAAAATAAATAAACATTTAAAAAAAATTAAAAAAAGAAAGATACTATATGATTTTACTCACATGTGCAATTTAAAAAACAAAAGAAAAAAGAAAACAAAACAAACAAACAAACAAAATAACAAAGATTCTTAACTAGAGAGAACAAAATGTTGGTTACCAGAAGGGAAGTGTGTGGGGGAATGGGTGAATAGGTGAAAGGGATTAAAAGTATACTTATGATGAACACTGAGTAATGAATAACATTGTAATATCACTATTATACATCTGAAACTAGTGTAACACTATCATTGACCATACTGGCATTTTAAAAAACAAAGAGAGGGGCGCCTGGGTGGCGCAGTCGGTTAAGCGTCCGACTTCAGCCAGGTCACGATCTCGCAGTCCGGGAGTTCGAGCCCCGCATCAGGCTCTGGGCTGATGGCTCAGAGCCTGGAGCCTGTTTCCGATTCTGTGTCTCCCTCTCTCTCTCTGCCCCTCCCCCGTTCATGCTCTGTCTCTCTCTGTCCCAAAAATAAATAAACGTTGAAAAAAAAAAATTTAAAAAACAAAGAGAAACGCTAAATGCAGTTAAGTGTTCAAAAATAAACAGTAAAAATAAAAAGCAGTCATCACCTGTACTGTAGTGCAATTTTGAAAGAACCAAAGCTCTCTGCTATACACTAGATCAAAATTACAAATCTTATTTTCTGAGACTAACATTCTTTATCAAGATTTTAATGGCCACATCCTAAGAATGACATTTTTCCATGACAATTTGAAGACTGTACTTTAGAATGCTAAATTAAATTCTGTTGCTTCAACATCAACACTACATACAACACATCAACAATTTTTCTCCTCCTCTTTGTATAATGCCTCCTAAAATTTATGTTAGGAAAAATTTACCTTACCCATTTGAACATTCTCCTAACTAGAAAAAAAAGAAGTGGATAATTGCTGCATTTTGTTTTTAGTGAGGGGATATAAAATGGGAAGTATGCTGAGAAATATAAAGATTTACCCATAATTCATTTACACAGTAATTTGAAAAGAATCTATGTCCCATGACTACTTAGAATATGCAAAGTGAATAAGAGAACCAAAGTGGTAAAACATCATAATAAATTACTATTTTTCCAATGAAAAGTAGTGATATCAGTTTCTTGGTGCATTTAATCCAAAACATAAGCTTGCAAAATAAGCACCATTACCATAATACCTATTTTACAGATAATGTAGGAAACATGACTAAGTGAAGAAATCTGCCCCACTCAGAAGTTATAGATGTAGAATATGAACTCAAGTATCTTCGAGCCAAGTCCATCCTTTAAGTCACAATCCTAAAACGTTTCATATTTAACTGTTAGCTATTGATGATATGCAAACAGATTCTTTTTTGTGTTAGAAATATAAGATCAGTTGAACTTGTTCTTCATTTATTTTCAATTGCAATAAATTATTTCCAAGCTTTGTGGTCCAATCAAATCTGTGGTCTTAAAAAAAAAAGAGAGAGAGAGAGAAATGGAATCAGTAATCAAAAATCTTCCAACAAAGAAAACTCCAGGCCCATATGGCTTAACTGGTGATTCTACCAGATATTTAAGGAAGAATTGGAGATGAGAGAAACCTTCCAAATTTTATAAGGCCAGCATTACACTGATACCAAAGCCAGACAAGGGCACTACAAGGAAAGAAAATTATAAGTCAAGGGGCACTTGGATGGCTCAGTCGGTTGAGCGTCCAACTTCGACTCAGGTCATGATCTCATGGTTCCTGAGTTCAGGCCCCATATCAGGCTCTGTGCTGCCAGCTCAGAGCCTGGAGCCTGCTTCAGTTTCTGTCTCCCTCTCTCTCTACCTGTCCCCCATTCACACTCTGTCCCTGTCTCTCAAAAATAAAGAAAAACTTTTAAAAAGAAAGTTATAAATCAATATCCCTGATCAACATATACGCAAAAATATTCAACAAAATACTAGCAATCTGAATTTAAAAGTACAGTAAATGATCACCCACTGCAATCAAGTGGGATCTATCTCTGATATGCGAGGATGGTTCAACACATGCAAATCAATCAATATAATACACCCCACTAACAAAATGAAGGATAAAAATCATACGATCACCTCAAAAGATGCAGAAAAAGTGTATGGTAAAATTCAACATCCTTTCATGGTAAAAACTCTTAACAAATTAGGGGAAGAAAGAAGGCAGTTCAACATAATAAAGGCCATACACCAAAAAAACCATCATACTCAATAGTTAAAAAAACAAAAGCTTTTCCTCTAAGATTAAAAACAAGACAAGGATGCCCACTTTTGCTACTTCTATTCAACATAGAACTAGACGTCCTAGCCAGGACAATCAGGCAATAATAATAATAAAAACAACAACAGGCATCCAAATTAGAAAGGTAGAAGTAAAATTCTTTGTTTGCAGATCACATGATTATAAATACAGAAAATCCCTAAATTTCTAGCTAAAATCTGTTAGAAATCATAAATTCAGTAATGTTGTAGGAAACAATAATAAACAAAAATCAGTTGTGTTTCTATATACTTAAAATTAACTATCCAAAAAACACATTAAGAAAAAAAATCCCATTTGCAATAGCATCAAAAACAGTAAGACACTTAGGAATAAATGCAACCAAGCAGGTAAGAGATCTGCACACTAAAAACTATGAAACAGTGATAGAAGAAAACAAGAAGGACACAAACTATATCCTGTGTTCATGAATTGAAAGAATAAATATTGTTCAAATATTCATTCTATCAAAAATGATCTATGGATTCTATGCAATCCCTATCAAAATTCCAATGGCATTTTTCACAGGACTAGAAACAACCATCTTAAAATTTGTATGCCATCACAAAATACCCCAAATGCCAAAGTATCATCTTGAGAAAGAACAAACCTGGAGGCATCACATTTCCTGATTTCAAACTGTATTACAAAGCAAAAGAATCCAAAAAGTATGGTAGTGACAAAAGAACAAATTCATAAACCAATGAAACAGAATCCAGAGCCTAAAAATAGACCCAGACAAACATGTTTAACTATTTTTTTTTTTTACAAAGGCACCAAGAATACACAATAGGAAATGATAGTCTCTTCAACAAATAATGCTGCGGGGTGGGGGTGGGGGGCCTGGGTGACTCAGTTGGTTAAGTGTCCACTTTGGCTCAGGTCATGATCTCATGGTTCCTGAGTTGGAACTCCATATCAGGTTCTGCACTGACAGTGTTGAGCCTGCTTGGGATTCTCTCTCTCTTCCTTTCTCTCTATCCCTCCTTCATTTGCACTCTCTCTCCCAATATAAATAAATAAGCTTAAAGAAAATAATGCTGGGAAAACCAAATATCCACATGCCAAAGAATGAAACTGGACACTTAACCTTACACAATACACAAAAATACTTACAAAATGGATTACAGACTTACACATAAGACCTGAAACTGTAAAACCCCTAGAAGAAAATATAGGAGGTAAACTCTTTGACAGTGATCTTGGAAATTATTATTTGGATGAGACACCAAGAGTACAAGCAACAAACCAAAAATCAACAAATGGGACTACATCAAACTAAAGACGTTTTTACACAACAAAAGAAATAATGAACAAAATAAAAAGGTTACCTACAGAATGGGAGAAAATATTTGTAAACCTTCCATCTGATAAAGCTTTAATATCAAAAATATGTAAGAAACTAATATAATTCCCCAGCAGAAAGCTCCAATTTTATCTTAAATTTATTTATTTAGAGATGGGGGAGGGGCAGAGAGAGAGACAGAGAAATCCCAAGCAGGCTCCCCACCGTCAGCGCAGAGCCCAGTGTGGGGCTCTAACTCACAAAACATGAGATTATGACCTGAGCTGAAATCAAGAGTCTTACATTTAACCAACTGAGACACCCAGGTGCCCACCCCCACACTTTTTTAACTTTGTTTGTTTATTTAGAGGAAAAGCCCCAATTTTAAAAATTGGCAAATAACTTGAATAGACATTTTTCCAAAGACAACATATAAATGTCCAACAGGTATATAAACAGGTGCTCAGCATCACTAATTATAAAGCAAATTCAAATCAAAACCACAATGAGACATCACCCCACACCTGTTAGAATGATTATCGCCAAAAAGAAGTAACAACTATTGGCAAGGGTGTAGAAAGAAGAAAACCTTTTTGCACCTTTGGTCAGAATGTAAATTGGTACAACCTATACGGTAAACAGTATGAGAATTCTGCAAAAAAAGGTAAAAATAGAACTGCTATATGATCTAGTAATCCCACTTCTGGGTATATATCTAAAGGAAATAAAATCACTATCTCCAAGTGATATCTGCCCTCCTATATTCATTACATCATTACTCACAGTAGCCAAGATACGCAAACAACTTACGTGCCCAGTGACAGATGAATGGATAAAGGAAATGAAACAGATCTTTATCTATCTATCTATCTATCTATCTATCTATCTATCTATCTATCGACTATCATTCAGTCTTAAAAATGAAGGAAATGCTGTCATTTGCAACTTCATGGATGAACCAGAGGACATTATGCTAAGTAAAATAAGTTAGACGCAGAAAGGCAAATATCACATGATCTCACTGACCTGTGGAATATTTTTTTTTAAAAATCATTAAACTCGTAGCAACAGAGTAGCACGACGGTTACTAGAGGTAGGAGGCGGGGGGGGGGGGTCGGGGCGGGAGGGAAGATACTGATCAAAAGGTACAAATGTTTAAGATGTCAAAATTCCAGGGTTCTCGTGTATAATATGGTGACTGTAGTAAATAATAACATATTGTATACTCGAAAATTCCTAAGAGAATAGATATCAAGTATTCTCAGCATGCCTAAAAAATCGTAATCATGTGAGGTGATGAATACGTTAATTAGCTTGATTGCTATAATTATTTCTCAATGTATGCATATATCAAAACATCATGTGGTACACCTTAAATATATACGATTTATGTCAACCATATCTCAATAAAGCTGAAAAAAGTAAAATAGCAAAAAAAAAAACACCCCACAATTTAAATATGCTACCAAACATGACATCCCATGAAAATAGTATTTTCTAGTTGCCTCTCAATAAATTTTCTTTGTTTGAGTTACCACTTGGAATTCTGGAGGTTGTGGTTTATTTGGGGATAAAGTGATTGCACACCATACCCACGCTTGTCCAATGTTACTCTCTATTTTCTTACCTTGTTTCATTTTCCTCCATAATACTTATCACTACCTGCCATTGCATTATATACTATACTCATTCAAATTTTTTGCCTCAAATATAAATTCCTTGAGGAGAGTGACTTTGTCTTGTTTTCCATAACCCTTGTAGCTACAACAGTGCCTAGCATAGAGTAGGCTTCAATTAATACCTGTTGAATGAATAAAAATAAATGAATCAATAAATTATTTCTCACTTGTGAAGAGATATCAACAACTCCAAGGAGATACAGGCTCTAAATATCTTGGCATACATATATATGCATTACATGCAATATATATAGTATATAGTTAAGTTCTTGATGATCTGTAATTTGGTATTCAAAGTCTTCATAATTGAAAGTGAAGAAATGGAAAAAGATATTCCATGCAAATGGAAGGAAAAAAAAGCCAAGGTAGCAATACTTTGTATCAGACAAAATTGACTTTAAAAAAAGGCTATATAGCAAGATGCAAGGAAAGGCTTTGCATAATAAAGAAAAGGATAAATCCAACAAGAGGATATAACAACTGTAAATATCTATGCAGTCAACAGAGAACCAAAATACATAAAGAAAATATTAACAGGCATAAAAGGGGAAATTGACAATAATACAGTAATAGTAGGAAACTTCAACACTCCACTTACATCAGTATAGATCATCCAGACAGAAAATCAGTAAGGAAACAGCGACTTTGAATAAAACGTGAGACCAGATGGACCTAACAGATATATACGGAACATTCTATCTAAAAATAAAAGATACACATTCAACTGCACAAAGAACATTCTCTAGGATAGATAACATGTTAGGCCACAAAACAAGTCTCAATAAATTTAAGAAGACTGAAATCATATCAAGAATCTTTTCTGAGGCGCCTGGGTGGCGCAGTCGGTTAAGCGTCCGACTTCAGCCAGGTCACGATCTCGCGGTCCGTGAGTTTGAGCCCCGCGTTGGGCTCTGGGCTGATGGCTCGGAGCCTGGAGCCTGTTTCCGATTCTGTGTCTCCCTCTCTCTCTGCACCTCCCCCATTCATGCTCTGTCTCTCTCTGTCCCAAAAATAAATAAACGTTGAAAAAAAAAATTTAAAAAAAAAAAAAAAGAATCTTTTCTGACCACAACAGTATGAAACTAGAAATCAATTAAAAAAAAACTGGAAAAAACACAAACACATAGATGCTAAACAACAGTCCAATAAAAAACCAATGTCAACAAAGAAATCAAAGAGGAAATCAAAAAATATATGGAGACAAATGAAAATGGAAACACGACACCCCACAATTATTTTGGAAATGCAAAGAAAGCAGTTCTAGGAGGCACGTTGATAGCTCTACAGGCCTACCTCAAAAAACAAGAAAAACATCAAACAATCAAAACTTGTACCTAAAGGGACTAGAAAAAGAAGAACAAACAAAGCCCAAAATTAGCAGAGGGAAGAAAATAATAGAAATTATATCAGACAACACAAAAAATACTCCAAATAATCCAATTAAAAAATGGACAGAGGACACGAATAGACATTTTTCCAAAGAAGAAATACAGATGGTCAACACCCACACAAAAAGATACTCAACATTACTAACCAGAGGAATGTAAATCAAATCCACAATGAGATATCACCTCACACCTGTCAGAATGGCTAGTATCTGAAAGACAAGTAATCTTGAGTTCTGCCAAGAATGTGGAGAAAAGGTAACACTCAAGCCCTGTTGGTGGGAATATAAATTGGTACAGTCACTGTAAAAAGCAGCATGACAGTTTCCTTAAAAATTAAAAATAAAATACTATACAATTGAGTAACTGTACTGCGTATGTACCCTAAGAAAACAAAAACATTAATTCAAAAAGATACCTGCACTCTGAGGTTCACTGCAGCAGTATTCACAAGAGCCAAGATACAAAAAAAGGCCAAGTGTCCACCAACAGATAAATGGATCAAGAATATATGGTATATATACAATGGGCTATTACTCAGCCATAAAAAAGAACGAGAACTTGCTATTTGCAACAACAATGATGGACCTAAAGGGATATTATGCTAAGTGAAAAAAATCAAGCAGAGCAAGACAAATACTGTATGATTTCAGTTACATGCAGAAATGTAAAAAACAAAACAAATGAACAAACATACAAACAAATACCAACAGACTCATAAATACAGAGAACAAACTGGTGGTTGGCAGAGAGGATGGGGGTGTGGGGATGGGTGAAACAGGTAAAGGGGACTAAGAGGTACAAACCTTCAGTTGTAAAATGTCACAGAGGTGAGAAGTACAGCATGGGGAATATGGTCCATAATATTGTAATAACGTTGTATGGTGACCAATGGTGACTACACTTACCATGATGAGCAATGAGTAATGCATAAAACGGCTGAGTCACTATGTTGTACACCTGAAACTCAAGTAACATTGTCTGTCAACTACAATAATTTTTTGTCTTTATAATTGGCTTTAAAAGGTATTATTACTTTGAGTCCATTTGTAATGGTCTCACTCTGATGTAATCATATCCCTAAGAAATTTCTACTCAAAGTCTGACTCTAGAGCAGAAGCTGTTCTTTACAAAACAAGATTACCTACTGTATGTTAGCTAACCTGACAAATTATATTAAAAAAATAAATGAATTACTCTAAGATGGATAAGATTTTTACTGTCAGATCAAAGGTGATAATTATGACCACCACCATCATCACTATCACTTGGTTGTTAACAATGACAGAAATGACAAATAAATTGGGCTTCGCCTGGTAACTTCCTTTGTAACGTTTATTTGTGTGTATGTGACCTAGGCACCTCTGTATGTAATCCCATGTCCGTATTCAATATATGTTTACAAATATAAAAAAAAAAAACAAGATTTTCTGAGATTATTGGCAAGATTATCTAAATGATACAATTGTTCAATGAACATCATAGTTTTTCATACAATTTAGCTCTGTCTTCAAAAAATAAGGTTAGTCACATAGATTCCAAAGATCAAAAGATGTTGTTTCCTTCCTTTATATAATGTACAACGTTTTCTTTATATTCCCAACACTATAATCAATCATGTGCTCCAAGCAATTTGGTAAAAGGCACTTTGTGAAGAAAATGTAGTACTGTCTGTAAACTTTCTAAAAAGGATACCTCAGGCACACTTGAAAAAGAGCACACTGTGCACACTGCACACCAATAAAAATTAATACTCTAGAGGCCTCTTTCCAATCTTTTATAGTAGGAAGCTAGAAACCCTCTGCAGACAGGATGGGTAAATTTCCCAAGCCTGTGCCGTGTTTCCAGAAGAAGTGGGCCAGAGCTGCTCCATCCCCACAGATGACATTTCTAATAGTTCAAATCAACCAATGGTCCCTCAAGCAAAAACATGCTCTTCTTTAGTGATGCTGTGACAATGACCAAGACTTGGCACATTCTGTACCTATGCACCCATATCCCTCAGTCACATAAAACTAGGGAGGCAAATTACCTGCCTTAAGTTATAACTAGTTTTTGATCATCTGCTTAATAACAAGTATAGGTTTGCTAAATAAACTATCATGATAGGAAATCTATTTTTTAATGAGAAAAAAGCATAATGTTATCATCTACTTCAAAATGAATATCAACTGGGCCAAAATTAGTACATGGAGTATTTCTCAAACAACTCTCCCATGCCTAATGATTTTTCCAAAATTCCATGTTTTCATCTGGGAACTTTCTGTATTATCTCTGCATTTTTGGGGGTGAACGTGAAACTCTAAAATAAAATGGTTATAGAAATATATTTTTTAAATTCCATGTTTTTTGTTATCTTAATTTACAGTTCAAAACTTACCACCGTAGCCTGACATATACTATAACACATATGGAAACACAGCTGCTCTGGCTGAAGACATTGATAAGCTACGAGGTGCACAAACCACGTACGATGACTCATGGGTTATTACCAGGCTGTATCCCATAACGTACTTCAAGCATTGTACTCCTCTGTTGAATACCTAAAGTGTATGTTCAAGACTTTTCCTGGATTTCTAGGTATCCTTTACCACAGACACAGACAACAGTTGCCCTTTTTCACCAAGGTCATAAATCTGTCCTGCTGCCTACCACGCATAACCCCAGTGAGGGGAACTTCATCCTAGGCAGGAGTCATGAGAATCCTTTCCAAATACAAGGGCAAGTTAGGCAACTTGCCTAGGGATAAATATATTTTATAAAGGGATAAATTGGAACGACCTCATTACCAGAGCCATAATATAAAGAGAATCAAACAACATTATGATCTATGGCTTTAAGAGTATTCTGCAATGATAAATATATTCATACTTTAACTTTATGAATGATAAATATTAAGAATGTGCGACATTTTCAACCCCAAGAAAACCAAGTGGACATGAAATCAGAAGGCTTGGTTTGCATTCCAGATTGCATTTGTTACCAGCAGGAATCAAAGCAAGACAGCCTATTTACGTCAGTTTCCTCACACATAAATGTATATAATAATATAATCCAAATGTAGGTATGAGAATTGAATTAGCCATTAGATATGAGAGCACCTAGAACAGTGTTCGACAAACAATAAGCACAAAGTAAGTATTAATGTCCTCTTTGTGTTTCTCAAACATAAAGTATCTATCAGCTAGGATATTTTGCAGGGGTAAGAGTTAATTTCCATGATAAACTCACCATTTAGCAAAACTAACAAAAACAAAAAGCACAAGATGCTGCAATGTGTCAAACTAGTAACATGGATAATGTGAAATTGCTCCTGCATTAACATTCTGGAAATTCTCATCAAAAGTGGAACATTTCTATGTATTAACAACAAACATGTGAAAAACAAAATGAACCCATTCAAAATACCACTAAAAACTAGGAATAAATTTAACCAACGAGGTGAAAGATCTGTATAATGGAACTATAAGGCTCTGATAAAAGAAATTGAAGAAGACACAAAGATATCCTGTGTCCATTGACTGGAGTAATATTATTAGAGTGTCTGTACTACCGAAAGCCATCTGTACATTCAGGGTAATGCCTAGCAAAATTCCAACGGTATTTTTCACAGAAACAGAAAAAATAATCCTGAAATTTGTATGGCACCACAAAAGATCCCAAATAGCCAAAGCAATGCTGAGGAAAAAAAACTGGAGACATCATATCTCCTGATTTCAAAATATGCTACAAAGATACAGTAATTAAAACAGTAAAATACTGGTATAAAAAGACATAGAGACCAATGAAACAAAAAGGAGAACCCAAAATAAACTCTAACACAGTCAACTAATATTTGTTAAGGAGTGAATAATGACAAAGGAGAAATGATGATCTCTTGAATAAATGGTTGTGGGAAAACTGGGTAATCACATACAGAAGAATGAGACTGGACCCCTATATGATATCACTTACAAAAATTTATTTGAAATGGAATAACGACTTACACTTAGGACTTGACACCATAAAACTCCTCAAAGAAAACATGGGGGAGAAGCTCCTTCCTATCAGTCTCGGCAGTAATTCTTTTCTGTACATCACCAAAAGCACAAGCAACAAAGGCAAAACTAAAATGAGTAGAATGTCAAACTAAAAGGCTTCTGCACATCAAAAGAAACAATCAACAAAATGAAAAGGCAACCTATGGAGTGGGAGAGAATATTTGCAAATCATAACTAACATAGGCTCAATATCAAAATGGATAAAAAAAATTCACACACATTAATAACAAAATAATTCCAATTTAAAAATGAGAACTGGAGCACCTGGGTGGCCATTCAGTTATGCATCCAACTTCAGCTCAGGTCATGATCTCATGGTTCGTGGGTTCGAGCCCCATGTCAGACTCTGTGCTCAGAGCCTGGAGTCTCCTTCGGATTCTGTGTGTGTCTCTCTCTCTCTGACCCTCCCCTGCTAGTGCTCTGGCTCTCTCTCAAAAATAAATAAACATTTAAAAAAATTTTAATGAGAACTGAATAGACATTTTTTTCAAAGAGACATATAAATGATCAACATGGTACATGATAAGATGCTCAACATAACTAATCATCAGGGAAATGCAAATCAAAACCACAGTGAGAAATCATCTTACACCTGTTAGAATGGCTATCATCAAAAAGAGATAAGTGTTGGCAAGCATATGGAAAAAAGCACCATTGGTGGGAATGAAAATTGGTACAACTTGTATGAAAAACAGCATGGAGGTTCATCTCAAAATTAAATAGAACTACCATATGATCCAACAATCTCATTCCTGGGTAGATATCCTTAGAAAATGAAAACAGGATTTCAAAGATTTATCTCCACTCCCACATTCTTTGCAGCATTATGTGCAATAGCCAAGACATGGAAACAACCTAACTTTCCATCAAAAGATAAAATGGAAAAAGGAAATGTGGTATACGTTTGCAGTGGGATGTTATTCAGGCATGAAAAAGAATGAAATCTTGCTATTTACAAGCCTAGATGGACCTCATGGCATTATGCTAAGTGATAAGAGTCAGACAGGAACGATAAATACTGATGATATCACATATGTGCAGTCTAAAAAATCTGAACTCATAGAACCAGAAAGTAGGACAGTGGTTACGACGAGTTGGGGGGAAATGGGGAGATGCTGATCAAAAGGTACAAACTTCCAGTTTTAAGATGACTAAGTTTCGGGGATCTAATGTATAGCAAGGTGATTATAATTAACAATACTGTATTATATACAGTTTCTTAGAGTAGTTCCTCAATGTTCTCACAAGAAAAAACAGTAATTATGTGACATGATGGATGTCAGCTAATGCTACAGTGGTAATCATTTTGCAGTATTAAGTGTGCCAAATCAACGCATTGTACACCTTCAACTTACACACTATTTCAATAAAGGTGAAAAAACATGACGTAGCCAGTGTATTAGAAAATAAATAAAATGTTATATGCCAGAAATGTAGAACGATTTCAAAGTCAAAGCTGACTTTTGATGTACACTTCAATACATTTTGGTAAATGTACATACCATGTAGCTACAATCACATTCACGATATAGAACATTTCCAACTCCCCCAAAAGTTCCTGTGCACTCCTCCCTAATCAATTCCCCTTCCCTTTCCCAGCGCAGACAACCACCAAATGGCTTAATTTCACTACAATTTAACTTTGACTTTTCCAGATCATATAAATTGAGTCATACAGTATGTACTTTCTTGTGTTTGCCTTCTTTGACTTAGCATGTGTTTTATTATTTTTAAGTTTTTATTTTAACTCCAGTTAACATACACTATTATATTATTTTCAGGTGTACAATATACTGACTCAACAATTCCATACATCACCTAGTCCTCATCATGACAAGTGCATTCCTTAATCCCCATCAACAATTTAACCCATCCCCCATCCCTCTCCCCTTTGGTAACCATCTGACTGTTCTGTGTAATTAAGAGTTTGTTTCTTGCTTTGCCTGTCTCTTCTTTTTTCCCCCCTATGCTTGTTTGTTTTCTTTCTTAACTCTCATATATGAGTGAAATCATACGACATTTGTCTTTCTCTGGCTTGTTTCACTTAGCATTGTACTCTCTAGGTCCATCCATGTCATTGCAAATTGCAATATTTCATTCTTTTTTATGGCAGAATAACATTCTGCCATACATACATTTATATATAGATATAGATATACACACACAAATATATATATATATATATATATATATATATATATATATATAATATCTTCTTTATCCACTCATCAATCGATGGACACTCAAGTTGCTTCCATACCTTGGCTACTGTAAATAATGCTGCTATAAACATAGGAGTGTATGTGTCCCTTTGAATTAGTGTTCTTATATTCTTTGGGCAAACACCCAGGAGTTTGACTGCTGGATCATAAGGTACTTCTATCTTTAACTTTTTGAAAAACGTCTATACTGTCTTCCACAGTGGCTGCACCAGTTTACATTCCTACCAACAGTGAACTTCCAAATTCATTCTATGAGGCCAGAATTAGAATTACTCTGATACCAAAACCAGATAAAAGCAGCACTACTAAAGAGAACTACAGGCCAATATCCCTAATGAAGAGAGATGTGAAACCTTTCAACAAAATTCTAGCAAACCGAATTGAACATTACATTATAAAAATCATTCAACATGATGAGGTGGGATTTATTCATGGGTTGCAAGCATGGTTCAATATTTGCAAATCAGTCAATGGGACACATCACATCAATAAGAGAAAGGATAAAAACCATATGATCATTTCAACATGTGGAAAAAGCATTTGAGAAAGTAAACATTCATTCATAATAATAAAAAAAGAACCTCAACAAAATAGGTTTAGAGGGAACATATCTCAACATAATATAAAGGCCATATGTCACAAACCCACAACTAACATCATCCTTAATGGGGAAAAACTAAGAGGTTTTGCCCTAAGGTCAGGAACAAAAGATGCCCACTTTCACTATTTTTATTCAACATAGCGCTGGAAGTCCTAGCCATAGCAATCAGACAACAAAAAGAAATAAAAGGCATCCACATCAGCAAGGAAGAAATAAAACTTTCACTATTTGCAAATGACATGCTACTATATAAAGAAAACTTGACTCTACTAAAAAAAACTGCTAGAACTAATAAATGAATCTAGTAAAGTCGCAGGATACAAAACCAATGCACAGAAATCTGTTGCATTTTATACACCAATAATGAAGAAGCTGAAAGAGAAATTAAGAAAATAATCCCATTTACTACTGCATGCAAAATAACAACATACCTAGGAAAACAAACCTAACCAAAGAGACCTGGACTCTGAAAACTATAAAACACTGATGAAAAAAAGTGAAGATGGCACAAGGAAACGGAAAGATGTTACATGCTCATGGGATGGAAGAATAGTGGTAAAATGTCTATACTACCCAAAGCAACCTGCACAGTTAATGCAATCTCTATCAAATTCCAACAGCAACTTTTGCAGGACTTAGCATGTTTTAGGTTCATTAATCAAGAATGCATCAGTAGTTCGATCTTTTTTTGTAATATTTCATGTAATAAGTATGTAATATTTGGTTTATCCATTTACCAGGTGATAGACATGTGGGTTGTTTCCAGTTTTTAGCTCTTATGTGTAAAAATGCTGTGAACACTCATAAAGTCTTTGTGGAAAGATATGTTTTCATCCTTCTGGGGAAAATATCAAGGAACGGAACCGCTAGGTTGTATGGTAAGTGTATATTTACCTTTTTAAGAACTGTTAGATTGCTTCCTAAGGTGCCGTATACTGTTTCACATTTTACCAGCAATAGGTGAGACTTCCAGTTCTTCCACATACTTAATAATGCTTGATATTGATAGCCTTTTGAGTTTTACCCATTTCAGTAGGTGTGGCTTTAAATTTCACTTCCCTGAGAGAGTTGTTGAGACCTGGAAGGACAGAGCTCAGCAGGAGAACAAAGGCGCTGTAAAGCGCCATTTCCCTCTCCCATCCCCCAGCCGAAATTCCAAAGGGAACCAGTTCCTGTCACCAAACTTGCCTGCACCTCGCAAACGCCCAACACTGTGCTTCTGTGGATCCATCCCTCCCACGTGCCTGCCTCCCTCCCGGGGTGCAGGGCCTTTCCCGCAGGGGACCGTCAACTGCAAAGCGAGCTAAGCCTGCCCCTCCTGCCCCTGTGCATCTTGCAGATGCTAATACACCCTTGGCTAGCTCCCATCGAAGCAGCACCACAAGCCTGGCAGTGTGCAAGCAGCCCAGACAGAGGCCACACCACTCCACAGTGAGTCCTGCCCCTGGGAGAGGGGAACATAAGGTACACACCAGCCAGACTGTGGGCCCAGCGGTGGGCTGAGGGCAGACATCAGGTCTGACTGCAGCCCCGCCCACCAACACAAGTTTCTCCAGACAGCACAGGGGAAGTGCCCTACAGTTTGGAGCTACCACAGGGACTACCCAAAATGACAAAATGGAAGAATTCTCAAAAGAAATTCCAGGAAGTAGTGATGGCCAACGAATTGATCAAAACCGATTTAAGCAATATAACAAAACAAGAATTTAGAATAATAGTCATAAAATCAATCACTGTACTTGAAAAAAGCATAGAGGACAGCAGAGAATCTATTGCTACAGAGATCAATGGACTAAAAAATAGTCATGATGAATTAAAAAATGCTGTAAATGAGGTGCAAAATAAAATGGAGGCAGCCATAGTGCAGATTGAAGAGGCAGAGGGGAGAATAGGTGAATTAGAAGATAAAACTATGGACAAAGAGGAATATGAGAAAAAGAGAGATTAAAAAAAACAGAAGTATGAAGGGAGAATTAGAGAACTAAGTAATGCAATCAAACAGAACAATATCCATATCATAGGAATTCCAGAAAAAGAAGAGAGAGATAAAGGGGCTGAAGGTGTACCTGAACAAATCATAGCTGAGAACTTCCCTGATCTGGGGAAGGAAACAGGCAATGAAATCCAAGAGGCACAGCAAACTCCCTTCAGACGTAACTTGAATCAATCTTCTGCATGACATATCATAGTGAAACTGGCATAATACATGGATAAAGAGAGAATTCTGAAAGCAGCTAGGGATAAACAGGCCCTAACTTACAAAGGTAGACACATAAGGGTAGTAGCAAACCTATCTACTGAAACCTGGCAGGCCAGAAAGGAATGGCAGGAAGTCTTCAATGTGATGAACAGAAATAATACGCAGCCATGAATCCTTTACCCAGCAAGTCTGTCATTCAGAATAGAAGGAGAGATAAAGGTTTTCCCCAAACAAACAAAAAATGAAGGAATTCATCACCACTAAACAAGCCCTAAAGAGATCCTAAGGGGGACCCTGTGAGTGAAATGTTGCAAGGACCACAAAGTACCAGAGACATCACTACAAGCATAGGGTATCAGAATGGATAAAAAAAACAAGACCAATCTATTTGCTGTCTATAAGAGACTCATTTTAGACCTGAGGACACCTTCAGATTGAAAGTGAGGGGATGGAGAAGTATCTATCAGGCTACTGGAAGTCAAAAGAAAGCTGGAATAGCCATACTTATATCAGACAAACTAGACTTTAAATTAAAGGCTGTAACAAGAGATGAAGAAGGGCATTATATAATAATTACAGGGTCTATTCATCAGGAAGAGCTAACAATTATAAATGTCTATGCTCCAAATATGGCAGTCCCCAAATATTTAAAACAATTCATCACCAACATAAGCAACCCTATTGATAAGAATGTGGTAATTGCAGGGGACTTTAATACCCCACTTACAACAATGGATAGATCATCTAGACACAGAATCAATAAAGAAACAAGGGCCCTGAATGATACATTGGATCAGATGGACTTGACAGATATATTTAGAACTCTGCATCCCAAACCAACAATATATTTTCTTCTCGAGTGCACATGGAACATTATCCAAGATAGACCACATACTGGGTCACAAAACAGCCCTTCATAGGTATAAAAGAAGTGAGATCGTACCATGCACACTTTCAGACCACAATGCTATGAAGCTTGAAATCAACCACAGGAAAAAGTCTGGAAAACCTCCAAAAGCATGGAGCTTAAAGAACATCCTACTAAAGAATGAATGAGTCAGCCAGGCAATTAGAGAAGAAATTAAAAAAATATATGCAAACAAATTAAAATGAAAATACAACAATCAAAAAGCTTTAGGATGCAGCGAAGGCAGTCCTGAGAGGGAAATACATTGCAATCCACACCTATCTCAATAAACAAGAAAAATCCCAAATACAAAATCTAACAGCACACCTAAAGGAAATAGAAGCAGAACAGCAAAGACACCCCAAGCCCAACAGAAGAAGAGAAATAATAAAGAACAGAGCACAAATAAACAATATAGAATCTAAAAAAAAACTGTAGAGCAGATCGATGAAACCAAGAGTTGGTTTTTTGAAAAAATAAACAAAATTGGTAAACCTCTAGCCAGGCTTCTCAAAAAGAAAAGGGAGATGACCCAAATAGATAAAATCATAAATGAAAATGGAATTATTACAACCAATCCCTCAGAAATATAAGCAATTATCAGGGAATACTATGAAAAATTATATGCCAACAAACTGGACAACCTGGAAGAATGGACAAATTCCTAAGCACCCACACACTTCCAAAACTCAAACAGGAAGAAATAGAAAACTTGAACAGACCCATAACCAGCAAAGAAATTGAATCAGTTATCAAAAATCTCCCAACAAATAAGAGTCCAGGACCAGATGGCTTCCCTGGGGAATTCTACCAGACATTTAAAGCAGAGATAATACCTATCCTTCTCAAGCTGTTCCAAAAAATAGAAAGGGAAGGAAAACTTCCAGACTTATTCTATGAAGCCAGCATTACTTTGATTCCCAAACCAGACAGAGACCCAGCAAAAAAAGAGAACTACAGGCCAATATCCCTGATGAATATGGATGCAAAAATTCTCAACAAGATACTAGCAAATCGAATTCAACAGCATATAAAAAGAATTATTCATCATGATCAAGTGGGATTCATTCCTGGGATGCAGGGCTGGTTCAACATGCACAAATCAATCAATGTAATACATCACATTAATAAAACAAAAGAACCATATGATCCTATCACCCAATGCAGAAAAAGGATTTGACAAAATTCAGCATCCTTTCTTAATAAAAACCCTCGAGAAAGTCGGGATAGAAGGAACATACTTAAACATCATAAAAGCCATTTATGAAAAGCCCACAGCTAATATCATATTCACTGGGGAAAAGCTGAGAGCTTTCCCCCTGAGATCAGGAACACAACAGGGATGTCCACTCTTACCGCTGTTGTTTAACATAGTGTTGGAAGTGCTAGCATCAGCAATCAGACAACAAAAGGAAATCAAAGGCATCAAAATTGGCAAAGATGAAGTCAAGCTTTCACTTTTTGCAGATGACATGATACTATACATGGAAAATCCGATAGACTCCACCAAAAGTCTGCTAGAATTGATACATGAATTCAGCAAAGTCGCAGGATACAAAATTAATGTACAGAAATCAGTTGCATTCTTATACAATAATAATGAAGCATAAGAAAGACAAAAGAAGAAACTGGTCCCATTCACAATTGCACCAAGAATCATAAAATACCTAGGAATAAACCTAACTAAACATGTAAAAGATATGTATGCTGAAAACTATAGAAAGCTTATGAAGGAAATTGAAGAAGATACAAAGAAATGGAAAAACATTCCGTGCTCATGGATTGCAAGAATAAATATTGTTAAAATGTCAATACTAACCAAAGAAATCTACACATTCAATGTAATCCCAATCAAAATTGCACCAGCATTCTTCTGGAAGCTAGTACAAGCAATACTAAAATTTATATGGAACCACAAAAGACCCCGAATAGCCAAAGTAATTTTGAAGAAGACAACCAAAGCGGGAGGCATCACAATCCCAGATTTTAGCCTCTACCACAAAGCTGTAAGCATCAAGACAGCATGGTATTGGCGCAAAAACAGACACATAGACCAGTGGAATAGAATAGAGACTCCAGAATTGGACCCAAAAATGTGTGGCCAACTAATCTTTGACAAAGCAGGAAAGAATGTCCAATGGAAAAAAGACATTCTCTAACAAATGGTGCTGGGAGAACTGGACAGCAACATGCAGAAGGATGAAACTAGACCACTTTCTTACACCATTCACAAAAATAAACTCAAAATGGATAAAGGACCTGAATGTGAGACAGGAAACCATCAAAACCCTAGAGGAGAAAGCAGGAAAAAAACCTCTCTGACCCCAGCCGCAGCAATTTCTTCCTTGACACATCTCCAAAGGCAAGGGAATTAAAAGCAAAAATGAACTATTGGGACCTCATGAAGATAAAAATCTTCTGCACTGCAAAGGAAACAATCAACACAACTAAAGGCAACCAACGGAATGGGAAAAGATATTTGCAAATGACATATCGGACAAAGGGCTAGTATCCAAAATCTATAAAGAACTCGCCAAACTCCACACCTGAAAAACAAACAATCCAGTGAAGAAATGGGCAGAAAACATGAATAGACACTTCTCTAAAGAAGACATCCAGATGGCCAACAGGCACATGAAAAGATGCTCAATGTCGCTCCTCATCAGGGAAATACCAATCAAAACCACAGTGAGATACCACCTCATTCCAGTCAGAGTGGCTAAAACGGTGTGGAGGTTCCTCCAAAAATTAAAAATACATCTACCCTATGACCCAGCAATAGCACTGCTAGCAATTTATCCAAGGGAAATAGGAGTGCTGATGCATAGGGGCACTTGTACCCCAATGTTTAGAGCAGCACTTTCAACAATAGCCAAATTATGGAAAAAGCCTAAATGTCCATCAACTGATGAATGGGTGAAGAAATTGTGGTTTATATACACAATGGAATACTACACGGCAATGAGAAAGAATGAAATCTGGCCTTTTGTAGCAATGTGGATGGAACCGGAGAGTGTTAGGCTAAGTGAAATAAGTCACACAGAGAAAGACACATACCATATGTTTTCACTCTTATGTGGATCCTGAGAAACTTGACAGAAGACCATGGGTGAGGGGAAGGAGCAAAAAAAAAAGTTAGAGAGGGAGGGAGCCAAATCATAAGATACTCTGAAACACTGAGAATAAACTGAGGGTTGAAGGGGGGTAGGAGGGAGGGGAAAGTGGGTGATGGGCATGGAGGAGGGCACCTGTTGGGATGAGCACTGGGTGTTGTATGGAAACCAATGTGACAATAAATTTCATATTAAAAAATAATAAAAATAAAGTTTTTTTAATTTAAAAAATTTTAAAAAAAGATTAGCTAAATAGAATTTGGAACATTCTGTAAAAAACAAAAAAACAAAAAAAAAAAACCCTGAGAATAAACTGAGGGTTGACAGGGAGTGGAAGGGAGGGGAAAGTGGGTGATGGTCATTGAGGAGGGCACCTGTTTGGGTAAGCACTGGGTATTGTATGGAAACCAATTTGACAACAAATTTCTTATTAAAAAATAATAAAATAAAATAAATTTAAAAAAACAGAAAATAGCAAAGCTAATGGCTCAAATGGAAATCAAATTATTAAGAAATTTGTTCTATTACACTCGTGCTCTTTCTTTCAAGAGAATATATGCAATGATTACAGAAAACAAAGGTTCAAATTATGATATAGAGTGTTATTTATGGATCCTTGATTCATAATGACATGGAACTCCAGAGACTAATTTTTGGAAAATTAAGGGATGTTTTTCCTCAGTTGTTTAAATTCATCTTATTTTCTTACTTCTATCTCTCATTCCCTTATTTTCTTTTTTAAATTCTGTAAGAGGAAAAATAAAAATATGTGCCTATAGTTTTCTTGAAATAAAAAGATAACCTCAGATTCTAAAAAAAATTTTTTTTCACTTCCCTGATGAATAATGATTTAAGCATATTTTCATAAGCCATTTCTACACCTCCTTTGGGAAAATGTCTATTCAAATACAGGTGACCCTTAATGCAGTTATGAACTGCACCGGTCCACCTATATTCAGATTATTTTTTTTGTACAGGACAGTACTGTAAATGTATTTTCTCTTCCTTATGATTTTCTTAACATTTGCTCTTCTCTATCTTCTTGCAGTATATAATACATAGAGCATATAAAAATATGTGTTAATCAACTGTTTATAGTATTGGCAAGGGTTACAGTCAACAGGCTGCTAGTGGTTAAGTTTTGGGTGACTCAAAAGTTATACAAAATTTTTTACTGTGTGTGTGGGGGGGGGGGGGGACGTTGGTGCCCCTAACCGCTGTGTTGTTCAAAGGTCAACTGAATTTTTTCTTTTTTAATTAGGTTGATTAGCTTTTATCATTGATTTGTATGATTTTTTAAATATATTCTGGATGTGGCATTTCAGTCTTAATACCTGAATAAGTTAATAAACAAAGGCTTAGATGGGTACAAGGCAGGAATTTGCTGTTTACACATTTTTATAAAACCAGAACCCAAAAGAAGGGTGGCACATCTAGGGAAAAATCCACCCCACCATACAAGGAAAATGGCAAGAAAAACTACCTCAGCTTTTTGTCTCAAAATCTAGAAAAAATCTCATGAAAAAGTGAGATTTCAAGATGGTGTCACACCCTGGATTTAGATTCTAAATGTGTTCTCCCTAGTGATGCTGGATTTTCTAAACTGATATAGTAACATAAAAATTAGTCCTGATCTGGGAATACCTCTGGGGTAACTATCAGATGCAAACAGCAATCCTCTGTGCATATGTTTCATTACCCCAGACTTATTAACTCCCATTGAAAGAAATTCTGGAGGCACCTGGTGGCTCCGTCTAGGTTAAGCCTCCGACTCTGCATCTCAGTTCCGGTCATGGTCTCAAGGTACGTGGGATGGAGGGCTGCACTGGGCTCTGTGCTGACAGTGGGAAGCCTGCCTGGGACTCTGTCTCCCGATGGCTCTGCCCCTCCCCCACGCCCTCTCCCCACCCCCCTCAAAATAAAGAAGAAAATCCTGAGTATGTTGACATATATATATTTTTTTAAATAACATGATCCAGGGGCACCTGGGTGGCTCAGTGGTTAAGCGTCTGACTCTTGATTTTGGCTCAGGTCATGATCTCATGGTCATGAGATTGAGCCCCACCTCGGACTCCACCCTCAGCGTGGAGCCTGCTTAAGATTCCCTCACTCTCCCCACCAACCCCCCACCCACCCCACTCCTCTCCCTTCTCTCCTTTGCTTGCTCACTCTAATCAATACGTGTATACACATATACATAATCAACTGATATGCTCTACCATAAAAAAACTTCATAGGACAAAAACAAACAGGAAATACGGTATGAAAAAAATACCAATAGACCACAAAATCTTTGCACTAATAGAAAAATACTTTAAAGGATTAAAATACATATTTGACACTAAAAACAATTTTCTATGAAAAAAATGGTAAATTTAAAAACAAACTCAATTTGACTTTTATAATGAGAAATATAGCTTTGAGGCCTTTGATCTGCATGACTGAGAGGTGAGTTTAAATGGTCTTTAAAATCCCATTTATTGCTGTCATTCTCTAATTCTACAATCAGAGCAACTGCCATTTTCAGATTCTGCAATTCACACCAGGTGGATGGAGGAGGTCTACATACACTCTGTCCTTGTTTGCTGTCCCAGGAGGTCACAGACATGAGACAACAGAGCTTTGACCAACAACACTAAGGTGAGCTTTTTAACTTATCTAATCATTGGGGCACCTGGGCGGCTCAGTTGGCTGAGTGTCTGACTTCCCCTCAGGTCATGATCTCACACTCCGTGAGTTTGAGCCCTGCGTCGGGCTCTGTGCTGACAGCTCAGAGTCTGGAGCCTGCTTCAGATTCTGGGTCTCCCCCTCTCTCTGCCCCTCTCCTGCTCATGCTCTGTCTCTCTCTGTCTCAAAAAATAAATTAAAAACATTTTTAATTACCTAATCATTTACATATGACAAGTTATAAATGAGAAATGCATAATGATGAATAACAAACTGCCACAAAAACACGGTGGTAACAACCTTCTAATCTTACTTTTGAGCCAACACTTGAATTCTTCCCCAATAACCTGGCAAGTAGGCATTTTACCATCCCCAGCAGCTTGCAATTTCATATATAATTACTTTACCAGAATACCATCCTTACACTGAGACAAAAGCAGCTTATTATTTCTTCAAGCATTTTCCAGTTCTGCTATTTGAAGTTATTCAGATCAACCCTAACCTCGCTGTAAAAGAGCCTATGGAAAACATTTATGCCCATTCGACATCCAGATGAAATGCATCCAGCTCTTTTTACTAGTCCCTGATGTGTACTGAGCTGTGTGACCACTCTAATCACTAGGATCCATTTTAGGATCGTTTTTCTTAAAAGTGACAGACAGAAATAAACATAACTTTCCACGTGTAGTCAATCAGTGGAAAAGGAGAGTTGAATATTTCAAGATGAATAAAGTAAAAATGTTAAAAAGGAAACCTTAAAAAGAAAACCCCATTATCATGCAAGAATTCAATATACTTCCCTAATAAAATGGCAAATCAGATAAGCAAAAAAAAAAAATTTAGAATAACAGTGACCCTAAATACTATAAATAATGAGATTTACTTTAAGTGTCCATGTAAAAAAATTTATTTCCTATGAACAAGGAATTGATCAGCTTTCCTCTTTTTCAAAATCTATGGAATATTTACGAAAAGATCATATTGGACCTTAATAAATTTACTTATAGAACTTTTATAGAACTGGCCATTAATAACGAGGAATTTTGGCCACTTGACAAAGTAAATTAAAGTAAATGCAACTGAAACAGAATGCAAACTTCATGTGTAAACTATTTACAATTTAATGACACTGAGAAGCATATATAAAAAATTTAAGGAAAGTAGACTAAGCTTACTCAGGTAACTATTTGAAGCCTTAAGTCTTTTACTTCTATATAAAAATGTGAATATAAAGGAACTAAGAGGTCAACTCAAGAATTTAGCAAAATCATAGCAAAATAAAGAAGGATTTCTTTTTATTAGAAAGCAAAATAAAATAATAAAGATTAAAACTGGTAAAGAAAACCAAGAGCTAATGCTTTTAAAGAACGAATAAAATTGCCAGCATCTAGGAAATCTGAAAGAGCAAAGAGAAATTGCAAATTTGCAACATGAGAAGTCAGAAACACAATTTAACCACAAGAATGGAGATTTTTAAATATTACATGAATACTACATTTCTTCTGATAAATTTAAAAACCTTCACTAAATCGACGATTTTTTGGGGCGCCTGGGTGGCTTGGTCAGTTAAGCGTCCGACTTCAGCTCAGGTCATGATCTCGCAGTCCGTGAGTTCGAGCCCCGCGTCGGGCTCTGTGCTGACCGCTCAGGGCCTGGAGCTTGTTTCAGATTCTGTGTCTCCCTCTCTCTCTGACCCTCCCCCGTTCATGCTCTGTCTCTGTCTCAAAAATAAATAAACGTTAGAAAAAAAAATTAAATAAATAAATGGACGATTTTTCAAGCAAAATTATAAACTGGCAAAACTGACCAAAGTAAGGTGAAAATTTTAAATTAAACAATATTCATGGAAGAAGAGTTGTGATCCAGATATCCTATGAGAGAATAGGATTATCTACCTAATATTAAAGGGAAAAAATAATTTCTGTGTAATTTAAGCTATTCAAAACCCTGTAAAAATGAGTCTTCCAGTTTATTTAATGAAGTTAGAAAAATCCTAACACCAAAGTCTGAAAAGGACTGTAGCATAAACTGAGGCCAAAGCACATACAAAACCTTAAATAAACTAACAGCAAAGTCAACCCATCAGAGGATTTTAAAGTAATTCACCATGAGTAAAATTGGTTTACTTCAGAAATGCAAAATTGGTTTAACTTTTGGATGTCTATTAATTTATGATCAGCCTGATAGGAGCTGACAAAGCATCTGATAAAATTCAGCCAGCATTCATGATTTTAAAATAATAAAATCTTGGACATCAGAAACTGGAGGGTACATGCTTACCATTAAAAACTGATCTATCAGGGGCGCCTGGGTGGCTCAGTCGGTTGAACATCCGACCTCGGCTCAGGTCATGATCTCACGGTCCGTGAGTTCGAGCCCCGTGTCGGGCTCTGTGCTGACAGCTCAGAGCCTGGAGTCTGCTTCAGATTCTGTGCCTCCCTCTCTCTCTGACCCTCCCCTGTTCATGCTCTGTCTCTCTCTGTCTCAAAAATAAATAAACATTAAAAAAAAATTTAAAAAAAAACTGATCTATCAAAACAAACAGCCACCCCCACCATTTTGTTAAATGGTGAAATATCAGCATTTTCATCATCATCAGAAACAAAATTAGACTAAACTAAACAAGAAGCACTATGAGAATAGAAACCATGATGGTTTTGCCCAAAACTGTATCCCTAGTACCTTGTAACACTGCCTGATACTCTTTGTTGCCGTTGGCTTTCAAGATCTTCTGAAAGTTTATGCTTCACAACCTCACGATGCTTCAACCTTCTCATTTTGCTATTTAACATCTGTAAAACACAACTATTGTCCTTTGCTCTTAATCTCCACTTCTCAAGTCTCCCCTTGCTCACTCATTGCCGGCACTGTCCATCTTAGGCCAAAGATCTCAGCACCTTCCATATTAACTATTATAGTTAATAGTTTGCTAACTATTAACTACAACTAGCCATCCACCAGCAAGTCCCATTGGCATTAATGCCAAAATGTACGCTGAGTCTGACCATGTTTCATATGAGCATTGCCTACAACCTGGCTGAAATGACCAACTCTTCTCATTTGGATAATTACAAAAACTTCAAGTTAGTCTCCCAGCTTCCACTCTCAAACGTCTGTTTTCCATTCCACCCAGCAGCCAGAGCATTCTTAATGACCAAATTCTATCTTTCTTTCCCTTGCTTAATGTTCTCCAGTGGCTTCCCTCTGCAGTTAAAAGAGCACCAAGTGGAGCGCCTGGGTGGCTCCGTAGGTTAAGCGTCTGACTTCAACTCAGGTCATGATCTCACGGTTTCGTGAGTTCAAGCCCTGCATCAGGCTCTGTGCTGACAGCTTGGAGCGTGGAGCCTGCTTCAGATTCTGTGACTCCCTCTCTCTCTGCCCCTCCCCTGTTCGCAGTCTGTCTCTGTCTCTCTCAAAAATAAATTAAAAAAAATTTTTAAAAACAGAGCACCAAGCATCTGCACTCTACCACCTTGACCCCAAAGTCTGCCTTTTTTACACCCACCAATCACACTCCAGGTACACTAACCCTCCTTTCCTTTCAACATGA
Source organism: Leopardus geoffroyi (assembly GCF_018350155.1). Lineage (NCBI taxonomy): Eukaryota > Metazoa > Chordata > Mammalia > Carnivora > Felidae > Leopardus > Leopardus geoffroyi. Next base: position 19,377,435 of record NC_059343.1, read on the forward strand.
CATACGTGTTCTCTCTTGTTCCAGCAATGCTCTTCCACCGGATATTCATAGAATTGCCTTCTCCTCTTATACATTTTATCTCAAATGTCACCTCCTCTTTTCCACTTTTAAAAGTGCACCCCCAGCCCACAGTCCCTCTTTATTACATTACTCATATTGTCTTCATAACCTTATCACTTATTAATAAATAAAACTTTATTTATTGTTTTCTTTTGTGTTGACAGTCCCCCTCTGCTAGAATGTAAGTTCCTCTTAAGGTAATGCATCCATAAATGCAAAGATTTTTTGTATTTTAATCAGTGAAGTTCCCTCACAGCCTGTGCATTTATTCTCTGAAATGACCTTTAAAGTCATTTGGTCAATATGAAAAAAATTGTTGGAATCTTACTGGCATTGCATTAACCTTATAGACTAGAATATACTAGGCACTTAATAAATACTTTGAATAAATGAGAGATTTTATGAAAAATTCAGAGCTAACAATTACCATTTTTATTCAACACTGTCTCTTAAGTTCTAGAAAATGCCAAATGGTAAGTAAAAGCACCAAGAGATTTAAATATTGCAAACAGACAAAACAGTAATTATTTGCAAATGATATTATCTTTCCAGATATTCCAAAATGGTCACCTGAAAACAATTAAAACGAATAAGAGATTCAGTAAGGTGGCAAGTTACAAGTTACTAAAAACAATCTTGTATACCAACAATAACCAGTTAAAAAATACAGTGAAAATAATATTAAATTCTACCTAGGAATAAAATATATACAATACTTAGGAAGAGACAGAATAAAAGCATGTAAAATGCATCAGAAAGTAATGATAATACTTTCTTTAGGAATACAAATGTATACTGAATAAATACCAAGTTACACCATGTTTGCCTATAGGAATATATAGTTTCAAAATTGTGCTTTTCCCCAAATGAACTTGTAAGGTCAACTATAATAAAAATTCTGACAGAATATTTTTACATTGACTAAATGACTTTAAAGATCAGTTCAAAGAATAAAAGCACACGAAAAGTTAAGAATTCCTTCAGAGGGAAGAATAAGGATAGGCCTGTCCTGTGAATTATAATAATACAAACCCACATTAAAAATCCAGCCATTTCTGGATTATACACAAGGATCAAGGAAACAGAAGGCTCAGAAACACCACAATATATAATGTTTTATATGTCAAAATTGGCATTTCATATTATGTCAGAAGAATAAATTCCATAGTAAGTAATGTTAGGAAAATTCCATAGTAAGTAATGTTAGTAAGTAATGTTAGTAAGTAACATTACTTCTGACTCAGGTAGAGTCAGAAGAATAAATTCCATAGTAAGTAATGTTAGGAAAACTAAACATTTTTAAAAAATCTCTCATCTCAATTCTTATACCAAATTAAATCCTAAAGTATTAAAAAATATAAATGGTACATCAAAATAGGTAATTTCATGTATTTAAAATTACTTACTATTTTTCGGGGCACCTGGGTGGCGCAGTCGGTTAAGCGTCCGACTTCAGCCAGGTCACGATCTCGCGGTCTGTGAGTTCGAGACCCGCGTCGGGCTCTGGGCTGATGGCTCAGAGCCTGGAGCCTGTTTCCGATTCTGTGTCTCCCTCTCTCTCTGCCCCTCCCCCGTTCATGCTCTGTCTCTCTCTGTCCCAAAAATAAATAAACGTTGAAAAAAAAATTTTTTTTAAATTACTTACTATTTTTTAAATTACATATTTAAAAAAAATACATAAAAGGTACCTCTTCTGACTCCAATTATATCTATATTAGAAGTTTTTAATTTTTTTAATGTTTTCTTTTTAATTTATTTTTGACAAAGAGAGGGACAGAGTGTGAGCAGGGGAAGGGCAAAGAGAGATGAAAACACAGAATCTGAAGCAGGCTCCAGGCTCTGAGCTGTCAGCACAGAGCCCCACACGAGGCTCCAACTCCTGAACGGCAAGTTCATGATCTAAGCCAAAGTCAGCCGCTTAACCCACTCAGCCACCCAGGCGCCCCTACATTATAAGTTTTAACCATGGCGGCGCGCCTGGGTGGCTGAGTCGGTTAAGTGTTCGACTCTTGATTTCAGTTCAGGTCATGATCTCATGGTTCATGAGTTCAAGCCACACGTCAGGCTCTGCGCTGACAGTGTGGAACCTGCTTGGGATTCTCTCTCTCCCTCTCTCTGTCCTACTTGCTTGCACAAGCGCACTCTCTCTCTTTCTGAAAATAATTACTTTTTTAAAAAGTTTTCACCATGTCCTATAGGTCTCTTCCACTTTTATCTTCATACTCCATTTCTTCTATGTGTTTCAGACTGCCTATCTTCTCCTGAGCCATCCAACAGCTCAACATTCCTTTTTATTTTTTTATTTGTAATACTCTTTAATTTTTATTTATAATAATTGAGGACAGTAAGAGTCTAGTGAAAAGAAGAACAAGGAAGAAATGGGGGAGGAAACAGGAGATTCTTAGAAGATGAAACCCTCAATAATGTAGACAGGGCACAAGAGATTATTCAGTGACACCAAGAAGTCCAATGCATTTTGCGGTCTTTTGTAAGAGACCATATTGGATGCCACCAGAGAATTTATCAAATGTACTTTATCAAATCCCAATGTACTTCATTTATAGCATTACAATGATCTAATAATTCATCTAGTTCTCATGTGAATGGTATGTTCATTTTGAGGAGTATATGTTTAGAAATAATTATTAATTATGGAATTTTAGACAAATCTCTAAGTAATAAGGAAGATTTCCAGAAAGAAAATAACAGCAATTAGTTTCCCTTTAAGCCAGGAGTAATGAAAACTGTGCCCTTCTTATTCTCTGTAAAAATTCACTCATTAAAGGGCAAACCACCTGTATTCCCCTCTTTAAATCTATAGAACTCTAGTTTTTAAGTCACTAGCACTTAAATATTATGTAGATAAAAAAAAAAATATGGGGCACCTGGGTGGCTCAGTCGGTTGGGCATCCGACTTCGGCTCAGGTCATGATCTTGCAGTCTGTGAGTTTGAGCCCCGTGTCGGGCTCTGTGCTGACAGCTCAGAGCCTGGAGCCTGCTTCGGATTCTGTGTCTCCCTCTCTCTCTGCTCCTCCCCCGTTCATGCTCTGTCTCTCTCTGTCTCAAAAATAAATAAATGTTAAAAAAATTAAAAAAAAAAATAAGAAATTGGCAGCCACAGACTCCAAAGAAGAAACTATGGCTCTTGTATTAATCCGGGGACACATGTCAATGTTTTTGAACACGTGAGAAAATGCCTAAAGGCAGACCAGGTGGGAGTAAATTATTTTTGAGAAAGAGACTTCAATGTAAGTTGCAAGGAGGTGGCCATTTACTGCCAAAGGGTCAGATCATATGGAATGTTTCCACACGTGTTTTAATGATTCAGTAGTCAAGGTAAAGTCCAATGCTGTTCTCAGAAATTGCTCCTGGGGATGTTACATATTTAATTTAGTCCAGCTGAAAAAGGTTACAGGATGTAGTCCTCAATTTGAATGACTATGCGCACTCTTAAAATGCTGTTTTTGCTCAATGTGAGGAACAGTTTTGATTGCAAATTTTGCTGTTAAAACACTTTCCTCTCTATCAATTTCTTGCAATCTGAAGTAGCTGATTGAGGAAAGGATAGGTTCATGGGATAACGGCAACCAATGAACAAGGCTCAGGGCCTCGAGAGCCCCCTTGCCCCCAACAATAAGTGAAGGAAAGTCTCAATTTTCCCAAGTAATACCCATATCTGAATTTTCTTTTAAGAGCTGCAGCTCTATTTTCTGGCTGAAAGACCACCATAAAGCCTGTGACTAATAGCTATGGCGTAAGTAAATGTGCCTTTAGTTACTTATACATTAGATGGGAACTTTAATCTGTGTAAATGATAACCCATAACACCCCTACTTTAAATTACGTTCATAAAATAGAATACCATATATGGAAGACACTGCCGTGGTTAAGGGTGAAAAGCCAATCACCTGCTAAATGCCATATGTTTACTGCAGTTCAAATTTATGTTTCCTACCTACAGGAAGCTGTTCTGAAACAGCTAGAGCAAAAATGAGATTCCCTTTAAACAGCATGTTTTGTAAGTTAAAAGGTTTGAAGTTTTAAAAGAAAATGAGTCAGCATCTACATTTTTTAAAATATACTGAATTTGCTTGAAGTCTCCTTTAAAGTATAGTGGAGGAAAAAAGCCTACTTAATGAGGAAAAAAGCCTACTTTGTGTGAAATTTTACAAAAACTACATTATCACAAAGGCAGTCTGTGGCAAACAAGAATCACAGTGACCTCTAGTTCTTATTCTATATAATTACCTACAGCTCACCTGAACTTGTTTTTTTACCTTCATGTACTTCTAATCTGTCTAGTTAATTCTTAAGAATTTCAGGTTTGCTCAAAGAACATAATATGAAATGCAAGATAACCCACAGAAGTTACCAATACTAGCATGTATGAAATTTTCCAACTATCAATGACTCAAACTGTCAATGACCTAAAATGGGTTAAATAAATCCTGTTTATAGGCATCAGTGGTTGAAGAAGCTACATAATTTTGGAGCCTATCCCTGAAATCCAAGACTTAACTACTTCAAAGGCGTTATTCTTTACTCACGAGCACCAGTGGTTTGATTTAGCAAAAGAAGAAGAAGTGGATATGAGATCCTTAATAACAAGTTGTTATTTGGTTGCTCGTGTTTGGTTTGTAATTGTTCTTTTTCAGGGTATAAATATGCATACTGTGAGGGTGACTGGTCCCTCGTGCTCACTTTCCCATTCACATTATCAGCAAAGAGCAGGGAATGCTCACAGTGCTCTTTTTTCCAACAACGAATCGACTAACATCCAACATAAAACCCATGGTTCACAGACAGACAAACCCTAGCCATTACTAAGACAGTCATTTTTTATGAACTTTTAATGATAGAACAAAATGTGTTGGCTTAATCTGGAAAACAGAGTAAAGCCTATGTTGACATACTAAAACTTTTCAGTGAACCCCTCTACCCCCCAAATTATTTCCCATTTAGGATGAGAGTGAGCAGCTGCCATTAGGACTGGGGACATAATTTAGAGATCTCACCTCACTTATCTCACAGGTGTATAAGCACAGTCCACAGAGAAAGAGAAAGTGCCAAAGTAACTTTATCAACAAGCCGTTGTGATTCAGCCATTGCAAATACACCAAGTTTGGAAGTTATCATACCGCTGACCTACTAAGTAAGTGACTCCCAGCCAATGTGGATACTCCCTATGCCCACTCCCAACTGCACCCCCCAACCCCTCTCCCAGAGGTCATCCTGAATATTCTTAAATATTAAATATTCTTAAATATTCACTTCCATAGCACACTAATGAAACCCAGGTATCTATGTCCATGATGGTTATGTAGTAATAATGTTCTTACTACAGCACTGTTTGGCTAATTTTAACCAATTCAGGAAAGCTTTACTGATATAATTCAGAATCACAGCTATAGCCATACAAAGCCTGCATAATGACCTAATACTACTCATCTGAGAGAGAAACAGAAAGGAGGATATAAATCTGATAAAAATCTACATATTGGCAGCAGTCCAGGCATCATCATTTAATCTATGACTCACCACAGGCTGGAGTTACATTATTTGAGCATGGTTGCTTTTCCAGAGACATAAATACCTTATAAATCATGAAGACTGTGATATGCCTGTGAGTTTTACCTCAGGGTTATTTGCAATTAAATCAAACTTAAAAATTTTTAAATGATTTAACAAAGTACATAAATTTTACAAATAAATGCTATTTTAAATGGATATAAGCATTTTTTTCACATATAGTCCTAAACTTAAGTATAACTGCAATGTAACAATTTACACTCCATGTTCTAGCTTTAGGGGACTTAAAGTTGTGTTTCTGAAGAGAATAAATGCAAACAGACACAGACTCATGAAAAGTGTTAGGAAAACAGATGAAAAAAGTGCTTAGATGGAGCATAGTTCCTTATTTTTGATCATTAAACTGTATAGATAATTTAGTTCTAAAAATAATATGCACAGTTGGACTAGACAAAAAGCATTTAAGTAACACATATACAATATTTAATAGGAATAAAATATGAGCTTTTAGTCACAGTAGGACTATTAAATGTGATTATATCTGAAAAATAAAATAAAAATTTCACCTGTATTATTGAAATTTTATAGCTATATGTTTATCAGCTCGGAATTCAAACTTCTATTTCTTTTTTCTTTTTATTTTTTTTATTATTTTTTTAATATGAAATTTATTGTCAAATTGGTTTCCATACAACACCCAGTGCTCATCCCAACAGGTGCCCTCCTCAATGCCCTTCACCCACTTTCCCCTCCCTCCCACCCCCACCAACCCTCAGACTGTTCTCAGTTTTTAAGAGTCTTTTATGGTTTGGCTCCCTCCCTAACTTTTTTTGAACTGGAGAGTGTTATGCTAAGTGAAATAAGTCATACAGAGAAAGACAGATACCATATTTCACTCTTAGGTGGATCCTGAGAAATTTAACAGAAGACCATGGGGGAGGGGAGGGATTAAAAAAGGAAAAAAAAAAGATATTTCTATACAGTAGCATGTCAAAGCTGGGCTGCATTACCTAGATAAACACACACACACACACACACACACACACACACACACACACACGAAATTAACGTTTTCATTGTTGTTGATTTTATCTGAATTACCTTGGAATAATTCAAATATGTAACTTTCTTACTACTCAAGCAATTGTGGCTCTTTGAGAAGAGCTTTAGAGTATCTTCATATATCAAGAAAATAAACCATTTTTCTGCTTAGTGAACTCACAGTGAGTATTATATTCAGTATGCCTGTGTGGTGCTCAGACTCTGTGTACACAAGTAAAGATACTGTCACAAGACACCTCCCTCCCAGAAAGAAATACACTGCAGGGATAATCCTATGGTTATGAGTAAAAAACTAACACTTAAAATTTAGTTCAGAGACCCAGGAGGTATTTTTCTCAAATTGTCTCCACTTGCCTTCTATGCTGCCCTGTATTAACTGTAATACATATATCATCTGAAAATTATTTACTGTGTATCTAAAATGGTAACAAATGGAAGTAGTGGTGATTGTTAGCCCTAGTAATTAAGGGGATTAAATTTTAATGTCCATGTAGAAAAAAGGAGGTAAGACCTTCTCCTTTATGAAGAGCACGACTGAAATGAGCTTCAGAAACCAAAGAACTTGAAAGAACTGCATCTTCAGTGAAAGGACCTGCAAGAAAAAGTCTGCACACCAATGGAGAAGATTAAATAGGAAGCTCCTTCTGCTCTGCCAATCTCAAGAAACTTTAAGTTTTCACAGCCCACACAAGCTAGAAATCTTCAAACTGAGAAATCAATAGTAGACACTGGTCCTAGAATGGTGATATCCCAGGTCTCCCAGCAAAAGCAAAGGCAAAACTATTCAAACTATTTTGGAGAAGAGGAGCCTGGGTGGCTTGGGTCGGCTGAGCATCTGAATGTTGACTTCGGTTCAGGTCATGATCTCACAGTTCATGGGATCGAGCTCAGGGTCGAGCTCTGTGCTAACAGCACAGAGCCTGCTTGAGATTCTCTTTCTCTCCCTCACTCTCTGCCCCTTCCCTGCTCGCACTCACTCTGTCTCTCTCAAAATAAATAAATAAACTTAAAAAGAAACTATTTTGGGGGCGCCTGGGTGGCGCAGTCGGTTAAGCGTCCGACTTCAGCCAGGTCAAGATCTCGCGGTCCGTGAGTTCGAGCCCCGCGTCGGGCTCTGGGCTGATGGCTCAGAGCCTGGAGCCTATTTCCGATTCTGTGTCTCCCTATCTCTCTGCCCCTCCCCCGTTCATGCTCTGTCTCTCTCTGTCTCAAAAATAAAATAAAAACGTTGAAAAAAAAAAAAAAAAAAAAAAAAAAAAAAGAAACTATTTTGGAGGAATGCTTCCATTACCTGTCACAGCATTCTCATGGGGGACAGGGTGAGGCCAAGACCACTAAATATGAGTTTACAATCCAAAATTACAAACACAATAGAAAACAATCACCATCAGTGACAGCAGTAATACACAATGGAAAAAATGCAAACTTAAAAATGTTTAAATTAACATTAAAAATTAACAGAGAGAATGGAAAAATAAGGTACAAAGCAATACAGAGATAGAAGAGACAGTAATAGAGGTTACAAGACAGGGAAATTATAACTCAAAGGTCCAAGGAAAGAAAGGAAAGAAAGAAAAAAGAAAAGAAAGAAAGAAAGAGAAGGTGCAACATACAGCCAGTAAAACTGATTCCAAGAGAGAGGTGAGTTAGTTTACTGCCACCGACCCCCCACACACTCCCTCCGCCTACCACCCCCACCCTCAATGGCTGCCTCTCCACCAGCCTCAAGGGTTTGCCTATAAACACTTTGAAGAAGCATCGCTGTAGTCCTGTGGGTTGGCAGGGGAAGAGTGGAGAAGTCCCCCCAAGAGATGCTGGGAGACTTGCAATTATTTTCACTAGTTCTTCATTCCCCAGGAGTGCTATGACGCTAACATAATACCTGTGTAAAAGGCCAACCCTGACCAATCACTGCTGATTTTTGACTCAGGGTACATGGATCAGGTGGGAATCCTCTCTCAGCAAGGTTGGACAGAGACAAAAAGTAGTTTTACAAGATACGCCCCCTCCCAAACTATCATTCCACTACTACATCTGCTACCACCACCGAACCCAAAACCTCCAGCCCCCCAGGGGTTGCCCACAGATTTTATGTTGGTAACTCTGATCCACGCTTCCGCCCTTCTCTGGCGTTTCTATAGGACTGAACTTGAGGGAAGAGGCTGGCCTCCTTCACGGAGTCTGAGAACTTAAAATGTACTACCTTTTCTTCCATATTATTTTATTTTCTGATGGTTGCAGTATATTTACAAGCAGTTGTCACCCTGATAAACATCTTTGTTTATTTCCAAAGTGTGTCTATAGATTATTTTATGTTCTTTCTATGTACAAAATCGAATCATCTGAAAATGGCCACTGTGGTTCTCCAGGTACAATCCTTATACCTTCTTTTGCCTTAGCTGCCTAAAGGAGATTGCCGAGGACCTCTGCTCCCTGGAATGAGAGCGGGCTGTCCTGTATGCACCTCACATCACAGCTGGGAAAGCCCTTGCTATTTTGTAGCACACTTCATCAGGTTAGGAAATTCCCTCTGATATTTATTTTGTGAAGACTTTTTATCATGAATTGATATTTATTATATCTGCTTTCTGCGTGTACCGAGATAATTATGTTTTTTCATCTTTTATGTGTTAACGTGGTGAATTACATTATTAGTTGTTTCTAATGTTAAAACCACCTTGCATTCCTAAAATAACCCAACTTAGTCATGACATATTATGAATATGATGCATTGTTGGTTTAATTTGCTAATAACTTGTTTATGGTTTCACATCCATATTCATGAATGAGGTTGCCCTATAATTTTCCCCTTCTTACATAGTCCTTATTTAGTACGAGGAGCCTGGTTAAACCTGCCACATAGAATGAGTTGGGGGAATTTGGGGGGGAATTTGAGAAAGATTAGATTCATCAGTTCCTCCAGCGTGTGGTAAATCATCTGGGTCTTGTGTTTGTTTGTTTGTTTGTTTGTTTTGTTTTTTGCAGGAAGAATTTTTACATTTAATGATTGAACGTTTTTTAAATGGTTATAGGACCAGGACCAGTGATGTGTTTCTTGACCCAGTTTTGGTATTATTTCTCTAGCAATTCATCCATTTCACATAAGTCTTCAAACTTGCTGACGTTGGCAGTTTTAGGTCTCTGATTTATTGCTTATTTGTACTCTCTTCTCTCTGTCAGTCTTGCCAGAGGTTTGTAAATTTCATTATTCTTTTCAAAAACACAATAAATGGCTTTTGGCTACTCTAGCTTTCTTCCTATTTAATTTTGTTTTTATATTTATTTTCTTCATTCTTTGAGCTTTGTCTGTTCTTTCACTAACATCTTAAGTTAGAGGATTCAATCATTCATTTCATTTTTTTTTTCATTTACTCCACACATTTAAGGTTACAAATGTCCCTCTCATTGTTTTAACTGCATAACACGAATTTTGATATAGAACATTAGAGTTATCTATAGTTATCATTTAGTTTTATTTTATCTTCATTATTTCTTTTTGATGCAAAAGCAATTAGAAGTATTTTTAATATAAAAATTTGTTTTGCAACTTAATCACATCGTGATAGGAAAATGTGGTCTATCAGATATCAATTCATGGTACTTGGTGATACATTTTTTTATAGTCTAATATGTGTTCACATATGTTTTCAAACACAGCAATATACATTCTTAAGTTTGGAGTCAAAATTTTTTTTTGGTTAACTGATAAACTATTAAAAGAATGTTATTTGTTGATACATTGCTGTATATATTTGAAGTTATGATACTAGCAGCATACAAGTAAAAATGAGTCCTATTTTCCTGTCGAGCTCACCCTTGTATTAACATGTAGTGAAATTATTCATATTTAGTAATACTTTTTAACTTAACATTTAGTCTGGCCCATACTCATAAAGCTCTATGTTTCCTTGTGGCTAGTATTTACACGGCCTATGTTTTCCCATCCTCTTACTTTCAAGATTATGTGTTTTGGGTTTGTTTTTTGTTTTTTTGTTTTATTGTTTTTTTGGCTTTGGTTTTTTGGTTAGATAGGATTCTCATAACATAATCTAGCCAAATGTTTTTTTTTTTTTTTAAATTCAAGGTTACTCTGCCTTTTAACTGAAAAGATAGTCCATTTACATAAAATGTGATACACATATAGCCACATTTGGATTTCACAATTGTATGCTGTCCTCACTATTTTTCCTGCTTTCCTAATTCCTCCCCAGCCCTTTTGTCCTTTTTGTGAAAAATTGATGATGGTGCTTTCTTTATTTTTTTCCTTCTACTTTAAAAAAAAAAATAGGGTCTCTGTGTATTCATCAGTGGTCTTTCTGAAAAATAAAGCAAACATTTGAAACCTTCAAAAGTCTAATCTCTTTAAAAACAATTTCAAGCTTTACTGAGACATAGTGTTGACAATTGTACATACTTCCAGTGCATGACGTGATGATTTCATGTACGGGTACACTGTGAAGTGATTACTGCAAGCTCTTTACCTTCACTCTAAATGTTCCAACTCCAACCCCACTCCTTTGAAACTCTGCTACTGCTTCCCAACATTATAATTCTACTTGGACTTTTGATTCCCTAAATTAGGCATTATTACAGTTTCATACCATATTGTTCCCTACCCACATGTTTACCATATTGCTTTGCAAATGCAAAGCCACTATGGACTTCTGAAAGGGGTGTGAGGCCCCAAGAGGTATGCTTCTCCCTACCATCATCTCTCACCTGGATTACTTCAATAGCCTCCTACCTGACTCTCTGTTCCTACCCTTGACTGCTACAGTCTCTTCTCAACAGAGCAGCCCACACAAGTTTTTCGAAACATGTTGTCATTCACTCCCCCTGATCAAAACCTGTAATGGTCTCCATTTCAGCGTAAGAGACAGAATGCTTGCAATGCCCTACAAAACCCCATTTGATCTGGGCCCCTGTTCCCTCTGTCCTCATCTGTTCCACGTTCATTGCACTCCAGTCCCACGTACCTCCTTCCTGGTCCTTGAGTGTGCTGATGGCATGCCCCTGTCCTGTGCAAAGGCTGTTCCCTCCGCTAGACTGTTCATCACCCAGATAACTGCATGGGTAACAGTCTGTCACCTCCACCAAGGTTTTGCTCAAAAGTCATGGTCTCAACAAGGACGGACAACCTTACCTGAAACCGTAACCCTTCTTCCAGCATTCCCAGTAGTGGGAACCCAGCATTCCTACTACTCCTTACCTTGTTCAAGTTTAATTCTTTCCATAGCACTTATCACCTCCTTACATAGTCTCTACTTTAAAAACTTATTATCAGTTATTGTTTGTCTCCCTCCACTAGAGCGCAAACTCCACAAAGAAAGGAATCTTCATTTTGTTCCCTGATATGTCAAGTGCCTGAAAATCCTGGCCTGCAACAGGCATTCAACAGGTATGTGCTAAGTGAATGTGAATAACTTCATAGCAACAGACTGAACAGAGATGCCGTGTACAACATCCTGACCATGCCATTACACTCAAACCATTCCCCTTCACACAGGCTGCAACACGAACCTAGGACTGGCGAGACCGCTACTTCTATGCAAGTAAGAACAGCACTCTAGCAAATGTCAACACAACATGATGGCTAGAACCTTAATCTGTCTATAAAGCCACTATGATTTGCTTTTGGTTTCCATGGAGGTCATTTTCAGGGTGATAAATGGAGTGCTGGTTCTTTTCCATTTGCCCCTCTGAATCCATTCTCTGTCCCTCTTCATTGTTTGTGTCCCAGGATGCTGACCTTTGTGTATCAACCAAGTCTCCTTGCCGTCTGGCTTCCAGGTAAGTTTGGCCAGTGGGAAACATAAGCAGGAGAGCAAAGGACAGAAGAGAGACTTTGGAGTGACTATTTCCCCAACTTCCTCTCTGCTTGGCTGCAGTGCAGTAGTGGCTACATTCACCTACCTATGACCACAGACCCCGCCAGGGACGCCCACAGGCAGAGTCACACTTCTCACCTGGTTCTGACAACTCCAAGCCTTTCCCCTTCAGGCCTAGTGGTGACAATGGCTCCTTGCTGTAACCAATGCTTGGTACTTAAACATCTCCCGCTGTTTCCCTGAACCCTGCCTACCCCTCTGTAAACAGTCACTTCTTGTTTAAAACACACACATACCAGGGGTGCCTGAGTGGCTCAGTTGGTTAAGCATTTAACTTCAATTCAGGTCATGATCTCATGGTTTGTGAGTTCAAGCCCTGCACTGGGCTGTCTGCTGTCAGCACAGAGCCTGCTTCAGATCATCTATCCCCCACCTCTCTGCCCCTACCCCACTCATCCTCCCCCCTCCCTCTATCAAAAATAATACATAACCATTTTAAACACTCTCTCTCTCTCTCTCTCTCTCTCCCCAAATACTCCTTAGGACATGTCATGTGTTTCCCGCTGAGATCCTAAATGATATAAGGGGAAAGAGCACCAAAAACACTATTTCCACTCTTACATTTCTCTAACCATAGAGATTTTTTCAGTCACACATACTATTTCCCTCCCTAACCAAGCAAAAATTCTTTTAAAAATAACTCTGGGGGCACCTGGGTGCCTCAGTCAGTTAGTTGAGCATCAGACTCTTGGTTTCAGCTCAGCTCAGGTCATAATCTCATGGTTTGTGAGTTCAAACCCCGAATCGGGCTCTGTTCTGACAGTGTGCAGCCTTCTTGGGATATTCTCACTCGCTCTTGCTCTCTCTCTCTCTCAAAATAAATAAATAAACTTAAAAAAAAACTCTGTAAAATAATACTCCTAAAAATAACTATTTTCTACTATACCAAGGGACATCTTTTTTGAGAGGAGGTTGAAGGGACTGGACACTTACTCAGGAGTTGAGTGGTCATTATCTTTTTCAGTTATCTTTCCCATTTGAAGGGGAGACTGGAGCTCTAATTGGAGCATAAATAGACTATTTTCAAGGCCTTTCTTTTTTTCTGTCTTTCATTATTTCTATGCCAAAGAGACCAGATTGCAAATCAAGTCTTGGACCTCTTCCACTTCCTTATAAAGAATTTTAACAATAGTTAATCTAAATCTCTTTTCTGTTCAAATAGTGCATGCCCCTGAGGCTGTCAGAATGCCACACAGAGAAAATACTGGTTAGGCAATCTCCTCCCAGCAGTAGGAAAAATGTGGCATTTTCTAAGTAAGAGCTCAGGATTACTCTACTTAATAGCTTATGTTATCACATACATGAAACCTACCATCCCCCAGAATAATAGCAGTTTGGATTAGAAATATAGAGGCAACTGGTTCAGTATTTATTTTTTCTAATGAAGAATTTTTCCTCTAAGATCCAGAAAAGATAAACAGGCAGTCACTGCTTAAACATTTCCAGTGTGTCAGAGAACCTAATATGAGCTTTTAAATATTCTATTAACAGTACATCTATTATTAAAAATTTATTTCCTTATGTTGAAACCAAATCTCCTCAACTAAATCATCCAGCAGCTGGAGTCAGTAACTCTAATAGGAGGCAAAAGGTGTGTATCCAGGCAATCTTTCTCTCCATGTGTTTACTCATTTCATTTCCAGGACTAAGCACGGTGCCTGGCACATAAAAGGCTACCCAAGTTACTTAAGAATTTAAATGAATAGAGCATTTCAAGACACTTCCAGCATATCAAAATCTGTCCAGGTCTTCAGGACAATTATGCACAATTCTCTTAATCTTCAATTGATGGCTCCTAAGCACCTTATAATTAACTGCACTCCTTTGGGCAAATTCAATGTGTACGTGACCATCTACAAATGTGATAATCAGGATTGAACAAATAGCTCCAGAAACAGGTTTATAAGAATGGCAAAATGGGTCTACTCTTTCTTTCTTTTTTTAAAAAAGAACTATTTCTATTAATGTAATTCAAGTGTGTGTTAGTATGTCTGACAACCTCACCACTGTCCCACATGGAAGTTGCAGTGAATTAAAATTCAGATTTTTAATCTGTTCATTCACTAACTTATTGCCCAGACTGGTAGCAACAGTGAGAGTATAGAATAAACAAGACGAGCCAAAGACCTGCCATTACGAATGTCCAAGCATTCTGAATGGTTGATACTATTTTGAAAGAAAACTGTATTAATGCAGAAAAGGTAACAATGAACAAGCAAGTGCATAAATGTAATAATGATCAGCAATAAGCACCATCAAAAAATAAAGAAGGTAAAGAGTTAAAAAGGGATGAGAAATGGGGTACCTGGCTGGCTTGATCTCAGGGTAGTGAGTTTGAGCCCCAGGTTGGGCACAGGATTCACTTAAAAAAAAAAAAAAGGCAGCGATGAGAAAGAGGGCAAGATAAATCAAGGTGTTAGGGAAGACCTCTCTCAGATGATGTATGAATAAACATGTGACATATATAAAGTAATAAGCCATGCAAAAATCTGAAAAGGAGCTTCCTAGGAAACAAAACTACCTATGTTATGATGAACAACTGGAATATTTAGAAAAACAAACAAACAAACAAACAAACAAGAGACCACTGTAGCCAGCAAAGAGAGACTAATGGAAAGGATGGTAGGAGATGAGTGGTAGGAAACGAGCAACCAGATCATGTAAGGTTTTATATACCATTGTTACTGATTTCAAATTTATCCCAGTTATTACAGAAAACCACTGTAGGGTTTTGGCCAACATGATGTGATTTCTGTGATTTCTGATTTACATTTAGAACAAAAATTTCTCTGGCTACCCCATGGAGAGGGGACAAGAATGGGAGAAGACTTCTACAATATACCAGTGAGAAAGGATGAGTTCTGTATTAACCTCAACTAGAGATTTTTAAAATATTTATTTATTTTCAGGAGAGAGGAATAAAATAACTAATTATTTATTTTGGCAGAGAGCCTGATACAGGGCTCAAAATCACCAACCACGAGATCATGACCTTAGCCCAAGTCAGACATTTCACTGACTAAGCGACCAAGGCGCCCCAATCTCATTTACAGTTTTAACTAAACTTATTTTAAAATGGCTCCAAATTTCTTACTTTTATTTGAGAGAGAGAGAGAGAGGCAGGCAGAGGGAGAGGGAAAAAGAATGCTAAGGAAGCTCCATGCTCAGCACAGAACCCGATGCAGGGCTTGATCCCAGCCGTGAGATCATGACCTGAGCCGAAATCAAGAGTCAGACATGCAACCAACTAAGCCACCCAGGTGTCCCAAAATGGTAACAGATTTAAAGAAAAGTTGCAAAGATAATAAAGAGAGATTTCATATACCCTATACCCACTGTCCTCTATTAACATCCTACATTTGTAGGGTACTTTTGTTACAACTAATGAAACAATGTTGATACATTAAGTATTAATTAAGGTTGATACACCGTCTAAATTTCTTTAGTTTTTCCCTAATATCTTCTTTTCAGTTCCATGATTCCATCCAGGAGAGTAATTTACATTTAGTTGCCATGTCTCCTTAGGCTCCTCTATACTATAACAGTTTTGCAAAATTTCCCTGTTTTTTTTTTTTTTTATCATTTTGATAGTTTTCAAGAATACTATTCAGGTCTTTTGTATGATTTTGTCAATTAAAGATCTGATGTTTTGCTCATGTAATGTTCTACTCTTGATTAAACTTGAATAATGGGTTTTGGGGAGGAGGACCACAGAGGTAAAGTGCTATTCTCATCCTAGGGTATCAAGAGTACATGTGTTCAACATGCCTGATCACTGGAGATGTTAACCTTGATTAGCTGGCTAACGTAGTGTTTGTCAGGATCCTCCATGATAAAGTTCATCTTTTCCCCACTTTCCATACAGTCCTCTCTGGAAAGAAGTCATAGTGCACAAACCACTCTTAAGGGGTGGAGATTTAAATTCCATCTCCTTGACAGGGTAGTATATACACAAAATTCTGAAATTCGTATGCACAAGAGATTTGTCTCTTCTCCTTCATTTATTAATTCAAGCATTTATTACTATCAGTTTGGACTCGTGGATCTTTATTTTACACTTTGAATTGTAATCCAACATTATGTTATTTATTTTGTTGCTCCAATTTCTTTTAGCTTTGGCCCCTGGGAGCTCTTTCAGGGGGCCTCTGTAACCTTTTGACATACCCTCTATTGCCATTGCTGCTGCTGCTGCTGCTGCTGCTGCTTGTTTGTGCTTTGGGGGAGGTATTTTTTCTAGCACTTTCTAACTTTCTGGCACTATAGGATACTCAAGGCTCATCTTTATATTCCATGCCTCAGCCCTAAAATTAGCCACTTTCCCAAACAGCTATGGCTCCTTTTACTGGAAAATGTTATTTGAAACAAGCAAGAGTTGGGCACTGCACATACTCATTTCTATCAGGGTATTATAGCTTTTAGACCAGCTCAGCTCATAGAACAGTGAACTATTGTGTGTGTGTGTGTGTGTGTGTGTGTGTGTACACACGTATCTATAGATACTGCAAAATACATCTTTCTGTATCCGTATTAATCTAAATTTGAGTTCATACTGATACCTCCAAATCTGATTCATTACCATGTAGATCATTCCAGCTTTCAACGCTTGCATGTCAGTAACCTTTGCAACATCGGTAAAAAATCAGTTGACTATACCTTTTACATACTTATTAAATTTTGACCCATCATTCCATCTGGTCAAAATAGTTTTATGTCTTTGTTTTGTCAACCAGTATATCTTTTACCCAATAATCAACAATAATTTAATAGCTACCATCCTACCAGAAACTTCCTTCAGGTAAATGCTGATTCAAGAATGGAGACTTTAACCCACTTACATCAATGGATAGATCATCCATACAGAAAATCAGTAAGGAAACACTTGCTTTAAATGACACTTTAGACCAGAGGGGCTTAATAGATATATACACAACATTTCAACCCAAAACCACAGAATACACATTCTTTTCAAGTGCACATGGAACATTCTCCAGAAGAGATGGTATGTTAGCCACAAAACAAGTCTCAATAAATTAAGGAAGACTGAAATCTTAGCAAGCAACTATTCTGAACACAATAGTATGAAACTTAAATTACAAGATGAAAATTAGAAAAAAAGACCAATATCTAGAGACTAAACAACATGCTATGAAAAAAAAAACCAATGGTTCAGTGATAAATCAAACAGGAAATGAAAAAATACCTCGAGATAACTGAAAATGGAAATACAACTTTCCAAAATCTATGGGATGTAGCAAAAGCAGTTCTAAGAGGGAAGTTCATAGCAATACAGGTCTATCTCAAAAAACAAGTAAAATCCCCAATCAACAATCTAATTTTATACACCTAAAATAACTAGGAAAAGAAGGAGGGAAAGCCCAAAGACGGGAGAAAGGATAAAATACCAAAAATCAGAGTGAAAATAAATAAAATAGAAGAAAAAGATCAATGAAACTAAAAGCTGGTTCTCTGAAAAGGTAAAAATCAATAAACCTGTAGCAAGACGCATCAAGAAAAAAGAGACAGGGCCCAAATAAACTCATAAATGATAAAGAAGTTACAACCAACATCAGAGAAATACAAAGGATCATAGAACACTACCAGGACAATTATATGCCAAAAAATTGTAAAACCTGTAAGAAATGGATAAATTCCCAGAAATGCACCAACAAACAAGACTGAATCTCAAAGAAACAGAAAATCTGAATAGAAGACTGATTACAAGTAATGAAATTGAGTTAGTATTTTAAAAATCTCTCTCTCAAAAAAAAAAAAAACCCAACAGTCCAGTACTGGATGGCTTCACAGGTGAATTCTGACCAATATTTAAAGAAGAATTAGTAGCTATCCTTCTCAGATTATTCAAAAGAAAAAAAAAAATGAAAGGAAGAAACATTTCCAAAATCCTTTTATGAGGCCAGCATTACCCTGATACCAAAACCAGACAAAGACATCACAAAAAAAAGTAAATTACAAGCCAATATCCCTGATGAACATAGATGTAAAACTCCTAAACAAAATATTAGCAAACTCAATTCAACAATACATTGAAAGGATCATGCATTACAACTGACTGGGGTTTATTCCTGGAATGCGAGAATGGCCCACATCCACAAACCAATCAACATGATATACCACATTAGTAACATGAAGGATAAAGATCAAATGATCACTTCAATAGGTACAGAAAATAAAGACCATATATAACAAGCTCATGTCTAACATACTCAATGGTAAAAAGCCGTAAGCTTTTCTTCCAAGATCAAGAAGAAGAAAAGGATGCCCTCCCTCACAACTTGTATTTAACATAGTATTCAAAGTGTTATTCACAGCAATTACCCAAGAAAAAGAAATAAAAGGCAAATTGCAACAGAAGAAGTAAAACAGTCACTATTTGCAAATGATATGATACTATCTACAGAATACCCTAATGACACCACCAATAAGCTATTAGAATAAATGAATTCCGTAAAGTCACAGTCCAAAAAATAACACAGAAATCAGCTGTGTTTCTTTATACTAATGACAACGTGTAAGAAAAGAGAAATTAAGAAAACAATTCCACTTATGACTTCATCAAAAGACTAAAATACCAAGAAAACATTTAACCAAAGAGGTAAAAGACCTGTATTCTGTAAACTGTAAGACACTGACAAAAGAAATTGAAGATGACACAACTAAATGGAAAGATACACCATGGTCATGGATTGGAAGAATTAATATTGCTAAAATGTTCATGCTACCCAAAGCCATCTACAGCTTCAGGACAGTCCCCATCAAAATACCAATGGCATTTTTCACAAAACTAGAAGAGAGAATCCTAAAATTTATATAGAACTGAAAAAGACCCTAAATAGCCAAAGCAATCATGACAAAGAACAAATCGGAAGATATGCTCTCTGATTTTAAACTATACTACAAAGCTATAATAATCAAAACAGTTTGATACTAGCACAAAAGAAGACACAGTCAATGGAATGCAATAGAGAGCTCAGAAGTAAATCCGCACATATATGGTCCATTAACCTATGACAAAGGAAGCAACAACATTCAATGGGTAAGACAGTCTCTTCAGTGAATGGTGCTTACAAAACTGGACAGCTCTATGCAGAAGAATGAAACTGGATCACTTATCTTACATTGCACACAAAAATAAATCAAAATGGATTAAAGACTTAAATGTAAAAACTGAAACCATAAAACTCTTAGGAGAAAACATAGGCAGTAACCTCATTTCATACTGGTCTTGGAAATCGTTTTTTTGGACAAGCTCCCTCAGTCAACTGCAGCAAAAGCTAAAACAAACAAATGGCATTACATCAAACTAAAAAGCTTTTCAACAGCAAAGAAAATCATCAACCAAACAAAACGGCAACCTACTGAATGGGAGAAGATACTTGCGGGTCATACATTCACTAAGGGGTTATTATCGCAAATATATAAAGGACTTATATGACTTACTATCAAAAATAGATGATTGAATTAAAGAGTAAGAGAGGACTTAAACAGAAATTTTTCCAAGGAAAACATAGAGATGGCCAATAAGCACATGAAAAGATGCTAATCACTACTCATCTCTAATCATGAAGGAAATGCAAATCAAAACCACAATGAGATCCCACCTCATACCTCTCAGGTTGGTTCTTAACAAAAACACAAAAAAATAATAAGTGTCTGTGAGGATATGGAGAAAAAGTGAACCCCTGTGCACTACTGGTGGAAATGTAAATCGGTGCAGCCACGAGTGAAATAGAATGGAGGTTACTCAAAAATAGAAATACCATATGATCCAGAAATTTCACTTCTGGGTAGTTACACCCCCACAAAAAAAAAAAAACACTAATTTGAAGAGATATATACATCCCCTTCTTTACTGCAGCATTGTTGACAATAGACAAAATATGGAAGCAACCCAAGTGTCCATGGATAGATAAATGAATAAAGAAGATGTGGTGTATATACACAAAAGAATATTACTCAGCCATAAAAAGAATGAAATCTTGCCATTGGTTACAATATGAATGAACCTAGAGGTATTATGCTAAATAAAACAATCAGAAAGACAAATACCATCTGACTGTGCTTATATGTGGAATCCGAAAAACAAATAAAATGAACAAAGTAATACAGAAACTGACTCACAGATACGAAAAACAAACTACTGGTTACCAGAGAGGAGAAGGGCTGAGGGGTAGGCAAAATAGGTGAAGGAGATTAAGAGGTGCAAACTTCCAGTTAAAGTAAGTAACAGGAATGTAATGTACAGCATAGGGAATACAGTCAGCAGGATTTTAATAACGTTGCATGTTGAGAGATGGTAACTTGGCTTATCATGGGGATCCTTTCATAACATATAAAAATACCAAATCAATATGATGTTATAACTCAAACTAATAGAATACTGTATGTCAATTATAATTGAATAAAAAAATCAAAACATCCAGCCCCCTCAAAAGAAAGCACTGAGACTTTTATTTGGCTTTTCTGCTATTTTCCCTAATTCTTTAAAATATGCAAACAGTGAGGGTACACATGCATATGCAGATTTTGACAGTTTCCAAGAGGTAACTCATCTGGACAAAGTTGAATTCATTTGAAATTGGGAAATCATCTTTGTTATCGTCTCTTACATCTGAGGTTTCAGTTTGCCCTCAATGAAGTTTATGTTACCCTAATTTGTAAAGATACATAGCTCTTTTCTCCATATCGTGGATTATCATTACATCACCTTCCCGAAGTCCTTCTTTATTTCATGTTGCATAGAAGATAACTAAAAATATTTTGTAGACAAATATATCAATGGAACAGAAGAGAGTGTCTACAAAAAAACCCACATAAATGTAATCAGCTGATCTCTGACAAAAGATAAGAGGCAGTACAATGGACCAGAGTTCGTCTCTTCATCAAATGGTGGTGGAACAGCTGGACATCGACATACAAAAACCAAAAATGAATCCAGACCAAACCTTACATTCTTCACAAAAATTCAAAGTGGATTCTAGACCTAAATACAAAATGCACAACTATAAAACTCCCAAAAGATAGGAGAGAAGGAAACCTGGACTGTGTTGGGGATGACCATAACCCTTAAAAATTTTTTTTTCATGTTTATTTATTTTTGAGAGAGACAGAGACAGAATGTGAGTGGGTTGGGGCAGAGAGAGAGGGAGACACAGAATCTGAAGCAGGCTCCAGGCTCTGAGCTGTCAGCACAGAGCCCGACGCGGGGCTCGAACTCACAAGCTGCGAGATCATGACCTGAGCTTAAGTCGGACCCTCAACCGACTGAGCCACCCATGTGCCCCTTTAACCTTTTAGATATAATACCAAAGGCACAAGCAATGTAATAAATAATTGCTAAGCAGACTTCATTAATATTAAAAACTTCTGCTCTGTGAAAGAGAATGTTAAGAGAAGAAGACAAGCCACAGACTGGGAGAAAATATTTTCCAAAGATACAGCTATAAAGGACTATAAAGGAAACACAAAGTACAACGACAAACAGATACTACTACAGACCTATGAGAACGGCCAATATCTGGAACACCACCACCAAATGCTGACAAGGATATGGAAAATAGGAACTCTCATACACACTGCTGGTGGGAATGCAAAATGGTGCAGCCAATTTGGAAGACAGTTCTTACAAACCTAAACATATTCTTTTTTTTTTTTTCAAACCTAAACATATTCTTATAAAACCCAGTAATAGACCTTTTTGGTATTTATCCAAAGGAGTTGAAAATTTATGTCCACACAAAAACCTGTACCCAAATGTTCATGGCAGCTTTATTCATAATTGCCAGAACTTTGAAGCAACCAAGATGTCTTTTAAGTAGGTGAATGGATAAACTGTGGTACATCCAGACAAGAGAATATTATTCAGTGCTAAAAAGAAATGAGCTATCAAGTTATTAAAAGACATGAAAGAATCTTATATGCATATTACTAATTGAAAGAAGCCAATCTGGGGCGCCTGGGTGGCGCAGTCGGTTAAGCGTCCGACTTCAGCCAGGTCACGATCTCGCGGTCTGTGAGTTCGAGCCCCGCGTCGGGCTCTGGGCTGATGGCTCAGAGCCTGGAGCCTGTTTCCGATTCTGTGTCTCCCTCTCTCTCTGCCCCTCCCCCGTTCATGCTCTGTCTCTCTCTGTCCCAAAAATAAATAAACGTTTAAAGAAGCCAATCTGAGAAGGCTATGTACTGTATGATTTCAACCATATGACATTCTGAAAAAAAGCCAAAACTAAGAAGACAATAAAAAATAGGGGCGGCTGGGTGACTCAGTTGGTTAAGTGTCTGACTTCAGCCTAGGTCATGATCTTGCCGGTCCCGAGTTCAAGCCCCGCATCGAGCTCTGTGCTGACAGCTCAGAGCCTGGAGCCTGTTTCAGATTCTGTGGCTCCTTCTCTCCCTCTACTCCTCCCCCACTGGCACTCCCGCTCTCTCAAAAATAAACATTTTTTTAAAAAAGTCAGTGGTTTCCGGAATAGTGGGGAGAGAGACAAATAAGCAGAACACAAAGTTTTTAGGGCACTCAAAATACTCTGTATTTTATAATGATGGATACATGTCATTATACATGTATAATGTATACATGTATAATTGCCAAAATCCATTGAATATACAAAACCAAGAGTGAGCTGTTAGGTAAACTATGGACTCAAGATAATTATGATGTGTCACTGTAGGTTCATCCTTGGTAAAAATATGTATCATTCTGCTGAGTAATAAGTCAATAATGGCAGAGGTTACATACGTGTGGGGACAGGGTGTATATGGGAAATCACGGTCTTCCTCTCAATTTTTTGTAAACCTAAAACTGCTCTAAAAATAAGGTATTTGAAAAATCACTTTGGTACTCGCATTTCTGGATTGTATTTTCATTGACACTATCCATTTGGGAATAAATCACTCTTATGAATTTGTCCTTGGTCAGGTATTCTTTCTTTTACCTTTTAAAAAATGTTCTTTTAAATCTGAGCTCGTCAGACTGAAGACAGACATGTGACCATTAAATGCATTATATGTTTCTCAACTGGAACTTTCTGCTATAAAGATATCGCTGGGACAATTGGTGAAACTTGAATGGGATCTGAGGATTAGAAGATAGTAACCTGTCAGTGCTAATGGTGTTAATTCCATCATGTCGATGGTTGTATAGGAGACAACTGGAAGAATGTCCTTGCTTTTAGTAAATAAACATGAAAGTGTTGAGGAAGAATGGAGCATCCTGTTGGCAATGTGCTCCCAATGGCTTCCAGAAAGAAATGTTCTAAGTCTAAGCTTGCCAAATCTCAGAAAGTTTGGGATTGTTTTAAAATGAAAATGTATTAATGAACACAATTTTTTAAAGTGTACTTAGGCAAAATTTAAGGGTATATGCATATTAGCTTCTTAAAATGTCCCTCTTTTCTTCTCTGAAGGAATTATTCATAATCATGAAATAGGAAAAACATTTTTCATTTTCCCAACCCCTTCTGTCAATATTCTGTCTTCAAGTTTCTGTATGAGTTACATGTGTTTTTTCTTTGCTTTTTGGAAACCATCTTTCCCTGTCTGGTTATGCTGATAATTTTCCAGATACCAAGTTCAATCCAATTCCCTCAAATTTCAAATTCCCTACATATGAGCAACCATCTCTTGGCCACTGGTTAAAACTAAGTCCAGCTTGGCAGCTCCCCCATGTGTTCCCAACCTACTGGGAAATGAAATTATCAGGAGAGGTAGTAAAATAATTTTCAGATATTCTGTGCTTTGACTTTCTCCTTTTATCCTCACTTCTGACTGTGTTTTCCTCCCTTGTAACTACGGCTTTCCATAGAGATATGTGCCATCCTAATATAAAGGAACTCAACATACCAAAATCCCTGCTTAAGCCTCCTAGATCTTCCAACCAAAGGGCTTATTAGGATATTTTTAGCAGGGGGTTTTCTGAAACTTCTTGCTCACTCTAGGTAAATATTCTCAGTGAGAAAAATGGTTAGGGTCACTATGTCCTCTTCCTTCTTGGCCCCAGGTTCTGAAGAAATAGCCACCTTTTTTCCAGGCATTTGGAAGAAAAAAATGAAGCCATGACTAGTCTGAGGTGTCCTCCCTCTTCCTCCCTATATATTTATACTCATATCCTCTCTATCTACCATTTATTGCTAGTTCTATTTTCATCGGAGTTTAGGAACCTAAGTGGGGAACTTGCAGACACTTAATCTAAAATTTTAATTTGTTGTGTTTTGTTAAAAAATACTTTAACTCCTGTGTAGCTTCTACTGTGACTTAATGTCATAGGAGAACCATTTTGATGTTAGTACTGGGAAGGCAAAACAAATTCCAAACACTAAAAGCAAAAATACAAAAAGAGGCTTTGACACCAGGCATTATGCAATGATCCAGGTTTCATAAAACTTTGTGTTGAACACAGGAATTACATGGTCATTCTTCTAGAAAGTGAAATTCCATTACGGCAGGCCTGTATGTAATGACTGTTCTACAATAATAATGTGGGGTATTAATCAAATTGGAAAGCCCTGGCCAATGGCCTATAAAGTAATTTCCCCCTCATTTAACATCCTCCAACTTTAAAATGCATTTGTATTTACTTTAGGGCCTTAAAAAAAAAACCTACTAGTGGTTGCTTTTATGCCTAAGGTATGCTGTGTTGATTTTTTCCGTATACATAAAGGCACAGAACTTAGCAGCTATGTTTGCAAGACTAAAAAAATACAAATTGATAATAGTCAATTAAAAAAACCTAACTACAATATAGTAAAATTTAAGAGGGTCTCAGACGGCAATAAGATAACTCAAAGATAGTGAGGCAATAAGCTAAAAGCAACCACTACAAAAGAGGCCCTGACTGAATATTAACTGAGAAACTACCCTTTTGATCCAAACTGGGGAGAACTGCTTCTCAGGAATGCTGTTAAGAGATAGGAAAACCCTGGGGCGCCTGGGTGGCGCAGTCGGTTAAGCGTCCGACTTCAGCCAGGTCACGATCTCGCGGTCCGTGAGTTCGAGCCCCGCGTCGGGCTCTGGGCTGATGGCTCGGAGCCTGGAGCCTGTTTCCGATTCTGTGTCTCCCTCTCTCTCTCTGCCCCTCCCCCGTTCATGCTCTGTCTCTCTCTGTCCCAAAAATAAAGTAAACGTTGAAAAAAAAATTAAAAAAATAAAAAAAAAAAGAGATAGGAAAACCCTGTTGCCACTTTCAGCCAAGGTCTGCTTCCTGGAAGCCTGACTTTCAAAACAGTTGATTGCCTCTTGTGCTACTTCCCAGCAGGTGACAAACTTTCATACTTGTCATGCAATTATGAGGGGGCAACCTAGCGGAGCAGGAGAACTCCAGATCTAAATTTAGATTTTCTTGGTAAAAGCTAAAGTGTTTATGATTTTTTAAAAATTTTTTAAATGCTTATTTATTTTTGAGAGAGAGGAGAGACAGAGTGCGAGTCAAGGTGGGGCAGAGGAGGAGACAGAATCTGAAGCAGGCTCCAGGCTCTGAGTTGTCAGCACAGAGCTTGATGCGGGGCTCAAACCGTGAAATCATGACCTGAGCCCAAGTTGGACGCTTAACCAACTGAGCCATCCAGGCGCCCCTACAGTTTTTATGATTTAAGCTGGGCCTGAATTGGAAAATGTGTCCCTATGTCTAAAAGGAACTGCTAGTTGACCATTTCTTCTTCCTGGACATCTAGAGCTCGACTATATTTCATAGCTCTCCTTACAGGCAGGTGCAGCCACCATCAAATAATTTTTAATCCAATAAAGTGTGACAAGAGACACATTCCACTTCCAAACTTGGCCCATCAAAACCATCCCACACATGATGCTCCACGTCCTGTCCCCTTCCCTATGTGGTCTTGGAAGTTAAGAACAAAAGATGATGGAACTCCAAGATGGAAGGATTCCAGGTATCCAAATCATCACAGTTAAACTTCCTGCTAACGAGGAGGACTACTGTGAATAAGAAATACATTTTTACCGTGTTAAGGGGCTGAGAGCTGGAGATCTCTCTTCCAACAGCTGCCATCACCTTAATACACTGCAGCTGTCATCACTATTTGCAGGGGATCAGAGGCAGAGGCATCGCTCATTACACAGTTGTCAGAATCACAACCTTCCCAAGACTCAAACTGCCTGAGACTCACATTGTCAGGCAATTCCAGAGCAAGAGAAAGCTTTTTTTGTGCTGGCATCCATGGAGTAAAGGGAATTCTGCACCAAGGAAGGAGACAACGTGTGGGTCATCTGTCCTCCACATCAGACACTCCAGCAGAGAGGTCCATGCTTTCAAGAGACAATAAATGCTGTACTAACTTCCTGAAATGAGTATGGACAACTAAGATAACAGATTCACTGGAAAGCAAATATATATTCCTTATGGTATTTTCATTACTTCCTTTCACAAGGTATAGAAGTCATTCACTCATTCCACAAAATATTCATTAAAAAATTAGGAACTAGAAAATATTTCATCAGAAGTGACATGTAAAACCATTGCCTCCAGCTGCTGAGCCAACTTACTGAGAAACGATGAGAGCTACAAAATTCACGGGAGTGAACCCTAGGCAAAAACTAAGTTTTACAGAGCAGATCGAATTGTTGATGTTCTGACTTGAAGGACAGACTGCGTCAAATAACACTTTAATGTTTTTGAACGAGAACATATATTGACTGTATTCATAATACCACAAAATACCAAACGCATGTAATATGGAAACAGAGTAGCTCATTTCTGGCAGAAATAGGTATCTGGGCCCAGCATGACTTCAATAATCAGTAAATATTCATCTTTGTCAGTTAAGTATTCAGAATAAGAAACACCAACACAAATCAGAGAGAATCCTGGCCCTCTCTGACAGGGGCAACAAAATACCAAGAGCTTCAGGCACACAGGCTACTTCAGGAGGAAGAGATACAATCCAACCTGGACTCTGAACTATGAGTCTAGATACAGCAAAGTGACCGTATTTCAAAGGGACAATGAAATCCCATGATATAAAGCTGATAGAAAAATGAGGAAAGGACATCTCCACGGAAAATGGTGTGTCCTCATATCTGTACAAAGGGATCCAATTAGAGATAATCCATATTTGCTCCCTCCTCTGTGTATCCTCTACACTTGGCTCTTGCCTCCATGAATACTTCCTGTTGCATTACACTGATGTCACCTGTCTGGCCCCGCCACTTAACTGGGAGCTCCTCAAGGGCAGGGACCATTTCTTGTTCATATTTATATTTATCCCCAGCATTTAGCTCGGGGCCTAGAAACAGTAAAGACCCAGTACATGTTCCTTTACTGGAAGGTACAGGCATACGAATAACAAATATCTGCAGCCAGCCATAGGCATTTCCCTTCCCCCAGTCAGAGAAGTGCAAGGCACCAAGTAAACACAAAAAATTCTTCAGGTGTTCTAACCCTGGCACTAAGATGGCTGGCTACACTTTAAGTACATTCTAAAACTTAGATAGATCCAATTCCATTAGATAGCCAAACTTACAGGACTTTTAACCCATAGTAAGTATTACTAGTTTCTCAGAGGTGCCTCTCTCTACACAGATGTGCGCGCACGCATTAAAAGGAAATCAGCATTGTTAACTAAAACATAATTTCATCCATTATGGCTCTCTTGTTTAATGATACTATTATTTTAAAATGTAACTTCTGAGAACTATGTACCTAATTTGGGTATAAAATTCATCTTATTATATGATCTACAAATAACAGGCCCAGTTCAACAACAGGGCTCTAAACAAATTATACTATTTTAGTAATCAGTATGTTTGTTATCAAAATTTGTCAGACTTGTTCCAGCCAAATTATCTTTGACACATGGCACTTCAGACCTGGAAATGATCACAGGGATGATTGTGGAGAATCCATTAGGGCTCTGAAGTAGTTATCATGGTACCAAACATGTCAGAAAAAAAGGTAAATTCTGCCTTTTGCCTCAGATCCAAAAACAGTTTGGAGACATTTTAAAGGGGGTTTTAGCCCTGGCTACATTGGGGGAAAATACTCCACTTTAACTGTTTAATCAAACCAATATTTGGATTTCTTCCAAATCTCAAGTAAAGCAAAAAAGACTTAAGTTTTACCATTGGAACATAGCATTTTGCAATGCATTTAAAGTTTTGAGATTTGTTTCTATATTAGAGTTTCTAAATTGAATAGTTGGCCTCCAGAGAAATACAGAAAAATTTAAGTACTGCTTTTCTCCAGATTAAAAAATATATATATTTAAATAGCTTCATGGATATATTAAAAGAAATAGCCTTGTTCCCCTGGAGCTATCTGGTAAAAATGCATTTTTATAAACTCAATTGACTTCACAGAAAAAAAAGTCTTATGATCATTACATTATATTTGCACAATTTCTAAGTTCCTTCTTATGATATACATATAAATTACTTTTACTAGTTTTAACTGATGTTTATGTAATTTTTTACTTTTTACTTTGTATGATTAATAAACACATTTCTGTGGATCAACATTATCTGTTTGTCTTTTTCATGTTTGTGAATCGTTCTTTGTGTTAACATACCATACGTTTTTTTCCCAAACTAGTGGGTATTTTTATCCCACTAGTATACAATGTCATTTTTAATTTGAGGTTTTTCATCTGAATATGTTCTCAGAAGCACATATACCAGGTCAAAGTGTTATGACTCTTGTAATAGGCTGCCAGGCTTTCCCCCACAAGGTCAAATCCATGTAAAGTCAGGTAGCAACACCCACTATATTTAATCAAATCTAAGATACCATCGGTTGTAAGGCACTCCATTGTTTTCTAGGCCATTTGGAAAGTGTAAAAAAAAAAAAAAGCTGCCAATCCCATGGCATCCTGATCCCTAAATTTAAAATGTTAATATGTGTGCATCTTACTCTTCTAAATGCAGGCTTTTTTCCACTGCTCCACTAACACTGGTTATATTAGCATTTTTCTTTTGACGGTTTAAGTTTAATGTGTATTGGAAGTTCCTAAAATTTTAAAATTTGGATTGTAACTACTACCAAAGCTGACCATTTCTTTTTCATGGGATGATTTCCTCACAGGTAAATTGGCCTTTTCATATTGATTCATTAGAAGGAGGACAATTTCATGAACGTTTACATATATTAGAGTAAGAGAATACAGCAAGTATTTTCCCTTTTTTGTGTGTGCTGTATTACATTTTGAACGGCAAAAACTTTTTAATTGTATACATTTAAGATGATCTGGAACCAAAATCTCCGTTTCTTCAATAATCAAAACAGCATCTCCTCTCTGAAGAGCATGAAAATATCATATGGCATTTTCACCTTTGCATGTTCTTTTATATTAACTCTTCATTCCAAGTGAAATTTATTACAGCGTGTACTTTGAGGTTTGGCGTGGATTTTCCTAATGAACTCCATATTGCCTTCCAGTTTTCCCAAGCAGGTATGTTAAATTTGGGTTCTTTCTCCCCTAATTCAGCTGTTTCTAACTTTTCATACATTTCTTGTAAGTTGTAGAGGTATATAACATATAGTTTATGAAGTATGTCATAATCTCACATACCATCAATAGCTTTTTATGAAAAGGCAGAAATGCCCTATTTTGCAAATGAAGAAACTGACATAATTCAGAAAGATTCAATAAAATGCCCAAAGTGACACCATCAATGTATGACAGAGCCATAACAAGAGCCACGATTCTTGTCCTGATTTACAATCTTTCCATTACCCACCCCCCCACCTGACAAACCTAGCGATTTGAGTATTTTTCAGGAAGCTCAATTCCGTGCTGCTCTTCAATGGCTTTCCTTCTAACTCAGTAACAGTTTTTTTATCTACTTAGAATACATTTGAGACTTGAATATATTTGTTAAATCTGATGGGGACCATCCACGATTATTAAATTTTTATTTTTTAATGTTTATTAGTATTACTAGCCATGTATTCTTCCAGATGAAAATCACCATTTCATTCAAAATTTATGAATTATTCTAATAAAGACATTAATGAGATTATATTAGGTCTACAAAATAGCTGAGAAAAGCTGCAATCTCTATTGTAGTTAAGATATATCACCTTATTTGTACATCTTTCTTCATTCCCCCATAGTTTATTATATTCTGTAATAAATTCCATGTGTCCCGAATTATATTAATACCAAATCATTCTGAAGTTATTGTGAGTGGATTCTCTATTCACAGCATCTTCAGACTGCCTTTCATTAATATATCGGTGTGACGTGAATACTTGTGAATTTATTCATTTTACAGCCTGCAACTTACCTCCACCAGTTTACCTCTCTTAATTCCTTTGGCCAATACCCTAGGACAGTCTTAGCAGACAACTCTGGCTTCTTTTAAAAAGTGATTTGTTGGGGTGCCTGGGTGGCTCAGTTAAGCGCCTGACTCTTGATTTCAGCTCAGGTCACGATCTCACAGTTTGTGGGTTCACACCCCACATTGGGCTCTGTGCTGACAGCTTGGAGCCTGGACCCTGCTTTGGATTCTGTGCCTTTGTCTCTCTCTGCCCCTCCCTCGCTCATGCTCTCTCTTTCTCTCTCTCAAAAATAAACATTAAACAAAAATTTTTTAAGTGATTTGTTATCCCTTCTATACATGTACCTTTAATTTTTCTTTTCTTTAAAGGGAGCTATTGTCAGCATTTCTAATACTCTCTTTTCGAGGAGGGAGAGGCACACGGAGAGGGAGAGAGACTCCAAGCAGGCTCCACACCCAGCTCAGCACAGAGCCTGACATGGAGCCTGACGCAGGGCTGGATCTCATCAACATGAGAGCCAAAATCAAGAGTCAGTCGCTTAACCAACTGAGCCACTCAGGTGCCCCTCTAACACTGTGTAACACGGGTTCTTTCAAGTGGCAATCCTGAAATTTTGTCCTTAAACAATAACTCCATAGGATTTGTGGATGTTTTAAAGTTTAAATTAAAAGCTGTTTTCTTATAGGAGTACTTGGCATCCTACTCAAATACAGTTGACACTTGAACAATGAGGGTATTGGGGCACTGAATGCCCCCCCCAGTCCAAAATCTGTGTATAACTTTTGACTGCCCAAAAAACTTTACTACCAATTGCATACTATTGACTGAAAGTCTTAATGATAATAACTGATTAACATGTATTCCGTATGTTATATGCATTAATGTATTCTTAAAATAAGGTAAGCTAAAGAAAATATTAGGAAAATCATAAGAGAAATACATTTACATTACTACACTGTGTTTATTTTCCTTAAAATTCTGTCAGTGGACCTGTGCAACTCAAACCGACGTTCAAGACTCAAGTGTAACGGGCTTTTTTTTTTGTAACCTTTTAGTGTGTCATAAATTATGACAAGCGATGACAAGGAATTCCTGGTTTCATTTATGAGCTCATTCAACAAATACTTGTTGAGTTCTGTTGTCAGCAATGGTAGAGATGCCCTGGTGAACCCAGTAAATGAAGCCCTTGCTCTCATCAAACTTAATTTTCACTGGGAAGATAACATTTTAGTCCAAATGCAAAATTGTACTAACGTACTAACATATTCTGTATGCTAACATTGTATTGAAGAATTCTGGAGCCAAGCCAGGGTAGAGCAGGATTAACAATGGGTCTATAACTGGACTGCTTCCTCCTTTGGGGATACCTGAATCCATTTTCATCTCAACCAGACCTCTTTATAAACATCCTGATTCAAGTTACTAGCTAGAACATAAGCTAACTTTTCCAGGACTTATGTGAGAAGTCCTTTTCCTAGGACTTTTCCCATACCTGATCTGTTTGGATTGTTTATTGTAAATAACTCTGCAGTTTGTGGATAAATGAGCTGTTTGGAGAATGGAAGTTTGTTACCTAAGCCTTTTGACAACATGGCTAGTGAGGTCTCAAAACTAGAGACCTCCAAACTAAGGGGATTTCCGGGACTAACTTTTACCACTCATAGTTGGTTAGTCTTCATTAGTCCTAACACAAAAATATCCAGACGTGGAGAAGGGATTAGGAAGCTGCAGTTCATGGATGTGAGCACCCCAAACATCCATGAGGTGTTTGTTGAGGCTCCTTTCAAACATCCTTTGCTAATCACTGGCAAATCGCAGTGCTGGGTAAGATTTCTATTTTGGATGAATCTCACTGACAATTTTAATACGTAAAACGTGTCATCCCAGGTCTTTCCCAACCCCTGCCCGCACATATAGCCCCACCTGGTTCCTAACCAAGAGGACAGTAACCAATCAGTTCCACAAACACCTGAGTGGGCACGTGTCAGGCACTGACTTGGCACTGAAAATAAAGGCAAATCAACAACGCTTCTGTCTTTCATTCAATTACGGTCCCCTGAGTCAGGAGACTCAGGCCCTTGAAGGCTGGAGAATTAAACGGGTGTTCCTCAGACGAATGCTTGCAGCCCACGCACTTCTCCAACTGCAGCTTTCTTTGAAAATGCCGCCACCACTACCATCTTCAGCATTCACGTAAGAGATTCTTGCACGATTCCTACTTCTAGCATCTCTTCTTAAATGGAACAGAAGCCTTACTGAGGGCTGAAGATTAATTTTAAAGGCCTCACAGAAGATGTCAGTGCCCAACCAATAGCCCCGGGGCCTACCCTGGAGTTCTCCTACAGCCAGTTTCCCTACAGCCTGCTTCCTGCCTCTCTGCCGGCACGCATTCTCTGGGTGGTGGAGCCGTAATTAACAGCACAATATCAACCTCAAGCAAGGAAACCAGATAAATGCTCCAGCTTCCTCACCCCTCAGTGGGACCAACAACTGTGAAGCATGTTTCCCCCAGTCTTTCAGTGCACCCGACTCCAGACTCTGAACCCAGCTGATCACAAACTTCCATTTTATTCACTCCCCTCCATTTCCTCTCTCATTTCCTAAGTCTCTCACCATACCTCTTGGGCTTGCCTCCCAAATGAACTACTTGCACATGTAGCCCCGTCTGAGGGTCTGTTTTGGAAGAATCCAAGGGAAGGCAATAAGAATGTTGCCCATTTTACTAGGTGTGACAATCATCTCTCCCCAGGATTAAAACCCCATCCCAGGCCTCTGTGCCAAAAGCGAGAGATTTTCTAAAGTAGGACAAAGAGACTAGCTGAAATGTTCCAAGCTGGTATCAGTAGACTGGCTAACGGTGATATTTAGATGAGACTTGTGTTCCACAGCTTCTTTAAGCAATAGACATTAGACTAACAACTAAATGATGTCAAAACCATTTCTAAAGCCAGATTATAAAAGCAGAAAGAGTTAGGGGTTCCTAGAAAAAGGCAAGACACAGCTTTCTTGACGTAAAAAAATATATATATATATTTTTAGGCCTCAAATTGCAATCTATGCCTGCCAGGCACAAGTTGCCCAAAGCACATTTCTTGCAGAACTTCCTGGGATACGTTGAAAATGCAAAAGAACAGATATCAGTGGATAACGATTTCAAGAAAACAAAAGAATATAAGAACAAACAGCCACCGTGAGGCCAGGAGATAGCCTAATCATATCAGGGACAATAGATCAGTGGTATAACTAGTAGCAATAGTTCCAAAGTAAGGAGTGACTTCAGATACCTTCTTGCATCATCTTTGCAGGACTGAAACCCCTTTGGGCACTCAAATACTGGACCAACATCGATGATGTTGACCCTTGCCGGCCCTCGTGACTTGGATCAAGTAAGACCTAGACTCTGTCACATTAAGATGACAGAGCCCCAATTCCATGCCGAACCCCCATTGTGCAAGCCCCTTCATGAATACTTATGCACCCTTTGCTGGAAACTTCCCCAGGTTTGTTGTTTAAAGAGATATTGCTTTGGTAAAAACTCTGATATCCTCCTTTACTTGTTGCAAGTAAAATCCTTCCTTTTCCTGTTCTTTGGCTTCGTTGTGTCTTTTGGCTTGACACCCACCAACAGGCAAACTCAGTTTTGGGGTAACAAGATGAATTCTTACAAGCCTGATTCTACTCTGCAAGCTTCGCCCACTACTCATGACAAGTTGCAGACCTGTACAACCTAAGAGCATCTTTAGCCTTGCATCGTTTTTATCTGCCAATTCTTTGTTTCCTTTATTGTATAGTAGTAATTTTGAGGAGGTAGACCATTTTGTATTCACTGTTTGACACAAAGAGGCTTTCAAAAAAAGTTCATGTATAAACGGATGAGTCAACAGCCAACACCTCATTAGACTTCACCAAATAAAAAGTCCATCAGGCTTTTCAAGCTCAGCGTATTAAAAACTGAATTCATCATCTCCCACTCCCAACTTTCTGTTCTTTTATTTCCCGTCTCAGTGAACGGTATTGTCATTGTTTAGCTTACTGAGTATGTTGAAACAGTTCCTAAAATAGGAATATTCTTCCTTAATGATTTGGCAGAACTTACACATAAACTATATGGAGCTGGTAGCTATTTTAAAGGTCATTATTTGAGAAGTTCTTCAATTATTTTCTATGGCATTACATTGGTCTACTCATATTTTTTTGTGATTTTATTAGTTTATATTTTTATTTAATTGAGCCAATGATTAAACAACTGTCAATTTTCATCACAAATTACTGGTTATCAATCATGACATAGTTTTCCCTTCTTTTTTTCAGTGTAATTCTTCCTTTTACTCATTTTTATTTTTCTGTTTTAGACTTAATTTTTCTGTATTTCTTTCTTAATAAGCATACTAAGGAAGAAAGAAATTTATCTACTATTTGGGCTGACACATTAATTTTGATGTTACATGTTCATTCTTTATTCCTATCATTGCATGACACTTCCTGATTTGGGAATTAGTTACAGAGTACTCTATTTCTATGTGGGTGCCATATTTTCCAATATTTACAAATTTTACTTATCTTAAAACGTGGCAGATTCTCTCAGCATCTTTGTGCCCACATGTGTTTATTTTCCACAAAAAGTTGGGTAGACTTAAAATCCATTTCTTCCATTTGCTAAGACCAAGTTTTCTTCTTTATCTTCTTTTCTGAATTGCTACATAGTGTAATTTCTAGTTCGAGTCTTTATTTTCTTGGTTAGTCCTGTTCCGATATTAAACACAGAAACTATCGTGAGCTGTGTTCCTGAGGTCCAGGATTAGATTGAAGGAGTCATACCAAACTGAGGTGTATTTGTGGATATACTGCCAAGTGACAGGACGGTGTCTAACAAATATAAAGCCCATGAGGAAAATGAAATGAGCAGGATCTAACTGTGATGACAATCAGAATTCTGTCCATATAAGAGCCAGGTTTGTTTTTTGTATTTTGTATTATTTTTTTGACATTATTTTAGCCACTCATGAATTCAACATTTGGGTTTGTGTTCCTTACCTTTTATTGTGATAATTTGCTTGCCGAATTTACTTTCTCTAATACCAGAATACAACTCATCTCATATTCTGCATTAATA
Organism: Leopardus geoffroyi; assembly: GCF_018350155.1. Taxonomy (NCBI): domain Eukaryota; kingdom Metazoa; phylum Chordata; class Mammalia; order Carnivora; family Felidae; genus Leopardus; species Leopardus geoffroyi. The sequence continues at coordinate 19,413,331 of NC_059343.1, forward strand.
AAATAGCCCTTACACGATCCAATTATTTTTTTATCTGTCAATGCGTACTAGTTTTCGGTGTCTTGTTTTGATTTGGTATTTTAATATAGCTATTGACCTTTCTTGTTCACATTTAATGTTATGATCATTATATCATACGCTATCACTCTGTGTTCATTTTTAATGTTTTAATTGACTTGCTCTTTGTATTAATCTGTTTCTGTAGAGGACTTCAAAATCTGTAGGTTGAGCCAGAAGATAATATCATCTAGTTTTCTAACATCATTTTATCTACTAACATTTGTCTGAAGCTCTATATTTCATAAAATGTTTTTATGGAGCATTATTATGTGCATGTTAATTCAATTATTTCCAATATTGCCTCATAGAAATATCAATTGCTATTTGTAATACTTTCCCTGTCTTATTTTTGCATGTGAGTAACCAGGATATATCACTAATGTGGGTGGTCTTCTTCTAGTCAACTGAAGACCTGAATAGAATGAAAAGGCTGAGTTACAGGAAACTTGCCTGAGTCCCTGGAGCTGAACTTTGCTTCTCTCCTGCCTTTGGACTTACAGGTGCCAAGGGCAGGACACCCCAAAATGGGCCACTTTGGCATGGAGATTATTTTGAGTTAAAAGCAATTGAAACCCAGCAGATTCGAGAAAAGCTTTTTTACCTCTCTCAACTGCCTAAAAAAGAATTTAGAGGACCTGCTCCAAGAAGAGAGCTATCACCATAGATAAAACTACATTATACTATGAACTAGGTCTAGTAGACAGGGAGGACCTAGAAAGACCTGTTTAATTGAGGTCCTTGTGCCCCAGTGTATCTGAATGGCCCAGCAAACATTTGTTTACCAAACATTTATTCTTTTTCATCTTCTTATGAATTGCATTCCTTCCCTTTAAAGTCCCAGCCCCCGAGCGGCTACTGGTTAGTTTAGAATGACATATTTACCTCACGGTGCCTGTCTCTGCAATTTCCCTATCTGTGTTGATTCCCCATGTTTATGATATTAAATTTGATTTTCTTCTGTTAATCCATCTCATGTCAATTTCTTTGAATCTTAGTGCACCTAGAAGGGGAAAGGAAATCCTTCCCGACAGACTTAAACTGAAACATCTCTTTGTGGGTTTCCAGTGCACCAGCATTCAGACTGAACGACATCATCAACTCTTCTGGGTCTTCAGTTTGCCAAATGCAAATCTTGGGACTTGTCAGCCTCCATAACCATGTCTTCAATTCCTTCCTTACAACCAATCAATCCCTCCTTCTTCCCACCTCCATAGATATACTTATTTTCCATTCTCTGGAGAATGCTAATAAAATCACAAACTAAAAATTACCAATTTATTCTCAATGAATGCTGCATTAATTGAGTTACTGTTAGGAATGATGTCTGCCGTATTGTTTAAACCTCAAAAGGTACTTAACTGCTGTCCACCTTATGTTAGCACTAATAAGAGAGCTTCTTCCTAAATTTTACCTGAGTAACATTCATACTGTTTTGTCCTCAGTGTAAAATAAAGCCCATGCAGGGTACCTGAGTGATTCAATCCATTAAGCATCTGACTCCTGATTTCAGCTCAGATCATCATCTCACGGTCACGAGATCAAGCCACAAATTGGGCTCCATGCTGGGGGTGGAACCTGCTTAAGTTCTCTCTCTCTCCCTTTCCCTCTGCCTCTCTCCTCATCTCTCCTCTCTTCTCCTCCCCTCCCCTCCCCTCTCCTCTTCTCTTCTCTCAAAAAAAAAATAATAATAAGGTCCATGCTTCATAAAAATTCTATCCTATTTCCAAAGATCATTATGAAATCCTTAGGTATTTTCTCCTTTATCCTCAACACTTCCACTTTCTTGATCCTCTCCTCACAGGTCTTAACTTTCTTTTAATATGAACCCTATCTATCTGTGTTCTCCCCATCTTTCATGTTTTATAAGTAATGAATTGCATAGCACTCAAGAAAGTACACTTTAATTGAAGACTATCTCCCAATATTGTGATCAATTTGTTCCTTGTTAAGATCCAGATACCATCTCTGGATTTCCTTGTATCTAGAGGGAAGTTCCCTCCTCTGTTACAGGGGACCTATTTTATTTCTCCACCAGACATCTTCTCTTCCAACTATTTCACTTTAAATTCTGACATCTGTGCCTACATGTGCCAATTCAACCCTTGTTACAGTCATTCATTTAATATGTAAATAAGTATTTAATATATAACTAATGTAATATGTAATAGGTCATAACTTTTATCACATGAAAATATATAAATACAAAAATGGAGTCAAATTGGTCAGAACCAGTCGGGGACAGAATTGGCCAATGTATGGAGTTACCTGTAGACGTGGTCAAAGGTTTCTGCTCACTCTCACCCTCCTCCTCAGCTTATTTTTCGTTGCCCCCCTTTTTTTAATGTTTATTTTATTTTTGAGAGAGAGAGCACAAGCAGGGGAGGGGCAGAGAGAGAGGGAGACACAGAATCTGAAGCAGGCTCCAGACTCTGAGCTGTCGGCACAGGACCCGACACGGGACTCAAACCCACGAACCGTGAGATTGTGACCTGAGCCGAAGTCGGATTTTTAAACGACTGAGCCACCCAGACACCCCTCATTGCACCATGAATTCTGAGAACAATCTCCTTCCAAGATCATTCGGGTTGTTGGCAGATTCCAGTTCTTTGTGGTGATAAGATTGAGGCATTGTTTTCTTGCTGACATAGTTTCTACGGGCCTCTCTCTCCAGTCCTTGCACCTGAGCCCATATATATATATATACATACGTATACGTATATATATTTTTTAATATGAAATTTATTGTCAAATTGGTTTCCATACAACACACAGTGCTCATCCCAACAGGTGCCCTCCTCAATACCCATCACCCACCCTCCCCTCCCTCCCACCCCCCATCAACCCTCAGTTTGTTCTCAGTTTTTAACAGTCTCTTATGCTTTGCCTCCCTCCCTCTCTTTGTAACTATATTTTTTCCTCTTCCCTCCCCCATGGTCTTCTGCTAAGTTTCTCAGGATTCACTTAAGAGTGAAAACATATGGTATCAGTCTTTCTCTGTGTGACTTATTTCACTTAGCCTAACACTCTCCAGTTCCATCCACATTGCTACAAAAGGCCATATTTCATTCTTTCTCATTGCCACGTAGTATTCCATTGTGTATATAAACTACAATTTCTTGATCCATTCATCAGGTGATGGACATTTAGGCTCTTTCCATAATTTGGCTATTGTTGAAAGTGCTGCTCTAAACATTGGGGTACAAGTGCCCCTATGCATCAGCACTCCTGTATCCCTTGGGTAAATTCCTAGCACTGTTATTGCTGGGTCATAGGGTAGCCCTATGTTTAATTTTTTGAGGAACCTCCACACTGTTTTCCAGAGTGGCTGCAACGTTGCCCTTTTAAGAAAGGTCCCCTACTCCATCACAAATGACAGATGAGGTTATCAGACAATTTATCTCTAAACTTACACTTAAAAGATCCCACTTAACAATTCCTCTAGGGAATGGTGGTGCATTAATGCACCCCTCTCTGAATTAAATTCTTCAGGAACCTGGGTACTAGTTCCCAGTCATGTAGCCTAACATAGCATTCCCCTCCACATCTGTGACTTCTCCTGGAATCAGTTGTTATCATGGTTTTGCCTCTCACTTGCCAAGCCCCTCCCCCTCTGTTACAGGAAGTAATTAGATGTAAGAGGGCTTACTTTTTCTGAAGCTGCACTCATTGCTGACCAGTATACTCCGTATTTCAGGGTATGTACAATTGGATCACAGGGTAAGGCATGCTCTGTTTGGCATATAAAAAAGCTAATTTCATTTATGCTTCAATTTTAAGTACTGGTGCTCTATACTGGAATATTATCATCTGTATTTGCACATTTTATGAGTTCTCAAAATTCTAAGCCTTGAGCTCACTTCTTACAGGAAGAAAAGAAAGTACCCCTCTTTAATTTGACTTCTGGATTCCTATATTGCTAAGCAGATAGGCTTTAAAGAACTGGGGAAAGGATTGTTGGTGAGGATATAAACAGCTAGCTAGGCACTGTAATTCTTAAGGTATTTTTCTAAAACAGGCAGCTATTTCAGCCAAGGTTTCCTTAATGGAAGAATTCATAATAAAAATCATGTGTACATCATGCATATTATCTTAAAGCTGCAGTCTCCCTTCAGTGGCAAAGAACTTTTGGATTTTTTTTTACTCCTTTTTAGTTTTGGAAAATATATGTACTTGGTTAAAAAATGAATAAATCTGAAAAACTTATTATGAAAAACAATAATCCCTCCTGTGCTCTTCGACATACATACACCAGTCCCACTCTCCAGAAGCAAACTATTTTTAACGGAATTTTAATTTTTTCTGGTAGCCATCTTCCCAAATCTTTATGAAACTTATTTTACTCTACCCTCCTTCCAATTTTGGGTAATATTAATTTTAGTCCTCTTGGCAGGGTATACCATTCTAAGTTTAAAATGGTTTTCCCTTTTATTTCTCTCTTCATTGTTTCTTATCTTCCAGATTGCTAAAGAGAAATCAGATGCAAATCTGATTTTTTTTTTTTTTTTTTTTTTTGCAGATAAACTCCCGTCCCTCCTCACCAAAGCTTTTTTGATCTTTTATCGGCTGTGTCCTTAAATTTTATAACAGGTCTATCTTGGTTTTTTCTATTCCTTTACTCCACATTCATTGGATTCCTGCAAGATGATAAGCCTTTCTTTTTTAAGCTTTAGGAAAAGTACCTCTAATATGTCTTGGATTATTTCTTACCCTTTATTTGCCATTATCTTTGTAGAACTCTTACGAGCCAGATGTTAGTCCTCCCAAATGGACCCTTTGTGTTGCTTATCTATTCCCTATTTTTTTATGCATTTTCTCCCTATTCTGAGAGCTCTTCTTGACTTCATGCTCTAAAACTTCTATTTAAAATTACATGTTGACAATCACATACTTAATCCCCAAGAGCTCTTTCTTGTTGTTTAATTTTCTTTTCCATATTTTTCTTCTCTTGTGTTATAGTCAGTATCCCTTCATCACTCTGAAGTTACCCACCAGAAATTTGTTATTTTGTTTCCATAACTATGTTTCTTCTAGAGTCAATTGGTTTCATTTATCGATTTCTGTTTTGTCACATGCCTTGTGGTTTTCGATTATATGTTCTCTTTTTTGTTTTAAGTTTGTTTCAACAGAGACAGAGAGAAGCACGTGCGGGCAGAGAGAGACAATCTCAAGCAGGCTTCGCACCATCAGTGCAGAGTCTGACATGGGCTTCGAACCCACAAACTGTGACATCATGACCTGAACTGAAATCAGGAGTCTGACACTTAACCGAATGTGTCACCCAGGTGCCTCCCTGTTACACTTTCATATTTAAAACCACTTGCTGGTCTACAGAGAAATCTTATACTGCTAGACTTCTCCATGGATAAACAAACTCCTTGTACATAGTTGGGGCTTATTAACTTCAAGACTTCATTTTACAAGGCCCCCAGATTCAATAATGATGATAGCAGCATCCATCAGAGTAGTCTGATTTCTTCTCAATTAGTTCATTTTCTTCCAAAGTCTTTCAAGTCTTTGTGGTTTGTTTTCATTTTTGTCTTAGAATGAAATGCTGGGTGGGGCACCTGTGTGGCTCAGTTGGTTAAGCATCCGACTTCAGCTCAGGTCATGATCTCATAGTTTCTGAGTTCAAGCCCCATGTGGGGCTCTGCGCTGACAGCTGGGAGCCTGGAGCCTGCTTCAAATTCTGTCTCCCTCTCTCTCTGCCCCTCCCCCACTTGTGCACACTCTCGCTCTCTCTCTCTCAAAAATAAATAGACATTAAATTAAAAGAACGAAATGCTGAGTGACCTACCCTCTGCCTGCTAAGCATTGTGAGGTTGAGATGTTAAATTGCAGGTAGCCAATCATCACAATCATTCTGTCGGTGGTGTTTGATGTAATCACCTCCTGTGCACTCCACTCCCTTTTTAAATTACCCTTTCAACTTCCAGTTTCCATTGTTGCTGCTAACTCTGAGCCTGGAGCTCTCCAAGGTTCATTTGAGAAAAATGACACAGATCCTTTCTCATTTCCTAGCTGGATGCCATTTTGTTTTATCTATAAACAGCCATAAATTCATTCTTGGATAACATACATTTCTTTCTTCTACTCATCTGAGGTTCTCTTCTATATTTGGGGCTTATTCCTTTACCATCATTTTATTGCCCTCTCATGAAGAGGCAAAGTAAAACATAAGGGAATGGCCTGGTCTGCTTTCATGAAGCAGAAGCCAGAAAGGGTTATTCTACTGTTCTTTCAGTAATAATAAAATATCATTTATCTACACTGATGACTGGAACACGGGTATCAGCATCACCCATTAGAAACATGGTAGAAATGCAAATTCTTTGACACTAGGCTTACTAAATTACAAACTATGAAGGCGGAGCCCAATATTCTGTGTTTTAACAAGACCTCCAATGATGTGTTGCATGTTCATGTTTAAGAATCTCTGAAGTACACACATGCTCATCCATATCCCTGTGGCTAAGCACACCTATTTGTAGCTCCATTGGCCAAGATATATCAGGTCCAGTATAATTCCCAACAGCTGCATCTGTCCACCATCTTCAGGTAAGGATCACTGATTCCCATTTGTAGGCCAAGCCCTCCCCTAGGCCGCAGGTACAGAACATGGTACAGCAGACAGAGTGGCGATACTGGAATCAAGCCCAGAGTTCTTTGAGATTCGCCCTGTTTCAGTCCCCATATTAACATTCCATTTCTGATAACTGGACATCTGTTTTCGTCTCTGTTTTGATAATCATACTAATACTACAGGACCCCCACGAGGCTGTGTTACTAGCTCCCATCCCACCAAATTTGGTTATTGCTGGTATAAAATGTATCATGTTGATTGGAAACCAGGACCCTGCTTGATTTTAGCTCTCTTTTGCATTCTCTACCAGAAAATGGAACCATTTGCTCTCACAACTGCAAACCAAGACTTACAGTTTCAACCTATTCCAGGAATGTGATCTCTTATCAATATGAAATTTCCTGATCAGTGCTAGTGACATCATCTTTATGATAAAAATCCTGCCACTCTTTTCCCCCAAAAAAGATGATGTCCAGGCTTGAAATAATCCTCTCTTTTCTTTTGCTAAGAACTTCCTTGCCTCACCTTCCTATGTATAAAAACCTTTTATTTTTGTATAAATCCCCAGAGCATCTCCCTACTTGTTAGACAGGATACTGTCCTGTTCATCAATCACTTAATAAAAAGCCAATTAGATCTTCAAATTTACTCAGTTGAATTTTGTTTTTTTAACATGGCAATATGGTATCGTATCTTCTTATGGCATTTGTTCTTGGGTCTCACAACTCAGGCCTGATGGTGATCCGATATGTAACCACAAAGGAGAAATCAACCAGTAACCCTGGTCACATTTACTGTGCACCCTAATCAAAGAAACTGACTGGTCACCCACAAAATCGATTGTCAACTGACATGGGCAATTATGTGTGGCATGCCATTTTTAGAGTGTCAGTTGTGAGTACAGGATCTGAGAAGGAAAAGTGCATTTGTCAGGTGACCTGTAGAACAGCTTCCTGGGTAAGAGTAAATAAAAGAATACTGACCATTTGATCCCAGGAGATGACACCATGACTTCTCTCACAGGAGCTGCCCTGACTTGCTTTGATGAAGGCCATCCCTATCCATTGTCAGTGATCTCAGTAGTGATCCATAGTGTACTGCCAACAACAAGGAGCAGTTATCACACTCTAGCCTACCAATGGCAAAGAACATGGGAGAACAGGGAAGGAAACCCTACAGGACAACTTGCAAGCTTCCTTCAACCACCTCAAACCATGACCAGCAGGTTTGTTTCAGCCCATTTTCCCTCCTGCCTCAGATCCTAAAACTGCAGAGGTGTCTTCTTGCTGAATTCATGTTTTGTTCTTGCTTGTGTTTATAGAACAAACAAATAAGAGGAATTTCTGATTCTAGGGCATGCAATCTAAAGAATAAAGTGGTCTTCTGTGCCTTAAGAAAAGTAATTCAGTGGAGCCATTAAGAGATTAAAAATAGCAACCAAGGCCCTCATTTTTAGATCAATTAATACTATAATGAACGTTATGCAATAAAATCTTTCTTGATTCAGATTTTGTATAATTTTTTCAGTGAAGTGATGGATGGACAATTGAAAGAATGTTATTACAAACAAAATTTTCAAATAAAATTACAAACATACATATTTTTAAGAACTCAGACCTTCAAGCTATTCTATAACATTCAATTCTATCAATAATATAGTAAGGTGACAGAAAAGAATAGTATGAGAGGGAAGAAGAATATACCACTCAGTTTGATCAATTTTTGGCAATGTGACATGGCCTAGAGAATTCTGGTATGTGGATTTATGTATTTTGAGTTATTGCTTAAACTGAAATAAAAATAATTTATTGTTTATTCTTAGAAGGCATTGTGCTAGGTACTGGGGACTTATAAAAATGAATATATTTTTATCTTGAATGAGATTACCAAACTATTGTTGATGAAAAATACTTAAGAATACACTGAAGAGCAACCATGTGAAGAGCATTTGGTTGCTGGCTGTGTTTTACACAACTCCTTTTGCCCCCATACATAATTTCCTCAATATTCACTAATACAAAGAGACTCCTGTCAATGTGCTAAATGTGGTATTACCTACTTTTCAGTACCTCTTATCTGACCACATGGCTAATACTCAAATGGTTTGCATTTTAAAATCTTGTCTGTAAAAACATTAGGAAAAAAACTTCAAATTACTACAGAACTTTTCCCTTTTTTTCTATTCCTAGTATTTTGTACATAAAAATTCAAAGCAGAGCGGGTTAAGTGGTATAAACTTCCAGTTATAAAATAATTAAATCATGAGGATATAAACAGCAACATAAGGAATACAGTCAATGATATTGTATTAACTTTGTATGGTGACGGATAGTAACTACAGTTATTGTGGTGAGCACTAAGTAACATATATACTTGTCAAATCACTATGTTGTATACCTGAAAGTAATATAATACTATGTCTCAATTTAAAAAACCGAAGGTAAAAAACTAATTCTTGACACTATTTTTTGTTGCAATGTTTCATATGAGAAAGCAAAGCTAATCAATGGAATTAGAGCAATGTAATATGGGGATCTTCAATCCCCCAAGTTATTGAGCATTTTAAAGGACTTAATAGAATATGAACATAGAGAGTTGTTACATACAGTTGTTTAAGCTGTACACTACACAAATCTAGGGTACAGCACTCATAGTCTAGTGTGAATGGGAAGCCTTTGGAACCATGCATTTCTGCACTCCTGAAGGTTTCTTAACTTCACAGAGTTGATTTGGATTCAAACGTGATTATGTCATCTAACAGAATGTTTAACCACTGTATTATTTGCATCCATACATCTGAGTAAGCATCCTCAAGTGGCATTATTTTCATTCTGTCGAACACTACCACCATAACCTGCTGCTGTTCAAATGGCAGTCCCTTATTTGAAACCTCTCAGTACTTGTCTCTCCCACCCTCTAGCTACTCTATAATGCAAAGTAGGTTGAAAAGAGCCACACAACTCAAATGGTATGCTTCACTTAACTCTAGTATGATTCGAGACAATGGATCTATTACTATTTCATTAAAACAGACAACCATATTTATAGCCATATTCAATTTCAAGGTTAGAAGAAAGATAACAACCCTATGTGGAGTATGGTGAAGAGGAAGATGCCTGTCATACATTTCACATCCCAGAAAAACATATGAGTTGATGTATCCATCAACTTCTAGGAAATGGATGTAAAGTATGCTATAAACATATTGAAGGTGAGTTTGGGGAAGATTATTTTTTTAATGTTTATTTTGAGAGAGAGAGAGAGAGAGAGAGAGAGAGAGAGAGAGAGAAACAGAATCCCAAGCAGACTCCACACTGTCAGCACAGAGCCCGATGTGGTGCTTGGACTCACAAACTGTGAGATCGTGACATGAGGTGAAACCAAGAGTCAGATGCTTAACCAACTGAGTCAACCGGGTGTCCCTGGGGAAGATTATGTTTTAATTAGGTTTTTTTTCCCATGACTAGTAGTAGTTCTATAATGCCTCAGTCCCTGCCCCCTCTTGAAAGTCAACTTCTGAGTGACAGTGAGAGGAACATTAACACAAATGCAAAACAGTGTTCACTCTATGTGTTCTTTCCTGATTCTGAAGTGTCATTTAAAGCCAGTATTCTAATCACAAGAGAGAGTCAAGGAGCTGGAAGTTAGTTCCAAGTAGTCTGGGCAAGATTTATTTGTACCCTCTGGTAAGATATCAATCCAATAGTTTCCTATTCTTCTCAGCAAGAAACAGATTCCAGTAACCTAGTAAAAGCCTTTGAAACACAGTCATCTTCAGGTAACATGCCGGGGGAAGTGACACAGCTCATCAGTCCATCCAGCAATTTCCCTTGGCCAAGCCTAATTTTAGGCATTTCGTACAAGTGTAACTTTTAGTCACGCCGTATCATTATTTGGTCCTGTCCCTACAAACCTCTCAAAATGCATAAATAGTTAGGGAATCAAAGTTCTTAAGGGAATATCAACCCTCCAAGTCTACCTCAAAAATCCATGTTCAGTGTTAGCTGACCACAGCAAGCTGGATCACAAAAGGATATGAAATAGTCTATGAGACAACAACGTGGACTCATGGGAAGGAGAGGGAGCTTACCAATGAATAGGTACAACTAAGTAGGCTCAAAGAAAGCAATTGGGACAAGCCACCTAAAAACCCCCATCAAATATGAAATAAGTTGGTATAATGCAAAGAGGGATGGTCTTAAAAATGGAATAATTCATTTTAAATGCCAACTACGCTATGTATTACCTTGATGGCCTTGAGAAGACCACTGAAACTCTGAGACTCAGTTTCCTCAGATGTAAAGTTGGGATAATTTTTGCCCAGCTACCTTCGCAATAGCAGGGTTGTTGGAGGAAAAATGAGACAATAAATGCGAAGGTATTTTATGACTAACAACTCTGTAACACTAAGGAATTCATTTCTGGAAGGCATTGGTCATAGGACAGGAGGGAAAGTCCCTGAAGAGTACTAGTAATAACAAGTGACCATATTGGTAGGAAAAAATAAATAAATTTTAAAAAGAAAAAGCAAATTTACTAATCATTTCCACCCCAAGATGTATGGTAAGCACAATTTTATTTTCGGTCACAGTGGAGTAAGAACAAAGACTATACAGAAATCTCTTATCATCCACTAATGTTTAGAAGAAGATACAATTTATTCAAGAAAAGCCTATCTGTCACAAAGACTGTCACTGTCTACTGCCCATTTACTGTTTTTCTTCCACATGACCTTGTGTGACAGATGGTAGTAACATAGGATGGAAAAGAGAAAGGTATACAGAGATGGAGGGAGGGAAAAATGAGGGAATGAAGAAGCCTACAAGTCTCAGCCTAAGAAACATAGTGGTAGTCATGGAGATGGAAACAGAAGTCTCCAGGTGGGGCTTGCAGGATCTCTTTAGAAAACAATGATTCAGGTGCTATCACCTATCTTTTCTTCTTTAAGCTGTCTGAAACATGACTGCGAAGACCAAAGTTGTGGCAGTCATCTTTTGCAATGGAAGCCAAAAACTAAAGTGGCAAGACAAATGACAGGAAATGCTGATGAGACCAGCACACCGGCCCTGGACTGCAACCTCCAAGCTTCCATTTTCTCTTTTTGTAGTCATAGTATACTATCCAAACATTATCATATAATAAAGGTTCAAAGTTCATGAATTAGGTCCTACACTATAAAACTAAACTTGGACCTAATAAGGTATCACATCCTCATATCCAAGACTCTTTCACATCAAATGCCCTGTCCCATTATCTTAACCAACACCCCTAAGTACAGTTTTGTTTTTCTATTTTTTTTTTTAATATTCTGGGTAAAGCCAGAATACATTCTATTGGCTTCTAGAGGAATTAATGTTGCCAAGACAGCTGGAGAAGACTATGAAAGCTCATTGGAGCTTGCAGTCAAGCTTTGTGTGTACTCAGGGAAAACAGCTGAGGACTGAGTCCTGATTTACATCATAAGGACAAACTCGCATTTCAAAGCCACACTTAGTTCAAGCACCCAGTCTTCATACAGTGATAACAATACCTAGTAGCAGCTAGTCCAATTTCTTCTCTAAATATTTATGCCAGATTTCCATGGGAAGCTACGAATCATACTGGACTAGAATTAAACGCCCCAGGGAACTAAGCGATAGTCCCACTCATTTTCAGACAGAAGAGCATCATTGTTATTATGATGAGCTGGCATCTGTGAAAATCGAGTACAAATTATTCCTTTCTTCCCCTCTATCCAAAGGGATATCATCACATACATAGAGCTTCTAATTTATATCATTGAAAAATTGGACAAATCAAGTCACTTGCATAACACCTCACCACTGTGCCTTTGGGTGAGGTTATCTAAATGAATGCCTCCCTTTTGTTCTCTTCAAGCTTACAAGATTCATAAGGACAGGGCATGGCAATCACCTTTTTATCCCAAGCCTCTAACACTCTGCCTTGTACATCCATTCAGTCAAAGCTGGTTCATTTGAATTCACTCAGCATATCTATGAGGTGACTTTTATTTGAGAGACAGACATGGTTTCAGGGTATAGAGAACCTCAGTTCTTCTGCTCACTACCACATGAGATGGGTTTATCGATCTCTCTAAGCCTTGGTTTATCATTAACAAAAACTCACATTTTCTTGTCCAACCCATCTCTTGGTGTCACTGGTGGATCAAATGAGGTAAATCTCTAAAATACGTTTTGTAAGAGATTATTTGTCATCTGTGCATCTGTGGCAGTATTAGCTTTCTCTCTTATTTACCCCTAATGACTCTGTGAAATCCTACCGTCCAACCAAGTACAACTTTTCAGCACTGTCACTGTGTCACTTCCACCCAGGCTAAACTGTGGTCACTTGCCCAGTAGTGCCCTTCTAACAGAAGAACACAGTTTAGGCTACCTTTTTACATAATTATCTCTTACTTAGGTATGGAGTAAGCTCCAAGACAAACTAAACACATCCCAGACATCTTCTGCAGAGGCCCTTTGCATCAGTAATTCAAGATCATCAGCAAGAAGGGAGAGAAATGGGGCAGAGAACCTAGGTGGGTTTCCTCACTCCCACATATGATTGTTTTTGTAAATGGCAGTAAAAGTACTCTATAAATTGCTTATCTAGAGCAGCTGGGTATTTCTTCTTGGGTTGCCTTTAAACGGTAGGTCCCTGACATGTGGAGGGTTTTGGAACCCTGGCATAGCCATATGCAAATGTTAATGCAAATTCCTAAACCAAAAAGAACTTGTTTTTGGATTAAAAACTGTTTGGAATTACCAAAAAGGTAGCAAACAGAGGAGCTATGCTTTCACACATTCTAAATGAAAGGCCTTAGTTCAGAATTTTGGCTATAACAATCGACAATAATGTAATAGAGAAAATTATACCAATGAATCCCTTAATGCCACAGCTGGTCTTTCTGAATCATTTGAAATATGCCAACCAGCCTCAAGATCAAACTAAAGCACATCAGCCATACAATAAATGTATGGCTCACAACAACATGGGTACCCACAAAAGAATAACATATTCTGCCCTCAGTAAATACATTCCAGTGGGGCCTCCAGTAGCTTAATTAAAATAAAATTGGTAAAAGCAGATAAATATTTAAGACTGCTCCTCCTCCCTCATTTATCCATGGGGAAAAACCCAAAATTAAAATTGTATGTCATTTTAATAATTGTTTTACTTAACATTTACAGAGCCTGAGTTAATATAATCAGACTACCAAATCAGACTCCTATGAGTCAGAGATATTACCCAGTAACACCCTGTATAATAACTTCAAGGATACAAGCACCCAGAGGCATAGGTTAGGCAGGGAGAGGTTCAGGATATGGAACCCAGGCTTCCCAGGTGCTTCCTTCCCACATTAGAGATGTACTCTCTGACCTGTGTTCAAAGAGGACTTCTCCAAGTTGGGTATGCAGTCACCTCAAACAGCAGTATTTTACGTTATGAAACATGTCCATTTACAGTCAGAGAGTTACATCGCTCACGTGACATTTTCCAGAGAGCCATGCCCCATAAATCCATGGACCCTAGATGTGTTTACCACAAGGAATCCTAAACCAGAGACACCCTGCCAAAAGCAGTCCATACACACCACTCCTCCTTGCAAACACCATTAGTCTGTTCACCAGATCATTTATTAGCAAGTTTATAAGGAGATTAAGCCAGGTCATTTGCCTCCTTGCTTTCCCGTGAATGTTCCCCCAGTAACAAGAGAAATGAATTGCAGACTAGCTGCTGAACCCCTTCCTTCCCAGAACGTTCATCATGTTCTAGGTACGATTCCTCAATTCATCCCATGTGTTACTTTATGTAACTCTCTCTATAAAGTAAGTACTATCACTCCATTTTCCAAATGAAGAAATTCAGGCATGAAAAGATTATGCAACCTGCTGAAAGTCCCACAGCTAGAATGTGGCAGAACCAAGATTTAAGACCTAACACATTGGCTTCAGATTCTGTTTTCTAAGGCATGGTATGATTCACTTCTGTAATTCTACATCTTTCTGGGATCTCTCTTTTTGAGACTTACACTTAGGATTAAGAAGGACAAAGATTCTATAAGTGAGTTATTTTTAAATGTTCAACTGTAGTGGATTAAAGATGGATGAAACTGGTTTTTTACATGTCTCTCACTGAGAGATAGGATCTACTTCCCCAACTTTTGAATCTGAGCAGGCCTCTTCCTGTTTCACAAATAACAAGAAAGGTGGAAGTAACAGTGGGCTACTTCATGGCCTAGTCTTTAAAAGGCCTGGAAGCTTCTACTTCTGTTTTGTAATGTTCTGAACCACCACCAAGGAAGCTGAAGTGTGGTGACGGAGAGACCTTGTGGAAAGGTGTTGGGTACACAATGGAAAAGTGATCCAGCTGAGCCCATGTTTGCAGACATCCCTGCCAAGGTACGAGACATCAGAGAAGTTATCTTGAACCCTCCAGACCAAACTAGCTACCAACTGAATACCACTGAGTGACCTCAATCAGCAACATTCTGAGAAGGATGATCCAGTGGAGCCCCGCCTAAATTCCTGACACACGACACCATGAAAAAAAGAGACAATGCCTCTCATTCCCCACACAGTACCTGGGTCAAGGAAAGGAAATCCCTATAAATGCCATGGGGCAAGGAAAAATGAGAAAATAAAGCCAACAGGAAGCCTGCCTTTGAAAAACACTTTATTTCAATTTTCTGTTTTTTTAAAATCACAAGCGCAAGTGCAAAATTTTATTTAATAAATGGCATGCTCTTGACTTCAAAGTTACAGGCATGCAAAGGTCCAAGAGTTCAGAAAGGTTACTTACTAGATTGCCAAGTAAGTTTGCAAGAGTCCAGAGCACAAGCAATGAGCGTGGGTTCCAATTTTGAGAGGGTCACATGTTTGTGTTTTCAAAGGAAAACTGTGTGGGTGGCTTAAATTACACCAAAGCACATTTAAATTGGCACAGCTATGTTAATATTACCCACATCGACACTCTGCTAAATCTCTCAAAATGAAAATGCGTCCCTATCTCTCTCAATAGGAGCTGTGGGTATTGCCTCGGGTCTAATAAACCTACTTGCCTCTCTCATGCCGAAACCCCCATGAACTTCTTCAATTATTGACGGACAATTTGACATCAGTCCTGACCTTGCACATCCCAACAGCACAAATCTCACCCCTATTCTGTCTCTACGATTTTTTTCTTCTTCCATCTGATCTTATCTCATCCTCACTTCTTCTTTCCAATACACAACAATATACACATCATGCATGTGTGCATGTACGTAACACCCCCCACATACACACACAAAGACAGAGGCAAAAGCAATGACAATGGCAGCAAAAAAGGCAGGATCATTCTTTCAGGCCTGCTTCTACTCTTAAAACCATCAGACGCTCTATCAAAACCTTAAACCACTCGGCAGTTAGACCTGTTATTAATGGCCAAGTCTTTTAACTTAAAGCTTTTAGCTCTAAGATGTCACATACATTTAAGACAAATATGGCCCACTAAAATATGTAAACCAAGCACAGTGACCATTAAATTGACCATAAACATAACAAACCACAAACATTTTACAAATGGTACTTACTGGATAAATTATGTAATCATCTATCTCTCTGACAGTTACTGAGTGTGCATTTTCAGGTTGCCCTATCTGGGTGATGTCATTCCATCTGATACACTGCTCACAACAGCCCTATGAATTAGGCATCATTTTATCCATTTGCCAGATGAGGAAACAGAAGCTCCAAGGAGTAAATGACTTACAGAAAAATACACAGGCATTCTCAAGTAGTAACCAATAGCATGCTATCTTATTTTTACTGTCTTTTTATTGTGCCCAACTTCAGCCCAATTCTAGCTAGGGATTTATTCCTCATAACTGCAGAAGATCCCTATTATTCACAGAACAGGGAAAACTGGCTTTTAACTAATTTAGACAATTTTATGACTATAAAGAAGCCCCACTACAGATCAGAACTAGGCCCTGTGATAGTATTAATATGGTCTGATAACACCATACTTAACTAGGAAGTTAAATATGGAAAAGCATCAGTAGAAAAAGCAGTAATTTATTATTTCTCAATTTTATGATACATATCACAATATAACCCTCATGATGAAATGCTATTTTATAGGGGACTAGGGAGTGTTTTGGTAGCTGAAGCTGTTCATGTCTCATGGATACCCCTTGGGCCTGCCCCAGAAATCACCTACAGCTATGTGGACAGTTCCTAACATGATGGTTTCCTACAGCAAGCCCCCGTGTCACTCAAGCCAAGGAATTTTTCTGGTTACAGGAGTATGTTCAACACTCTGCAAGGCAAACTTGAAGAGCTCAAGAGTTAATACCACAAAAGCAACCCTTAATCAATGAGGGACAGGAGTTGGTGGACAAATACCCCACCTTACCTATCCTTAATTAAGTGAAACAATTCCAGGGTGTGTTCCATGGTCTTTACAAGGTCTGGTTGGAACTGAGCCCCAGTGGTAACCAACTCACTCATATGCCCTTTAGTGGTTTTTCTCCCTTCCTGTCTCACTTCCCCATTCCTTGCAGGGCCTTCCCGGGACCATCTCCCAAATAAACTACTTGTACCCTGTAGCAGAGTGTACTTTCCAAAGATAGCTGCATCAGTATATCCCATGTCACATACTTTTCTCAAAATGCGCCATTGACACTCTTCCATCAGGAGCTGGAGTAAAAAATAAATAAATAAAGGTGGAATATGTCTCTACCTTTTCAATCTGGGAGGGTCTGTGATTATGGCAGAGGAGACACAATACAACCGCTAAAGCCAGATCACCAGGTAGGCAGTACAGCTTCTCCCTGGCCTTTTTGAAAGACTCACTCTTGGAAGGCAGCCACTGTGCCATGAGGAAACAACAAAGCAACATGCAAAGACCCTATGTAGGTGCCCCAGTCAACAGCCCAGGTAAGTTCCCAGCCAGCAGCCAGCATTGATTCCACACATTTGACTGAGTCTTCAAGCGATTCTAGCCCTGAGCTAGAAGACAAGTAGAGCAAGGAGGAGATGTTCCCATTGAGCCATGCCTAAATTACAGGCTTGTGAGAAAATAAACGTTGCCATTGTTTTAAGACACTGAGTTTTGTAGTGGGTTGCTACTCTGCAAACAATAACTAGAACACACTCAAACTCTTGTGTCAGGGTCAGCTTTGGGGGCAACTCAAACTTAGGTAAGTTTTCAAGTGAACGGCAAGAAGTAAATGTGAACTCAAACTGCCTATTCAAAGCCCATGCCATGTCCACGCTACTACCTACTCATTCCATCAAATAACTATTTGGTGTCTTAAAAAGAGAGGCCCTGATGCATCTAAAAGAGGAGGCAAGAAGGCATCCCATTCCCCTCAATTCTTGTTGTATAACAGATATCAAATATGAATACAAAACAGCCTTGAATGATCGTGCCTCAATTATTTCCACTGTTCTTAACTTCATATTCCAAGTCCTATCCATTATTTTGGGTACTTATGCCAGCTTCAAACCAGGAGAAAACTTAAAGGACATTCCTGCTAAAGAGGAGAAAAATATAAATAGCTAATTATAGGCTTTAATGTTTTGCTTTTCATCAGAGTATTCTCAGCTGAGCAGTAAAAACTAGGCACATTTTCAACAAATTACAGATAAAAAAAATTTTAAAAAGCAAACAGTGATTCATCTAGATTTCTGTCCAATGTAGAGTTTGGAATTAATGTTGCTAACGAAAGGGTATGGACATGGAAACATACTGTATTTTCTTTAGGAATTTGCACTCAATATACTTATCTTAAAAGAAAATTACTAAAAATTAATCTATAAACATAAAACTCAATCTTATCCAACATATAATCCTCACTATCAAAATAAAATTAAAAGGCTATTTCGAAATTGCTATGTCCTAAAAATATTACCCATCACATCAAATCCACTACAGCACCTTCATATAAAGATCTGAAAAAGGAATTAGCACATAGAAAAAATAAATCTCTATTTCTCTACAGTTCTGTTACATTATGAATACAGTACTGTTATCAGAGGTTAAACTGTAAGAACATCAGTTCTAAAGATATGAAACACCAACTCTATCAAACCCTTAAATCTGTCATTGTGATCTCTTTGTCAAACATGCTGCTGTAGCTATTTTAGTGGATATACCTAACCTAACTGGATTTCTTTTGATAAAATTTAGTTACTGAAATAAGATCTCTGTTTCAACTCCATCTTTCAACCTTTGGCATTTGTCTACTTCATCCATGATTAATTTAAGATGCAGCTGGTATTTTTCATAAATCTATTTGCTTAATAAAATATGCCTTAAAATTGGTTTCTGGCTCTCTTTTCCATTTTGAAACAAAATATCGATCAATCAGATATATCATTTGAAAATGTTAATGGATTTCAGCCAAATCTAGTTAGAGGTTGAGTTTGAGAAAATAGATCTCACTAGGTGAAGTCCGGTCCACTTATCTGTTTAACAGCACTGATAAAAACAGTACTTCTACATATCCAGTTATTTTCAAGAATCACTAATTGAGCACTGAACCTCCTGGAAGATAGGAAATATACAAAATGAATCCTGTGTCAACCTAAGAACTCGCTCTCTACTGGGTCCCAGATATCGTTTGGCCTGACTTGCGAGACAGAATCAAAAGTACTAAAAGGTCTTTCAGATGCAGGTGATTCCAGAACTTTTCCTAACACCTCTGAGGTGTAAGGAATTCTCTCCTAGTATAGACCTTATTTTTTTTGTCTCTAAAAACATAGACACTTGGGGCACCTAGGTGGCTTGGTCAGTAGAGCATGTGTCTCTTCATCTCAGGGTCAGGACTTCAAGCCCCATGTTGGCCATGGAGCCTATGCAAAAAAAAATTAAAAACTAAAAAATTAAATAATCCTTAAAAATAAATAAATAAACCCACAGCAAGGTTTTATACTACTACTTTGGTGGCTTCCTCTAGTATTTTAACATATAGGACTGTTTTGAGACTTAGCATATTTTAATTTCTTATCTGGGCCATGGCAGCTGAGTAATTACAAACAGCATCCTAGAGTCAGAGGCATATTAATGGTGATTACAATCTTAAGACCTACAGTTATAGAGTGCATGGTAGACCAGCCTTCCTTCAATTTTCAGTGGAGGCCATTTCGTGTGCTTCGCCTAGGTTTACTATGAGAATCAAATGTCAATAGGAGTTATGTGTAAATAAGGAAGTACTGTACAACACAACTGTGGCATATAATTAACTGCCTGTCCCCTTGGACAACTGGAATACACTGTATCACTACATCTTCAAGTTGGAAGGACCTTTGGGTCTTATAACTCTATCTCCTACTCAGTATCAGAATCTCCCTATTACATCGGTCCCACCAAGAAGGAAATTCCTGCCATGAAAAGCCTCTAATTTCTGGACCTAGGGAATTAGTGACCAGCCTGTAGAGCTGAAGAAGAGACCTCCCCAAGCTTTTATCTGGCTGAAGCAAGAAGCAATAGGCCAAGAAGCGAACCAAATTCGAAAACACTCAACCCATCTTTCTCTCCTTTCCAGGTTTACCTTCAAAGTTAGTCTTAATATAAATATCAGGAATAATATATATTTTTATCATTCAGCACAGGTCCTCTTACATAATAGGTGTTGGATATATTTTGAATGTTGAATAGATTGAGTGAAGGTCTTTTCACCTCACCAAATGTCCCTTCATATGCTAAGATCAGGAACCCCTTTAACAGGAAACAAAGGCCAAAGTATAAATAACATAAAGAGAATTCAGAGTTCAAGAATGAACATGGGACACCAAATGTTGACTTTTCAGTGTAATTCATTTCTGTCACAACGTAAGTAACAGATATCAGACACTTCGTCCTGGTGAATAATGGGGTTAAGGCTGGAGCACAGGGAAGGAACTAGCTGAATACGTTTGTTTTACTTCCATTTAACTAAAATGCAGTTCACACTAATTTGAGGTAGAATTCTTTTAGAAATGTGGTTTGAGGGCACCTGGGTGGCTTAATCAGTTAAGGGTCCAAATTCACCTCAGGTCATGATCTTGCAGTTTGTGGGTTCGAGCATCACGTCCAGCTCTGTGCAGACAGCTCAGAGCCTGGAGCTTGGTTCAGATTCTGTGTCTCCCTCTCTCTCTCAAAACTGAATAAACCTAATAAATAAAATAATAAACATTAAAAAAAGAAATGTGGTTGGGTTTTTGGTCCTGAGTGGAGGTGGAAAGAGAAGAACAATGAGCCAGAATTACAAGGAGGAAACAAATGAGAGGAATTGTTCTGAGAGAAAATAACATTATCTTCCTTGAAGACCAACAATATGCTAAAAACTCTTGGGAGCCTATCTCTAGGAGCATTAAAGAAGATAAAGGCACGGGTATTGCATAGAATCCATAAGGGAGCAGCATTTCTGGAATCACAGAGAGATCAGTGCAATGCCTAAGTGCTACCAGCAGCTCTTGGCTGAGGTCCCAAGAGGTAATCCATGGCAAGGGGAATCCCTTTCCACCTTTCTCCATTCTCCTTCCCTCCTTACTAACCTTTCCTCCTTCTCTTTTCTTCCTTATCAACAAATGCAACACACAATCATTTTCCTTTACCTATGTGCATCATATCTGGAATGAGTGGGAATGAGGCACAGTCCATAACCAGAAGTAACACCATACTATACAGTCATTCATAGAACTGGGGATGACCACGCAAGACAGTTCTCACTTTTCCCTTTGATTTAACCATCAGTCCACAGACAGCCTACCTTAAAGGAGGTAACCTGGAGTCCCTCCTCTTTAATCTCCTTTGCTTTACCCTTAACTTCCTCCATCAAGGTTTCCTCGAGTATTATTAATGTCGAAGCTCCTGGCTGTCTGTTGATTGACTCAAGCTGGTTTTTCCCTGCATGCAGCTAGAGGGACTGTGATACTTCAGAATGAAGTGAATTAAGCCACAAAGTGAATAACAGGGAGCATCTATAAGCCACACACGCAAAAATGTGGATGAATTTCAGATAAATTATACTGAACACAATAAGCCAGACACAAAAGAGCACCTACTATGGGACTGTATTTTATATAAACTTCTAAAATAGGCAAAATAAGCATGGTGTTAGAAGCTAGGATGGTGGTAACCTTCAGGCAGACAGAAGTAGTGACTGGTTACAAATATGTGTTCCAGGATACCTGGGTGGCTCAGGTGGTTAAGTATCCAAATCTCAGTTTCAGCCCAGGTCATGACCTCACAGTTTATGAGTTCAGGCCCCCGCACCGGGCTCTGAGCTGACAGCACAGTGCCTGCTTGAGATTCTTGGATTCTTGCTTCCTTTCTTGGATCCTTCCTTCCATCCTTGGATCCATCCTTCCATCCTTCCTTGGATCAATTGATTCTCTCTCTCTCTCTCTCTCTCTCTCTTAAAATAAAGTTAAAACAAAAAAAATTTTAAGCATGTTCCATCTGAGAACTACACACTTTTGTCATTTATGTGCATTATGTTATACTTTAATGAAAATAATAAATACATAAACACATAAATGGAAACCTAGCAGCATTTGTGATGTATCAAATTAAACTGAAAAATAGTTATAGGGAGGGGCATTTAGGTTGCTCAGTCGGTTAAATATCCCGATTCTTGATTTCAGCTCACGGTGAGTTGCAGCCCTCAATGGGGGCACTGTGCTGACAACATGGAGCCTGCTTGGGACGCTCTCTCTCTCCCTCTGTCCATTCCCCACTTGCGTTCGCTCGCTCGTTCTCACTCTCTCTCTCTCTCTCTGGATAAATAAACAAACATTAAAATAATAGTTATAGTGAAAGAGAACTGTGAGATTGCCCGCTACCTAGATTCTTTGGCCTGCTGAGGGTCTTGTTTGAAGCCTGCTTTCTCTGTGCTAAACTGGGAAGCTGGCAAGTCCAAGACAGGCTGTAAAGACTCACTAGCATCAAACTGAGAACTTTTCGAGATGAACTAAAAAAAAAAAAACAAAACAAAAAACAAAAAACAGTAAAGAGACTGTTTTACCATGCAAATTGAGGGCTATTTCACACCCTGTGTAGAGTCCACCCAAAGTCCTCTTTTTCTCCCCCTTGGATTCAGTGGCATGGGTTCCACACTCTTATGAAAAACAACACACAACATTTTAGATGCCCTCCTGAAGTCAAGAGTTTCCTTCATTAGTGCCATGCTCCATGTCCTTTAATCTAACTCTTCAACTATCAGTGTTAGCGCTGATCAAACAAGCATTCAGTACGGCCCCTTGCACCCAGTGACCAGTGCTCCAGCACTCTCTAGAAGTCATCAGTTCTTCGAAGCCAGTTACTAGGTAGGGATCCTGCTGAACTTCAATCTCAGTTCACTGCCTCCCCACCCCCAACCTGAGAGTGCTATTGTGACATGCATAGCATTCAGAAAGGTAGGTACATTTAATTTTTTACACAATCAACAAAGGCCTGGTTGTGTAAGCACTTTCAATGATGTGCAGAGCTGTTAGATTTTTAAAAAGGGGCCAGCATTCCCTAAAAAACTCTTTAATAAAACGGGGATGTCTGTCCAGTTAGGTTTAAGCTTAGTCTACATGGTGGCAAGGAGGCTTGACAACTTGAGAAGTTCATTGGTCATTTCCACACTTAAGTAAATCTGATTCAACATTTTCAAATGGGAAACATAAACATGTCAAAAGCAAATATGCAAAATTCAAAGGTATTGGCTAGAGGTGAGAGACTTCCAAGTGCATGAGAACATTTCTCCACGGTTTAAAATTCTTATGTTTCTAGTTCCCTCCATCCTCACCTCATCCACAAACCTTTCTTCCTCCTAACAGGTAGCTTTGAAACAACAAGAATTCATCAAATTTTCACCTATTTATTCATTATTATGTTTTTACAGGTAAAAACCAGGTAAGAGAAGGGGCTATTTTTACTTTATCACATTGATGCATCCTTTTTTATCTGTACCTCTTTAGGCATTTTGTCCATGTTATTTCAGGGTTGATAAGGGTGTAGGGGAGTCTCTAAGCTCTTGTCTTAAATGAAAACATTTCTGATTGTGTAAATATCTTATGATTTTTGTACATTATTTAGAAAATACAAGTTTAAAAATACAAGTAATACATGTGAGAAAGTAAAAATAGCCCACAGTTTTTTTTTAAAGGCAAATTTACAAAGGGGATGATTGCTCCAACTGCCCTCCTGTGAGGTGGTCTCAGGCCTCTTTGCTCTTTGGCCACCTGGTTTATGGTGAAATCATTCTAATACTCACTGTTCAATCCCTTGGCTTCTAAGTTCAGCAATCATTAAGTATGCTAATAATTATTTTCACCTTCCTTTCCAGGACATTAAAAGGCAAGGTAGAAAAAAATAATATAGGCCTTCGAATATAATTTCTACTCACATGTATATTCCAATGTTGAAAGCCATAATATCATTCTGCAAAATATCAAGATAAGATACCTGAAGTTCATGAGAAAACTTTAATTCTATTGAAAAAAGGAAGAGGAGGGATTACACAGTTTTCTTTTTATCACAATGGCTCCAATTTCTGGCTATTGAGTTGGACATCCTATAATCTGGCATATTAAAGTTTTTTTTACATTGCAATTGGAACAAGGGTTACAATGCCATTTCTTTTTAAAACTCCCTCAAAAAAAAAGCAGAACAGAAATAGCTATAACTATCTTAAGAAAAAAAATATCTATCATATCCAACTAGTTTGGAATTTAAACAAGGAAAATGAAATTATGTTATAATTATGATTTAGGCTCAACCGAAGAGAGAAAATCCTAACAACCAGAGATGTCAGTAGTAGAAAGGGCTTTGTTGTGAATTAATGAGTTATCTGTCATGAAAGAAACTCAAACCAGGCCTATACAGCCATTTTCTATAGATGTGGTGTGAGTGTTTCCACTGAGTCAAAGATAGGACTGAATGAGAACTACTGCTTTCTCAAATCCAAGGTTTTAGGATGCCCAGGGGACTCCCCATCAAGACCCTAGGTCCTCTAACATGTCACATGGTACTTCTGTAGAGAAGTGAAAATCATGGTATACAGTAGTATAGGAAAGAATACAAGGTCACTTACAGTAGATTTCTATTTAGAGTGGTCAGTGCCCAAACTTGCCAGTATTTATTGTTTTTGTAAATTATTTTTTTTAGTCTTTTAAAAAACGTTATCTGAATATAGATGGCACACAATGTTACATTAGTTTCAGGTGTACAACGTAGTGTTTCAACATCTCAGTAAGTTATGCTATGCTCACAAGTGTAGCTCCCATCTGTCACCATACAGCGCTATGACAGTATCCTTGACTATTATTCCTATGATGTACCTTTTATTCCCATGACTTTTTCCTTTTGTAACTGGAAGCCTGTATCTCCCTGTCCCTTTCACCCATTTTGCCCACCCCCTCATACCCAACTTCCCTGTGACAATCATCATTTTGTTCTCTGCATTTATAGGTCTCATTCTACTTTTTGTTTATTCTTCTGTTTTGTTTTGTTTGATTCCATAAGTGAAATCACGTGACATTTATCTTTCGCAGTCTGACTTATTTCATTTAGCATCATACCCTCTAGGTCCATCCAGGTCATCACAAATGGCAAGATCTCATCCTTTTTATGGCCGTGTGATACTCCATTTTATCTATATCTAATCTCCCATATTCTTTATCCATTAATCTACTAGTAAATAATTGGTCCATCACATTTGCCTGTAAAAAATCTAAATGACTCACTTTCCCTCTAATCCCACTTCTTCAAAAACAATTAACACTCCAGAGCAGAATGCTAGCTCTTGGCTATCTGCTTAGTGAAAATAGGAATCTAAAGCTTTCATTCTATAATGTAACCAGAAAAAGGGCAGAATCATTAAATTTAGACACTACCTCTTCACAGTTATGCCAAATTCAAACATAACCAATGGGCATAAAAATCTTGCAGGCTGACCCTGAATTGCAGAGGCCACCAGATCTATGGTCTTAAACTATAGTCTCCAACCTTTTTGTGATCATTGAACTTACTGAGCACTTACTATCTGTTAGGCATGCTTCTAGACCAGGGTTCAGCAAACATTTTCTACAAAGGCCCAAATAGTAAATGGCCATCTCTGGAAGCCATATGGTCCTGTCACACCTACTCAAGTCACCTGTTATAATGTGAAAGCAGCCACAGACAACACACAAATGAATGAGTATGGCTGTGCTCCAGTAAAACATATTTTTTTTTTTTACAAAAACAGGAGCAGGCTAGATTTGGCCTATGAGCAAGAGTTTGTCAACCCTTAGTCTTGACCCTTGAAATACATGAAAGAACAAAACAGGAAAAAAATCCCCTCCTTCATGGAGCTTATATTTTAATAAAATTGGTAAAGAAAGAAATTAGCATGCATTCCAAATGATGTTTATTTCTAAATTTTGTGTAGAATAGCATATAAACACATTTTATATATAAGATTTATGCAATACAATTACAATGAACATGAAAGATTTTAATTTAAACTTCCTATATTAATCTTGGATACTTTTATTATTTATTCACTGTTTCACTAAAATTATCACTACCATTATGAGAATGATATTTTTTTTAAATCTTGGTTTAACATTTGGTGATCGATTTTAAGTCAGTTGTTGCAGATATTTGGTTTTAATAAATATCACAGTGGAAAATCCATCTCACAATGATAAACAGCTCCAAATGGAAGAATTGTATTACTGACTGCACTCATTAAAACATGATTTCCATTTTTAAATCTCATCCTCCAATTATACAAAGGATTTCATTAAATTTTTGCTTTATAGATTTATATCTTCCTCAGTGTAATTAAGTTGTTATTGCCAACCAATTGGAAGGTAAATATTGGAAGATAAACATTTGTTGGCTGACTAAATAAATGAATAAAAATTCATTGCAAGCATTTGTAAGATTTTTAAAGATGTTTCCAAGTTGATGTGAAGTATGCAGACAAGAATTCCTTATGTGACATACTTACATAGTTCTAAGCAATACCCTGTCATTACTCAAATTTAAGGCACATAAACATATCACCTAACAGTAGACTGGGGAAAGGAAGGAATGAGGCACTCAGTGCCAAGCTTTCCATGCAATGGAATGTCCATACTTCCCCAAAGCAAACTCATGTAAGTGATGAACATGTGACCATTCAACAATCAGAACAGGTAAGGGCATCAAGGCCAATTCTTACTTTTTTTTTTTAATTTTTAGTTAACATACAGTGCAATATTGGTTTCAGGAGAATTCAGTGATTCATCACTTACATACAACACCCAGTGCTCATCACAAGTGGCCTCCTTAATACCCACTGCCCACCCCCGACCCATCTCCCTCCATTAACCCTCAGTTTGTCCTCGGTCATTGAGAGTCTCTTGTGGTTTGTTTCCCTCTCTTCTCTTTCCCCTCAACTTCGCATATATTCATCTGTTTTGTTTCTTAAATTCCACATGAGTGAAATCATAAGGTATTCATCTCTCTCTGATTGACTTATTTTGCTTATGATCAGTAAAGTTTTCTTTCTTTTTTAAGAGTAGATTCAGTTGATCATCCAGTGCACACTATAGCGTGGACTTTGGAGACAAGTACCATTCCTGGCTATTTATATTGTGTGTGTTTGCATTTGGAGAGTGCTCTTCCTAACACCTGTGTATTTGTACAGGATTTCAACCCATACTGGTAGATGTAACTTATCAATTCTGCCAATCTAGTTCACCTTCTTTTTGTGCATCTTCTTAAGAGTAATAACTTCTCATCACAACACGTATGGTATAATAATGCAGAATAAACTCAAATTAAGTGAATTTTTCATTCACTCTTAGTTAAATCACAACCATTTGGTTGGCTATTTTTAGTTTCTTACTCCCATGCCTGCTCCAATCTGGAAGCTCAGAACCAGAAGCCTTCAACTATCTGAACTCCTTGGCAGAATCTTTGAAACTTCAGATGAACTTTAGCCAAGTTTTCTCTGTCCCTAATGAGAGGTTATTAATCAATAGTATGTTTGTAGTCATGAAAAGGCTGTTTACAATTTTAATAAATGTCATCTAGAAAATTAACAAAAAAGTAATTAGGAAGATTTATTGCCTGATTCCCTATCACCTTCATGGTCAAGCCAAAGGAAAATGTGATAAAGAATGAGGATTACTAACACTTGAACATTTTATAAATATGCCTTCAAAATCCTTCTCAAATAGCCAGAAAGTTCAGCACACCCTCTTCCAAGATCAGGTAATACCCTTTCACAATTTTCACAATGTTAGGTAAGTTTGTTTGTTTTTTTATTTCTTCAACCCTCAGCCTTCCCTCTGTAAATAACTGTAGAGCAGCGAATTTTATCTTTTACTTTTCTGGGTCCTAGGACATAATAGTGTTCCATTAACATCTGCTGAAATTAAATAAAATCTTGTGAAAGTTCCAAAGGCCATTTTAAATTTCCATGGTCAACCACTGAAAAAAAAAATGGAATAGTGAATTCCATCTTGTGTTCCTAAAAAGAAAGTGTGAAATATTTCCTTCTTCATGTCATAGTTCTGATTCAATAAAATTCTTCTCTGAGTATAATTAAGCCCTGTAACACTGAACATTCTTCTTGAAATGTACTCTAAATACATCCAGTTTAAAAATGTGAACTTAACTTGGCCTACCTTCTCATAAAGGGGCTAATTAAAACTGCCATTTGTTGATGATGTGGTCAACCTCATAAAAAAATCTAACCAAATCAAACTCAACTACTCAGAGAGTTCAGCCAGGTGACCAAATGTAATAGCAAAAGGATTTTCCTGTATCAGTAACCAACTAGAAAATACAACCAAATATAAAATAACATTAACAACAGAATCCAATTCTATAAATTTTCTAAGAATGAGTTCACCAAAATACCCACAACTGCTACACAGGAAATTTTTAAAGCTCAATGAAAGAACATAAAACAAAATCTGAGGAAATAAAGAGCATTCCATGTTCTCAAAGGGATGACTTAATATTATAAAGATGTCAATTTTCCCCAAATTCATCTATATTCAAATCAATTCCAATAAAAATTCCAGCTGAATTTATTTTGATACACTTGATAAACCTCTTCTAAAGTGTGCATAGAAGTCTAAAGGCCGATAAATAGCTAAGTCAATTTTGAAAAAAGATGACCTAGGAGTAAGGAAGTGCTCTACCAAATATTAAGACATACTAAAAGTCAAAATAAAAAAGACAAAATGGTCCTGGTGCAAAAACGAACAAATAGAGTTGTGAAGCATTAGACAGAACCATAGCAGATCCATGTCCCAAATAGACAATAAGGATCATGCCATACACACATCACAGAACAAAGAATAAATTGGTTGGTATACAGTGCTGGGAAACCCTTTTTGATGAAAATCAAACTAAATTCCTACATAACACCTTACACAATTTTGACCCTAAGAGGATCAAACACCTAAATATGACAAGTAAAGTGTAAGCGAAACAATGTAGGAAAATAAACTCATAACTGAGGGATGGGCAAGGATTTAAACAAAATCCAAAAAACACAATTTATAAGGTAAAATACTTGCATGCTGTCATACAATTCTGTTCGCTGCTGAAGTGAACAGAGAGAAAGGAAAAGGAGAAGTAATCTGTAATGTATAAAACTGATGGGGAATATAAAAGGAATAGACTATCTGCAATATCAACGGACTACCTATCAAACAAGGACAAAACAGAAAAATGGGCAAAGGAAATGAACAGGCACTTAAGAAATCAAGTAACTCAAGCTTATTAAGAGATGCTGAAGATTGCCAGTAATTAGACAGATGTACACTTTGTTTACCTATTAGCAAAACCATACAACTGCTATTCCTGTGACTATTGCTGTGTAACAAATCATCATAAAACTTAGCTACTTAAAACAGCAACAACCACTTTATTTTCTTTTTCATGGTTTCTGTGGGACAGGTATTTAGGAAGGGGTTGGCTAGGAAGTTCTGGCCCAAGGTCAGAAGGTGTCTGCAGCTAAAGTAACTAGGGGATGACCACACCTATCTTCCGCTTCATGCAGCCATCTCCTGGTGGTCTATCACATGGGCTATTTGGGGATTCCTTACAGCATGGTGGTCTCAGGGAAGTCAGATCTCATACATGGCAGCTCAGGGATGCAGGACAAGTGTTTTAGCAAGCAAGGTAGAAGCTGAATCACTTTTTATAATCTGACCTCCAAAGTCATACAGTGTTATTTTTGCCAGGGTCTTGGGGCCAAAACACTCACAAAAGCCTCCCCACCTTCAAGGGAAGGAGAACTAGACTTGACTTTTTAAAAAATTTTTAAATGTTTATTTATTTACTTTTGAGAGAGAGAAGCACAATCAGGGGAGGGACAGACAGACAGACAAATAGAACGTGACGCAGGCTCCAGGCTCTGAGCTGTCAGATTTAATACAGAGCCCAACATGGGACTTGAACTCACAAACTGTGATATCATGACCTGAGCTGAAGTCGGACACTTAAACGACTAAGCCACCCAGGTGCCCCTAGACTTGATTCTGGATGGTCAGTGGCAAGTTTGTAGAAAAGCATTTGGGCTGGGAGATACTGCTACAGCCACCTTTGGAAACACATTTGCCACAGTGCATAATTCCAAGTGTGAAGGATCATGTGGTAATATAGAGAGGCACAGATATTCTAGAAAGCAATCTGGCAGTGTTTAGACAAGTTAAGTGTGCCTCCACCATCTGACTCAGAACTCTCACCAGTGGCTGTGTGCCCCTGTGAAATTTTCCTACAATCTGTAAGGGGACATGTACAAGGATACTTATGACAGCATTGTTTGAGGTAGCCTGGAGTTGGAGATAATTTGTGTTTCATCACCAGGGGAATGATTAAGTAAAATGTGATGAATGTTTGCAAAAATTCCTATATAGCAGTTTGAAGCAATAGAGTAGACGTGCACACAGTAACATGAACAGAATATTAAAAAATCATGGTGCTGAAAAGGAAAATGAGGTTCATAGCACGTTATCAATATTTTTATTAAAAAATTCACATACACCCAACAATGTATTTTTTCAGGAGCACATACAAATGAAGGGTAGGCCTCAACTGATTAAACGTTTGTCTATGCACAGGAGAGAAGAGTCTAAGTAGGGACTGAGGAGGAAAAGGGAAGGAAAATAAAGAGACCAAGAAAACACAACAGGGACATTTCACTGACCAATGGTGTGTCTTGAACAGAGGAGTATAATCAACTCTACCCTTGACATATCATTTAATAATAATCTCCAAAGGCCCAGCAAAACCAGTTGTACTAGGTAGGATGTGAGACACCTTCTAGAAACATAGAGTGACACTTTGGCTAAAGTAACAGATGTTTCTGTTGCTCAGTTTGTTGATCTTTTAAAATATGTTTTGAGACGCAGGCAATATTTGGGGATCAATGAGAAATATATTTTCAGGCAGAAGAGGTTTCTTGGAGGTCGTCAATTAACATATCACATAGATGTCACT
Organism: Leopardus geoffroyi; assembly: GCF_018350155.1. Classification (NCBI taxonomy): domain Eukaryota; kingdom Metazoa; phylum Chordata; class Mammalia; order Carnivora; family Felidae; genus Leopardus; species Leopardus geoffroyi. The sequence continues at coordinate 19,444,424 of NC_059343.1, forward strand.
TTAATTAAGGCTAGAATGTGAGTATTTGAAAACCTAGATTTTTAATGCCCTGAAAGTTCCAAAATACATGGTGCTTAAGGAAAAAAAGGTGAATGAAAATTTTAGGATCACCTTTAAAGTAAAATATACATATGCAAAACAGCAATACACACTTTACAATAAAAGGGCACTAGGCTGCCTACGGGGAAATGAGAGCGAAGTATGAGGGGAAAAAAATTATTCATTAACTGTCACATCTACATTCAGGTTTTCAATTAGGCAAACAAATATTTTACCAAAATAACTACATTTCTAAAAAAACCAGTATTTTAATCAATCATTCCTACTTAGAAAAATATTTTAATGTCTGTGATCTCTCACGGATGGAATCTGATTTAATACAGTAATAAAACAACCACAGGGCCAACAGCAGAATGTCGGGAAACAGGCAAAGACTTTATTTCATTTCCTTGATAGAACTTTGACATCTGAGTTCAATGTTGGTTGACTGGTGTGCACTCTCTTTGCTTGGCATTCTCATTTAATAATGTAGTCACAGCTGTAAAACTTGAGATACTGTCAAAAGAGACAAAGAAAGCCGAAGCCGAACTAAAATGCTATGAGAATATTAGCCCTTTGGGGTGAAAGAAATATTAAAAAGTCAATCATGGTTTCCACATCAGGATCCTTTAAAGATTTAACAAAAGGCTACTTTAATTTCCCACCCCCAGTAGACACCTTCATGAGACTAAGAAAGAAAAACTGCCCTGCATCCCATTGCTTTCCCATTTGGAACCAGAGAAAAATTGAGCAATTTATGTTCAATCTCCTTCTCAAGGTCACTGACAGTAACATCTGTTTACTGGCTTTGACGTTCTAGGATTCTGAAGGTGAAGGGGGGAGAAAAAAAAAACCACCACAGACGTGAGACAGTCATTCTAATTCAATACTAAAAAAGGAGAAAAAAATGCCACAGCAACCCAATACAAGTGGTGGCATTTGGACATTTGTAAAAGCACTAAGTGAACATAAGCAGTGAGCAATCCAGGAGATCCACTTCTATTACCAATTAAAACATTTTTTTTGAGCGACCTCACACTTTGGGTTGTCTCTTTATTTTTTCAATGCTTTATGTATTTTTGAGAGAGACAGCATTGAGCGGGGGAGGGAAGGAGACTGGGGAAGACTGTGGCAGTGGGGGAGACAGAGGATCCGCAGCAGGCTCTGCACTGAGGGCGGCAAGCCCGATGCAGGACTCAAACTCACGAACCACGAGATCATGACATGAGCCAAAGTCAGATGCTCAAGTGACCGAGCCACCCACCCAGGTGCTCCTGGGCTGTCTTCTTTTAAGAGGCATTGATATTTATATTTCCCATAATTTGACTTGGTATAATACATAAAGGAGAAAAACATTTTTAAAAATCTTCCCAAATAAAAAACATGATTTCCACAAATCTGTTTTTCCAGTATAAGTATCTTATCTTCATTCCTTACCCTTTATGTAAATTTTAAAATATAATGCATACAAAAGGGTCTCCTCAAGAAAAGATTAAGAGGTAGACAAAGTGAAATCCGTCAACGTGTATTTTTCTCCTGCTCGGTAGTTGTAATTAAAGGGGGAGTTCCAGGGATGAACTAATAAATACGTGTTAACTTTGGTAAGTACTTAACTGTGTACCAGATACTCTTAAGAACATTAATGTATTAACACATTTAATCCTTACAGCAATGCTAAGGTGCAGATGTTATCCCCTTTGGACACAGCCTGAGAAAAGGAGATCCAGTAACTGGCTCAAGGTCACAGAGCCCGTAAGTGGTGGAACAAGGATTCAAATCTAAGCAGTCAAGCTCCAGACCCTGTACTCTTAATCATAATTCAATACCACTCCATTAAAAAAAAAAAAAAAAGATCAGAAGATAGACCAAAGTAATTGGCTAAGGCAAGTGGCTTAAAAAAAATACATCATGTTTAAACTCAGAGTTTAAGTTATCCAAAGTACCAAAACTGTTAAGATAAAGCAAAACCCTTAGAGAACCCTAATCAAGTATGCCTAGATGCAGGGGTACATAGGGAAAACATCACTTCCGTCTCTGAGACTACCACTAATTACTTTCAACACTTGATAAGGTAAGAAGCCTTGCAGCACAACTTGTACAAGATTACTGGGCACTGGTGGAAAAGAATGACTAAAATTTATTGTACGTGAATTCTATACTGAATATTCAAGCAAATCAGATTGTTGGCAACTTTTTGAGGACTACTGTTTATATTTTTTCCTAGGGAAAAAAAAGACATCACTCATAGTTGACTTTTTAACTAAAAAAATGTAGCAACATCATAGATTGTTATAGTATCATTTGTGGACCATATGACATTTAAATGCATTTTTTTCTGAAATGAAATGCAATGACTTTAAAATGGCAATTTGTTGTACAATCCATAGGTTTTGTCACGTAACACATGGGGGTGCAAGTTTTCAGCTCTCAGCCTGATCAGTATGAAGAACACAAAGTGACTATGGGTTTTGGAATTGTGTGTTTATTGTGGTGCTCAATGTCTTTATTTTTCAACAGAGAAACAAGCTCATGTGCTTTTATTTTTTAGTAGGACAGTGGTTTATAAGTAATGCCTGCTCATCAACAAATGTCACTTAACACTAGCAGTGTAAGTTGTAAAGTCTGAAAGGCCTTAGGAGTTATTGAGTGCTGAATTTTCCTGCAAGGTACAGGTGATCAGGTTTTCCCTAGGGAATACTCACTCGAAGTTAGTATCCTAAGAAATAACAAATCCGTAAGACCTGGTGGCATATGAAACCAATTCTTTTAATAATGATTCACTGAGTTACAACATGCCATTCAAGGGTTCACTGCATTTTGAAATCTGGTTTGCTTAGCTATGAAAAACAAATGGAAATAAACCAGACAAATCTCCATGTATTCAGTGGTTGTCTCATTCAGAGGTTTCCCTCCCCTTTGTTATGATAAAATTACTCTGCTACATTTTCCTGAGCAATATGGCCAGTATCTAACCAATACACTGTTTCTATTCACTAAGAGGCTTACCTGTCTTGAGTAAGTAACCTCATCAAGTCTTGTATTTTTCTCCTTGCTTCTACTCACCACTTCTCCCAGAGTAGGGAAAACTCTTTGCAAAAGAATGCCAATTTGCAAGGGCTTTGTTTCTATCTATATGCACATGGCATACCATTTCTATCCTTGTTCTCCCACTACCATTTTCTCATTTCTGCCACGGCTTATTCCTCTTTTCTGGTCACACTTCAATGTGTCATATGGGGGATACAAAGCTGAAGTGGCTCAGTTTATAGACCATGAAACTTTGATGACCGTTAATTTCGCATGAAGATCAAGGAGCCCAAGCTACAAAAGTCATTCATAGAAAACAACTTCATAAGTGGAAGGTTACTGTCTAGTTTAACTGGGCCCAGCTCTTTGTCTGTGATTATTTCAAACTGCATTATTCATAGCATACTTCCTGTTTGTGACAGTGTTTTCCTTTCCAAAACCTTTATGGTTTAAAAATGGCAGCTTTTTTATGATTGACTCATCTATTCAGTCATTGAAAATAATATGGCTCTCTAAAATAAAGTCTGGATCTAACTAGATAATTAAGCACATGAAAAGCTGGATGTTTTCTTTTAGTAATTAACAAATTCTGCTTTTCAAATGCCTGTAGGCTCATGACTTTCTGAAAGTCTCAGTGTAAGTCACTCTAAGAGAACCAGTTAGTAATTCCTGCATAGTGCAATTAGACACAATACAATTATACGGGTTTGGTTGTTCTTGAGTTCATTCACAAAAATTCTGGTCATAAAATGGCAGAAGGAACAACAGTTTCTGCCCTTAGGGATGCACCACCCTAGTGGGGAAGAAATTTTTTCCTAAATTACATTAAAACAATGATTAGGTATATTTTGCTACATAAAAAATTACCTCAAACTCTAGTGAGTTAAAAATAAACACTTATTAAAAAATAAATAAACACTATCCCATTGTTTCTATGGTTAAAGAATTCATAAACAATGTAGCTACATGATTTTCACTCAGAGTCCTTGGGGTGGGGAGGGTCAACCTGTCAGTCAGAGTTGTAATCATGTGTTAGGTTAAGTGGAGATTCCAGTTTGCCTGAGACAATCCTAGTTGTGGCCCTTTTCCTGGCATAATTGTAATTAGCATTCCCTTTCCTTTTCAAAAGTGCCCTGCATTGTACAATATACTCATCACGGAACTAAGTAGGAAGCCATATCACAAGCACACGACTTCGAATATGAAAAAATACAGTTTCCATTGCTTAGCCTCTCATCCCCTCCCCAACCCCCATACATACAGAGTGGCTTTCCTTCCTTCCTGCTTTCAAGTCATCTCATCTTCCCACCAATTCTGAGAAGCTCCAATATTCAGTCAATAAATTTCCATTTGCTTAAGTTAACCCAAGTAACGTTCTATCCTAAAGAATCCTAAACTGGTATAATCATGTTACAGTGATTTTGCTTTCTACCTACAGCAGTGTACATTTATGGAAAGGTTTTCTATCTATCTGATTGAAGGGAGGAATTATATGTGCATTGAAATCAGCCGCTTAGTTGCTACAGTGAAGAGAACTACGAGGAATTCTCTGGAAATGAAAAAGCTAGTTATGAGCTGTTGCAGGAGTCTGATACCAAATGATGATGTAGACTAGGACACAGGTTATCAAGATAGGAAGATGTAATGGATTCAGGGGATTTATTGGTGAAACTGATAGGACTTGGTGGTGGAATAGATATAGAAGGAAAAGGGGACGAATATTAACAATGATTCATTTGTTTTCAGCTTCTCTAGGAGATGCATGACAAGTCTGTTAACTCTACCTGTAACAGAAAACACATGAAGAGAATCAGAAATGTGAGTATGAGGTTTCTTTGAGACATTCTGGAAGGAAATTGGGTAGATAGTTGAACACATAGGAGAAGCACTGTGAAGTGGTCTGGGCTAGATAGAGATTTGCATGTTATCTTCCTACAGATCATTACCAAAAAAAAAAAAGCCTAGATGGGATGAGATCACCTAAATCACTGCTTAACCCTGGCTGTTCATTAGAGTCACCTGAGGAGATGTTTTTCCAAAAACTGCTATTTGGGCCCAGAGATTCTGATTAATTGGTTGTGGTGGGACTACTGCATTTAAACACCTCCACATGAGTAAAGATTAGAGGATAAGAAGTAAAACCGAGGACAGAAAAACAATAGAACAGATGAACAGAACCAAGAGTTGTTTCTTCAAAAAGATTAACAAAATTCACAGGACTTTAGCTAAATAAGCCATGAAAAAAAAAAAGAGAGAGGACCAAAATCAGTAAAATTACAAATGGAAGAGGAGACATTACCATTGATCCTAAGAGACTACTATTAATAGCAACAGACCAATAAAGTGGATCATCTCGAAGAAATGTACAGGCTTATCTTGTTTTATTGTGCTTCACAGATATTTTGTTTTTAATATATTGAAGGTTTGGACATTAAGCAAATCTACTGGTGCCATTTTTTTCAACAGCATTGACTCTGACACATTTTGGGAATTCTCATGATATTTCAAACTATTTCACTGTTATTATATTTGTTACAGTAATCTGTGATCAGTGATTATGGATCACTGCAAGCTCAGATAATGATAGCATTTTTGGCAATAAAGATTTTCAATTAAGGTATGCACATTGTTTTTTAGACCTAATGCTATTACACACTTAAGAGACTATAGTGTCATATGGACATAACTTTTATATGCACTGGGAAACCAAAAAATTCATTTGATTTACTTTATTATGATTTTCACTTTATTGAAATGGTCTGCCACCAAACCCACAATATCTGCAAGGTATGACTGTATGTCCAGCCTGAATCATGAAGAAATTAAAAAATGTGAACATACCAGTAAAGAGACTGAGTGAGTAATCAAAAATCTCTCACCAAAGAAAAGCCCAGGACCAGAAAGCTTCCCTGGTGAATTTTACCAAACACTTAAAGAAAAATTAACACCAATCCTTCTCAAAATATTCCAAAATACCTCAGAGAAGAGAACACTCCCAAACTCACTTCACAAGTCGTGCATTTCCCTGATATCAAAGCCAGGTAAATGACACTATGAGAAAAGAACATTATAGGCCAATATCCCTGATGAACACAGATGCAAAAAATTTTCAACAAAATATTAGCAAATCCAATTCTCTAAGACATTACATCATCACCACAATAGATGCAGAAAACTCACTTGACAAAAGTCCAAATCCTTTCATGATAACAAGTCTCAATAAATTAGGTATAGGAGAAATGTACCTCAACATAATAAAGGTCATACATGATAAGTTACAGCTAACATCATAGACAAAGGTGAAAAGTTTAAAGTTTTTCCTTTAAGATTGGGAAGAATTCGGGGCGCCTGGGTGGCGCAGTCAGTTAAGCGTCCGACTTCAGCCAGGTCACGATCTCGCGGTCCGTGAGTTCGAGCCCCGCGTCGGGCTCTGGGCTGATGGCTCAGAGCCTGGAGCCTGTTTCCGATTCTGTGCCTCCCTCTCTCTCTGCCCCTCCCCCGTTCATGCTCTGTCTCTCTCTGTCCCAAAAATAAATAAACGTTGAAAAAAATTAAAAAAAAAAAAAAAAGATTGGGAAGAATTCTGGGAATAAAAGTTGGTCCAGCCACTCTGGAAAACAGTATGGAGGGTCCTCAAAAAACTAAAAATAGAACGACCCTACGACCCAGCAATTGCACTACTAGGTATTTATCCAAGGGATACAGGTGTGCTATTTTGAAGGAATAAAGAAGATGTGGTGTGTGTGTGTGTGTGTGTACACACACACACACACACACACACACACACACACACAACGGAGTATTACTCGGCAATCAAAAAGAATGAAATCTTGCCATTTGCAACTACGTGAATGGAACTGGAGGGTATTATACTAAGTGAAATTAGTCAGAGAAAGACAAATATCATATGACTTCACTCATATGAGGACTTCAAGATACAAAACAGATTGACATAAGGTAAGGGAAACAAAAATAATATAAAAACAGGGAGGGGGACAAAACAGACGAGACTCATAAATATGGAGAACAAACATAGGGTTATTGTAGGGAGTATGGGAGGGGGGATGGGCTAAATGGGTAAGGGGCATTAAGGAATCTACTCCTGAAATCATTGTTGCACTATATGCTAACTAATTTGGATGTAAATTAAAAAAAATAAAATTAAAAATACATACATATATACATACATTCTATAGAGTGTATAGGAAAAAAAAGATTGGGAAGAATTCAAGGGTGCCCCCTTTTACCAATCCTGTTCAACGGGTACAAGAAATCCCAGCCAGCACAATCAGGCAAGAAAAAGAAGTAAAATGAATTGGAAAGAAGTAAAACAGTCTCTGTTTGCAGAGGACATGATTTGATATATAGAAAAACTTAAAGTCTCCACTAAAAAAACTGTTAAATCTAATAAACAAACTCAGTCAAGTTGCATGACACAAAATCAACATACAAGAATGCACCCCAATGTTTATAGCAGCATTATCAACAATACCAAAGTATGGAAAGAGCCCAAATGTCCATCAACAAATGAATGGATAAAGAAGATGTGGTATATATATACAATGGAGTATTACTCAGTGATCAAAAAGAATGAAATATTGCCATTTGCAACAATGTGGATGGAACTAGAGTGTATTATACTAAGCGAAATTAGAGAAAGACAAATATCGTATGACCCCACTCATATGGGGAAAGATACAAAACAGATGAACATAGGGAAAGGGAAGCAAAAAAATATAAAAGCAGGGAGGGGACAAAACATAAGAGACTTAAATACAGAGAACAAACTGAGGGTTGCTGGAGGGGTTGTGGGTGAGGAATGGCTAAATGGGCAAGGGACACTGAGGAAGACACTTGTTGGGATGAGCACTGGGTGTCATACATAGGAGATAAATCACTGGGTTCTACTCCTGAAATCATTACTGCACTATATGCTAACTAACTTGGATATAAATTAAAAAATAATACTAAATAATATTTTTTCTACATTAACAATGAATAATCTGAAAAAGAAATAAGAAAATAATTCAATTTACAACATCATCAGCAACAGTACTTAAGAATAAATTTAACCAAGGAGGTGAAAGATCTACACAAAATTCAAAGGCACTGATCAAAGAAACTGAAGATGACACAAATAAATGTAAAGATACCCCATATCTGATTAGAAGAATATTGTTAAAATGTCCATACTACACAAAGCCATCTATAGACTCAATGCAATCCCTACCAATATTCCAATGGCATTTTTCAAAGAAATAGGAAAAACAATCCTCAAGCTTATATAGAGCCTCAAAAACTCTAAATAGCCAAAGAAATCCAAAGAAAGAAGAACAAAACTGGAGGCATCACACTTCCTGCTTTCGAACTATATTGCAAAGCTATAGTAATCAAAACAGTATGGTACTGGCCTAAAAAGTGATGTAGAACAATTGAACACAACTGAGAACTGAGAAACCCACACATATATGATTAAGTGATATTTAACAAGAAAGCCGAGAAAAGTCAGTCAATGGATAAAAATAAAAGTCTCCTCAATCAACAGTGCTGGGAAAATTGGATATTCACATGTAAAAGAATGTAACTAGACCCCCACCTTACGCCACTCATAAACATTAACGCCAAATGGATTAAGGACTTAAATTTAAAACTTGAAACCAGGGGTGCCTGGGTGGCGCAGTCGGTTAAGCGTCCGACTTCAGCCAGGTCACGATCTCGCGGTCCCTGAGTTCGAACCCCGCGTCAGGCTCTGGGCTGATGGCTCAGAGCCTGGAGCCTGTTTCCGATTCTGTGTCTCCCTCTCTCTCTGCCCCTCCCCCGTTCATGCTCTGTCTCTCTATGTCCCAAAAATAAATAAACGTTGAAAAAAAAAAGAAAAAAAACAAAACTTGAAACCATAACAATCCTAGAAGGAAACAGAGGAGAAAATCTTCCTGACATGGGTCTTGGCAATGATTCTGGGATATGACACTTAAAGCCTGAGCAACTAAATCAAAATAAACAGGTGGGACAACATCAAACTAAAATCTTCTGCACTGCAAAAGAAACCATCAACGAAGTGAAAAGAGAACCTACAGAATGGGAAAAACACACTTGCGAACCACAAATATGATAAGGGTTAATATTCAAATTATATAGTGAACTCATACAACTCAATAGCAAAAAAAAAAAAAAAAAAAATCCACCAAATAGCCCCAAATTTAAAAACTGGCAAGGAAGCTGAATAGGTATTTTTCCAAAGAAAATAGTCAAATGGCCAATGGGTATATGAATTGGTACTCAACATCACTAAGTGTTACGGAAATAAAAATCAAAACCACAGTGAGGTATGACCTCACACCTGTTAGAATAGCTATCAAAAAGACAAGAGAAAACAAACACTGTTGAGGCTGTGGAGAAAAGGGAACCCGTGTGTACTGTTGGTGAGAATGTAAACTGGCACAACCATATGGAAAACAGTATGGAGGATCCTCAAAACAAAAATAACACTACCATATGATCCAGCAACTACACTTCAAGGTATATACACAAAGGAAATGAAATCACTACACTGGAGAATAATTTTCATCCCCATGTTCATTACAGCATTATTTACATAGCCCAAACATAAAAAACTTTAAGGGCATTATAATTAAGTGAAGTAAGTCAGACAAAGGCAAATACTATATGATCTCACTTACATGTGCAATCTAAAGAAACTGAAATCATACAAACAGAGGTCATATCTGTGGTTTCCAGAGGTGGCAGGGACAGGGTAGAGGTGGGGGAACTGGGTGAAGGGAGTCGAAAGCTACAAACTTCCAGTTATAAGATAAATTCTGGGGATGTAATGTACCACATGATAAGTGCAGCTAACAATGCTGTTTTTATTTTTAAAGTTGCTCAGAGTAAATCTTAAATAGCACAATCATAAGGGAAAAAAAACAGTTCTTAACAATGTGAGGTGATGGATGTTAATAAACTTACTGTGGCAGTCATTTAACAATATGTCAATGGATCGAATCATCACATTATACACCTTAAACTTATACAGTATTATATGTCAGCTATATGTCAGTAACACTAAAAACAAAGCCCTCTAGGGGCGCCTGGGTGGCGCAGTCGGTTAAGCGTCCAACTTCAGCCAGGTCACGATCTCGCGGTCCGTGAGTTCGAGCCCCGCATCAGGCTCTGGGCTGATGGCTCAGAGCCTGGAGCCTGTTTCCGATTCTGTGTCTCCCTCTCTCTCTGCCCCTCCCCCGTTCATGCTCTGTCTCTCTCTGTCCCAAAAATAAAAAATAAAAAATAAAATAAAAAAAAAATAAAAAAACAAAGCCCTCTACATGATTTTAGTAATCATCCAGTATTGAGAACTAGTACATAGTATAGTATACTAGTACAGAATAAGAAAAGAAGGGCCAAGACTGAATCTTGAAAATTTTCAACATTTACTGGCAAGTTAAGATGAGCCACCAAATGAAACACATAACAGCCAGAAAGACAGAAATGTAACAAACAAGAGATGGTAACATGAAAACCTGAAAAACAAAGCATGGCTGTTTCAATGGGGAGAAAATATTCAATTTTACCAAATAACTGCTTCCAAGTATGCTCAGATGTAACTAAGAAATATCCATCATAGTGATATTGTGGACCTTTTGAAGAAATAGTTTACTGATATCACATATGATAGAAATGAATTAGTTTAAAAGTCAATGGAATGTGTTCAACTTATAGAAAGAAAACGTCAAAGATGCAACATAGGAATAAATACAAGGGAGCTCCTGAAAAATAAATCAAGTTGGGGGTCTTAGTAGGATCCTAAGAACAAGTGGAGGTCTTTGCCTTAAATGAGGAGAACATCTTCTCCATGAATTCAAGAGGGAAAAAGAGTTGTCTAAGAGCAAATACCAGTGGCTGTATTTTGAACTGAAAAGATAATTCAGTTTCACTCTGAGAAGATTCTTTGTCTCTAGAGTAGAAGGCAAGGTAGGGGTTGAGAGTAGGGTGGAAGGGACATGTGGTAAGCAGAAGGTTGCGGAGAGCAGCAAACTACTGGTGTAGTTGTTATGGAGAGGGAGCTGATCAGAGAAAGTGAGTGAAAGTTCCAAGCAGTGTGGAGGATTCTCTTAAGCAAAGTTACCATTAATTTAAAGAGGAACAAGTACAAGAACCAAGTTTACCCAAAGATGGATTTATTTATCCAGATAGGAGTGACAAAAATACAGGGGGGGGGCAAGGGAGTTCCATATGATAATGGAACAGGGTTATGGAAATGGTGCACCATGGAATCCAACATGGATGAGGAGAAAAAGAAAAAAACATTGACGGACTGGGAGAAAACAGAAGCCCGCAGAGTGTCAAAGAATAGACAAGGTCTGTATGGTTGTTTTGGATAATCTTTTAATTATATACCTCAGTGGACTTTCATCCATAATACTAATACTTAATTTCACTGAGGGAAGATCTTTCCTGTTTTCTTTTGACTATGGCAGTGTGAGAAAAGAATAGAGCCAAGAGTTTTCCATTATCTTTCACCCAAAGCTCATGGAGCTTTAAATGCTTTGATCAAGAAAAGCAAAGGAAGAAAGGGATAAAAAAAGAGGAATTTATGGTCCTATAATTTAAACTGGACAATTCCCAATTACACTAAATGTAGAATAATAAATGAGAGAACACTATGGTGCTGTAAGCAGCCAAACCGCCAGTCAGCCACTAAATATGTATAATGCATCCTATGGAGACCCTACTTACAAGCCTCACTGTACAAACTGGGTACAGAACATCCCATGCAGACAGGGACAGCTCGGGGTCTGTCCAGGAACCTAGAGATCCGAAGGCATCCCTAGACCCGCTAACCACTAAAAGGAAGTAACCTGAGGCATGCATTGGAGCCTATAAGATTCAGGGTAGCTTTGGAGCTTCTGAGCTGTTTTGCCTGAGTCATTAGACTCAATGTAAGTTAATCTAGAAAAAGGGAGGTCAATCTCTAGCTGATAAATATTTTCACAAATTTCCCATGTGCCAGTGATAATACTAGGTGCTAGAGATACTAGAGCTGACAAAACATAAATGGTTCTTTTCTTCATGGGGCCTAACACATACTCAAGATGACAGGTATCAAATAATTGCTAATATTCAAGTAAATAAGCTGTCCAAAGGGCTACAGTAAGACAGGGTGTACCATCAATGGATATTTAGGAATATTTGAGGTTTATTAGCCCTGGAGTAGGGGGAGGAGGTGATAGCAAGGAAGAATTTATCAAAGACACCCAGGTTTGGAGATCAGGCAACATGGTGGTGTGAGTAGCATTTACTAAGACAAAGTATCTAAGAGAGGGGCAGCTTAGGAAAAGGAAGCATGAATTTAGTTTCAAACATCTTACACTTGAGATGCTTGTTAAACATCCTAGTGCAGATACATAGTGAACAGATAAAAGGATCTAAAGCTTAGCAGAATGATCTGGGCTGGAAAGATAGATTTTCTCCTAGTTGCCACTTTGCTCAAAGGAGTCCCGGATATAACCACTGCTGCCATCAGTGTCTACTTGATGTAGGCAGTGTGGGCCAAGAAGGAAGAGATCCACTTTCAGAATTCCTTTCACCACATACCAGCCCAGCTTAATTATCAAAGCTGTTCTTTAAAAATTACAATAGGCAACAGGTACCTTCAATACATCCTCCATGCATTACTATGGTAATCCTGCTAAAACACAGGTTGATGATGTTACCTTCCCTCTGATCCACAGGATAAAAACCAAGCTTCTACATGTGGGGTTCAAGATCTTTTATAACCCAGTTTCATTTCCTTCTATGCTCACTCATAATCTCCACGACCCATTCCATGTCACACACTTTTCTTCTACAACCACATCAACCTCTAGGAAGGAGCCCTTGATGGCTCACACCTCTATATCTTGTTCATGCCGGTACTTCTTCCTCAAGTATCTTTTGTCCTTTTGTTCGGCCTGCAAAACTCCCACTCTCCCCTCAAGACCCTGTTTCACTTATTCGCTTATTCAAAAACCATTTTGAAGCTAATTTTCTGTAAGATCTGTGGATCTTATGTGTATGGAAGATAAAGCCATAGACAAGAAAGGTATTATCCACCCATACTATGTTGTATGCAGCATACTAGAAAAGGACATCCCAAATGGGTGTGCTATAGACTTTAGTTTTTTCCCATTGGGAGATGGGAAAAATCCTTCTATGACATGCTCAGAGATTTACTGTACTGCTTGCTTATATATTCTGGATCTCTTCTCCTTGCCTTATTTTTTCTCCCTAAGTTTTTGGCTCATGCTGTTCTGACCAGGTATAACATAGTATTTTATTTTACTAGGTAATTTCATCTTATTATTTGTTTTTTAAATGATCAAAGTCCACTGTCATTCCTATGAAGGTGTGTTGATTCCAACGTAATACCTAAAATGCCTGCCATTACTTATATGCAGCTGGCCTTTTTTCCTGTTTGCAAGACTGCAGTGACCAATCTCTTTCTCAGTCTCTCTCTCGAGGTATGTGTGTGTACACGTGAACACACACATCTGTCCCTCTTCTAAGTATTATGAGTTATTTCCTCACTGGACATACACATAGACTACATACACTTCCATATAACATCAACCGCCCAAGATTTCCTGTGTAACCATTCAACGATCTGTCATATATCCTCATAAGGGCCACCACTTTCTCCATCTCCTAGTTACCCCAGCCTTCTGAGTGTTGACTAATACAACACACCTTGGCCCTCCCATCTCTACACTCCTCACTATGTTAGCCATGGATGTGCTCTACTTCCCAGCATCAACAACTGGAATCTGTACCACTTTATAGAGGATTCTACCTCACCATACCAACCGTGAACAAAAGTCAAATGCAAACCTGTTTTAAAAGATACAGGAGGGGCGCCTGGGTGGCTCAGTTGGTTGAATGGCTGACTTCGGCTCAGGTCATGATCTCGCGGTCTGTGAGTTTGAGCCCTGCGTCGGGCTCTATGCTGACAGCTCGGAGCCTGGAGCCTGCTTTGGATTCTGTGTCTCCCCCTCTTTCTTCCCTCCCCTGCTTGTGCTCTGTCTCTCAATAATAAATAAACATTAAAAAAAAATTTTAAATAAAAAAAAGATACAGGAAAGATTAGGAAAGATATTTAAAAGCTTGGGAAAGGTTATTTTTTTAATCTCTTGGGTGCTTCAGCAACCCTGAGCCATCAAATAAATGAGATATTTGAAATGTATCAAAGACCATATTATTCAGGCACAGTAAGGATCCAAAGTCTGTATGTATCACATGGGCTTCTGGAAATCCTACTAACATTTATCTTTCAGTGATGTTGACATTCGGTCTCTTTGAAGGTGTCTGGAAAGGAAACTACTGCAGAGCTGAACTTACAGAACTTGTTTATAGACAGGAGCTCTTCCTCCCAGTTTAGTTATGTGAGCAACTTAAGAAACGGCAGTGACAAGAAAATTATAAATGTAGGTAAACTGTAGAAGGACAGGGTGGTAACTGTGTTGGTCAAAACATGGTCCTTCCTAAGGGAGATGTAGAGATAAGAGGAAGGGACATACCTAAATAAGGTGTTTGATTAAGGCTAAAGCCAAGACTCTTCCCGAAACTCAAAGCTGATTTCTCTATGTCTCTTTGGTTCTCAATATAACCAATACTCCCGTACTTTAAAAAAAAAAGCTAAGGCTGATTACTTCCAACAGATGCTATTCTGTCCAAGGCCATAGAAATAATACCCTGAAACGAGGATAAATTTCATTGTTTCAAAACTGCAACCTGCGTTGAGTGAGCCATCTTGAAATTACATATCGCTGAGCATAAGAACCTGGATAGGACTGTTTGAGTGATCAAAGTCCAAGTCACTCTTGCTGGACTGGGAAAACGCTCCAAGGTACACACTCCTCAGTACAGTGCTATTTATATAAGGGAAAAACAGAAACAAATTAAAAACTGGTCTTTCTACACTTAAGGTGGTCATTTTAGGTCAGTAATAAAAATGGTAAGTATAGACCCAAGACACAAAAATTCTTATTGGAGCATGTGAAGTCACAGCGACAAAAATTGAATGTACACTAAGATTATAATTATTTTTCCAGTATTTACATATTCAGGCAAAAACTGGAAAGGCATATACAAATATAAAAGTCTAAGTTATGGTGTTAGGGAGGGGGAAACTATGGGTGATTGTCCTCCATTTTCTGAAATTTTATAACACTGTTACTTTATCTGTATAGAAATAAGTAAAGCATGCCAAATTGACGGGGCTTCAGAGGCACTATCTTTATATATCATAGACAGTATTTTATTATTGCCCAGGGAAGCAATTCTGCCATTCTATTTCCTTCTAAATTTTATGTTAATTAAAAAGGGAGAGTGATCCTCAACAGCCCAAGACCCAATAAATGTCAGCTCAGCATTTGTGGAAAATGCTAAGACGTACAAGACAACGAAGAATTAGCCTAATTCAGAGACTAGTAACATTCTAGAGTGAACTGTCTTCTTGGTCCTTACACGGAATGTGTCTCAGAGGAGCCAACGTGGATAGATGCAGGGGAGGGTTTCTCCCTCCATTACCAGCATGGTTAAGGTGTTGGTGACGGTTTACAGAGACCCAGATTTTATTAGCTTTAGCTATCTAGAGTGGCCAGGGAAAACTAAAAGCTCTCTGGTAGGAAACACTGTCAATTGATTAAGGCAAGACTGACAGCAATGAAAATGAGGATTCTAGGTTCTTGCGGAAAGACAAAAACAAAAGAAAGATGAGCACCAAATTACCATTGTTATATAAGAGAATGCATGCAGCTGTAGTTGGGGTAAATCAATAGAAGTATGTTGCTCTCCACACTTAATATTTTATTTTTGAAATGCACTTAAGATCCTAGACTAGCACCCAAAAACCTCATGTTTTATAATACTACTGATAACTAAAGTTTACAGACCTTTATAGCATTGAGCACATATTCACTTATTCTATCTCACACGACCATTTCAGGAACCCTTTGAGGACAAAAGGCAAGCACTGTTATTCACATTTTACACATGGGAGGAAGAAGTGAACCAACCAGCTGCCACTCACCTACAAAGTGGCAGAGTCCAAACTTAAGTTCAAGGAATCTGACTCCAGGCCACCCGTAAGTCTTGCTGCCTCTCACAGGCAACATTAAAGTAGTTAGGGAAAAAAGCTACCTTCTGGCAACATTGGTATTTAGGACGAGGCTCTGACTTTCTTATCAGCTGTCCCTACCCAGAATTCCTCTACTCTGAGACTCCCGTCTTCCAAAGGGAATACAACTCATTAACACTAACGTGACAGCGGAATACTGAGCGTGTCCCCTAAGTTTGCCTTTGCACTGGTAACGCTAGGAGAGAGCATTCTTAAAAACAATGGTGTGAACGAATGGTGGAATTTCTGTACCTGCTAAAAACAAAGGAACAGAAATAATTTGGGGGCCTTCCAATCATACAACCGCAGGACCATGTATTCTACTTATGAATCTGATGCTGTATAAGCCTCTCATCAATTCGGGACGCCAGCTGTGGTAAAGCACAAAAACAAAAATATGGTTCAGCTCTACCACGCGCAAGCTTGTGCGGCCAAGAATAAACAAAATCAAATGACTCTGAGGTTCCATTTCCTCATCTGAAGAACGGAAGTTTTTATTTTCAGTGTTGGAGTGAAGATAAATGAGATAAAACTGAATTTCAGGGAAGGGGTGATCATTATTCTTAGTATTTTCAGTGAGCTCTCTTTGGAGGCTTTTATCCTCTAAAATCAAGTTACTTCCTCCAGCAATGTTGTTATTCTAGAAGCAGCCTCAGAGATTTTACAATTTACTGTTAGCATTACAAAGAAAGAGCAACTCATCTAACAATGTGTTATCAAATCCATTTTTGTAACTTTGAGCATTATCTAGGAAGCTTGGGAGTGAGCATGACTTCAAAGCATTCAAAACACGGATGCTGTTTTGGGTGTGGGTGTGGGTGTGGGTGTGTGTGTGCGCTTCAGTAACTCAAAGAAGGCAGCTCGCATAATTAGAAAAGTATACGCTGCCATGGCTTTAGATAGATACATATAGATATGCCTATGTATCATACACACATCAAACATCTAAACATAAACTGATCAAGTTTATTAATCACTGGGAAATGGGATGGAATTAGCATGTCTTAACATTCCCTAGGGCACACATCTGGCAGTCTGTCTCACAATGTTAATGTTTTGCAACTTTGATGGTATGTATTCATCTGTGTGTGCAGTGTAGCTTTTAGGAGCCTTGGGAGGTTTGTCCTAGAATATAATTTCTTCCTTCTCCTGACCAGCCTAAGACTTGTAGCCCAGGTTGAACAAAGATTTAAGTGTCTAACTACCACCTACATAAAAAATACATATAATTCTTTTTTTTTAATTTTTTTTTAATGTTTATTTATTTTTGAGACAGAGAGAGACAGAGCATGAACAGGGGAGGGTCAGAGAGAGAGGGAGACACAGAATTTGAAGCAGGCTCCAGGCTCTGAGCTGTCAGCACAGAGCCTGATGCAGGGCTCGAACTCACTGACTGTGAGATCATGACCTGAGCTGAAGTCGAACGCTCAACCGACTGAGCCACCCAGGCGCCCCAAAATACAGATAATTCTTGAAGGTATCTTCATTTTTTTGTCCTACCTTGTCTTTAAGTCACATGATGTTTTTCAGCTAAGATACTGAGGTACCTTTGAAATCTGGAGATTAGCTAGTGAGGTCCAGAATGTAGGAAGGACACTTGCAAGAGGTGGTACATATGGGTGTTTTATAGTAAGAAGACAGCCAAAAAAAAAAAAAAAAGTGTCATTAAGCTTATAGTATACAGTGTTGCTTTCCTACTTGGAATCTATTCCCTATTCTATCTTCCAAACAGTATCCCAATTTGTTTTCTTCTGCCTATATAGCCCATGTGCCTCAGGGGCCGCTGTCCCCATCCCAGGTCCCGAGACAGGCCTAAATGGACTAAATGTAATCTAGTCTTCCTCCTTGAAAGTTACTGGTTCAAAAATGGGCATGTGACTCATTGAGGGCCAATAGGATTTCCAAAGAGAGGCCTTTTGTGGGGGTGAGAGTGTGGGTTCCAGGTCAGTCATTCTTCATTTTTCTGGGAGAGCTTTCAGAGGAACTCTTCCTTCTTTACTTCTGCATGCTGTCATACACAAATGTGATGTTCAATCACAAGAAGCCAACACTCAGAAGGAAGCCAAATGAAGAGAATGGCAAGGAAACGAAGCCCAAGCCACTAGATGAGGCATCCCTGAAGCCCACACCTCACCGTTGCATTTCTCCAGGTGTGAGCAACTACATATCTTCACTGTATACACCTGGTGGAGTGGTGTTGGATTTTTTGTGACTTGCTGCTCATGCAGCCCAAATGATAGGGAGCCAAAGATAAAACGTTGTGTTGTGTGGGACCCACAGTCACCGTGCTCTGAGCAGGCATCTTTAAAAAAAAAATCACAGGCATCTACACCATCTGTCACTTGTTATAAGTAAAAGCTAGACAAAGAGAAGTCATGTGACTGTCCAAGGCATTGCTGTGCAACTGACAAAATCTAGGTTGAAATATTCTTGTCTCTCCTATCCTAACACTTTCCTTCCCCTGGAATGCCCTTTTTTTTTTTTTTTTTTTTTTTTTTTTTTTTTTACAATCAAGATCATCTATAAACTGAGGAAAGGTTCTACAAAAATGTCACCCTCATTTTGAAATAATTTGAATACATAATTATTCATCTATCTAAGAAAAACAATCCATTTTAGAAAATTAATTATTGAGTATATCAAGTGCTTTCATTCTTAGAACCCATAATGTGAACTGGCTGGATCATAATTAATGCTTTCTAGCACGATTCTTATAAAGGTGTCTCTCCAATCAGATCTGACAGCCTACTTACCCAATTTGGCTCTTATGCCTTCAAGATCTTAATAAAACAAAAGTGAACTTGAAAGTTGTTCCAAATAGGAATGTAGAATTAAATACAGGGTCCCTGATATATAATATTTTTACTGACTTTGCTAATCAAAAAACAATAGAATTATTTTTCAGTTGTTTTTGCTCACAAAGCTAAACATTAAACCTTCCTAAAGACACGGACAGTAAATGGGGCCACCATCCCACAAATACATGCTGTACCCTCTGCCTTTTCACTCTCTTAGACGTTATATATGTTACAGAGGTATTATATATAGTATACATGCAGAGCTTTATTTTTATAGCAAAAACTCATTCATAATGGTTGTACTGAGTATTTTAAAACCAAAATATATAGTATATAGTATAATAAATATGCAAGATACTATCTTGGCCCACATCTAATGAGCTTTACTGATTAAAGTATTTAAACTGATTATAATA
Organism: Leopardus geoffroyi; assembly: GCF_018350155.1. Taxonomy (NCBI): domain Eukaryota; kingdom Metazoa; phylum Chordata; class Mammalia; order Carnivora; family Felidae; genus Leopardus; species Leopardus geoffroyi. The sequence goes on from NC_059343.1 coordinate 19,463,854, forward strand.
CAGGATTTTTGAATAGATGACACTCCCCAGTCAGTACCAACTATGTGGGAAAAGACAAGCAAGGTCTCTCGGGGCAGTAGCTCAGTCGGTTGAGTGACGGTTGAGTGACTTCAGCTCATGATCTCATGGTTCCTGGTTTTGAGCCCTTCGTTGGGCTCTGTACTGACAGCTCAGAACCTGGAGCCTGCTAAGGATTCTGTGTCTCTGACTCTCTCTGACCCTCCATGATTCACACTCTTTCCATCTCTGTCTCTCTCTCAAGAACATTTAAAAAAAAATTTTTTTAAAAGACAAGCAATGTCTCTCTATAGATCTATAATTTGCAAACTGAAGTTTAACTTTATATAAATGCTTGCTATTGAAATATGACAATTCACTCCCAGCACCAATAGATGGGATCCTATATTCGAAGACTTTTCATTTAGAGCCTTGGAGAGGAAATTCCTTGTGATATCATAGTTTCTACCTCTGGAGTCAACTCTACGACTAACACTGCCCGTGTCAGTTTCTGTTAAGGTTCGGGTGACCCCATCTGCCACCTGGCTCCCAATAAGGCTTTCTCTCAAGCTGTTGCTACAGCTTTTATTTGTCTGGTCACCTGTTGCAGGTAGGGATGTTGTCTTCCATCAGGTTAAGAGACAGACATGGTGGTCCCAGAGATTAACAGAAAAGTGTGTGCTCCTAAGGACAGCCCCTAACAAGTCCTAACTTTACGATGCAGGGACTCAACAAACTGAATATGCACATGGCCAGGTACCAATGCCATCTTTATGCAAACAACAAGGCCATATTGGTCTTAAGCCACATTTAACAGTAAAAGGGACAAAGAGTCAGTAACTCCTCAGTTTGCGTTTCTCACGTTTGCGGTCAGCTTTCATTCACGAATTGCATCACCTTGCAGACATGCTCAGAAGTGCACTGACCCAATCATGAGAGTGAGCTAGTGAATGAAGGTGGCTGATAAACTTTCAATACAAACTGTGGGATTTAATTTATTTGATTTCCACATCTGAAAACCCCAAATAAGTCTTCCCAGACAGGGGCCCCATTCCAGATGATTTCATTGTTTCGGCAAAACATTCAAGGAAGAAAATCTCAGTTATTCAAAATGTACCTTTTTACCATATAAAGGTTTATCCTTCAGAGACAAAGAACAATAATTGCTGCAGTGCTGGTTGTTCCTCTTTCCTAACTACCACCATCAAAATGACTAACAAAAATATCAGAGTAAGGGAATCTAATTAATTTAAACAAGAAGGATTGCAACTCGGGTGTAAAAGACGATCTGCTGAGTTGGTAGGATTTTAAACACGAAAGCTATTTCAAAGGGAGAGCTTTACAGATAAAGAAATAAAATCACCCATCCTCTTAAGACTTGGGTCAACTGCTAAATAAGAAATAGTAAATGAAATAGGACTCAGGAAGGATTCTTAGAAGCAAGCAAATAAACAAAAAGCACCCTCTAGAGAAAGCTGGCTGTATTAAATTCAACACTATAAACACCATAAGATAACAAGGGGCACGTGGGTGGCTCAGTCGGTTAAAGCGTCTGACCTTGGCTCGGTTCACGATCTCACAGTTGGTGAGTTCCAGCCCCGTGTTGGGCTCTGAAGCTGACAACTCAGAGCCTGGAGCCTGGTTTGGATTCTGTGTCTCCCTCCCTCTCTGCCCCTGCCCTGCTCATGTTCATGTTCTCTCTCTCTCTCAAAAATAAACTCAAAAAACAAAGTTTAAGATAACATTACAGGAATTTGCAAAGAAAATGGCACTTATCCTTTAAGAAGTGAGGGGAGATGGTGTCAAAGAGTTAGATAATTTGCTGAACATTCATTTGCCTTTCTACTAAAATGCCTAACTTGACATCATTGATTAGCATTAACACAGACACCCAAAAGAAAATATTTTCAAAGTTGTGAGACGAATCAAATTATATTCTTTGGCAAATAAGGTTTAGAAGGAATTATCTTGTGAAAGATGCCAGGAATTGTCAAAAGAAACCTTATTTCCATTTAAAATACAACTGGGGGGGAATATGCTTTAAAGACAAATGCTGGACACCTGCCACCTTTACAATACAGGCGAATTCCCAAATCCCTAACTGTCCAGGTGTTTTATTTTTTAAAGGAATCCAGTGGTACCAAAATCTGTCAAAACACTGGATTTCATACCATTTGCCCACTTTCCTAAAATTGTAAAGTGGAAGTTCCTTCCACCTGCCCCAAGTCTTAGCCGAAATTAGACTATGGAGAAGGAAGCAAGGGAGGTGTTATAAATCACTGCTCTGTCAAGTCCAAGTCAAAACGCAAACATGTAAATCGCTCTGAGGCTAAAAAAGATTCCTCCCAAGGCCAAAGAAAGAATGTTTGTTTACACCTTTGTAAATAAAGTTCTGTCAAGCTGGGAGGAAAATATACTCGTATTCACAGGGGTAGCCAGGGAGCCAGTCTTATGAATCTCCAGTGTAATCTATTTCCACACAAAGGACATTCTCACCAGCTTCCTCCTGGGACAGTAAATAATCACTAATCATCCCAGATGGTGTGAATGCAAACTTATCACTGACAGATAATAAATCAGGGCATTCTGATATGTGCCATGCTATAGTTCCAGTGATTTCACACCGATGGGACATTCAAACTGCTAAGTAGCATAATTAGTTACAGATAATTCCAAGACATTAATCATACTTGGGATAAGTCCTTGAAACAAACATTGAAAATGTTTTTTATGTTTTTTTATCATATATAGTACCAAATGCCAGAGAGGGACTAATTTGCTATTGGGCTTGTAAGCATGCAGGCATTTAACATGAACAGCATTTTTTTATCCCCAGAATTGATATTCCATCACACAGTTTATGAAACAAAATACCCTTCCACAACCACCTTGTCAATTTCTCAAAGCTCTGCTCCAACAAGACATTTAATTTTATATTCAAGAGACTTTGAATTTGATTCGACTATTTCTTTGAAAAAAAAATGCAACTGTCCATTTATGAAGAAATGCACTGCCCACCTCAGGAACAATTGTGAAGCCAGTCACTTTTCTTTCAGGATCCATCTTCTTAGTGTTTACTCCAACATTTTAGCTTACTTGCACTAAACGTGTCCTGCCAAACTTCTGGCAGTGTTTTAACCTAATGCCCCATTCAGGCCCACTTACTCTGAAATGGAGTTCTGATTATTCATTCTCCTAGTCTCCCTTCAAAACTTACTCCTCCTGTCTAGATCTTCACAGCCACCCTCTGGAACCGAGCCATACCCAAGTATTAACAAGTGGGAACAATTTAATGAAAGCTATCCTCCTTACTATTACAGTTGCATTTTAAGCTATTAGGCTTGAAAATGAGGAGAGTTTGGGATGTGTTATCTTGGTCTATGGGAACCCCACAAATCAGGATAAATGAGCAACTAGCTTATGTCTACAGATGGTCACAAGTTAATAGGCCAGCCCAGTGTTTGGGAGCTACCCCAGGAGTTGTTTCAAGGCTTCAAAAGCACTACGTGTGGAGAATGCCATAGAGCTCTTCGACATGTTACTTCTAGATGATCCATAAACTGTCTACCAACCAAAATTCTAAATCTACTCTTCCACATTATGTATGCATTATGAAAGCATTATGTATGCTTTCATATAACTTACAGCGTTTCTCTAAGTCAGAACATTTTCACTTTTAGGAAATTAAATCTGTTGATCTGCTCACTTTTTCTTTTAGCAATGGTATTTTATTTTTTTTTTTAATTTTTTTTTTAATGTTTTTATTTATTTTTGAGACAGAGAGAGACAGAGCATGAACGGGGGAGGGTCAGAGAGAGAGGGAGACACAGAATCGGAAGCAGGCTCCAGGCTCTGAGCCATCAGCCCAGAGCCCGACGCGGGGCTCGAACTCACGGACCGCGAGATCGTGACCTGGCTGAAGTCGGACGCTTAACCGACTGCGCCACCCAGGCGCCCCAGCAATGGTATTTTAGACAACTCTTGTCAAAGTCTTTCCCTCCCATAAATTAATGGAAATATTCCCCTGATTTATTTTCTAGTCATTTTACTTTTTACATAATATTTAAATCTTCAATTTATCCAGAGTGTATTGTGGCTGTGGCCTGAGCCCATTTCCAAATGGGTAGTATGCTGTCCTAATGACATTAATTTATAAAGTCAACTCTTCGTTCCAAATTCCCATCAATAAAATATACAGTAAATCAATTAAAACATACCTATATGATGGAATGTATAGTTCTTTAGAAGAAAGTGACTCTATACGTAATAATGGCAACAATGTACAGATTGAACAGTTACAAGAAGAGCACACTGAAGTCTGTATGATATGACCCCAATAAAAATAAGTCTCTGGATATAACATACACACATTTGTATAAACATTGAAAAATTCTAAAGACATATAGATCAAACTGTTCGTGACTCATCTAAGGATCAGGATTGGTGATGGAGGAGAGTCTTCTTCTAACTCTTTATACTTATGTAATTTTTAAAAAATTGATAGTAAGTATATACATTCTTTGCATTTTAACACAAGTCTTTTTAACCAAAACAACTCCTTAATGTTAACGAGTGGTATAAACAAAACATACCTTCCAAATGCATACAATGCATACAAAATGTATTTGCTAAGAACCTCCTCTCTTTTTCCGGGATTGTGTCTTGAACAAGAAATTCACTTTTATTGAGTTTAGCTTCAGAAGTTTGGGAGTTGCTACTGCAGTTGTCCCTATAATGATTATTTAACATAGTACTTTAGGAAAGCAACATATGCATACAAAAAATTAAGAGATCAAAGCAGTTCCACACTCCTGATACTAAGGACTGTAGGAATCAGATTAGGAAGAAATCCCCAGAAGAGTTTTGTAAAAAGGATGGGACAGAGCTGGCTAAGTTTTGGTGACATGTGGAGGAAGTGTGTGAGTACAGTGCAGAATCAGGAAAGCAAACATTAAATAGAGGAGTCTCCTTGGAGAATGTTTTTATTAAGAAGCAGTCGAGTTAATTCTGAAATGTAAGTTAGAACTTAATTACAGAAAATCCTCAGCGTCAGCCCAAGGGTTGCGAACTTCGTCATGCAGAACCAGTATGACAAATAGGTATTATTTCTCATGTAAATGCCAATTGCTAGGGAGGGCTGCCTCTCACTGAGGTTGAGAAAGACTCTCAAGTTAGACCTCAGTATCATTTAGACATACCTTCGTGATCAATTAGCAGCGTGACACGTGGGCTACTGCAGAAGGCACTGTTCTGTGCTGGAAACACGCAAACCCTGCTAGAGGCCAAGCGGCTTTTCGATGTGGAGAAATAGATCTGACAGTGTTTCCAAAAACATCAACAGGACCTAATGTTAGTGAGACAAGGAAGAGAGTAAGCAGAACAGGACTTGGAGAGGCCGGAGGGAAAGGAGGCATCAACAGTGAGCCTAAGGTTTTGAGCCTTGAGTCCTAGAATGCTGGCCGCATTTTCAAAAATCAATAATTCATACAAGAGTTCATTTTCAGGGAGAAGGTAATGAATTCCTATTTTTTGAGCCAGTGGGCATGTGAAAATGTCTTGTAGGAAGTTTGGGGTATGATACTGAAAATGGCGAATAAAGAAAAAAGGAAGCCCTTTTTTCCTTTCCTCTTTAAGGAGGCATATTGCTGGAAGAAAAAAAAAAAATCATGACCTACTTACAAATCATCCCAAATGTGAGTTCCAGGAAGGGGATGGTTTAACAATCCACTGGGGAGAATAAAATAAGTTGTACATTTCTCCCCCTCAAAAAAAGATGCTTTAAATAATCACAGTTTTGCAACGCATTGCTAGTTCTTTATAAACTTCACTACAAAACTTAAAAATAAAGCATTCTTGGAGCACCTGGGTGGCTGTCGGTTGAGCGTTTGACTTCAGCTCAGGTCATGATCTCACACAGTTCATGGGTTCAAGCCCCACGTGGGGCTCTGTGCTGACAGCTCAGAGCCTGAAGCCTGCTTCAGACTCTGTGTCTCTGTCTCTCTCTCTGCCCTCTCTGGCTCGCGCTCTCTCAAAAATAAAATAAAACATTAAAAAAAAACCAAAAATTAAAAATAAATAAAGTGTTCTCTAACTTTTGAAGTTCATACCACTTACAAGTTTAACCTGACTTCCTTTTGATCAAACTGAAACTTGAGCTCCATCTTAAGTCTACATTTGGAAGAAAAATTTGCCGGAAAATCTATCTGTCACCAGACTATATGAACGTACCACGCATGGCACACGGTACAATTCACAGTCCTTCCCTAATTGCTTGTTCGAGCTTCACAACTCTCCTGTGAGGGGATAAGGCTGGAGTTACAACCTCCACTACACGGATGGATTGAGACGGTACCCAGAGAGGTGCTATGGTTTACCTGAAGCGCACACACTAAGTTAGTGATGGAATCAAGGAAAGAATTGAGGTTCCCCAAATCCAAATCCAGTGTTGTTTACAGAACATCAGACTCTCCACCATATTAAAATATTTGGTTTCGTAGGGGTCTTTTAAAATGTCATACTTTCTTATTTTTAATAAATGGCATGGTAGTGGGTTCCTTTTCTAGTTTTTCTATTAATTTGTGTTTACTTGCCCCTGACAGAACAAGGTTATACCCTTTATGAAAGTTTGATGCATCGTCTATAATGCTCTCAAAGATTTACGATCTCACACAATATTTTACTACTGCCATTAAAAACAAGTGGTGAGATAAAGTGGTTTCAATTACACAATAAAAGGGTTGCCCTATTTCAAAGGCAAACTAAATTCAAAATGCTTGAAATAATTGAGTTACTGTTTTTTCTTCTGTTCCAAAGTATTCTAACACAATGAGAATGAATGAACTTTGTTTCTATTGTTTATAGCCAACAAATGCCACATATACTGGGAAAATAACTCGTCACCAAGGCATGTTTTTTCTTTTTACCATTATACCACTGCTCCCTTGAGCTCGCTTGCTCGCTCGCGCTCTCTCTCTCTCTCTCTCTCTCTCTCAGGCACATGTGGCAATCTCCAAAGGCTACTGAATCTCCTACATGTTTTTTAAGCGGTATGTTTTCCTCATATCATAGGATAAGGTTTCTTTAGAAACTCTTGTACTTTATCTGACAGGATGTGACCCAAGGTGAAGGATAGAAAAGCTGATTGAAATTATACACCTTCGAGAGTTCCAGAAGATTGACACCTATTTTCAGATTTGTTTACTGTCAACTTTGAGAAATAAAATGTTTCCATTTTACACTGGGGTTAAAAATGTCATCTACAAGGGCTAAATCCATTTTATATGTGCCTTCTAGGATTAATTGTAGCTCCTAACATAGTCCTAAACCTACAGTGACAAGTCAATAAGTATTTACTTGCCCTAATTAAAAATAATATTATACAGTTTTTGGGTGGTAGCATACTCCACCGGCTGTGAATGCAGCTGTATGAGCATGGTAAATCGCCTAAAGAAACAGCCCCAAATCTCTGCCCTTCATGCACACCCTATGCAATGTGCTTCAGAAGCTTCTACACTCCAAAAGTGTTGTCTATTTCCCTATCCTTTGAATCCAGGCTGCCCCTGTGACTTGACTTAGCTAATAGAATGGGGCAGAAATGGCACTGCTAGTTCTGAGGCTGGGCCTTGCTCTCCTGAAACCTGTCACCATCTGAGCAAGCCTGGGCTGTCCTGACAGGGGATGACAGACCTCATGGTGCAGAGACAAGCTATACCAGCTGAGGTCACCCCAGACCAGCCAACAAGCTCCCAGCTGACCTAAGGGCTAAAGTCCAGACACATGAGAAAACTTAGGTGAGACCAGCCCAAATGGCCGACGCACAAAATCACCAACTACAAAAATGGTTACTGTTTTAAGCTCCCAAGTTTTGTGGTGGTTTGTGTCACAGCAAAAACGAATTAATGCATGGGAGAAAGAGTAGCATAGGAGAAATCCCATATTCCTGTCTGGAAAAGAGCTTCTGCCAAGAATTTCACATTTTTGGAAAGTCTCAACAGAGCAAACTTCCACCCCTCTCTGTATCCCTTATTCTTCCCAAGAGAACAGGCCTGGCTAGCTTAATTGATCAAAGCTTGACATTTGTTGGCCATTTTCTGACAATGGAAATAAGAAGATGAAAGGTGGCAGGTCTGTGCTCTTGCTCTCATGAACTTCTTCTCAAGTGAAACAAGCGGTCTTCACTCTTCTCCCTAATTCTTTATGAAGGACCCTTCAGTGTTCATGGGTAAAGGAGGGGGCCACCATGGGCATTCACCATCCTGCTGGTTATGGTGTGTGAAACAGGCCTAGAGGCCCTTCCCAATGGCCTGTGAAACTGCTCTATAGATCAAGACCTCTTCACATGTAAGTCCAGATTCATAGGGAGAGTAGTAGTGACCACTCAACTTCAGATTCAAACTGCATTAGCCAACACACAACAGCAGTCAGATGCCATGTCTGTTCTCACCAATAGAACCTCAGGAGGAGAAGGGACAGGTATCCTTCTCAACAACAGCCAGTAGCTGTGAATATTGACTTCAAAATCTTAAATGTACAGTGAGATAGAATTTTTCCCTTAGATTTTCTAGATCATAATTCCACTATTTTTCATCCCAATCTTCACGGGATTATTATTAGAAGGTAGCCCTAATTCTTTTATATTCAATTTTTCTATAAACTGTCTAAGTAAGAACCACATATAAACTTTGTAACACTATTGTGGCGCTTTTTTATGTTAAGAGGAGAAAGGACTTTGATCAAACAACAAATCTTTTCCAATTGTCAGGTTTTCCACTCTATTTTAAAACTCTGCACTTTGGTACTATAACTGGATCATGTTTTCCAAGAAAGAGAATAGGATATGAAATGAGGTAATGGAGAACTCAATTTAGCATGTTAAAAATGTCTGCTTCACACAGAAGCACATGTGCACACATACACAGCCATAGAGAGCTCTTTTGCAAGGTGTATTAATGAACGGTACAAAAATCAAACCTTACATATTTTTGTTTCCCTTTCCAAAACACTGAAGGATTATATGATGTAAAGAAATGTGACAAAAACTGTACCGAATAATCAAGACAACTATCAAAAAAAAAAAAAAAAAAAAGACTGGATTCCCACTCCAGTTCAAAACTGTGTATTTTCTACTTCCCAAGAAATCCCACTTTTGGTTTTTAATACCTCTATGCCTACGGAATCAAGAAGAGCCATGAGACCTGTCTTTTAAGAAAGTGTTTGCATTGGGACACCTGGGTGGCTCAGTGAGTTGAGCGCCCAACTTCTCTCAGGCCATGATCCCCCAGTTTGTGGGTTCGAACTCCACATCAGGCTCTGTGCTGACAGCTCAGAGCCTGGAGCCTGCTTCGGATTCTGTGTCCCCCTTTCTCTGTCCCTCACCCACTCATACACTGTCTCTCACTCACTCTCTCTCAAAAATAAACATTAAAAAAACCAAAGTATTTGCATTTCCAAAACCACCTGATGCATATCTACTTCTATCTACTGTTTAAGTTTTTAGTTTTATTTAAAGTTTATTTATTTATTATTTTTTTTTTTTTGAGAGACAGCATGCGTACAAGTGAAGGAGGGGCAAAGAAAAAGGGAGAGAGAAAATCCCAAGCCAGCTCCACCCTGTCAGCATGGAGCCAGACTCGGGGCTCAAACTCACAAACCATGAGATCACGACCAGGGCCAAAATCAACAATCATGGGATGAGCACTGGGTGTTGTATGGAAGCAATTTGACAATAAATTATTTTTTTAAAAAAATCAACAATCAGATGCTTAACTGACTGAGCCACTCAGATGTCCCTAAGTTTTTTAGTATTGCCAAGTCTACTCAGGTTTTTATTTCTCCCTCAATTTTAGTTTAATTTTTTAAAAATCATTTTATGTAATATACAAATTTATTGGCATAAAGTAATTCAAGTATACTTTTACTATCAATTTTATAATTATCTTTTTTTCTACCTCCAATATGACTGATTTATATATTTTTCTTTTTGCTATTGATTTTGGTTGAAGTTTTCTGTTAGTCTATTCAAAGAACTTTGTGTTTTTTGTTTGTCCCTAATGTGTTTTCTCTTTCATTAAATTATATAATAATCCATACATGATTTCCTTCATTCCACTTCCTGTAAGATTCTTTTTAAAATCTCCAATTGTCCTTGGATGCTTATTAGCTCATTGATTCTCAGCCTTTCTTCTTTTTCTAATGTAAGGATTTAAGGTTATAAATGTCCTTATTATCTATTCAGCCGCATCCCATATATTTTGATGTATTCAACTTTTATACTTTATTTTTTAGTATTTATAAATTTTACACAAAATTCTTTTTTTAATCCATTAATGATTTAGAAGAGTATTTAAGTTTTTGAAATATAAGGAAAGTTTTTTAAAATTACCATCTTTTAATCAATTCTCAATGGCATTGGAGTCAGGGTTGCTTTATGGATTAGTAGGTAGTCATATTTTATTTAAATTGTATTCTGCAGGATTATATTCTACAATTATTCAGTGGATTTTATATATGTCTTAGATTAAGAGTCTATTGTTTTGTTAAAAATTCTCCATTGTTAACAATTTTTGTCTGGTTTATCAATTACTCAGAGTTGTATTTGTCAATTTGTGAAATTTTCATTGCATTTCTACCCACTTTTGCTATATTGAGGCCATGTTGTTAATTGCATATATTTAGACTTGTTACATGTTCCTGGTGAACTGAACCTTTTATGTGAGGACATTCTTCACTTAAGGCTTTTTATTTCAAAGTCTTTGATATTTATATACTTTAAAATGATTTTGGCTTATTTATGTCTTATAATAGGTCAGGTAGACATGCATGCTATGGAAATAAAACAGTCTAAGAGAAAAGAAACTTAAGGAGAGATGCTGTGGTAAGTCTTCCCGCTGAATTTTGAGCAGAGATCTGAACGAGGTGAGGACAGATGCCACGTGACTCTCTGGGAATACAGAGTTTCCAGCAGAGAGAACAGTATAGACAACTGCTGGAACATGCTAGGTATGCGTGCACACCAGCAAGGAGGGCAGCATGGATTTAGAGCAAAGAGCAAAGCAGGGTGTTTACAGATGATAAGAGAAGGGAAAGGGGCTACGTCAAGTATGGACTTGTAGGCTACAGAAGGATTTGGAAACGTATTCTGAATAAGAGAAAGCAACTAGAGGGTTCTGAGCAAAGAACAAACATGACCTGACTCACAATTTTATATTATCAAAGTGACTGCCATGTTTAGAAAAGATTATGGGGCTGGAGTAAACCATGGCCAAGGGTAGAAGCAAATAAACTAGTTGGGAGATTTCTGAAATAATTCAAATGTCAGATAATGGTAGTTTAGATCAGTGCAGCAGCAGTGGAGAAGATGAGAGATCGTCTAATCTGGGGGTGTATTTGGAAAGTTAGAACTGGCTAGACTTGCTGATGGATTGATACAGAGTACAAGAGCCAGAGCAATCAATCCTGTATGCTTGATATGAACAATGAACACATGTGGTTGACCTTTACAAAAAGGAGGAGAATTAGAAGAGGAGCTGGTTCAAGTAAGGGATATCAACGAATTTGTTTAATTACCTGCTGAGTCTGAGATGCTTATTACTCATCCAGGTATAGATGTCTGGTTGGCAATGGAGTTCAGCCTAGATGCAGTCTACAGAGATAACGTGGGAGTCATCACATAGAGAGCCAGTCTTTAGAGCTATGAAATGCAGTCAGAGCACCCAGGGAGTGCATGAAGACAGAGAAAAGAAGAGATCTAACGATGGAGCTCTAGGGCACTTCAATGTTTAAAAGTAGGAAGATGAAAAGAACACAAAGGCAAGTGAGAGAGAGCCATGTCCTGCAGGCCAAGGAGATAAAGTGATTTAAGAAAGAGAAACTCCACTGCATCCGAACATAAATGACAGGTCAAGTGAGATGTGAAGTGATAATGTTTAATTCCAGGGCTGGCCATGTGAACATCCCTCCGGGAACTTGAACCAAGTCATCGCAGAAGAGTAGTTAGGGCTGAATGCCACAATGGAACGTGTTCAAGTGAGAATGAGATGAGAAAGCAAAGACACAAAGTAGAGACAACTCAAGTGTTGAGTTGTTTTGTAAAGGAATTTTTAAAAATGGGGAGCAATCAAGATATTTTGGTTTGGGGGTTTTTTGAAGATGGAAGACATTAGAGCATGCTATTGGTAATACTGGGGAAACTGATCATGCAAAAGAAAAGACAACTTCAGGTATGAAGTCCTTCTGTTTCTGAGGTCAAACTTTTTCTGTAAAGGCCAAATAGCAAGTGTATTAGGCTTTCTGGGCCATGCTACTCAGCTCTGTCCTTGTAACCCACGGCAATAGCCGTACAAAGAAGGCAAACCCATGAGCATGGATGTATTCCAACCCCACTTTATTTTCATTAACAGGAAGCCAGCTCAAATTGGCAGTAGTTTACCGACCCCTGTTCTGCTCGATAAATATTTTCTGAATCAGAATTAAATTCTTTTGAGTAAATGGAAAATTGTATACTATATAATAATATACTAGATGGAACTGAATCTCTGTTTTATAGGAAGCTTCTAGATTAACGACTTGTTACCCTACAGGGACATTCCTAGATCTGGACCACATCATTTTCTCATTCCCATTCTCTTTAATTGTCCTCAGTATCTATTAGAAAGATAACAAAAACCCAAAAGATTACCAATAGCTGAGAAAAATACTATTTTTGACAATAGAAAACTAAAGATGTCAATTAAGCAGGATACCAGGGCTGGAACTAACATTGTCAAGTAAAACTTAGGGGGAAAAAAATCACAATTTCAGTAGACCTAACATAGAAATCCATATACACTATACACAACAGTCTCAGTTGACTATAATTTAAGCTCCTTATCACTCAAAAGAGTGACTTAACTTCCTTAACAGCTAACATTCCCAATTACACCCTACTTTGACAAACATCTAGCATCCAGACCAAGGGAGAGAATTGTTCCAATTGGAGACTTACACACTATTACAGGGATTACATTTTAAGTGAGGGATCTGATCAGTTAGAGATCATTCAGAGTTGAGTAGGGCGAGGAGGGGGAGAGGTCAGAAAACCTTTTTATGTGAGGAACAGTTGAAGCATTTAGTGACACTATGAAAAAGAGAATATTTAGGATAGACATGAGTAATATCTCTAAACACTTGAAGAATGATTATATGAAAGGGAGAATAAAAAACCATTGGTTACATGGGGCACCTGGGTGGCTCAGTTGGTTAAGTGTCCAACTTTGGCTCAGGTCATGATACCGTGGTTAGTGAGTTTGAGCCCCGCTTTGGGCTCTGTGCTGAAAGCGCAGAGCCCGGAGCCTGCTTCAGAATCTGTCTCCTTCTCTCTCTGCCCCTCCTCTGCTCATGTGCGCATTCGCACGTGCTCGCACACTCTCTCTCTCTCTCTCTCTCTCTCTCTCTCTCTCTCTCAAAAAAACACAAAAAAACAAAAAAACTTAAGAAAAAAAAAACATCGGTTAGAGGATATCCTTCATCTAAACAACCTAAGGAAGACTTTTCTGAAATTATATCAGACCTGTTTATACATGCTGCCAAGTGAGGTGAAGAACTCTTGAAAAGTAATCAAGCAGAGAATACATGTTGTTTTACTCACAATATTCACGTCTTTACTTTCTCAACAGTAGAAGAGAAACAGAGGGGAGGGGAAATGGGGAAATGTTGGTTAAAGGGTACAAACTTGCAGTTACAAGACAAGTGAATTCTGGGGATCTAATGCATAGCATGGTAGCTGTAGCTAATGATACTGTATTGTATACTTACACTTTGCTAAGAGACTAGAATTTAAGTGTGCTCACCCCACATACATAAACTAATAAAACCATAACAACATGAGGTGATAGTTGTGTTCATAAGCCTGGGGGTAGTAATCATTTCACAGCATCTGCAAATCTATTATTTTTATTTGTCAATGATTTCTCAAGAAAGCTGAAAAAAATTTATCACATGATGTTTAAGTGTTAATTCAAATAATGTATGTAAAGTCCTCTGCATAGTCTCTGACATGTAATAGGTGCTCAATAAATGTTTATGTGATTAATATAAAAAACAAGAACAGGTGTGCTCTACCCTCTGAAGACAATTTTCTAATTAATTTGCAGCCCCACTTCCACCCTTTTTTTTAAACAGGACTCCAAAAAGGTTAGGATAAATTTAGGCATACCCTAGGAAATAACCGAACCATGGAAAATAAAGCATCATTTTTTTTTTTTTGTCATTAAAAAAGCTCTTCCATCATGACTCTGTTCTGCCCGTTTTATAGATCTTTCTGGAATACTCCACTGGCTAGGGCTCTGCCTGGGCTGTCAGCCGTAGGGTTCAGCAATACAACCACCAAGCCATCATTTTTCCAACTCATTAGACCATATCATTTGAGCTGTTGCCACTACAGCCTTCATAGCTCAGGGCATAAATATGTCTGAGCCTAAGTTTGGGAACTTAGAGTGTATCCTTCATTTTGTTTATTTTTATTTTATAACCTAGTTAATAAGAACACTCTCTCAAAGCTTAGATTATGAGTCTTAATGTTTTTGCTTATGAGACTATCTTAAGAGAGGTGGGAGCACCATCTTCTTGGCGTTTCTCCATTACAGAAAAGGGCAGGTCACGCATTGCTGGGAGCCTACGGTGGCTCTGAAATGTTCTGTCAAGCACACAGAATGCCAGGCTTTGACTGTATGAACATCACAGAAAAGCAAAGCTTCAGTGCACTCTGTTTGGCATTTTCACATTCCAGGTGCTTTTCTGACCATTTTATTTAATGGGTGAATTTTATAACCAGATGCGATTTTAAGGGCAGTTTCTTGAGAGGTATGCTTAGATATTCATTTCTCACCATTATTCACTTTGTCCCTGGAACCACACTGCCTAAAAATTGAGTTAGATTTGTTGGCATACCTCTGACCACTTATTTTTCAGGTGCACTATTATAAAATAATACGGACCACACAAATGTAACTAACAATTGTATGGTATTTTATCATTGATTAAGTGCTTTCATGTACCTCATCTCATGGAAAATCCCAGAGGTGGGAGCTTATGAAACAAATACTATTTAAAAAGCATTAGCTGGGAGCCCCCACAACTGAAGTTTGTTTAGGGCATTTTAGGGACAAGCCAGGGAGCTGCGACCTGTACTAGCCACCACAATGATTCACATTAAACAGCACATAGAAGACAAATGTGACTCGACAGACTCCAAGTGAATACAAGTTGTTATTTTATGCATGTCAGACACATGTCCCAGCTGCATTAGTTCCCTAGGTCTGCTGTACCAAAGTACCACAAACTCGGTGGCTTCAAACAACAGAAATGTATTCTCTCACAGTTGTGGAGTCTAGAAGTCTGAAGAGGAGGGGTTGGCAATGTAGGTTCCTTCTGGAGGCTCTGAGAGTTCATCTGTTACAAGCCTCTCTCTTAGCTGCTGATGGTTTAGCATTTCTTGCCTTACAGATTAACCATTCCAGTCTCTGCCCCTCGATTCACATGACATTCTCTCCTGGGTCTCTGGGTCTTTGTTTGCTCTTCTTTTAAGGACCCAAGTCATACCAGATGGATTCGGGTCCACTCTTATCAAGTGTGACCTCATCTTCACGTGATTAAACCCACAAAGACCACATTTCTTAATAATCTCACATTCACTGATGCCACAGTTTGAAACTTCACAATTCTTTCAGGGGGGACACAGTTCAATCCACAACACCAGTCTTACCAATGATGACAATGGTTCATTTCTCCTTTTGTATTTCAAGTGTGATAATCCCTACTTGCCACAGACCTACTTCTTGTGACTGTGCCTCAAGTGCCCCTCACGTGCCCCTGTATACAATGTGGTATACAATACCCCAGAAAGAGCCCTCCCTTTCCTTCTGGCCTTCCCATCCTGTGACTGTTTGGCTACATCGGCTTCTGATGAGCTTTGTGAGAAAACCACTCTGCCTCAGACAGCTACACATGCTGCCGATTGCTACCAATTCCCCCTGTATCTTCAGGTTCGGGGATATTATTGACGGGACCTTGGGCTTCAACCACAAATGAAGACACAAGATTGGCAAGCAGGGTTTAACTCCCCATGTCCAAGGGAACTGGATTTACAGCACTGAAATTGCACCTTCTCTCTTTATGTCATGGAGTCTAAGCCCATTTAAAGCCCTTTATATACCAGAACAATAACCCACCACCTTTCCTATGCCAGGACAAACCTTTTTTCAGAGGGACACTGCAAAAATCAGTTGCCCTCAGGAGAAGCCACCACTCCTCATCAGTATGTAATCTCCAACAAAATCTCAACAATCAGAAATCCAACGGCCATTTTGTGATTGAGATTGTGAGTTGACAATACAACATACCAAGGAAAAGGAGAAGAAAGTAACAGAATAACTATTTTGTTGGCTGTGGAAGTAAGCTTAGTAATAAAATGTTTGCCCAAGCTTTCACTGCAGATAAAGGTAGCCAATAAGATGTAGAGAGAGGTCTTTTAGCAGGGCTGCTGTACAATGTCTTCACAGATGTCCTACTCAGCTCCTTTGTCTTGCCTGGAATATATAGCTGGAGCTGGAGCTGCAGCAGCCATCTTTGCACTATGAGGTGACCTTAAAAATGAGCGCTGCACATTAAGGATGGCAAAGTAAAAAAACAGAAAAAAAAAAAACGGATATCTATCAGTGCCATTGTAGAGCCTCCAAAACAGCCTTGGCGTTCATTTGCATTGCCCCCCACCCAGGGGACATTTAACTTTGCTAACAGTTAGCAATGTTTTGAAAGCCACAACTTGAGGTGGATGGCATTAATGGCATCTCGCAAGTAGCAGTCAAGGATGAGGCTAAACACTCTCTAGTACATGGTACAGCCCCCAAAACAAAGAATCATCAGGCTCAAAATATCATTAATTCTGAGGTTGAGATGTTTGGCACTTAAGGATAAGAACCTCTGTTCCTTCAAGACTATGTTATTAACAGTCAGATTTAATCGCTTGTACACACTGGAACAATTCCCAAAAATCAAGGTTTTTTTCATATTTTTTACTGCTATGTTGTCACATGTAAGAACTACAGTGAATGTGAAACAAAACGTTTGAATTATGAGACTCAGCCTTCATCTAAACTTAGTATTTCCACTACCACAAACAAACAATAATTGTGAACACTTTAAGACACTGCCAGACAACGGATCACTAATAGAGGTGTTGCATCATTGCTGAGTTAAAATCAATAGGATCGTTTCCTAAGAAATTGAAACATAGAATACCATACAACCCAGCACTTCCACTCCTAGGCATACACTACAAAAACTGTACACAGGTACTTAAATAAACACTTGTACATGGATGTTCATAGCAGCACTGTTCACAACAACTGAAAGGTGCAAACAACCTGAACGTCCATCAACAGATGAAGGGATAAACAAAATGTGAAACATACAACCAGTGGGATATTATTCAGCCATAAAAAGGGATGACGTATGGACACATGCCATAAAATAGATAAACCTCAAAAACATTATGCTAAAGTGACAGAGGCAGACACAGAAGGTCATGTATTTCACAGTTCCATCTGTATGAAATGTCTAGAACAGGCAAATCCATACAGACAGAAAGCACTTCAGTGTTTGCTAAGGGCCAGGGGGAGGGGGAGGGGGAGGAACTGGTTGATACACAGTCACCTTTTAGGGTAATAAAAATGCACTAGTATGAGATAGAGAAGATAGCTGCACACTGCTAATATACTAAATGGCACTGAACTGTATACTTTTAAATAATTAAGATGCTAATGTTTATGTTATGTGTATTTTACCACAGTTTTTAAAAAGCAGTAGACTAATCCTGGTGGTCTCTGTTCATAAATTGTTATTTGGGACCCACCAAATTTCCTGAGGGACCAGAGTCTTTGCCTAGAAATTAGATGGACTGAGGGGGGAATTCAGAATCATAGCATTTCTACTTGACAGAAGCATAAGGTCTAGGATATCAATTCTTTGTAAATTGCAAACAACCAATACCCAACCCTTCTACCATCACTACTTCTTCTCTGAACGGTTGATTGGAAAAGGGGGAAAATGGTGAGGTGGAAATTTTGAACTGAAAAGTATTAGCAGCTCCATCTCTGCTTAGAGACTAGGTGAGGAACCCAAATCAGATTCCAGCAGCATCTTCTATGAGGGTCTTCGAAAATTTAAGAGAATTATACCATAACTTGGGGGCGGATTAAGGTCACCTCAGTCTAAAATGTGCTTTGTATCCCTCCAGTGAAATTCCTTCATATTATAAGAGCTCTATTTAAAGGTTCTGTTGAGCACATTTCAGAAATCTATGAATAAGCTAGGTTTGCATGTCAATCTATTTGAAACTAGAATTAAATTCACTTTTCCAACAGCTTTTTTTCCCCCAACTAGATTGTTGGTGGAACTCTCAATTTGAACTGAAGTAGGGAAATCGCATAAACCTTCTAACTTCTTTTTTAGCTATTTATGGATAAGGAATCATGGTAGCATGTTAATTTCCTCCAATCCTCCAACAAAAAAAAGGGCCCATCTTGACCTCAGAATTTAATAACTGATTTATGTTTCTTTCTTTTCAGAATATGAGTTCAAACAGGAACACCTTACATTTTGATCCTTTTTTTTTTCCTGCCTCCACACAATGACTGTTTACAGCTACATTCACACAGCAGCAATTAATGATAGCAATACTCATGTGAATTTATTAAGGCAAATTTTAGTTTTTAAACTAAGCCACATATATCATGCACTTGAGCAAATACAGCTATTATCCATGATTCTTAGAACTTAAGGATTAATTGGACATACCAGAAAATTTTAATATACACCTCTAAACTTAAAAGTGTTTTACCTTTACCAAACTACAGTATGAGTTGAAACTAAATGAGTCAGCAATTAGTTTCTTTGATAAAGTTTAAAAACTAAAGAACAAATGTTTTTTTTTTTAATTTTTTTTCAACGTTTATTTATTTTTGGGACAGAGAGACAGAGCATGAACGGGGGAGGGGCAGAGAGAGAGGGAGACACAGAATCGGAAACAGGCTCCAGGCTCTGAGCCATCAGCCCAGAGCCCGACGCGGGGCTCGAACTCCCGGACCGCGAGATCGTGACCTGGCTGAAGTCGGACGCTTAACCGGCTTCGCCACCCAGGCGCCCCAAGAACAAATGTTTAAACTAAGTCTTAGTTTTTACTGCCCAATCCTTTGAAAATTCCTTGTAAATAACTCCCAATTCAATCTGTTAGCACTCAACCACTCACCCCTGATCATGCTGTACCCTTCCTAAATTACGCCAACCATGTGAAACCAGATCCAGGTTTTATAAATTGTGGTTATAAAATTGGTCACCTTTATTTGAACACCAAGACTTTTCATGGCTCTAAGTTGTTTAAGGGAAGTAGATGTATGTGTTGCTCTGGTGTTGAAGGTTTAGTACGTGAATAGCTGGCAGTTAATAGAGGTAAAGTTATAAAATCAATGGTATGCCAATAATGTATGAATAATGTTGTACCAGATGTTGTCAGGATCCCATCCACATCAGTTCCTGAAGGCAGACTTGCAACTGCAAACACTTACATGTCTTTACCTGAAGGCTTTTTCTGGCCTCCAAAGCCCACTCTTAGCACATGGAGGAAGTTATAAGTTTCAAAGAATTAGCGCCCCACCAGGAAAAGCCCTCCAACACTGACTTGTCAGAACTCAGTGTATAAATACCCCTACTCTCTTGCCTCTCAAGTGGCCTGAGATGGGGTCATGTTCTATGCTGCTAATCTCACACACACACACACACACACACACACACACACACACACACACACACGACTGCCAGAATAAAGTCCATATTCCCTGGTCTCCCCTGTAGGTAAGTGTGGTTATGTCACAAATTATCAAATTTTTCTTTTCTTTCCTTCCTACAAGCAGTAACGTGGAAGTTCCAGAACCAAGCTTCAACCATCTATGTGAGGACCATGTTTTAGGAAACTGAAGAGCAATGTCATGCAGGGTCCCCGAATGATGAGGTAGAATAAGAATGCCCGACCACTGTGTTTTGCTCTCTCTCTTATAGCCATTTTCTTTTATCCTACAACAGTATTCAACTAAGAGCAGAAGAAATCTTCATCCACATGGTAGTACGTCAGGATATGACATCACTACAGGGTCAACCTCTAAGCAAATGCCACATCTATACAATGTTGCCATCGGCTCGCAGACCCCAATCTCTCACTGTCACCACATTTTCACTTGTCAGTAGTCTCCTCTGTTTTCTCCAACTCTCTTGAACTTTGACATGCTGAGGAAATCATGAAGCCCCTTTCAGAAACCGTAGCCAGAAAGTACAGATCTCAGGCTTGCTTAAAATCCCTCAAGGAATTAAGAATGAGTAAGAGGACA
Organism: Leopardus geoffroyi; assembly: GCF_018350155.1. Lineage (NCBI taxonomy): Eukaryota > Metazoa > Chordata > Mammalia > Carnivora > Felidae > Leopardus > Leopardus geoffroyi. Next base: position 19,484,265 of record NC_059343.1, read on the forward strand.
ATATGTAAATGTACTTCAATTTGATCAAGCAGATCTCTAATGTGCTCATAATGTCAGTTCAACCAAATTAGCCACATGCTAACACTGACATCATCTGCAATGATGTAATCTTCCCCACTGAAAGCCTGCATCTGAGTGAAAGGCTATACTCATCAAGATGGATGGGCCAAGGAGGGAAGAAGAGAAATTCATCAACAGAACTGTTTCCTAACCTAAACCAGAGGACTTTTGGTTGCTCAAAAGAACTCCAAAAGGCAGTAAGGAATGATATGTGAAATATGCAGCAAATATAGTACCCTTCTGTAAAGAAAGAATACAGTTTACAACTGTTCTATTTAGGAGTAATAGCTTTAAAAGTGATAAATTATGTAATGATCTCTCTTCCAACAGAACGAAATAACCAAAAAGTATTGGATGAAACTCCATTATTTTTAATGACTGTCAACTACGAAGTTTTTTAAAAGTTACAGTTTTTTTCCAGGACTCATCAGTATCAATCTTCACTCTCTTTATCAAACCTGTCTTTCTACTGTTACCCTATATGATTAGGTTAGGAATAAAAACAGAACATATCGGCTTACTACAACGAATATGGCATAATTGTCTGGACACACAAGCTTAGTCCCAGAACCAGCATGCTCTGGCTCATGAGGTATGAATGCTAGAGACTCAAGCTTATACTCTTGAATGGCTTTAATATTTTACTTATCCTGAAAATTAATAATTCAATTATTCAAAAAGCTCTGTGGAAGACTATTTCTAGGGCAACAGTTCTTCAACCTTGGCTACACACAATTCCCTGGGGAAATATTAATTTCCCAATGCCCAGATGACACCCTATAGTAATTAAATAAAAATTTCTATGGGTGGGTAGTAGCCAGGTGTCAGTATTTCTTTTTCATCTTTCCAGATGTTTCCAATGCACAGTGAAAGTTGAGGATCCCTCATGTAATGAAGCTCTACATTCAGTTAGCTGGATCTCCAGGGCTTCCTCATATTTCTAAAGGAATGCTTTACCCTAGGTTGGTCCAAATCAAACAACAGTGATTCTACCTTCAACTTCACCAAATAAGGAACCTATGCTTCTGAAGCAAACAACTTGCACAATTGGGAACTGTTTTTGTGCCATTAGAAAAGTCTTCTTCCTGACTTAATTTCCCTAATACCCACTTTGATTAACCCATATTTGGGAAGTCATGAGGAATAAGCTGTGTGGAAGTATACGCAACAATGAGAGGATTAGCACTGAATTATAACCGGGAAGATCGAGTACAGGGAATGTTTCAATCTGTAGAACCAGTTCCAAGTATACTCCAAACCCCTAAATCCATTTTCTTGGTGCAGCTGAATCAGAAATTCACCATCTTTCCAAACCCAGAATCCAACCTCCCTGCATCTATAGCCACATTCCTTTACATTCCTCCTGCTACTGTGCAAGCGGCAACTCCAACACTATCCATCCAAGGCCAACGCCCCCACCGTGCTTCCCGTCTCATCTCCTCACCTTCCTGAGGTCATCACTCCAGCAATGCATATCCCCTTCTCTCTCCTGTATCAAGCATTTCTCTTTCTACTATGTTATTCCCATCAGAAACAAAGACCAAAAAAAAAAAAAAATAGAGGAAAGGGATTAAGAGGTACAAACTTCCAATTGTAAAATAATTAAGTCACAGGGATGAAAGGTACAGCATAGGACATATAGTCAATAATATCGTTAATAACTTTGTATGGCAACAGATGGTAGTAACTACACTTGCTGTGGTGAGCATTTTGTAATGTACAGAACTGGTGAATCACTATGTTGTGCACCTGAAACTCATATGGTATTGTATACCAACTTACCTCAATTGAGAATAAAAATAGGGGAGCCTGGGTGGCTCAGTTGGTTGGGTGTCCGACTTCGGCCTAGGTCATAATCTCGCTGGTCCTGAGTTCTAGCCCCACGTCAGACTCTGGGCAGACAGCTTGGAGAGTGAAGCCTGTATCAGATTCTGTGTCTCCCTCTCTCTCTCTGCTCCTCCCCCACTCACACTCTGTCTCTCCCTCATAGAAATAAACATTAAAAAAAATGTTTTTAAAAAGAATAAAAATAAAATTTAAAAATAAAGCAGGGCTCTAGACTAAATCTCCAAACAATAAGAGCCAACTCATCAGTCAATAAATATTCATCAAGTTCTGACTATCCACTGGGCTCTCTGTTCAGTGCTGAAAATCCCAGAATGAAAAGGATATTTGGGTGCACTAGAAAGAACAAAGTTCCAACTTTCATGTGTACATGAGTCATCTGGGGATCTTGTCAAACATGGGTTCTGATGCAGAAGGTCTAGGGTAGGGCTTAAGACTGCACATCAAATAAGCTCCTGGATGACATGCCAATGCTGCTGCTCCACGGACCCCACTTTGAGTAACACGCGCAACTGCAATGTGAATATGCACTATGGCAAGTTCACGGTCTGTATGCCCAAGAATGAACAAAATCTACAACTCTGTGAAACGCTGGCCTCCTGTAGTCTTCATCATCTTTATCCCTTCCTTAGAAAGGGTTTTCACATTTGTTTATCTGTATACTGTCCCAGGTCACCTTTACAGAAGGTTCTAAGAATTTTATCACTTGTTCAACAACATGCCCACATAAATTCCTACAAGAAATACTTTAAGAAAGTGTAGGAAAACAAGATTTGCCAAATCCAACATTTGTAAAATCAAAAGGGAAAGGCATGCAGGCAAGATTTGGAAATAGGAAATGTGTATCAGAGCTGGAAGACAGCTGGGAAGTCAACCTGCCCATTCCCTTGTCCTTTTAGTGAGTCCATAATTCACAGTTTCCCCTTTGTCAGGAGAAGTAAAAGGCTACTTGCACTTGAAAGCAGCACTTAGAGAGAAACAGGACTTCAAATTCCCCAATACCTAGATTTTGCCATAAATGACTTTAAAGCAATTTAAACTTTTTTAAGAGTTCAAACTGTAACATTTCCATTAAAGTGGGAATTCTTAACAAAGATACACCTGTTTATATTGATCCCTCATAATCTGAAGTGAAATAAAAATGCATTCTTTGTTCTTTGCAATCTTTGTGCCTTATGAATGGGAAAATAAAACGAACAGCAAATTCTTCAGGTGTCTCAACAGCCCTTTGAGCCCATTAGATTCTAGGGTGACCAAATATCAAAGTCACTTTTAAATTCTTCCACAAAGAATGCAATAGTGACATGTTAGCCTAAGTGGAACTAGGATTCCTTATAAAGTAATCAAATGATTCATTGGATCCTTAGTGTAAAAAAACTAAAAGCCGGGGCACATGGGTGACTTAGTTGGTAAAGCGTTCAGTTCTTGACTTGGGCTCACGTCATCATCTCCTGGTTTGTGGTATGGAACCCCGCATCAAGCTCTGCACCAATAGTGGGGAGCCTGCTTGGGATTCTCTCCCTCTCTCAGCCCCTCCCCTACTCACTTGCATGTTCTCTTTCTCTCTCTCTCTCTCAAAAATAAGTATTTTTTAAAAACATAAAAGCCAGATTGAAAAGCAAAAGGAGGAGAAGGGGGAGGTGGAAGAGTCCAAGAAGAAAAAGTCCTTTACAGGAAAGAACTCTCCAAGGCTGAAGATTTTCACAGTGCTCGTGGTTGGCCAGTCCTCTTTTGACATACATACATTTCCACGCAAGTTAATATTAATTTCTGGTAACTTGCCATTACTGAAAAGAGAGGTTCTTTCCCAACCTGTGCTTATTATGCATTAGTGTGTCATGGCCAGTGTGACATGGTACAGAGTGGGTGGCCCCTGGTTCTAATTCCAGCTCTGTGACTTCCTAGATGTGTGTGGTTTGCACAGAGGAAAACTATTTAAATTCCCTAAGCTTTAATTTCCTTCTCCACCAACTAGGGATACAATGGAAATACAACTGGATTGCTCTAAAAACTAACAATTCTGTATTTAAAGTGCCTGACACTTAAACTTCTTTCAATTTGTTATTACTATTTTCTAATAAAGATGGCAAGCTTGTTTGTCACTGTAATGCCCTTTGCATCAGGTGAGCTTAAAGAATTAATGATGCTGATGACCTAAGCATTTGTCAAAGGATGCTATCTTCCTCTTGTTTCTCCACTCTTGCTGACATAAAATAGTTAGACACTAAAGCAGGCAAACAAGAGGCTTGGGGGCCCAGGTCAGCAAATAGACTTTGTTTGACTTGCACAGTACTCATTAAAAATCGTAAATTTAGTTGATGGCATTCAAAAGTCAGAAGATTTCAAATAAATGTCTAGATTAATAGCTTCTTTTGAAAAATCAGAAAAAGTGGCAACATTTCCCCAGCAACCATGCTTAGCAGTCATGGAGCTGAAAAGCTGGCCCCTTTAAGACATGACATATTCTCTCCAATTTGCCAAAATTTCTGATTCATTTCACTAATTTAAGCTAGGTAAGTGGCCCCTATTGTCATTTGCATTTGCGACCCTTACTCTATAGAGAAATATATATATTTAGACAAACTAGAAGAGATAATTAGACAACAAAATTGCTTCTTTCAAACTATGACCTCATTTTACTTGAGTTTGGACACACAGGGCCATTTGGGGGGAAATACAGCCAGGAGTATGCCTTAAGAGAAACTAAGGAATTCCAAAAACACTAAGAGAGACTTGAGTACTATTTATCAATCCAAATTATCCTCCCTGGCCCTGCACCCCTATACTTACATTCCAGGTTAGAGTGACGACTGCTTACAGAAAGAGGGAAATCCTACAGGAGCTGCAGGGCAGGTCGTCAGCTGCTCGATGCCATTAATTGCAGGAGCAACAGGAGCAATGCCCTTAGTACAGATGACACCACCCTGACGATTCCCATGGCCACCCTCGCGGCAGACACCAACAGGACCCAGGAGGGTGTGACCCCTTTGTGGGCAGCAGAGCCTTCGGTGAGCCTTGTCAGCAACAGCTTGTGACATTTCCAGCAGTCACCATATTAAAGAGAGGAAGAGGCGGGGCGCCTGGGTGGCGCAGTCGGTTAAGCGTCCGACTTCAGCCAGGTCACGATCTCGCGGTCCGGGAGTTCAAGCCCCGCGTCGGGCTCTGGGCTGATGGCTCAGAGCCTGGAGCCTGTTTCCGATTCTGTGTCTCCCTCTCTCTCTGCCCCTCCCCCGTTCATGCTCTGTCTCTCTCTGTCCCCAAAATAAAATAAACGTTGAAAAAAAAAAAAAAGAGAGAGGAAGAGGCAAAAGGCAGATGGGACAGAAGAGTCAATGGGTTTGCACTGGGTGCATACCTGAGGGGTCCTAAACCCTTCTGGAATTATTTGAGCTGAATCAGAGAGTGAGCTTCCATGTGCATGGGGGGAAGACGGAGCTAGATAAATGCTACTTGCTGATTGTGATTCAGGCTGTCAGATTTCCACAGGATGGGGTAACAAAATTACAAGGCAGTTCAGCAAATTTTATCACTTGTCTCCTTACTTCTCAGTTGATCATTACCAATCTGCTTTGTGTTTTTTTAAAGTCATTCCCCATTAAATATATTTAAGCAAATTAAAAGGAAAATTCATATTTTCAATGCCTGGATGACCATCGCACTGAAGGTTTTTCCTTGGTCTCAATTGGTCAAGGGCACCACTTGGATTTTGGTAAGGTCTAACAGTAAACACTTTTTCTTCCAGTTCTTTCTAAGAAAGAAAAGAGGAAAAGGTTCAAGTCCCACTGCTTTGTAGGAAACATGCTTGTTGGCATTCTTTAGAGTTTTCTTCTAAAGAAAGTCTCTTTGACATGAGTGTACCTCATTTACTGTGATCAGTACCCAGGGAAATTGTAGGAACAGGAATAACTAAAGGGTAAAAGCAACTTCACAGCTGGGTGAATGGTATATGGGAACTCACTGTACCACTCGAAGTTTATAGTTCTTCTGTAAATATACAACTACTTCAGAAAGAAATGGCTTCTAGAACTTCAGTTACTTCCCATTTGTTAGCAAAGCTAAGATTTTCAGCAATGCAGAGACTGAGGAAGCTGGTTAGAAATTAAGAAGTTTTCCCCAAAACAATATTCATATGGTTTATTTTCACTGTCTCAGAAAAATTTCTGTGATCATCACTCTCAATATTCTAAAGTGTATTACAAATCAATCTTGGAGATACCATCAAAAGGCAAATTCCCTGTGGTTATTGATTTTAACAATAATTCAACCCTCCACTATATTCGCCAGATCTCTCCCATAGGCAGTGGGCAAGATTCTGTTTCAGGATAATAATATTTAGGAAAACCTTGCACAGAAATGTTTTTTTCCTTTCGGATTCTTGGCAGATACCACCCTATCTTGAATGGGAACACTGGAGGGGCTTACATTTGTCTAACAGTGGAACCAAAGCTGCATTACTCCATGCAGCCAATCATGCAAATTTCTGATCTATCAAGGCATAGGATAAAGATTGGAAAGGCCAAGAAATGAGATTCAGGGAAAACCTAAGCTATGGAAGGAGACTGTTCAATCCAGAATTTGTATTTTAAGGTAATTCTTCTAGAGATAACTCAGAGGATATTCTGAAATTACTGTTTAGCCTTCTGCCATTCTGATGGTGATGATGTTGATGATGATGACGATGACGACGATGACAGACATATTTGAGTCCTTCGTAAGTATTAAAAGATAGGCATTGTATTCATGGCTCCAACTCTGTTAGCTCATTTAGTTCTTGAGACAAGCCTATCAAGTACATAATGTTTATTGGTCCTATTTTATCTAGTAAGAAACTGAGTCAGTGAGAATTTGCTCCAGGACACATAAGCCCAAGAATTCCACATTCCTTTTCTAAATCAAATTACATCTGGTTCTGAATCTCCATCCACATTCTTGACCTGGGGGTCCACTGAGGATTAAGTGGTCCCAGCAAACAAGACAGAGACCAGAAACCCCCTCCACTGTGGTGGACCGCTCCTTTTGCTTTGGCGCGGCCATCTCTCTAGTCCTCAACCAGCCAGCCATGGGCTACCACAGGCTCACAGCCATTCTTGCTGTGGGCCACAGACTCCTACAGAGATCTTTTCAAGGTAGGACTGCCAGGTGAAACAAAAGATACAGGATACCTGGTTACATCTGAATTTCAGATAAACATACTTCTTCACATAGGTATGTCCCAGGCGATATCTGCAACAATTATTTGGCATTTATGTGAAATTCAAATTTACCTGGGCCTCCTTCACTATATCAGGCAAACCTCTGTTAGCAGCCACCACAGCCAGAGTGTTTTGTTTCCAGCCTCTTCCTCATTCACCCTACAGCCATCTTCCATCTGGCAACAGGTGCAGGAAATGCCACGGTCATATCCGTTGATCTGTCCCCCACTAACACAGCCATGCAAAGATCAAAGGCCTGATCAATCCTGACAAGTCCACTGTATGCTAAAACCACACAAAGTGGCAATGGAAGAAAAATCCCTCTGTTGGAGTCTGGTGTCAAGGGCCTTAATCTGCGAGCTTTCAGTGGGTACATGGCAGAGAACTCAGGTGGACCCACCTGAACCTGATTCAGGCCCAGTCCTCTAAGAACTCTCTGCAGGTGGTAGCTCTCAGTCTAGAAACTATCACAGTGCCATATCACCCCCAGCCCCCAGACATCTCACCTGGAACCCCAGCTCTGCAAATGCCTTTTTTTTTTTTCATTTTTTAATGTTTTTTTTTTTTTATTTTTGAGAGAGTGAGCAAGTGAGACAGCGAACACAAGCAGGGGAAGGGCAGAGACAGAGAGGGAGACAGAGAGTCTGAAGCAGACTGCAGGCCCTGAGCTGTCAGCACAGAGCCCGATGTCAGGCCCGAACTCACAGACCATGAGATCATGACCTGAACCAAAGCCAGATGCTTAACCAACTGAGCCACCGAGGCGCCCCTGCAAATGCTCTTAAGACTCCAGCTAGGCACCTAAAATGAAAACATGTTTACTACCACCCAAGTAACAGGTATGCAGGTGTTTTTAGTATTTGATTTCCATCACATTTCTCTTTTATTCCTGTATTCTTTCAGCACTCCTATAAAAAGACTTTGACTGTATTTAAATTGGCCCAACAGAAAGTACTTACATAAAGGATCTATGAGAGGGATCTTAAGGGAAGCTGAAGAATTATTTCCCCTACAACTGTTTTTGTATTGGTATCCCGGGACCATGATGATTCCATCCCTAAATAAATACATGGACACTAAGACCATCCTGCAAGGAAAGGCCAATAGGATCACATTAAGAATCACTTTCACTTACTAATACAGGGAAGATACAAATTTCAGAGTAAACTGTGGTAACAATGCTTTAAATAAAACTTCCTTCATTTCTTAATATTTTTTAAGTTTTTATTTAATTATTTTGAGAGAGAGAGAGAAAGCACAAGCAGGGGAGGCTGAACCCAATGCGAGGCTCGAACCCACAAACCGTGAGATTACAACCTGAGCCGAAGGTGAACGCTTAACCAACTGAGCCACCCAGGTGCCCCCATTTCTTAAATATTAATAAATACACTGACCATATAGCTCTGGCTACAGGATAAATATTGTAGCAGGTGTCTCCTTAAAGACAGCCTTGAGCATGGAGTAATGACTTCGTTGATCCAGTTATCTCAATTTTCTTAAATTTTTTTTTTCAACGTTTATTTATTTTTGGGACAGAGAGAGACAGAGCATGAACGGGGGAGGGGCAGAGAGAGAGGGAGACACAGAATCGGAAACAGGCTCCAGGCTCTGAGCCATCAGTCCAGAGCCCGACGCGGGGCTCGAACTCACGGACCGCGAGATCGTGACCTGGCTGAAGTCGGACGCTTAACCGACTGCGCCACCCAGGCGCCCCATCTCAATTTTCTTTACCAAAATTGAAAACTATGCAACCACATGGTCAACTCTTCATACAAACTACTGGCAAAAGAAAAAAAAAACTATCCAAACAACCAATTTATTGTATTCATGGCATCTCTGTCTGAAGTACTTGAGTCAATCTCTTTCTGAATCAGATTCTTTAAATATTTACAAAAAGAACTCGCCAATATTAATACAATCTTTCCCTTATAACAATAACAACAACAAAAAACCAATCTTGTAATTTGTCTCTTTTATACTGTTATTTTTGGTCTTTTTGGCTGGATAGCAATTGCAGATAAGGGAAAGCAAGTTGGCATTTTGAACACATAAGGAATATATTGTGCATTTATAGGCCCCTTTAACTTGTATGCTTTGGTTTTGAACCAGGTGGTGGTGACCATTCACATAAAATTGATGGGACACTTGAACTAGTTTTTTGTCTGTTTTGCTTAGCAGAGCTGTTCATTTTCAGCCTTTTCCATCCTTGCTGTTTTTTTCCCATATTCCAAATGGCAACACCTAACAAAATGCTACAAAGTGCATTACAAGGCAACAGACAGAAAAGCTGAGAAATCCTGCTATTATGAGTTCATCACAATTTTGTTTCTTAGCCTTTCTCCCCTCTTCAGCCAAGGTGGGATCTGACTCAAGTCCATTATTTCCTGTCAATTGCAAAACCTTTGTTAAAATGATTAACGAGGTAAGGGAAAAAGGTGGGTGTAAGATGGAAGGAAATGGAAAAACACTTAGAAAATTTCTTCCCAATTTTATTTTCATGAAAAAACCCTTTGCAAACTTTCTGAACCAAATTTCTGTTCATCCTCATGCTTCGTGATAATCAAACAAAACCTAGTAGGGCATCTCGGTTAATCATTTCCATGTACAGTTTTATAATTCATTGATTTGGCAATTTTACCATAATCAGTCACGTCACGATCATTTAGTATAATAGAGGAATCAAAACCTGAACTATCAGTCTCTGTAATTGTATTTATTGACTTAAAAATCTGTGATAGAAAAAAAGTCTGGGCATTATACTAAACATTTAACAGCTGGAAATTAATCATGATTATTGTTACTATTTTCAAACCAACTAAAATCAAGCTGATTCATTACTTTCAAAAATAAGTACTTTTCCAACTAATAATGGCCTGAGAAAACAAACTGAGCCTCTGCCATAGTTGACCAGCTTCCTGCCAGATTTTGCCAAATTCAAAATTCCTGGGGGGGAAGTGGTTTTTCAATTTTTTTTTTTTTTTTTTAGAGAGCGGGCACATGTGAGCAGTGGGGAGGGGCATAGGGAGGAGAAAAGAGGGAGGGAGAGGAAGAGAGGGAAAGGGAGAAGGAACAGGGAGAGGGGGAGAGGGACGCAGGGACAGAGGGACAGAGAGCGAGAGAGAGAGCGAGAGAGAGATCGAGAGAGAGAGAGAGAGAGAGAGAGAGAGAGAAGGAATCCCAGGCAGGCTCCATGCTCAGTACAGACCCTGACACGGGCTCAATCCCATGACCCTGAGATCATGACCTGAGCTGAAATCAAGAGTCAGACACTCAACAGGCTGAGCCACCCAGGTGCCCCAAATTTTTCAAAGTTTTTTAAAGCCCTGGGGCACTTGCTTCAATTAAAAAATGTAGTTAGTAAACCAAAGCATAAAGTAGGTAAAGCAGGCCTACTTGTAACTGAAGTGGCAGGAAGTGAAGCAGAGCAGATGCTGGGAGCGCACATGCCAAGCTCCTGGGCCTCCCTCCAGGCTCCTTGGAGGTTCCCATGCAGGCTGCGGCTGCCCACATCTCTCTGCTGGGCAGCATTTGCCACCCCCCATCTCCCCCCTCCGCAGCATAGTTGGTCCATGCAGGGGGCAGGTGGAGACGCTGGGTGACAAATGCCTCAGGAGCCAGGCTCCACCGGCAAGGGATGGGAGGTGGTGGATAAATATGCCATCTTCCTCACCCCTCCACAGGACAATTGTGAAGTGTGGTCCATGCAGTTCCTCCGAGGCATCCCAGAGGAAGTGAGCTCAAGACAACTATAGCAGTACCTTGCTCCCTGATGTAGCTTTTATTAGCTTCCTCCTGGCGCCGTCTCACCCCCCAAAGAATCACCTTACCAACAAACGGGGGAGCAGACACAGCCATACCCATCCCACTAGCCCACCCTAGATGGCCCCTAGGACTCCTCCACACTTTGAAGATCAGAGGTGCTCTCTGTACATTCTTCACAGATACAAGCGCATCAGACTTGCTACTACCAGCACTCACCACGTGTACACCAGATGCCATGAGTAGTACACAACCTCCCTCTCTGTTGGGCTGGTGCACCCTCAAGATTCTTGACTTCCCTGGAGTTAGACTACCCTACATATCTTCAACTACCTCACTGACACTATACAATGTGCCAAGAAATTCAATGCAACATTTCTAATGTTAAAAAAAAAAAATACAGGCATCTACCTCTTAACATCAGCAATCGGTTCCTGAGTTTCCCATTATCTGTTCTAGGGGTTTCTCATTATATTAAATGGAAAAAAAATTGTCATGTTACATTTCAATCTAACCCCCCCCCAATCAACTTCTTAAAGCATACTTAAAACACAGTAAAATGTGTGCACACACAAATAGTGAGGATGCACAATGTTTAGTTTTTGTTTCTTCATCACCCGTTCAAAGAGTTGTTAATGCAGAATGTCCCTGCAGGAACACTGATATTCCACATAGCATAGGCGACACAAAGCAGGTATATCTCATCTCTTAACATTTTGGTATATTTTTCCAAACGTCCACACTTGATTCAGACATTCCACCAATTTTTTGGTACCCAACTTTGGCTGCACAATACAATCAGCTGGAGAGCTCTTAACAATCCCAATACCCAGGTGGCACCCCTGACCGATAGAATCTTGGGAGATCACTGGCATCCATACTAAACAATTCCAAAGTCCAGCCAGAGTACCACCATGCTAGATGAGTCTGGAATGCAACTCAAGACTTTTTCCTGCACATCCTTTTATTAATAATGTATTGAGATTGGAAGATAAATTTTTTTTTAATTTTTTTTTCAACGTTTATTTATTTTTGGGACAGAGAGAGACAGAGCATGAACGGGGGAGGGGCAGAGAGAGAGGGAGACACAGAATCGGAAACAGGCTCCAGGCTCCGAGCCATCAGCCCAGAGCCCAACGCCGGGCTCGAACTCACAGACCGCGAGATCGTGACCTGGCTGAAGTCAGACGCTTAACCGACTGCGCCACCCAGGCGCCCCTGGAAGATAAAATTTTTACTGTAGGCAGCACCACTGAAAAAAATACTGATTTGAGAGACACACAGGACAGGGGCGCCTGGGTCGCTCAGTCGGTTAAGAGACACACAGGTTCTGTGAAGTTAGGTAATACAAAGCAGGAAGTCTTCTACCAGGAAAACCGTCAACAGGAGACACTTTGCGAGGATATGCCTCCAACTGATACGTGGGGTTTTAATTATGTGCACCTAACTGGAACAAAGGATTTTGTTTGTGCTTTTTATAAATTACTGATAATTCTAAATTAATTTTTTTGCTCCAGACTCCTGGCATTTAGCTTCTCTCCTCTATATTGTTTATATTCTTTTAAAAGTAAGTTTCATCTGAGCACAACAGTACACTGTCATACTTGAAAAATCTTCCCAATAGCCATGGTCTCACTCACCTCCAGGCCTTTACCAATGCTTCACTATCTCCTTGAAATACCCTTCCCACTCCCTATTCCCTATCCTTCTCCTAGATCACTCCTCCTCCTCCGGGAAAAGTTCTTCCAAAACCAAAGGCTGGATTAAGTGTCCCCCCCCCCCAAGGATTCCCACAGCAGCCTATGCTCACATCACAACACTATAATTTCTGTATCCCTTTAAGCTCAATGGGCTCAAGCCTTCATAATTTCCTGGCCCACAGTAGATAGCTCAAGTATTTGTTAAATGAGTAACTGAATGGGAGGAGAGGGGCTATTCATTTTTAGCACCATCATCACCACCAAACCCCAATCCCACCAACATCTCAATTAAACATTGTCCCTTGAGCTACATGTCCTGGCTACTGTTAAATCACCCAACACAGCATTCAAACTCTTATTTACTGGTCTGGGTAGTGTCACTCTTGCTGGGGATACTTCAGGAGGCGATCATTTAAAACTATGCTTCTAAAGCATTTCTTCCACGTCTTGTACAAGTAAGTCCCTTCTGTAACACTCTCCATGATCAATGCCCTATTGCTATCTTTGGCTCAATTGTCCAAGCCCTGGGTAAGATAGATAGAATCAGTACTTTACGGGTGGTGGGAAGGAGTCATTATTCCAGGACATCATTCCTGCAAATCCAACCCCAGCACACAGTCCAGTTTGGACATCCCCTTGTCCCTCTGTCAATTGCTGACCCGGTCATGTGGGACATAAAACACAAATGCTAATTCAATTTGTGCTTGATAACATCAAGCCCCACCTGCCTTTCCCAGTATAAATGAGCTTGCATCCTCAAATTTTTGCTATCTCTGGGAATCCTATCATAGCAGTCAGAGGCATCATCAAGCTTCCTTAGCCTAAAGCCACTAACAGCTGTGAGCTGTACCCCATGTTCAAAGTCTTAATAGTATAATGGTGAGGAAGGGAAAAAAATGAAGAAAAAGGCAAGACAAAGACATCAATGAGCAAGGAGGAAAAGAACATGTTTTCTCAACTTGAGAATGAGTTGGCACTCTGTAATATTTATATTCACAATTCAAATAGTGTTTAGTGTTTAATTTTATTTCTTGCTGACAAATTCCACCTCTTCAACCTAAGGATAAAAGCTGAAAAAGCTTTTTCAGATGCCAATTGCCTATGCAGCACGACATACTGATGGGCAGCAAAGTATGAATTAGAAACACAAGGGGCTTATTTTCCCTGAAAATAAATATATTTATCAGACTTTAGGATATAGAAGAAGGATATGGCAAAACACTGAGTTCTGATAAATATACAAAATCTATTAAGGGAGATATATTTATTCAAATTTAAAATAAACTTCTATATTTTTCCTTCCAGCCAACTCAGTAATATTATCTTTAACAGTGAGAATATCCTCTAAATTTATTAATACAATTTTATTTGTTATTTGATTCATTCCTTTTTTGAAAAATAATCAGGAAAGGATGGAGGGTTAAAGGTTGAGAGAAAAAGATTCAGCTGTGTCTATTATGTTCTATTTGTATTTTTTTGTGTTTATTTTTGAAAGAGGGAGAGAGAGCACTACTGGGAAAGAGAGAGGGGGAGACACAGAATCCGAAGCAGGCTCCAGGCTCCAAGCTGTCAGCACAGAGCCAGACACAGGGCATGAACCCACAAACCATGAGATCATGACCTTAACCGAAGCCAGATGCTGAACGGACTGAGCCACCCAGGCGCCCCTGCAATGCTCTATTTCTTTAAAAACGATTTGAAGGTAGATGGAAAAAATGAAATCAAATCTGGATACTGGAGATACATGTGTGTATTATTTTATACTTGTTTGAAAAATATAACGAGTTTTTGATGTAAGTACACAACCAATACATCATGTTGAGTAAGAATATGGGATTTGGTTTGAGACATCTGGTTGTGCTGTTTACTCGTTCTGTGACCTTGGCAATCTAAGTTTCAGTTTCCCTTATAAGGGAATTTCCTTATAAGGAAATTATCAACTGATTTTTCACCTGAAGGGTGAGTTCTATTATTTGGAACAAAGACTTGTATTCACAATGTCCAGGTTAGGTTCCTCTGGAAACAGACTTTGAGACCAAGATTTGTGAGAGACTTTGACTAGGAAGTGCTCTCAGAAACACCACCAGTAAGAGTGTCAAGGAAGCCAGATCGAGCAGAGGGTGAAGTTGAGCAGTGATGCAGTTGCAACAGAGGCCTCAGCCAATCCCATGGGGGCATGTTGGAGCTGAAATGGAACTTCAGAATTATATAAAATCAAGCTAAGGGGGCCACACATTTGTGCCTCTACATCAACCTTTAAGTCATTGAATGAAGTCTACCCTTAGGCAAAGGACCTAACTTTGGATAAGACAAGGATATCCTTTATCCAAGGATAATGCTTAAAGAGGAAGATGAGAACCATCTGCAACCAACACCCCTATCAGCTGGAGATGAGGGTCTCAATCTTAAAAGGAGGATCTGTGTTAAGCACCCCAGCATCCATCCATCCATTATCAATAACCAAGACCCATCCTCAGAAATGGAAGGAACATGGTGCAGAAGTAGAAAGAAAAAACAGCCAAGAGATGAAAGGGGAAGCAGGCTAGGTCCTTGGAACTGATGTAGGATGAGATGGGGTCGGAAAGCCTATCGGAGAAGGTTGGCTATGAGGGGATCAGAGCCTTCTGTAAGTCAGACTCTTCACATTCCTTGTATCTGTGGTAGGTCCCTGGTATTCTCTAGTATAAAATTTAAGTATACATTCCAGCCAATGATTGCTTGGACCAAGGCACTGGAGAGAGAACCACCAAGCACACCCAACATCAGTGGGTCAGGTGAACAGGAAGCCAGATAAAAAAACCTACGAGAAAGGTAACATTCATATGACCAAATCGGGCCACTGAGTTAAACGTCTCTTCATCCCCACTACACCCATGCCAGGGAGATTCACTTTCCAGAGCTAAGCCTTTAAGTTCTGGATTCTTTTTTAACAAGAAGAGGCTGTTTCCTCATAGTACCCCCTCCCCATCATTCAGAATGTTATTGGTCAACTGGGGTGACCGTTTCACATCTCAGGAGGAATAGAGTATTTTTCTGTTTTTTTCTTTTTACACTACCTTGAAACATTCATCCTTTTCAGGAAAGAAAAAGAAATTTAACATTTAACACAAGATTGTAGTTAGCTAAAAACTCTTCTCTAAATTTAAGGCAGCTTTCTTAAGCAGGCTAGGTTATCAAACTCCGATAGCATGGCTTCCCTGAGGGAGTAATTTGTACATGAAATTCAGAGATCACATTTAATTAAGTTTTTAAACACCATATTTAAACCTACCAGTTTTATTGTATCCATGACTGCCAGTCACTTATTTATAGACAAATGTCATATGCTCATTTTATTGCACAAAAATTGATCACTCAATTTGGATTCAATATGCTTTATTTCTAAGGCCTCCAAGAACTTTGCAATTAAAATAATGAAACATTTGAGAGGAGAGCTGTGTACTTAACTGTACAAAGGGAAAACTTCCATTTTGGCTCCTTCCTGTGACAATGCTTCTGTGACAAAAATCCTTAAACCTATTTGCACTTCAATGTTTCCACCTAATACTAACACAAGCACGTTACATCCCGATGGCCCTAAAGGTATGGATTCAAAACAGATAATTATCATTAGCTGCAGCTAAATTGTATCTTTATCCAGATTTCCTGTAATCAGCGATATAAATAGATAGAAGGGTGCCATGGAATAAAGAGGGCCTGAATCAGTCTGCTAGCATGCAATGGTAGCCAATGGCTTTTAAACATTTCTGTGATTCACTCAGCCCACAATAACAGAGTAGACTTCAGTTTATTTCATTACTGACAGCATTGTTGTTAGCCTCTATCATCCAGCCTAGGTGACTTCATTCCCTGTACAGTTCAAGGCCAAACACATCGTATACTTATTTGTTCCCGTTCCTGTAATCCATTCATTCACACAAATGAGAAGAAACAATCAATATAAACCACCATAACTTAACCTTTTAAAGATGACCCATCTACTCCCCCTCCCACCTCTACCACCACTGGGACAAACTGGAAAAATCCACGCTAAAACTTTTGTCACAGAGAAATAGGCTTTCCAATTCTGCTAAAACTGAACCATATGTATACACACAAGACTACCCAGAAAGAAACACACTGGAAAATTCCTTATTCTGCTTTACCTTTGCAAAAGCTATGGTTCCTATATTCAATTACGTTTTTGCTAAGATAAAGTGTGGATGGGAAGCAAATACATGTGGGTGGGATGTTTTGCCCATCTTTTCAAAACTCTAAGTCTGACGTGACATGCTCATACACAATCAAATATAGTAACCCATACAATTCAGTCAACACACTGTCCCTTGGCATAGGAGCTATGTCTTGTATGGCTGTCATTATGATTATAGAGGGCTGTCATGAAATAGTATTCTTCTTTGAATTCTCTTTCAACCATTTAGAATTATAAAAACTATTCTTGACTCATGGGCTATATACAACCAGGCAGGCAATGGGCCAGATTCGGCCCACAAGCTACAGACCGCAAAATCTGATCTAGACCACTAGTTCACCAATTTGTCCATTCACAGAATCCCCTAGTAATGTTTTAAAATGTCACCATTCAGGTCACACCCCAAGTCAATTAAATCAGTCTCTGGAGGATAGTATTAATAATTTGTGAAGCTCCTCAGATGATCCCTGGGTGTAGGTAAGTTTGGAACTCAACAATCTCTGAAGCAGATTATCCCTTCAGCTACTAATCATATAGACCACATGCACTGGCTTTGGCTTCCTTTGTCATTTCTAATACCCCTAACAAAAGACTTGTATTAGTGGAAGGATAGATTTCACAATCAAAAGGTCATAGTTACAAAGTAAATTCAGTCAAGTATGAAATATGGTAGGGAGAGAGGGTAGCATGCTATTTGTCCTTGACTGAGTCTCCCTCCCCAGTGCCCCCAGAAAGCAGACTCTTGAGACAAGTTAGTATGCATCGGGACATGATCCCAGGCACCAGGAAAGGGGGACTGAGAAGAGTAAAATAGGGAAGGAAAAAGAGCTAATACGAGCATTAGTTAAGCAGCTAGTCACTGAGGTTAGCGACTGAACTTAAACCCACTGGGATCTACTAAGAAGCTGGGCAGGACACTTTTCAGAATTGTCTACTTGGAAGAGAAGAGAGGGGCATTCTCCCACTTGTTTCCAGCCCCTATATGTCAAGGGCTAGCACAGGGATTAACTTCCTTGTACTTACTAATGGTACAGATTTAAGTGCAATGCAGCCAAATGCCAAGCGGCAAGATGCAGGCAGCCAAGACCAATCCCTGCAGGGGGTTCCATGTGCTGAAAGCTGGTTGCCACAGCAATGGCTGGAGAAAAGGTAGGCTAAGAAGATGGGGGAGTTTCCCAAAAGGAGTGCAAAATACCATCACAAACTCATTAGAAGCCCCTAGTTTAGAAGCTCATATGAGTACTTTAACAGGTGACTCAGTGTAGGCTTAGCACGATGTCATCTTAGATAACTCCTCTTTACAAAACAATGTCAACAATGATACATCTCCCATTTTAACAGGGAAAAAATGTACAAGTCAGACACAATTTGTCAAAGTTGAATTTAAACTCTTCCCTAAATGCCCCTGTCTATTTTCATTATTCTACTTAATAGTCATATCAAACTGAAGTTCTACTCAGATTAGAAGGTAAGAAGAATATAAAATACACACTCAAAATCCCTCTACCTAAAAAATAACTACTGTTAACATTGGCCTCTTTTCTAGTCTCTGTTGAGATAGGTTTCCATGGTTGAGAAAATTGTATGTTTGTACCATTTTTGTACTTGTACTTGTACATTTCAGGACCTCATTAAAGTTCTTCATCTTTTGGTCATAGCATACACACTGTTTCCCTTTGCCCTTCCCAACTTCCCCTTTCCAGATCTTCAACTGTGTTGAACATTCTCTCCTCCACACCAATCTATACCTTTTTGGACTCCTACCTCCCTTTCAAGCCCCCGATCCACCAGAACTTACTAATTGTCTTTTCTTCCTGCTTTCTATTTGGTTATTTGTCCCCCCTTTTCACTCCCACAATCCTTTAAACTTTCTTTCTGTATTTTATACTTTTTAATCATATGGCATACACCAGTGCTGTATATATTATAGTTTTTGTGGACTGTATCCTCTGCCCATGTCCAATACCCCATCTCTATCTTAATGAACTGTCATTTCTGTGAAGGCAGGATTTGTCTTATCCATCCCTTTCCCCTACAGCACTTAGTGCAGTATCTTGTCTGTAGAAGGACCCCATAAATCCTTGCTGAATTAATGAATGAATGTTAAAATTGTCTCAGCTATAAGCCACACACCACCAGTGTTGATACTTGTTAACTACACCCAAGCAAATATTAAAACCCTGAGGGATAGAATATGTGTGCCATTGCAGATATGAAAAGCCACAGGGTTTCCAAATGCATTCTGCTTAAGAGTGTGTTACTTTGGTAATATCACAGTATGCCACGGCTGCCATTAGGCAACAAGCATTCAGAGCAATGCTGCCTGCACCTCTCTTAACACATGAGCAGCTGTCCCATACACAAGGCCTGGATGTGCAAGTGCACTCTTTACAGATTTCACATAAGCAAGTGAGTTACGTCAGACCGCTCTCTTCTCCCAGCCTTCAATGTCCTATGGGAACTTCTCTTTGGCAGAAGGTACACAGCAAGGAAGGCTGGGTGGTACAATTCAAAGAGGTCAGCCTCCCTGGGTCACAGAGCAGAGCAGCCTCAAGTACAGAGGTTACTGGTGGACAAAGGGAATGCCAAAAGAATAGCAGTAGAGTTGATATTACGATTTACAGCTTCCATAGTTGCATACAAGCTGGAGCTTCTCATCTGGACAAGAGATCTACTGTGGTTAGGTTCCATCGCTAACCCCATAGGACCTGTGTGACTTACCTGCTAATCGTGTTCCTCTCAAGTCAGTGTACTGTCATATTGATGTTTTACATTGGGTCATGACTACGGGCATGCAGGATCCATTCTAGTCATGCACCTATTCATTTTTCAGTATTAGCATTATGGGACTCTGAACCCTGAGCCATATCCGAACACATGCTCTTTATCCTAATTGTTCATGACCTGGCAAGTAAGGAAGAATACAAGACATTTGTGTAAGCCAAAGTGATGGCCTTAGCCTGGAGTGCAGTAACTTGCTGTGTTATAAGTTCAGCATGGTGGTTAGCTATTTGAGGTTTTGCCCCAATAGAAGTTCCTCCTAGTAATTCATCCTTGGGTTTTTGAGGTTCCAGTCATTCTACCAAACTCATTCTGACAGCCTACATATCTGTAGATTATGGTATGATAATCTCCTCTTCGGTGGCTTCTTTATGGGACATGATTATAACACTTACCTCTGTCCAATGAGCCTGTTTCCTTTTCAAATTAGTGAGTGGGCACTGCCTCCCAACAGCATGTACTCTTAAGATAATGGGTTGCCTCATTAGTAAACTATGTTTGCTCTTGCTATTCCTGAGTCAATGGCACTTGGGGTTGAAGGGTGAGGGGATGGAGGGGGTAGTACATGGAAGACTCCAATGTTCTTCAATTACATATTTTCTGGCACTTTTCTAGAAGGCACAAACCTCTCTGGGGACGAACTTAGCAATTTCCTACGTATACCATTTTTTCATCATGGAAGCCATTTGGACCTGTCACTTCTGTGTGAGGACAGTCCTGCATTGCTTAACCAAGAATGAAAATATCCAACTGCAAGTCTGTGGTATAACTTCAGCATTCCTTCCCATAAAGACCCATGAACCAGCAATATACCCACAGCTCCTACTCACAACCTGAGTCTCCATGAGTCACTAGATTTAGAACTCTATAAAGTTCACTGGTTTTGTCTCCCTACTCACTTTACCAAAAGGTCAAGTAGGCCTGATTGGTATCTACTTAGGCCTCTCAACTCATGGTGTATATGCACTATGCTTTATTTTTTTTTTCTAGAGACAATGACCTGTTCTACTACCCACTCAAATTTAAATGTTTTCTACATAGTTGAGTGATGGCAGCCAAGAGTTTCCCAAGTGGTGTTTATGGTGCTCCAGAACTCAGAATCACACAAGTGTTAAGGTGGGCACTGTTAAAGTTCCATATTCCAGGGGTGCCTGGCTGACGTAGTCCGTGAGTGTGCGACTCTTGCTCTCAGGGTTGTAAGCTCCAGCCCCATGGTGGGTGTAGAGATCACTTAAATCTTAAAAGAAAGCTCCTTATTCCAATTAGTAATATTTCATGTGTTTCATATGAATTTCTAAGGATGTAACAGACTCTATCAGCCCTTCAACTTTTCTTTCATTTACTTTTCCATTCTCTACACTATTTATGTCCACCACTATGACTGGGTTGTGTGATACCATTATCTCCACTACTCCATCCATCAATGAGAAATACATTGATGTGGTGGTGGACTTATGTAATGGAGTCTGTGCCCCCTAAGTCTCAAAGAATGTTCTGCCACTAGGAGGCAACTTTTCATAACTCTGTGGCAAAATAATAAAGGCATATTGTAAACTTTCCCATTTAAAGGCAAAGTGAGACAAGCCTCTACCGTTGGTATGGAGTCAACAAAAGTTGCCTAATCAATTACCTCATCATATGTACCCAGGCCTCAGTGACCTGGTTCTAAACTATGATCATGTTGGCTCTGCAAATGACAAAATCTCAGAGTAGAAATGAAAATAGCATTGTGTCTTTTCTTCCCAACTTGTAGATCTCTTTGCTAAAATGCTAGTTTATCTTTATTAATTAGGGAAATGAATCTTAAGCCACTAACTCCTAAGCAGAGAGAAGAACATGTATTTTCAAAGTTCTGTGTGAATACTGGAATCTTCATTTTATGAACCACATGAAGGTGTTGGCTTTATAAGTAAAAATAAAAAGTCTGTGAATATTGACAATTACTTATTTAACTACATTCCCACTATAGGAGACTGACTACTCCACCCAACATGCAGAGAAGTATTACAAGAATGGATTCATTCCCAAGAAAAATAAGGATTAAAATGATGGGTCTGGTCCTGGGCCCCCTGTTTTAAACGCTTTAAATATTTCTTTCAAAAAAGTTAAGTGTTGGGAAAAGGGGATACTTTTTAAAGAAGGTAATACAAATAGCCACCATAAATTGGTATTGATTATAAAAGGTTAGCAAATCCATAACCAGAAGTTGTCGATTTTTTTCAGGGGCCCCTGGGTGGCTCAGTAAGTTAAGCATCAGACTGTTGGTTTCTTTTTTTTTTTTTTTTTTTAATATGTGATTTATTGTCAAATTGGTTTCCATGCAGCATCCAGTGCTCATCCCAACAGGTGCCCTCCTCAATGCCTGTCACCCACCCTCCCCTCCCCTCCTACCCACCCCCCCATCAACCCTCAGTTTCTCCTCAGTTTTTAAGAGTCTCTTATGGTTTGGCTCCCTCCCTCTAGTGAAATAAGTCATACAGAGAAAGACAGATACCATATGTTTTCATTCTTATGTGGATCCTGAGAAACTTAACAGAAGACCATGGGAGAGGGGAAGGAAAAAAAAGACTGTTGGTTTCAGCTCGAGTCATGATGTCATGGTTCCTGGGTTCAAGTCCCAGGTCAGGCTCTGCGCTGTCAGTGTGGAGCCTGCTTGGGATTCTCTCTCTCCCTCTCTCCAAACAAGTAAACTTAAAAAAAAAATAAGTTTTTTTTTAACCTGGGTGGCTCAGTCGGTTAAGCGTCCGACTTCAGCTCAGATCATGATCTTGCGGTCCGTGAGTTCGAGCCCCGCGTCAGGCTCTGTGCAGACAGCTCAGAGCCTGGAGCCTATTTCAGATTCTGTGTCTCCCTCTCTCTCTGCCCCTCCCCTGCTCATGCTCTGTCTCTCTGTCTCAGAAATAAATTAAAAAAACATTAAAAATTTAAAATAATAATAATAATAATAATAATAATAATAATAATAATGAGTATCATATCATCTGCGAATAGTGAAAGTTTGACCTTCTCCTAGCCAATTTGGATGCATTTCTTCGTGTTGTCTGATTGCTGAGGCTAAGACTTCCAATACTATGTTGAATAACAGTGGTGACAGTGGACATTCCTGTCTTGTTGCTGACCTTTGGGGGAAAGCTCTCAGTTTTTCCCCAGTGAGGATGATATTAGCGTTGGGTATTTGGTATATGGCTTTTATGATCTCGAGGTATGATTCTTCTATTCCTACTTTCTTCTTGAGGGTTTTTATCAAGAAAGGATGCTGTATTTTGTCCAATGCTTTCTCTGCATCTGTTGAGAGGATCATATGGTTCTTGTCCTTTCTTTTATTGATGTGGATGGAACTAGAGGGTATTATGCTAAACTAAATTAGAGAGAGACAAGTATCATATGACTTCAATCATATGAGGACTTTAAGACACAGGATAGATGAACATAAGGGAATGGAAGCAAAAATAATATAAAAACAGGGAGGGGGACAAAACATAAGAGACTCTTAAATATGGAGAACAAACAGAGGGTTACTGGAAGGGTTGTAGGAGGGGGGATGGGCTAAATGGGTATGGGGCATTAAGGAATCTACTCCTGAAAAATCATTGTTGCACCATATGCTAACTAATTTGGATGTAGTTAAAAAAAATTAAAAAAAATAAATAATAATTAGAAAAAGAAGTTTATTTTCAACAGTCATTTGGTGATTCTACTGATAATTTAAGTAATAATGTCTTGTGAAATCTGTATTCTGGCCTTACAAAATAGATAAAAATTCTATCATGCTCCACTAAATGTAAGTGTTCTGGGTCAGTTTAGCCCATATGCCCGTTTGTTTCTCACCGGAGCAGTGATTTAATAACAGTGACTCTGCACACCTTTAGGTGGGGCATGTGTTTTCCAGTTACCCTTAGAACCTACCATTCCCTACTGCCTTGTATATAGCCACTTCATGTAGTTGTTAAATGTAGGGCCCACAGAAGCATGTGAATTTGAAATACCTGCTATTAATTAGGATGTGCAAGTTATATAGGAACTACTCACTTGATTCAAGTGTTGGTGCCGTTCATTCAGAACACGATAGGAAATCATGAAGGAGGGGTGTTCTTTAAACAGCAAGCACCTCCTCTGTATGACAAACAGATTCGACTTGGAAATAATTTGTTATATGTTGAATTTTTAGAAACAGAATTATTGCATGAGGTGAAATACTTGCCAATTTATCAAGAGAATAAATTAGCAAATGAGAAATGATGTGATGTCAAAGAAAATCCTGAGAAATAAAAGCATTAAGAAAATAAAAGGAGTTTCCTTGCAGTAAAATACAAGGCAGTCACACTTCAGAAGGGATGGTATGAGGATATGTGTGAGTGAGCCTGAGTGTGCATGTGTGTTTAATAAAACAAAAACTTAGTATTAGTGTGTTCATGTATAAAAAGAGCCATTTTTATGTGATTATCAAATCAACAAAAGGTTATGCCATTTCTTCAGACATCAACTAAAGTCAGGGATAAAGTTTTTTTTTCAACTAGATGAGTCCACTCTTAGAAGAAATGTGCAAGATCTCTCTCAATCGGGCATCAGAAGTAGAAACATAATCTGATCATTTTTGGCTTATTACACGGTACAAAGTGGTTTTCCCCATCTGCAAAACATGATGCACATGCTTATTTATAAAGGAGGCCTCCGTGATGAAGAGGGTTTTCAAGTTAGGTAACTGAGTTTGGGCCCCGGCTCTGCTGCTTACAAGGTGCTAGTCCTCAACAGCATCCGTGCCACCCTCTTCTTCCTGAGCCCCACATCTGGACTATATTCCTCAGCCTCCAATGTGGTTCCACATGGCCTGTGACTGAGTTCCGCAAGAGAAGTGATGTGTGCCATTCCAAGCCTGGCCCATCAGAAACTTCTGAGACCCACAGAAGGATGGAGACCCAAGAGCAAGGAACCCAGGATAGCTGCATGAAACAGAATTCCATTTGCTTCATTTCCCCCATCCTTACTAACCTGCATGGGACTGGATATGAACAAGAAACACACTTTAAGCACAGACATATTGAGGTTGTTAGAGCTTTTAGCTGATACGAACAATACACCGTCAAACAGTGGTCATGTTACTCAATTTCTGTAAATTCAAGGTCATCATTAATAAACTGAGAGTAACAACATATCTAATTGAGGGGGTTGGTATGAAATTTAATAAGAGAATGTATAGTACTGAGAACAATGCTTGCCACTCTGAATCATCAATAAACATCACTTATTACAATGGTTGTAGATGCGTGTTGGCTATTACAATTTAGATGAATTGCGAAAAAAAGAAAGAAAGAAAAAGAAAAAAGAAAATCATGATTTCTTCTGTTTGGTACTATCTTCCTATACTTGGTCACATGCAAACTGCAGTCCTTACATTTAGTCAGTTCTAATACCACATATACTGATTAAATACTCCTTTGAAGATTTGGAGTCCCACAGGGTTGAGATTAATGTTGAACTGGATAAGTCACCATTGTAACAGATGCTTGAACCACCAGAGTGTACCCAATCGCTCTCCAAATTGAAAACTCGGAGAAATCACTATTAGGCATTATATCCTCAAGCACAAAATCTCCCATAAGCTTAGGACCACCATGGAGACAATAGAACACCAGGCTACCCTGAGACTGCACCAACTGGAAAGGATGCTGCCTTTGCTGTCACCATCAGTTACAGTGTATTCAGGTCCCATGGGGCGCCATACTTAATAAATGGCCTTGCTTAATAGATGTTAAATAATTACACCTGGAAAATCCCCAACCACCCAAGGCAAATAATACAACATGCCAGGTGGGAAAGGCGGGATTTCTCATTTACATCCTTCAAATGCCTCTGTTGTCCTTGAGGTAGGGTTTGGAGACCAAAGATCTTTACTTCTTTGAAGGGTGCGCTATTCTAATCCCTAAGTCTTGACTCTAAAACCTCTTAATCACTAGGTTCTCTAATCACTAGAGAAATCATGTTAAATTCCTAAAAGAGGAGGCAAATAGGTCAGACTCCAACTGGAGCTGGTTCTCACCTTGATTTCATCTGACCTCTTAGGTAATGGGCTGTTCGATGTGGCTAAGGCACAGAGTACAACAGAGTAAATTTCACTTTGGCACAGGGTTCTTCTCCCTCATAGTTTAGAATGTAAGGCAATGTTTTAGCTTCTAGTGGGTAGCAGGACCACAGATTTGAGATCTTGATCAAACTAGGGATCCTCTCTCTAAAACAAAATTCAAGGAGTTGATAGTCCTTCCCATTCTCATTTGTAATTCTGCAACACTGATCTTCACACTAGATCATGAATATGAAGGAGAATCCCCTGGAGGGCTTCTTAAAACAGAGGGCCATAATATTTATGCACCCAAGATGGGAGCACCTAAATACATAAAGAAGTTATTAGCAGATATAAAAGAATCAATTTATATAATATAGTAATAGTAGGAGACTTGAACACCCAACTTAAATCAATGGATAGATCCTCCAGACAGAAAATCAAGAAGGAAACACAGCCTCAGAATGACACATTGCACCCAGGTGGACCTAACACATATATTCAGAACATTCCAATACAAAAACAGAGGAGCACACATTCTTTTCAAGTGCACATGGAACATTCCCCAGAAGAGATCACATATTAGGTCACAAAACAAGTCTCAATAAATTCGAGAGAACTGAAATCACATCATGCATCTTTTCCAACCACAACACTGTGAAACTAGAAATCAGACACAAAAAAAATCTGGCAAGAGCACAAAAACATGGAGGCTAAATAACATGCTACTAAATAATGAATAGGTCAACCAAGAAGTCAAAGAAGAAATCAAAAAATACATGGAGACCAATGAAAATGGAAACACCACAGTCCAAAATTTCTGGGATGAAGCAAAAGCTGTTATCAGAGGGAAGATTACAGCAATACAGGGCTATCTAAAGAAGGAAAAATCTCAAATAAACAAGCTAACCTTACACCTAAGAGGAGTTAGAAAAACAAGAATAAACAAAGCCCAAAGCCAGTAGAAGGAAGGAAATAAAGATTAGAGTACAAATAAATACAGACTAAAAACAAAAACAAACAAAAACAACAAATAAACAAACCACAATGAAAGAGATGAAACCAGGAGCTGATTCTTAGAAAAGATCAAGAAAATTGATACACCTTTAGCCAAACTGATGAAAAAGAGAGAGGACTGAAATAAAATGAGAAATGGAGAAGTAACAACCAACACCACAGAAATACACAGGATTATAAGAGATCATGAAAATTTATATGCCCACAAATTGGAAGACCTAGAAGAAATGGATATATTCCTAGAAACATATAACCTCCCAAGACTGCATCAGGAAGAAATAGAAAACTTGGATAGACTAAGTACAAGAAATGAAATTTAATCACTAATCAAAAAACTACCAACAAACAAAATTCCAGGACCACATGGCTGCTGATGCAAATTCCACCAAACACTTAAAGCAAACTTATTATCTGTTCTTGTCAAACTATTCTAAAAGAAGATGAAGAAAAGCTTCCAAATTCATTCTATGAGAGCAGCATTACCTTGATACCAAAACCATATAAAAACACTACAAAAAAGAACCATAGGCCAATATCTCTGATGAAATTAGATGCAAAAATCCTCCACAAAACATTAGCAAATGGAATCCAAAGACACATTAAAAAAATCATTCACCATGATCAGATAGGATTTATTTCTGGGCTGCAAGGGTGGTTCAGTATTCACAAATCAGTCAACGTGATACACCAAATAAATAAGAGAAAGGATAAAAACCATATAATCATCTCAATAAATGCAGAAAAAGCATGTGACAATGTACAACATCCATTCATGATAAAAACTCAACAAAGTAGGTTCAGAGGGAATATACCTCAACATAATAAAGGCCATATATAAAAAACCCACAGCTAGCATCATCCTCAATGGTGAAAACTGAAAGCTTTTCCTCTAAGGTCAGGAACAACACAAGGACGCCCAATTTCAACCACTTTTATTCAACATAGTACTGGTAGTCCTAGCTCCAGCAATCAGACTAGAAATAAAAGGCATCTGTATTGCGAAGGAGTAAGTAAAACTTTCAGTATTTGAAGATTATATAATACTATATATAGAAAACTCTACGACTCCACCAAACTACCAGAACTGATAAATGAATTCAGTCAGGTTGCAGGATACAAAATCAACATACAGAAATCCATTGCATTTTTATAAATAAAGAAGTAGCAGAAAGAGAAATTAAGGAAACAATCCCATTGGCAATTGTACCAAAGAGACTAAAATACTTAGTAATAAACTTAATCAAGGAGATAAAAGATTTATGCTCTGAAAACTATAAAAAATTAATCCAAGAAATTAAGGCAGACACAAAGAAATAGAAAGATATTCCATGATCATGTAATGCAAGAATATTGTTAAAATGTCCACACTACCCAAAGCAATCCACAGATTTAATGCAATCTCTATCAAAATAACAACATTTTTCACAGAACTAGAATACTCCTAAAATTTGTATGCAACCACAACACTCTGAGTAGCCAAAGCAATCTTAAGAAGAACAAAGAACACTCTCACATTTCAAGATATACTACAAAGCTCTAGTAATCAAAACGGTGTTCTAATGGCACAAAAATAGACACAGAGATCAACTGCATAGAATAAGTGCAGAAATAAACCCACGCTTATATGGTCAATTAATCTATGACACAGGACACAAGAATACACAAGGAAAAGACAGTCTCTTCAAAAATGGTGCTGGGAAAATTGGACATGTACATGCAAAGGAATGAAATTGGGCCACTTTCTAACACCATACACAAAAAGAAACTCAAAATGGATTAAGGACCTGTGAGATCTGAAACCTTAACATTCCTAGAAGAAAAGAGATCACTCATCATCAGGGAAATGCAAATCAAAACTCTAATGAGAGGGGCGCCTGGGTGGCTCAGTCAGTTGAGCGTCCGACTTCAGCTCAGATCATGATCTCCCGGTCCGTGGGTTCGAGCCCCGCGTGGGGGTCTGTGCTGACAGCTCAGAGCCTGGAGCCTGTTTGAGATTCTGTGTCTCCCTCTCTCTCTGCCCCTCCCCCATTGGCGCTCTGTCTCCCTCTGTCTCAAAAATAAACAAACATTAAAAAAAATTTTTAAAAACACTAATGAGATATCACCACTCACCTGTCAGATGGCTAAAATCAAAAACACAAGAAACAGGCGTTGGCAAGGATGTGGTGAAAAAGGAATCCACATGCACTGTCAGTGGGAATGCAAACTGGTGCAGCCACTGTGGAGAAGAGTATGGAGGTTCCTCAAAAAATGAAAATAGAGTTACCATACAATTCAGTAATTCCACTACTAGGTATATCCTAAAGAAGAAGAAAACACTAATTCAAAAAGATACATGCACCCCTATGTTTACTGCAGCATTATTTACAACAGCCAAACCTTGGAAGCAACCCAAGTATACATCCCAAGATGAATAAAGATGTGTTATCTTTACACACAATGGAATACAAAGCCAAAAAAAAAAAAAAAGATGAGTATCTTGCCATTTGCAACAACATGGATGGACCTAGAGGGTATAAAGACAAATACCATATGATTGCACACATATGTGGAATTTAAGAAACAAAACAAATGAACAATGAAAAAGACGAATGAAAAAAAACAGATTCTTTTTTTTTTATTGCCTATTTATTTTTGAGAGAGAGACAGAGCATGAGCAGGAGAGGGGCAGAGATGGAGACACAGAATCCGAAGCAGGCTCCAGGCTCTGGGCTGTCAGCACAGAGCCTGACGTGGGGCTCAAACTCACAAACCGTGAGATCATGACCTGAGCCGAAGTCAAGCGTAACCGACTGAACCATCCAAGAGCCCTTCCCAAAAACAGATTCTTAACTACAGATAACAACCTGGAGGTTGCCAGAGAGGAGGTGGGTGGGGTGATGGGTAAAATAAAGGGAATTAGCATACACTTATTTTGATGAGCATTGAGAAAGGTATAGAATGAAACCATATTGTACATCAGAAACTAATATAATACTGAATGTTAATGATACTTGAATTAAAATAAAAACTAGGGCTGGAGCCCACCCTCAGAGTTTCTGATTCAGGGAGTGGGTGGGTGGGGCAAGGAAATTTGCATCTGTAACAAGCTCTCAGTGCTGCCTGAGCCCTGGGAACCACAGGATGAGAACCATCATCACTCTGGTAGGACTCTAGCGTCCAGGTTGAAAACATCTGCCCCAAGGAGCCCACTTGAGAGCATTTTAAATACCGGGAGGAAGGAATCATCAAGTCTCTGGTCAAGAGATAAAAGGTGCAAACTCTCAGCAATATGGAGCTCTGACCTGTGACCTCCAGGGATCACTCACCTTAGAGTGGTTGAAATCGGTGTCTCTTCCTCTGGTTCCTGTTTCTCTTTCCCTTCCTCCTGCCCTCTACCTTTCTTTCCCCCTTTCTGTTTCAGAGCCTTCATGTTTATGGATCCTTTTCCTTCCCCATCTGTCCCAGTGTGTGCGTGGGTTTCTAGGTAACAATTTGCTTCTGTCCCTCTTACTGTCCCCAAATTCCCTCCCTCTGCACACCATAATAGGAAACTATTTTCAGATTTTACAATTTGTTGTACCGATTCAATAAAGTTTTATGAGTCATTATTAATTTTGAAGTAAAAGAAATATTTTATATTTCTCTAAGGACAAAAAGTACTAACGGCTCTTGACATTTTTCCTAGGATAACTCATAACTTGTTTAATGGGGAAAAATATCCCCATCTTTCTCCATACAAGCATCGTCCAATAGAACTTTCTGCAATAGAAGAAATGTTTTGATTCTGCACTCTTCAACCCAGTTGCCATTGGCCATATATGGCTCCTGAACACTTGAAATATGGCTAGTGTGACAGAGAGCATAAAAATTTTAAGCGATTTTAAGCCTAAGTGGCCATATATTGCTAGTGGCTACCATATTCAACACTGCAGCTCTGTATTATCTACCTTGAACATTATATAAAGTGTATATGTATAGGGTGCAAATGCATTTTTAAATCTTTCAAGCTATGTTAGATCACCATGACAGAAAAAAATGTTAGAGATGAATCTATTTCTGTAACCTTTTCTTGAATCTGATTCATAATTGCACAAGGAGTTATTTTTTTTTTGATTTAGCATGCTGCTGCTACTACTACTAATGTAATTGTAAATAAAGCCATGTCAAATGATGAAGAGATTTTTCTACCAGATACCTAGGAGCTGAATTCCTTTCTCCAGGGAGTAATATAACCATCTGTGTGTATCAATTGCACCAGCTCTGTTTGTTTCACTCGAACAGGGACTAGGAAGAGGCAGCGCCAACATCCCCGTGATCCATTAGCAGACACAACCAATCACTCTGAACCCTCCTGGCTACTAACCCGTGAGTCTGGTTGCAGTCTCCAGACAAAGGACCTCAATTCCTGTTTTTGTGATTCCTTGGGTTCTCAGAGGGTGTCAAAAATTCAAAGAACCCCTCAGACAAAAATAACTTTAATCTCACTTTAATTTCAAAATAAACAATTACATGCCATGCAGCCTCTTTCAAAAGTTAGTGTGAGAAACTAAGTGAACTGGAAAGATGTTACAGTTTCTAAAAGATAGAGGAAATATTGTCTAGCCCCACATTTAAAAACCCCTAAAAAAGCATCCAAATCAGAAAAGACAAAAAACTGTCACTATTTGCAGATAACATGATGTTATATACAGAAAATCCTCACGAGTCCACCAAAAAAACTTGTTAGAATACACAAATTTAGTAGAGTTAGAGGATACGAAATCAATATACAAAACTCTCTTCTATTCCCATACACTAACAACTATCATAAAGATGTTAACAATCCCATTTATAACTGAGTCAAAGAGAATGCACTATCTAGGAATAAATTTAACCAAATAGGTGAAAGATCTATACACTATACCATACTCATTAACTGGAATACTATTGTTAACATGTCCACACTACCCAAAGTCACCTACAAATTCCAGGCAATCCCTATCAAAATCCCAATGGTATTTCGCACAGAATTAGAACAAACTCCTGAAATTTGTATGAAACCACAAAAGACATTTACTAGCCAAAGAAGTCTTTAGGAAGAAAAACAAGGTTGGAGACATCACACTTCCTGATCTCCAACTGTATTCCAAGACAGTAGTAATCAAAACAGTATGGTATTAGCATAAAAATAGACATAGATCAAGGAAACACAATAGAGAGCTCAGAAATAACCCCCCACATAAATGGTGGGTTTAATTTATGACAAAGTAGCCAAGAATATACGATGGGGAAAGGACAATTTCTCCAATAAATGCTATCAAGAAACCTGGACAGCCACACGCTAAAGAGTGAAACTGGACCACTGTCTTACACCACTCATAAATAGGTCTTGGCGATTACTTTCTGTATTTGACACCAAAAGCACAAGCAACACAAGCAAAAATAACAAGTAGAACTAGAGCCAACTAAAATGCATGGGCACAGCAGCACAATGAAAAGGTAACCTGATGAAAGGGAGAAAATACTTGTAACTCAGATATCTGATAAGAGGTTAATATCCAAAATGTAAAAACAATTCGCACAACTGAATAGCAAAAAATCAATCTACTTGAAACCATGGGCAGGAACAGACCAGACATGTTTCCAAAGAAGACACACAGATGGCCAAAAGATTCATGAAAAGGTGCTCAACATCACTAATGGGAGAAATGCAAATTAAAACCACAATGAGCTGTCACCTCACACCTGTTAGAATAGCTATCATCAAAAAAAAAAAAAAAAGGAATAACAAATGCTGGCAAGGATGTGGAGAAAAAGGAACCCTTGTGCACAAAAGGTACAACAGGTATGGAGAAGAGTATGGAAGTCTTCAAATATCACAAGTAGAAATACAGGGGCTCCTGGGTAGGTCAGTCAATTGGGCATCCAACTTCAGCTCAGGTCATGATCTCACGGTTACTGAGTTCGAGCCCCGCGTCGGGCTCTGTGCTGACAGCTCACGCGCTCACTCTCTCTCTCTCTCTCTCTCTCAAAACTAAATAAACATTTAAAAAAATTAGTACTACCATATGATCCAGCAATTCCTCACTTCAGTATTTATCCAAAGGAAAGAAAAACACTAACTTGAAAACATTTATGTGCCATGTTTTGCAGCAGTATTCACAACAGCCAAGACATGGAAGTAACCCAGGGGTCCTTGATGGATGAATGGAAAGAGAAAACGTGATGTACTACATACAATGGAATATTATTCAGCCATAAAAATGAATGAAGTCCTGCCATTTGCAATGACATGGATGAAGATTGAGGGCATCATGCTTAGTGAAGTAAGTCACAAAAAGACAAATACCATACAATCTCACTTCTAGGTGGACTCAAACAACAACAGCAACAACAACACTAAGTCAGATACAGAGAACAGACTGGTGGTTGCCAGATCTGGGAGTGGGGAGCAGGCAAAATAGGTCAAAAGGTACAAACTTCCAGTTGCAAAATAACGAAGCCCCGGGGAGGAATGCACAGCATGGTGATTACAGTTAATAACTATTGGATGGGTATATGTGAAAGTTGCTAAAAGTAGATCTTGAAAGTTCTCATCACAAGAAAAAAATTACAACTATGTATGACAATGGATGATGTTAACTGGACTTCCTGTGTTTGTAATTTTGCAATTTATACAAATAAAGTCATTATGTTGTATACTTGAAGTTAATGTAACTTTGTATATCAATTATATCTCAAAAAGTGACTTAAAAAAGACACAACCCTTCAGATGGTGCAGCCTCAGATTCTCATTCAAGAAACTTCAATTT
The DNA here is from genome assembly GCF_018350155.1 of Leopardus geoffroyi. Classification (NCBI taxonomy): domain Eukaryota; kingdom Metazoa; phylum Chordata; class Mammalia; order Carnivora; family Felidae; genus Leopardus; species Leopardus geoffroyi. Next base: position 19,517,642 of record NC_059343.1, read on the forward strand.
TCCCTGACCCTAGACTTTTGAGCTGGCTTACAATATGTGAATTTTGAATCTTACTGGAGACTACACGTACCTGTGAAGGCCTTGAAATCCATGCCATGAAAAAGAAAACATTAAATCTCACTATCTTTAATTGTCATCCAATAACACTGCCCTCACCTAGGATTCCTACCATTGACCAAAGTTCTTTGGGGGCAATCTGGGTTTTCCCAATGCTTGCCAGAACATTTGTGTTCCTGAGACCTTATATTTTCAGGGTACTTAAGACCTTACTGCTTGCCTTCACACACACTGACCATCAACCCTCACAACACTGGGAGGTGGGTATTAGAGTCTCACTTTAATAGATGAGGAAATTTAGGCTCTCAGACTTTAACTGATAAGGAAATGATCCACTCAAACAGGGAGGCAGGTAGAAAAGAAATCTCAGTCTCATTTGCAGCAAAGTAGGCTTGGGTCAGAGAGCTAGGGAATCGCATCAAAGTGCTCACTCTCTTAAATGGAGTATGTTTTGAGAAGTACAGTTACCATTGCGCACTGAATTAAGCACATGGAAGCCAGCCCAGGCTGTCCCAAGGCAGATTAATGGAAGCAGAATTTAAGAAAATGCCTTTGAGCATTCTTGAAGCACAGGGTATTGTATGTGAAACTTTTACATAATTTTTTTGTTACTTTTTTTCCTGAATCAAGGATTGGCACATTGTATGAGCTTTATATAAAGGCAGGGCTCTTTTCCCTGAAACCAGTTAGAAGCCTGAAACCTCAGTAAGTGTTTACCATAATAAGTCACCTTAATATCTCACTTTGCTAAGTTGTTATCCAATTAGTATACTGAAAGCCAAGTCTGTGGAAGTAGCTAGCTGAACTCAGTTTAAACCTCTCAAAAAAATGTACTTACCCCCGAAGTGACCCGTTTTGAACACTGGGCCATATTTTCAGGGACAGATTAAGAAACAGATTCCATCCTGAATATAGCAGACTCTTTTTTTCCTTTAAATCAAATCTATATGAGAAGCATAGAACTTTTACAGCCTTTATTATTTCAAGTTGTAACATGAAGTGATATTCTGCGGAACACTTTTCGGGTAGCTATGGCAACAATGATTAGCACCACATACTCCCAACCAAAATACCACCTGCATCTACATCTATTCTAAACCCTTAATTAAAAAGAAAAGCCCAGTTCAAATTTCCAGTTGGTAAATTTGGGAGAAAACTTCAAAAAAAAATGTTGGGAGATCTATTTAGGTTTTGCTTCTGTGTTTGGTTCATGAAGATTTTTTTTTTTTTTTCCTTTCAGGACAACTTAAGTCTGACTATCTCTTCCTGCCCACACCAGAACCACCCACACTGTTAAGTTTCTGGAGAAAGAGAGGTTTCAGCATTTCCTTTTCTAAGGAGTTAATCAGTAATGAGAGCTCCAGGGACGAAAAGAAAAGTATTCCTTTCAAACAATTACCCATGTGCAGGAGATTTTTAGGTTTTTACTTTCTCTTTGGGCAAGAAGGAGAGGGGGTAGGGAGGAGAGAAACAAGAGAAGGAGGTAATGACTTCAAGGAAGCTAGGGAAAGGAAAACAGAGAGAAAGACAGTGGGCAAAAGATCAAAAGAGGGGGCAAGCTACTGGATCTGTGAGGGGCAGACAAGGGGAAAAGCATGCGTGATGGATGGAAGGGAGACAGGCTTCACACAGGCTGAGAATGGAAGGTTGTGGAGTAGCCTGTAGACATTAGCTTCAGTTCTCCACTCTGTCCTATTTCCATGCCCTCTTCCCTATGATTTGCTATGTCCACGGACTCCCCCTGCACTTGGACGTGCTCTGACCTATAGGATATGAGCAAAGCTAATGCACGCAGAGGCCGTGACTAGGGCTTGTGCCGCAGGCTTGCGTGCTCCTGTCCTCCACCACTGCTGTGAGGACATTCTTAGGCCAGTCTGCCGAAGAGTGAGAGGCCCTTGGAGCGGAAGTGATGCGCTCCTGTCTTCCCAGCCAAGTACATCCTGGCTCAGCTGACAGCTAGCACACTGAGAGACATGTGAGCAAGGCCAGCCAGTATCAAGGAAGCTGCCTTGGTGAACCAGCAGCCGAACGCAGCCGCAAGCGTGAGCCCTGCCTGGATCACACAAATAAATGGATGTGGTTGTATGTCACGAAGCGTGTTTGTTGTACGTCGTTACTGTGGTGATAAATAAGTGATACAAGTGCCGATCCCGTTAATCAAGGACTTTCATTCTATCAGCATTTTGTCACATTATCTTATAAATAGGTGTCAAAAGTCAATAGAGAAAAATGGAATATAGGATGATGTGAAAATCAACACAGGAAATGCAAGCTGGGGAACGTCATAGTTGATAGCCACTCAAATAAAACCCAAGACATTCCACAAGGTAAGGTCAATGGGATTCTAAAGCTACATGAAAGTTGGAAAGCATCCAGCCAATCCCATTGTAAAATAAATCGAAGTTAAGTAATTACAAGGAGACACACAAGCTTTCTTTGCAGTCACAAACGCTGCACCAACTAATGGACTGAAGAGTTTGCAAATTCTCAGGTGCCCTGTTAATTGCAGCTGAATAGCTGTAATAGTAAAAGCAGTTTTCGCCAACTGTGGGCTTGAGGGTAAACAGGGCAGGTGATCCCCAGTGAGTCTGTGCTGCTGACTGCAAGAACAGAGGATAACAGCTGCAAGTACCACCACACTCCCCAGCTTACCATAAAAGTAACAAATGAATCGCTGCAGAACAACAACAACAAAAAACCTTGAAAATGTATGTGGATGAGCCCTTCATTCACCTTCTGGCAACTGTACTGTACAAAGAAAAACAGAACTGGAAAATGGACAATGCGACCAACGGGAATGGAAATATGTTTCTTTTCCTGTAAAGCTGGGTTCCATTCTTTCAAATAAGAAGTGCTTCTGTTGGGGGGGGGGGTTAGATGGTCATTTGCAAAGGGACAATCTCTTACATAAGTGAGACGATTCTCTGAATTCCACACCATGTGTTTAATCAAAGACCCTGTTAGGTATGCAGCTGAGTAAACCAAGTAACATGTTGAAATAACATAAAATGACTTCTTGATTGACTGCAGTAATCAGGGAACAATGAAGTGAAAAATCCCTGAATTATTTTATTACGACTTTGGAATGCATTCTTTGATTGACAATAACTTCAAACAGGGGGAAAAACACTCTGAGAGAATGTGAAGAATTTCTAGTTTTTATATTCTGATCCGTGTCCAGCTCCAACGCAGCCCCCATTCTATGGCAGAAATCACCAGTGTCTATCTTCAGCAGGTGCGATCCCACTCATAAACCTTCCTTGGGTGTGTGGTAGAGGAAGGAGGAAAGAAATGATAGGTTTAGAGGGCCTTTCCTCATGTTGTGAGAGGTGGGAAGACCCTGGCTCCTTGAACCTTTTCCTTCTGCTCCATTTTTTTTTTAAGTTTATTTATTTGAGAGAGAGAGAGAGAGAGAGAGAGCACGCAAGTGCAAGCAGGGGACAGGCCAAGAGGGAGAGAGAGCATCCCAAGCAGGCTCTGCACTGTCAGTGCTGAGCCTGACGATGTAGGGCTCGAACACACGAAACCATCATGAGACCATAACCTGAGCCAAAACCAAGAGTCAGATGTTCAACCAACTGAGCCACCCCAGGTACCCCCCCCATCTGCTCCACTTTTTAATGGTTTTCTGATGCCAGCAAGTTAGTCCAGAGAATGAGAGGAAATCAGATGAATCCAGTGAAAAGCAATGAAGCTTCAAACCTCTTGAGATCTGTTCCTTCTTCCATTTATCCACTCGACAAACCAAATTCAAATACTTAATGACTACTCTGTGCCTGCCATGTGTTAAGTGCTGTGGCCTCACTGATGAACAAAGCTAGTGGCCTTCCTGGAGGAGATGCCAGACTAATGAGAGGGGGCAGTACACTGGCTTACTTACAACAGAGCACTGGGTACTCTGTAAGCACTCAGTACTTACAACAGAGCACTGGGTTGTGACAGTGTATATAAGTACAACCAAATGTATCTGGGGACTGCAGTTGGGGAAGCTTCAAGGTGGAGAAGGCAGGGCCCTTCTTTTTTTTTTTTTTTTTTAATTTTTTTTTTCAACGTTTATTTATTTTTGGGACAGAGAGAGACAGAGCATGAACGGGGGAGGGGCAGAGAGAGAGAGGGAGACACAGAATCGGAAATAGGCTCCAGGCTCTGAGCCATCAGCCCAGAGCCCGACGCGGGGCTCGAACTCACAGACCGCAAGATCATGACCTGGCTGAAGTCGGACGTTTAACCGACTGCGCCACCCAGGCGCCCCGGCAGGGCCCTTCTTAAAGGCCGACTTCAAAATGATATTCTAAGTGGATCTAGTAGGTCAATCAATAGTCCAACCAACTCTCCCATATTGTCCTTGGACTTCCATCAATAGGCTGTCTAATCCCAATCTTTGCAACTTAGAACTATGCATGTATGCAAATCAATACAAGTCTTAGCATGAATAATTGCTACCACTACAAGAGACTGAAATATCAGTTGAGTATGTGTTAGATTCCAGAAACTGTGCTAGGCATAGTGTCCTATTTGTTTAAAAGAAGGATGGGTGTTTTGTGATGCTTTCTTCAATTCTTATGAAATCTATTTTTAAGGATAGATTTATCAGCCTTTTCATAACTCCTTGAACAATGAAATATACTTTGGATTTAGGTTTCCTCTCTACAAATAAGATATTGCCTTAACTGGAGTGGTTGTTTGTGTTAGTAAAGAAAAAAAAATGAGGTATATTCTTTCATTGCAAGTATGAATTCAAGGTTGTTATGTTGGGGCACCTGGGTGGTTCAGTCAGGAAGGCATCAACAGTTCAAGCCCCGTGTTGGGCTGCGAGCTGACAGTGCGGAGCCTGCTTGGGATTCTCTCTCTCCCTCTCTCTTTGCCCCTCCACTGCTCATGCTCACTCTCGCTCACTTGCTCACACTCTCTCTCTCAAAAATAAATCAACTTAAAAAAAAGGATGTTATGTTAAACTGAGAGATCTAATCAAGCAGTCTTTTAACCCAAAATATTCTATTTCCCAGGTGAATAAATGTTATGTTTTGTCCTTGAAAAGAAAGGCTAAGGAAACTTGGCACTGGCTAATGAGAGGGGATTTGGACTCAAAAACAGTGCATTTTTTTAAAATCAGTTCTTTGCATTTATGGGTTGATTGCATTAGAGGGACAGGTAAATGTATTTAATATTCCCACATGACTTTTCTCCTTCACTTCACTGAGAATAAATTCAAGGCTGACTACTGTAAAGAAGCTAATAGTGGTATTTTCAAAAATGTACCCAAAACATACTTTGGACCATAAGCAAATTTAAGTCAAGAAAAAATTAAGAGGCACTAATTTGCAGACTATCATTTGCAGCATTTATGGAATTTCTCTGCTCAAAGTTCAAAAATGAAGAGTAGTCAACTTATGCATTTCATTGAATCCTTCAAATAACCCCAGGAAGCAAAAATTATCACTAATTTACAAGTGAGGCAACAAGCTAAGGAAGTTTAGGACAAGGTTGGATGGAAGTAAAACACCCAAGACTGAACTGTATGACTCATAGACTTGAAAAATCATTTTTGTAACACATTACCTGTGATTAAACCATTTTTTGTTTGATTTGTTAATTAAAATACTACATTCTGTCGATGCTGTTGAACTAGCTATAGCCGAATCTGGAGATTGATAAAACTAACAAAAGACAAAGTAATCTCACTCTTTACTGAAACAAGAGATAACAATTCCCATCATGGACAGAGACTAGAATGCAGAAAGCTCATCTCCTTGCAATGAAGTACCAAGGCAGAGAAGGATAAAGTACCAAACTGAAATCGAAAGACAAAAAGAACAGTTTTGTCTAATGTGTCTAATTCAAAGAAACTTAACCGCAGAAACATATAGCCCTTTCAGACAACAAACCAGCTAAATAGTTTTCTCTTTCTCTTCGAAGCAATGTTTGAGCCAGAAATATAGTATTTTTATAATTTTCAAGCACTTTACACCATGCTTTCACACACATTATTGCATTTGATCCTCACAACTGCTCTAACAAATGGAATTTATTAATGTCCTCATTTCATAGAAGGGGACACCAAGTTCTGGGCAGATAAGGAACCCGTTGAGGCACATAAACCATGATCAAGACAGCAGTCAATGCCAAGCCTTCTGAGCTCAAGTCTTTACTTGGGAAAACACACTACTACTTCCTCTTGTTTTGAGCCAAAGAGAAACAATTTCAAAAACAGCTGGGAAAAAAAAAACTCTGAAGTCAAGTTACTCCTAAGCAGAGGTCAGGTCACGCCCAATGCATCTAGCATCAAGTTAGTATTTGAGCTGATTTTTAAAAGATATATCTTTGGTTAGAGTTTATGGATTAAAAAAAATCAGTTAAAAATAAAGTATACTATATGTTAACTAAGTTGGATTTAAATTTAAAAATATATATAAAGTATGTATTTTTAAATGATGATAAAGGAAATAAATACCCTAAATTTAAGAAAAAATTTTAAAAAGGTATTTGGGGGGGGTGCCTGGGTGGCTCAGTTAGTTAAGCATCCAACTTCAGCTCAGGTCATGATCTCACGGTTCGTGGGTTCGAGCCCTGCATTGGGCTCTGTGCTGACAGCTCAGAGCCTGGAGCCCGTTTCAGATTCCGTCTCTCCCTCTCCCTCTCCCTCTGCCCCTCCCCCACTCACGCTCTGTCTCCCTCTGTCTCAAAAATAAACATCAAAAAAATTGTTTTTAAGTATTTGGGATTTAATAATCTACAAAAAAAACTTAATCGTATCTCAGAATATGTGTAATACTTTTTCCTAAACGCATTCTGCTTCCACAGTGCTTGATGTTAGATTTAATAAAGTAGTAGAGATATAGGAGATACTCTGTCCACTGAGAATTCTTACTATAAAAAGGCCTACAGAAGAATTGTAATATTACATTTAGGCAAGCTTGGACCTGCTATCCAAATCACTAGGCAAAATTCCCATGGTTTAATATTGTGTTATACCATGACCAATCCTCAATTTCAGTTAGCCCACAAGCCCACAATTTTTCTTGCCCATGGGTTTGTGGGTAGGCTACATTTCTTGCCTAGGCTCGGCAGAGCGAGGCTAGACTCCCGGCTTCATATTAAGTTCATGTGTGTAACAGATGTCTTGAACATTCTGGGGCCAGGAGCTACTTGGGATATGTTCTTCTCGTGGTAGATGGCAGAATTTCAAGAGACCAAGCCAAACCATCTGAGCACACTTGAACCTTTTACTCATCCATTAAGTGACATTCTATTGTCCAAACTAAGACACACAGCCAAGCCTTCCATCAATGGGAGAGTGAAATGAACTGTTTCCTCTAGGTGGAGGTACCACAAAGCAAGTGCGCAGGTTTATAAATCTCTTACAAGGAAGTAGAGACTTAGGATAATTCATTCCATCTATGATATGGGAAATTTTATTATGTCAAAGCTGCATTAACTGAAGTCATTAAATAAATGGGTTTCAAAAAAAATATTTCCAAGTTTGTTCTTAGAGTGTTGGCGTGCAGTGTGACAGAAGTACCCAAAAGTGAGGTTAGAGAAAACACCTTGAGAACCATTCCAAAGAATTTAGCCTTAGGCAGTAATCATGGGGAGCTACAGAAGCCCCTTTGACTTTGTATTCAGAGATTCCCCAAACCACCTGGCCCCTACACCTCATTACAACGTTACCTGCAGGGACCCATCCCAACCAAGTTTGCTTTGGCCTCCTTGTCTATACCTGGGCGGGAATTCAGCACACTGAGAAGATACTTACATGGAAAATTTTGCTGATCTAATTTAATTAGAATTTTAGTAACATTGATGATCAAATTTATTAATATTTTATTATTTACTTTCTTAATATTTATTTTAATTTGAATTTATGGTCATCATTTTAAATGATTTATTTAGAATTGAAGGGGTAGAATTCACTAAAAATGATGCTGTAAGTGGTGTCTGCCCTAGTTCTATTGAGATCTTGCCCCAGAAAGGGGATTTTTAGTTTGTCTTTTCCCCACTCCTTTGGTCTGCCCCAACTTTGCCTGTCTTCATTCCCTTTCTCATCTCGCTATATCCTGTTATATTAACAGGCTGATGTACATGATTTAGGCCATCTCTAGGGACCAAGCATCTCACCGTTCCTGTCTACCTGGATGCCATAGCGATGCCAACAACATAAACTACAAATGATAGCACAACAAACACAGTTCTTTCTATGCAAGTAAAACTCTGTGCCTCCCCCTAATATCCCAACAAATACAATCTCTTTGTTACCCACAAGTTGTGAGAAGGGCATGGGTGAGAACCAGCTTGCTGAGTTTCATCCTCATAACAGAATGGATTTTGAATGACAGAGTACAAGTGGGAAGGGTAGGACAATGGAAGGGTTTACTCATTTGACACTTGAAAAGATTAGAAAGATTTTTCCCTCTAACAAAGATGTATTCCTTGAGTATTTATTCCTCTCATTCATTCCCAAATTTATTCATTCAACCAACGAAATGTCTGTAATGTTACAGGCACTGTGGTCCCAGGCTAGAAGGTGAAGTATTATTATGAACCACAACAGAAACTTTTGTAGACATGAGACTAAACTAATTGATTTTTGTTAAGAAAAAAAAAAGATGTGCTTTGAGCCAAAAATAACAGTGGTCTCACAAATACTAGCCAATTGGGTTTAAGGAGATCATTTTACCTGATTCTATTTACTCATCTGTAAAATGGGCATGATACTTAATCCACTTTCCTATCATAGAAAACTATGTCAATTGCCATTTATGTGTGAGCACAGTACAAAAATCTTGTGTCAATCGTATTCTGAATTTTAAATAACAGATTGCCTTCACATTACCTCAATGTAAGGACTATATCCATCACTATTCCTGTGTAACGAGACCACAAAATCTCAGTAGAACAGAATATGACCATTTGTATTTATTCTCCTAGGTCTGCAGAGCACCCAGACCAGCTCTACTTCATGCTGCAACATCTTTGGGTTGACCAGCATGACTCTATGTACCCCTCACTGTATAGCGATCAGTGGGCTCCTAGGGAGGCATGTTGTTTTTAGGGCGGGGGCAAAATAAACACAAGCAGAAACATGAGAGGCTTCTTAAAGCTTAGGCTCAGAACTAGTATGCTGTCATTTCCACCCACATTCCATTGGTCAAAGACAATCACGTGGCCAAACCCAGCATCAGTGAGGTAGAGAAATTTATGTCCACAGTGGCAAGGCAAAAACGGTAAATACTTTCTGAAAGATAATCTAGATAATCCCAGCTCTCTTTTGCTCTACTTAAAAGTTTTGGAAGAACAATCTTGGGTGGGATATAGGCTTTAAACACACCATTTTCCTACTCAAGAACCACAATAGCTCTCTAGCACACGTTTATTAACTAACCCATTAGCCATTAATAACCCCCTTCTACCTTGACATCTCCATTGTGGAGGCTGGAAAGCCCAATACTTCATTTCTCAGTTTCATTTGCTTCTAGGGGTAAGCATGTGGAATGTGGCCAGTTCTGGTCAATGAAACAAAACCACAAACCTGACAGAGACTTTTAGAAAAGCTTTTGATCCCTTTAGAAAAAATACAGGCAGGAAAGGAGAGCTGGCAGGTAAACCATGTTCCCCTTTTTCCCCAGCATGAATGTACAAGTGATGCCTAAAGCTAAAGCAGCCATCTTATGACAATGACATGAAAACCTTGAGAACATAAGGCCAGCATGCTCAGGACTGGTTCCCTGATTGCATCACTAGGCATCTTCTGTAAGTAAAGAAAACCTTTTTTGTTAAAGTCACTTCTGTGTTACTTGTAAATGAATGCAACCTACACAGGCTCCTGGTCATCTATTGGTAACATCTAAACTCTTCTGCTTGGCTTTCCATATCCTTACTAACTTGGTCTCCATATGCCCACCCATCCTTAACAAACATGCTCACTCAACTCAAGTCAAACTGGTTGTCTCCCAAGTCTTTGTTCTTGGAATGCCCTCTTCCTCATCTTTTGCCAATCCAATTACAATCTATCCTCCAACACCGCGCTCATATCCAACTTCATCCAAGAAGTTCAACCCAAAGTAAACTCTTCCCTTTTCTGAAACACAGTTGAGAATTGGTCTTCCAAAAATCCAGCTTAGTTTTTTAGTTCTAAATGTTGCTTAGATGACTGCTTCTTAACATTTAAGAAGAGTGACCATTTTCTATGGATGGATTCCCATGATTCAAAATGGTACAGGTCTTAGAACACAGCACAATTCATGTTGATTATGATTAACAGGAAATAGTGTCTAGTATACCAACAGGCTGGTACATAAGTAGTTTTTGGTTAGTCAGTTGTCTGAAAGTTAGAATTTACTTTCCGTAGAAAATCCAACCAATCTACTTATGTAAATATGCAAAGGGAAGGGCATCTCCTCAGCCCAAGGCAATATTCATCCACTTGTCCATTCATCCACGAAATAATCATCAGATGCCTGTGTCATGGAACAACTTATTCCCATGAGTTATCCTAACACATCTCCACTTCTATCTCCCTCTCTACTGCTTTCTAGAATACACACATTTTTTTGTGATCCTAAGCTCCAACTCAGACTTTTTCTCTCCTGCTTCATATTGCCTAAGTGATCTACACCCCACCCCAGGGCCTATTATTTCCGACAGTGATCTCAGGTACATATTAGGAGAAAAGCAATCTGACTGTGCTGACTCACACAAGCTATGCATGGCTGAGAGCCCCTTTATGGGTCCCATGGGCTCCTGTCTTTTTTTTTTTTTTTTTTTTTTTTTTTACATATTACCTTTCAATTCTTAAAAATTTCCCTCGGAATGCAAGTTGAGAAAGTACAGACTACATGTAAGACACTGTCAGGTATCACGTAAAATACCTCTCCTCTGAACCTGGTGGCAGGTCAAGCATCAACGCTTCCTTTATTTCTGAACCTAAAATAGCTTTTAAAAAAATAGATTTATTTAGGTATGGTTGACACACAATAACCTGTCCATGTTTTCAGTGGACAACATGGTACATTCTGATGTGTAAATACTCATGAAATCATCAACAAGACAATGAACATTTCCAACACCTTTAAACGTTTCCCGTCTTTTTTTTATCTATTGACCTGCTTTCTGTCACTATATATTTTCATTTCTTACTGTACATAAATGGAATCAAAGTATAGATGGATGAAGATAGATTTTTTTGGGATTCTTTCCATCAGTATAATCATTTTGATATCCATTATGTTTTTTTTTAATATATCAATATACCATTCCTTTAAGTTGCTGAGTATTATATGGACATACCGTATTTTTTCTTATCCATTCACCTGTTGATGGATATTTGGTTTTTACTAGCAGTAAATACAGTGGCTATACACATTCAAGTACAAGTCTTTGTATGGACATGTACTTTCTTTTTTGAGACAGAGTGCACACATGCATGTGAGGGGCAGAGGGCCAGGGTGAGAGAGAATCTTAAGCAGACTCCATGCCCAGCACAGAGCCTGATACATGGCTTAATCTCATGAACTCAAAAAACCAGAGTCGCACACATAACCGACTGAGCCACCCAGGCACCCTGGACATACACTTTCATTGCTATTAGATGATTATCTATGGCTGGATCCTATGAGAACTTTGAAATGTATGCCTATCTTTGAAAACTAAGGATTTTCTCAGCCATTTCCAAGGTATTAGCATCAGAGGCTCTGTTAGCAAGTACAGAGGTGAAAGACACTTAATATCATGCATTTATAACCAGGGAATTACTTATGGCTTGGAAACAATTCTCCATGTGTATTTCACATTCTGGCAGGTCTTCTGAGCAGAGGCATTTACAGCTTTTGTTCCAGAGTATCTCTTCAAGGCTATTTGTGGATCACATAGCCAGGACTAGAAAGAAGCAAACGTGGCACCTAGGGTTCCAAACTCAGACGGACACTCACCCCAAGGGTTGTGCAAGTGCAGGACCAGCACTGGAGAGTGACCATCCTCTTAAATGTTATACTTTGGCTCCTCACTTGCCTTACCCTAGCCCTGGACCTAGAAAGCAAACTGCTTTGGCAGATGGATACAATGTTTCCCTCCAGAGCAGAAGGCAGATAGATGTGTTTGCTCTCCAGGATAATAAAGGTACCTTATCCCCATGGGGCAAAGGCTGGGCAAGTTTGCCAACAGTCCCCTTTAAAAGATTGTGTTTCCTATGCTCAGAGCTCCTAACCTGGGTTATAAACACACCGTGTGTGCAACATCCACCCAGGCCCACTTCTGCATCACCTCCACGAGACTGGAAGTAACTAACACAAACACGAAGCTGACACTGACAATTGTATCGTGAGTAGTAAGGTCCCTTGTCTCTGACTAAGGAACCTGATACTGCTTTCAGCATCCATGAAACTGTGGCTGGCTCAGCTGTTAGCTTGCAAGCAGGGAAAAACCTCAGGCCCTTCAGTTTTTGACACCTATTACCACAGTGATGCCAAATCCATTATCCTGAAACCCAACTGAGAGAGAATTTTTAGGTAGTGCAGGCGTCTGCTGCATGATCTCGGGTACAAAGCTTGACAGAATTCATCCTAAGCCCTCTGTATACTCCATTATCGCACTCATTTATTCATTCAGTAACGTATTTATTAAGCTCTCACTGCATGCCAAACACTGTTTAAAAAAATGATTCTTGCCCTCCTGGATTCACTGCCCAGTGAAGACAGCAGACAAATAAAAAACTATAATTCATAGAGATTATTGCTATAACCAAGATGAGAAGCCAGGGAAGGATTCAGAGGAGGTGGCGTTTGAGGGGAGTCTTGAAAAAACTGGAGGCGCTCACTGGGATTGAAGGTGGGAGTTGGGTGGAGAGAAGAGGCATGTGCAAAGTCATACATATATGAAAGGGAAAGTTATGTTCTGAGAATGATGAGGGAATTACTATGGCTAAAGAAAAGTTCGTGTGTTGAGAAGGAGGCTAAAGAGAGGGGAAAATCCATGGGAGGTAAAGTAGGGTATTGGGAGAGAAACTCTAAAGCAGTAGATATAGGAGAAGGATTGGGAATGCAAAACTAAGGAACTGGGGCTTTAAGTAAAATGGATGCTTCAGAGTTGGCTTTCATTAGTTGTTCTTTTTAAGTGGGGAAGCCATAAAAGCCATGGTATTTATGTTTATCACACTGAATTATAGCCTTTTGTATCTGTAAAAACTCCCCCTGCTAGGGCAGAGCTCCTGTGGGACTGGGGGACGCCATCTTGTTCACTTTTGACCTCCAATTTCACTTGAAAACAGAGCAGCCACTCAAAAAAAAAAAAACAAAAAACAAAAAACAAAACACAATTACTAACAAATGAGTTACTCAGCAAAAATTAACTCCCCCTCACAGGTAATCTCTATGAATGATGCACCTCAAAATGTCCTGTTTGCGAATATCAAGACAAATAAATGAAAAACTGGAATGTTTCTGATAGTTTGGGGAAAAAATGATCATTCCAGGTTATACCTTACAATTTTTCTCTCACTTTTCATTACTTTATTCATGAGATGGCCTTTTTTTTAATCACTTTGTGCAGGATGCTAATACAGTACTTCTCTCTACTCTAAATTTTATATTCTTATTAAATATACTTCTTTTAAATTTATAAGGCACCATGTATTATTCATTGCCAAGTCTTGGCTCATGCCACAGATTATATATCACTTTTTCCATGTATCATAAGTAGTCAGTTAGATTGAAATCAAAATTATATTTAACTGAACTCATGGCCGCTGAGTTATCCTCTCATATCAAACTTATTTTCTGGCCACTTGTCTCTGCCAAATGTTACAGATGAAAAATCTTTCATTAAAGTACTTATAGTAAGAAGCTAACACACTAATATTTGTTTTCTCCTCAAATATTTTCTGGGGTCTAAAACTTTTGATATGCTAATACTGTGGGAAAACCCCGTGTGAAAACATATCCCTTATTCACAAAGAAGTAACATTATAGGTAGATCTATATTCCACTGAAACATTAGCAAACTCAAAATTCACTTAAGCTCTGTCCTTTTTCTTTCAGTTCCAAGGTCTTCGTTCCAACAATATACAGTTAGAGAAAACTTCTTACCAATCAAAGTTATTATTTTAAATGCCCTGTAACATTTTAAAAAGTTCTTTCACATATACAATTTTGCCTGCAATGAGAAAAACAAAAACAAGTGCAGACTCTTTCTAGAAGGCTTTCCTCTTCTGATAAAAACATATACGCTTTCTACTGAGGGTGATCAGACTCAAATGTGAGTAAGAAATACCTCACACAAGAGTTAATCATAGTAACCAACCAGCCACCTTCTCTTTTCCTTAGGTGATTTTGCCATCTAGTAATAGAAGCCCTAGCTTGTCTCCTCTTTCCTTGCTTTCTCCTTGAGGCAACTGTAATTGCTTCTTAAAAATAATAGCACTGGGGCGCCTGGGTGGCTCAGTCGGTTAGGTGTCTGACTTTGGCTCAGGTCATGTTCTCATGGTTAGTGGTTCAAGCCCCGTGACAGGCTCTGTACTGACAGCTCACAGCCTGGAGCCTGCTTCGGATTCTGTGTCTCCCTCTCTCTGGCCCTCCCCCGCTCACACTCTGTCTCACTCTCTCACAAATAAACATTAAAAAAATTTTTTTTAGGGGCGCCTGGGTGGCGCAGTCGGTTGGGCGTCCGACTTCAGCCAGGTCACAATCTCGCGGTCTGTGAGTTCGAGCCCCGCGTCGGGCTCTGGGCTGATGGCTCAGAGCCTGGAGCCTGTTTCCGATTCTGTGTCTCCCTCTCTCTCTGCCTCTCCCCCGTTCATGCTCTGTCTGTAACTGTCCCAAAAATAAATAAACGTTGAAAAAAAAAATTAAAAAAAAATTTTTTTTAAATAATAGCCCTATCATGTGCCAAATCTCATCAATGTTAGTTAGTGATTAGCACATTTTTCCTGATATTTTGAAGTCTGGCAAAATAAAGCATAACGAGAAACCAGGCACATTTTGGGGTTTTTTTGCGTTTTTTGTTTTTTGTTTTGTTTTGTTTTGTTTTGTTTTTATCAACCACTGTTTGTTGCCAACCATTTTGTTGGTGGAAACCGGTTGGAGGAAAAAAGGGGGCTAGAAGTTTAATCTCTTCACTGGGAACTCAACTTCGTTCCTTTCTATAAACACAGGCCTACTCAGATACCCCACTGTGATGGAAACTGCAGGAGAGTAGAGATGAAACCCAACTCCATGGCTGGCAAAAATGAATGACTCAATTTCAGGGAAGAGGGTACTGTGAGCGCAGGAAAAAAGCCTGGGGTCTTCTCTGAACCACAATGCTTCCTACACATGTCATAAGGCACCCTAAGCTTCCTTCTTCTCATCTGGAACATAGAAATAATTAATATCTGTTTCTTTACAGAGTGTTGAGTTCAAATGACACCATTCAAAGAAAGGAAGTTCCTAAATTCAATCTAGCTTGAGTTTTGCATTTTTCCCTATGCATACGTACTTTCACGATGCCCAAATTATATATATACTTTTTTTAAACATGCACACGCACACATATAAATAAAACCAAAATCCCCTTAGACCTCCAGCTTAACCACAATATGCGTCTCCCCTTTCACTGAGCAACCATTACCAGTTCATTGGAAGGCATGTCTTTTGAGCATCTGACCACACTGTACAGAGAGACCTACTTCTATATTCTGTATCTACAGTTTGTTACTGCATTTTGTGGAGAGACCACATTTTATATATTTACTTTTCTCTTGACAGATATTTACAGGGTTTCTTATATTTTGTCCACATAAGTAAGATTGAGACCAACTGAACATCCTTGTACCCTACTTGGGCAGCAGGCTGAGTGTGCAGGGCACGCACCCAGGGCAGAACCCCTAGGTCAGTAGGGTACAGGCATTTGATACATGCAACTCATGGTGGCAAAAGCCTTTTCAAAAGGGCTCTACCAGTTCGCACTCACCAGCAGTTGACATATGCCCATACCTTCAGGCTTTTCAGACTTAAATCTTGTCATTCTAATAAGGAGGAAATGAGTTTACTGGTTAAGAGTGAAGATGAACTTTTCAGATATTGTATTAAGTATTTCAATTTCTTCTCTGAATTCACTGTGTACACTTGTGCTCGTATTTCTCTTACAGGTTTCTCCTTCTAGTGAGGTACAGGGGTTCTCTTTATGCATTGTGGATATTAATCCTTTGTTACATATGCGAAAAATATCCTCCCACATGTTCCCTTTCTCTCACTTGTATGTTGAATAGTGTCCTTTGACTTAAAAGTCTCTACCCTGACATACTCAAATGTATTCTTTTCCTTCTAGGCTTTGTCATTTGTGTTTTAAAATGTTTTCTATTCTTCATGGACATAAAGATGTTATTTCACAATGTCTTGTGAATATTTTAAAGATTTCTTTTTCTACTTAAACATCGAATTTCTCTGGAGTTGTTTTTTGTCAACAATCTGCTGGAAAACATGATCAAAAAAGACATGACAGCCTTGTGACCCAGGCACTGGATCCGTGAGCTCAAAGACTACTCATCCCTCCGCTGTCCTTGGAATGTGACTTCTGCTTGCCTTTCCGGCTCACAGAGACTGCTCCAAAAACACAGCCTTGAGATGGTGATGTTATGTTGAAAACCCGTGTGGTGCATGGGACTGAGTTCAATGAGGACATCTTTATACAATTCTAAGATTTGGAGGGTGGGTGTGGGGATCCATGCATTTTGCTGTGGCTCCAGAAAAGCCTCCTTTGGACACTCCTTTTACTATTATTACAACTGCAACCCACCACCATGGACTGGCCTTCCTCTTTCTTTGGTCTCTCTGCCTCTGCCTGAGGGGACCTATTTCAGATAACACAGAGAAAGCTTCCAAGAGGGTTGTGAACCTACACAGTCTGAGGAAGCAATCTACTTTTCTCATATAATCATTTTGCAATGGGATTTAATGAATGACCCATCATTTCCACATTAACTTTTAATAGAACTACCTCCCGTCTCTTTCTATGTTGTCTATTTGGATCCTGATCTACTTGTCTCCTCCTGCACCAACAGCAGGCTATGCTAATTACCATAGCTGCATGATAAGGCCTAACCTTTGATAAGTTCCTTTTACTAACATTTTCTGAGCATTTACTATTCTAGAAGGATTTCAGAATCTGGTTGGTAGGTTCCATTAAAAATCTGAGAGATTTTTGGTTTAATAATATATTCCTGGATTGGTTTGTGGACAGTCAACATCTTTGATATGGAGCATTCCAACTGAGTAGGGTAGCTCCTATCTACATTTATTTATATTTGTATATCCTCCAATAAGGTTTTATCTTTCTTTAAAGAGATCCCATATTTTCCTATTAGGTTTGTAGTTTTACCAAGTTGGTATTGTTGTTGCTATACTTAAAAGGATATTTTCTCTTAGCTCTGTAATTGATTGCTGCTGGTATATGGTCATGTTGTTTATTTATTTAGTTTTTTTAATATTGACCTTCTCTCAAAAAACCTGGCTGAACTCTTACAGGTTTATCCTCTTAGATTTTCTATCAACAGTCCACAAATAATCAAATTCAGACTTAAGTGCTTAGGAGTTTTCCCTATTGTATTCAATTTTAAGGACCTCCCACACCCAACCAGAATGGGAATACTTAACACAAACTAGGATATTCACTCCTTCTTAGTTTCTATTTACCATGAGATTTCATCACTAATGGGTTAATTTTTCTTTCTTTTTTGCCATTGATTGGAATAGATATATACAGCTGTTTTAATTTGTTAAGGTAGCAAACTCCACTGATAGCTTTTATAGTGTCTCAAACATTCTTGAATTCCTGGTATAAATTCCCACTTGGTTTTACAGCTTTACTACCTAACCAATTTTTATTTGGGTTTTCATATCAATGTTCACAAGACTGGCCCACAGGTTTCAGGTGGCCGTATGTGGTTGTAGTATAGCCATATAAAACGTTTTATGCATTTTCCTTTAAATATGCTCAATGGCAAGTCTTAAAAAAAAAAAACGCTGCCTTGTTTTTTAAATTTTGAGGAAGAAGTGTATTTTAAAGCACAGGTTTTCTGTTTCATTGAATTTTTACTCATATTTGCTATCTCTTGGGTCAGGATTATTATGTGTGCACATGTGTACATATATTTACAGAGTAGGGTGTCTATATGCATATGTCTTTGAAATCTCTACTAGGCAAGTTTAAATTCATGGACCAGTTTCTCTAACTATATGTGTCCATGTGTATAGGCTAGCTTTTTTCATTCCAAATACTGTTTTTTCGCCCTTTCTTATTTTCTCACTCACCAAAGATATGCCTCTATTCCTCTTTAAAGATTTAGCTGTTGATTGTGTAGATCTAAACCAATTTTTATTTTATTAAATTTTCTATATTGACTTCCTTCTTGGCTTTACTGGGTTTTTTTTTGCCCATTTCTATTCTAGAGTTGTATCTTAAACTCATTTCATTTTTAAGGAAGACTATGAACTCCCTGTTAAAACTTCTTTGGCACTCCACAAGTTATTATAAAATGTAGAACTTTTTAACCTTTTAATTTGAAATAGCATTTTACTTAAGAGACCATCTGAGCTTTTTAAAATGAAGGCAGTTTTCAAAGGAGGTTAATCTATTTCTTCACTGTTTTTATCTTGATCTTGAAGTGGTTTGTGATTAGTTTTCACAAGTTAAGACTAACCTTTGGGCCTTGTACAAATCTCGTTTTTTAGAGTACCCTATGTCCACTTTGAAAAATGTATATTCTTTATTATGTTTAAGATTCTGTTATTGAGACTTTGGGGGGTTTCATTTGTTTTTTTTTACATACCTCTCTACCCGACTGATTTTCTTAGAAAGGTGCACTGTGCTCCTGTCTCCCACCAGGATTTATACTTTTGCTGATTTCTTCATGTCATTTGTCGGTTTTTGTGTTCTTTATCTTTAGGCTATGTGGTAAGGCTCACTTAGGCTTATGACTGCTGCATGACATCCATTAGTCCTATCGCTGTGAGATGCCCACCGCTCTTTGGGTCTTTTAACATTTGTGTTCCTGTTTCTATTTTGTCTAGTATGACTAAGGCAGTTTTCTTAGCGTTACTCTATTTATCCTGACAACCCCTTTATTTTTCAACTTAGCAGTTCTTATATCTTCTCCTACAAGTCGCATGTAATTGGATTTTATACTCCAGGCACACCCCTAACTGAGTGTCTTAATCCACTTGTGTTTTTAGGATTACTGAATTTCAACTTAACTTTGCCACTCTTTTTCTATTTACCATGCCTTCACTTTAATTTCTGGGTTCCTCCCTTCCCTTAAAGTGATTTTTTTTCTCTCATATTTTTCTCCCCCTTGTCAATTAAGAGCCAGAGCCCATTTCTTTACTTCTAGGGATTATTCCTAAAGCTTTAGCTTATTTAAGTTTGTTTTTCTTTCAAATACTAACTTAAGCATTTATCTATTTCTTCTCAACTACAAGACAAGTTTTATTCCAATGGGGCCTAGATTTTTTTTTTTTAATGTTTACTTGTTTTTGAGAAAGAGAGCACAAACAGGGGCAGAGACAGTGGGAGTCACAGAATCCGAAGCAGGCTGAGCTGTGAGCACAGAGCCTGATGCAGGGCTCCAACTCAAGAACTGCAAGAACCTGAGCCAAAATGAAACACTCAACTGAACCACCCAGACACCCCTAGATTTTTAAAGTCCTGCTCAAAACACTCAGGGTTGGAGAATCATGCCCTTCAGCTTGTTCCACTAATGCTCTGTATACCACTTTCTGCTTTAGGAAAAAACCTGTGAGATAGAGGTTAGAATTTCTTTCTTCTCCACCTCCCTGTCTATGCTGGGTTTCGTCTAGAACTACATCCACACCAGTTATGGAAGTCCCCCAAGACACAGTTCCCACAACGACCTCCTCTGAGAGGACTACACTTCAGGCTGACATTTGGCACAATTCCAGGCTGTGGCCCATACAGGAAGTTTGTTTTAAAATTGAAAAAAGTCATGATTACCAAGCACTTGGAGCATTTTCATGGTGAGAATGCATCATTTTTCAACTAGCACAAACTAAGAAACACTCTTTGTTGTAGGCCGTGGACATTAGGTTTTAACTAACAACCATCTTTTCATTACAAATGTAAGATCTCTCCAACTCTGTCAATAGTACACAATTATCTATGAACACCTCAAGATAAAAGTCAGTCATTATATTAACCTAAGTTTGTCTACAAAATCTTCATGTTGTCTATCTTCTTCTTTGACAACAATATCCCTCAGAACCGCCACGTATTTCCTTATCTTTAGGACAATGGTCTTCGCCGTGAGAATTAAGACTTTCCAAATGTCAATGAAATCACGTCCTGCGAACACTCACCTCCAAAAACCAGACTTTTGAGGAGTCTTACAGGGATTATCTTTCTTTAAAACATGAGAGTTCTAGTCCTTAAAACGGTTTCTATTTTTATTCAAATTTTGTTGAATAAGTCAGAAGGTTCTAACTGCAGGAGGATTAAGATAACTCTCTTGAATAAGTTTTATAGTGTGCTTTTATATACATGAAACTTACTCTTCACAAAAAGCCTTTACTGTTTTCCTAAGACCGAGGTCAAGAGACAGTCCGTGGCTGAACCAGTACTCCCATTTATGACACTCAGACCTGGGTGTTTGCTGCCTCTTCCAGTCCTGCTCTTTAAATTAATTCAGTGGGGGGGGGGGGGGGGGGGAGGGGAGCACTATAGCAAACAAGACTTGCAAGATTCACTTAATGACCCCTTAAAGTTTGCTCTAAAAGTTCACTGGCACAAAACTACTAGATGCTGGTTATTGTAATCACATCTAACTTGCATTTAAACAGCCACCTGTGTAGTCCATGATTTAAGAGATATTCCACCCAATGGGATAACTTCTTTGGGATATCAGCAACTATCACCACAATCCTGTTTTCAATCATTTTCATCCAGTCAATAAAATCCCTCTTGTCATTTACACATACTCCCTTCACTTCCCTGTACCCCCAACCCTAGGCAACCACTAATCTACTTTCTGCTTCTTTAGATTTATCTTTTCTAGACACTTCACATAACAACAATCATATGGCCTCTTGTGCCTAACTTCATTCACTTAGAATATTCGTAACATGCATCCATGTATCAGTCATTTGTTCCTTTTTATTGCTGAATATACCACATTTTGTTCACCTATTCACCAGGTGGCAGAATTTCCAGTTGCTTCTACCTTTTCCCCAACCCATTTTTACTGCAGTGTGGTAGCTTCTGGACCATGTTTTGGGTGTTCCTCTCTAGAACCCCAACCTCCTAAATGCTATGTATGTGTACAGAACGTTGTATCTGATATCTCAGCTTCCTCAGATACCTCTGACCCCCCTCAGACACCAATCCAGTGGATTTTAACAAAATTAGATTTTAAAAGACCCTAAGACCCTTATAGGACTTGATTCATCTCAGTTTTTCATAACCAACTATGTACAGAGTTATTTAAGGCATTTTACCAGCATCTGAAGATGTGGTTATAATCATACAACTCAGTAATTTCACTAAAAGTCACTGAATTACACACAGCAAATGGGTATATTTTATGGCATATAAATTATTTCTCAATAGTTGAAAAAACGGTTGGGGATGACAGATAATAAAACAAGGGTGTAAAAAACTAAATGACAATGTTCAAGCTGTCAACCAGAGCAGCCAACACCCCTACCACAGCCCACAGAATGAGTCAGTTAGCAGATTATTAGATGCAGGGTAATCTTGCCGATACAAACCCAGTATCTGCTCTGAGTTCTGTACACTCATGTCCCAAATCTTAGCCTCTCCCACACTGGCCCAACCCATTCAAGTGGAATAAAAAAGGAACAGCATACTAGGTTAACAGAACAAGTTTTGAACTCTACCAAAACTACCTTTGAGTTGTGCACGTGCCACTTGTTAAGCAAATTAAGTTACACAAAATTTAGGGTAGATTTAACAAATCAAAATCTAAGATACCATGTTAAATTTCCATTTCTGATGAACAATGACTAATTTGCCAGTGTATGTATATCCCACGCAATATCCGAGGCATACTTAAACAAAAGCATACTTGGTACATTCTTACTGACAGGTTATTTGTTGTTTATCTGAAATGCAAATACAACCAGGTAGTCTGGATTTTTCTGAGCAACCCTCCAGAATCTGTGTATCCCCTTGTTAATATGGGAATATTAAAAACACATTATAAAATTGTGAGATTATATAGGCCATTTAAATACATTAGCAAATTACCTCTAAGAATTAGCTTATCATTTAATGGTGCATCTGCCTGGACTACCTCTCTAGATACTCAATTATCCTCTAAGCGTAGAGCCCCATCCCGAGCCACAGTTGACTTTGGCAGGATGTTACATCACGCAGATCTTGCTAACTTCATCTCCTAATGGATAAAGTCTTGGAACTCCACCACAAACCTGTCATACAGCAGCCAATCATTCAGGATGGAATAAGCCTTGGGCATGGCACAACATGTAATTCCTATCAAGTCACAATCCAGTCTAGTACAGGAAAAAAAGTGCTTAGAACAGAGAGGAAATCAAAAACAAGGGTAAGCACAGCATGACAACGCTAAGAAATGAAGGAAGCAGTCCTCAAATATTGAGTACAGTTCTGGGACTAGCCATCTCCCCCTTGACTCTTAGATGCCACCACCTGTTTATACTCCCACTGTTTTATCACTCCCCTTCATGGTGACACCAGGCTAAGTCAAACCCACATGTGCTAGATTTTAGACACCGTAACTGAACCAACTCTCCCAGGCCCTGGAATAAGAACAATGCAAAGCTATACTCATTCATCTGTCGTGACAGCAACAGGGTCAGGCAAGGAATCAGATCATTCAAGGAACTCTTTCACCACTTTGATTCTAAAGGCAATACTAAGAAGTTTAAGAGAGTGAAGAAAAAAATACACAGGCAACATGCAATTCTATTCCCTAATGACAACCCAGGAGAAAAAAAAAGGTAATGTTACATGCAGTTTTACACATCTAGGAGGAGACTTTATTTTCTCCAAAATATTTTCAAAACATTTGAATCTTAATGAGTATGTAATACCGCAGGGGATAACACTTTGTTGCCCATTTCCTACTATTAACTACACTAATAAAATAAAGTCTGGTAGGGGCGCCTGGGTGGCGGAGTCGGTTAAGCGCCCGACTTCAGCCAGGTCAGGATCTCGCGGTCCGTGAGTTCGAGCCCCGCGTCGGGCTCTGGGCTGATGGCTCAGAGCCTGGAGCCTGTTTCCGATTCTGTGTCTCCCTCTCTCTCTGCCCCTCCCCCGTTCATGCTCTCTCTCTGTCCCAAAAATAAATAAATGTTGAAAAAAAAATTTAAAAAAAAAAATAAATAAATAAAGTCTGGTACACATAACTTCATTCACCTTAACCTAATTTCTAGAAAGCCTAATTTCTAGCTAAATTATTAGCTAGGACAATTGCTAGATGCCTTTTGAGATCGGTTATACTAATTTATAGTCCCTTTTGTACTCAGGATATTTACAAGGCCTGCTTTGATAAGCCCCACATATCCCTCATCTCCCTGCCAAAGCCTTCTTCCCATTTTAAGGTGAAAAAATGTGTTATCATTTTAAGTGGACAGAAGAACCCTGACTTAGCTTCATTCCTGTCCCCACGACAGTCATGGTCTTCATAGAATCGCTAAGAGGAGAAACCACTGAGCTTACAAATAGGAAGCAAATGTCTGCTCTCCATCTTTGGTGGCCTAGAGAGTTCTGTGGAAGTCAAATATAACTTTTATGTAAAACTGGGCTCATTCTTTGGGGTTCCAAGTGGACAGCCGATCAAGAGTGTTGAGAGCATGGCCAGCGAGATAGGGAGAGACAGAATGACCAACAGTGCTGGGTAGCCATGCTATGTGCTTGGATACTGGAGTTCTCAGAACCCGATCCATCCATCACCCAATGTAACCACAGTGTGATCATTAAAACACTCACGTTTTCTGTTTATTTTTTTGACCAGCTACAAGCTCCTTGTTTAAGGAGTCTATAAAACTAAGAGGATTTTAAGACAAGAATCATGTGGCCCGACAATCCTAGGAGGCCTAGGTGCAGGTAAAAGTAAACCTTCTTAGAGAAGCAGCATAAACAGCTACCTAGATAATGATGTCTGTGCTTTGGGGAGAACGGGAAATCCAACACCAAAAGGCAGGGATTCCACGGCTCTGAAGTCTAACGAAGATGGTAAATGCTGCAAAAAACCTTCTGGTTGATTAATGATGCCTTTGGGAGGGAACCACCCAAAGTCTCTTGAGATCAGGATATCTACAGCACTGCTTGGCTCCAATGTTACATGGCTGATTGATGCCTTTGGGAGGGAACCACCCAAAGTCTCTTGAGATCAGGATATCTACAGCATTGCCTGGCTCCAAAGTTACATGGCATCAAGACTGTCACAACATACAGAGCCAGATAACCCCAGCCAGGTGGTTGTTCTGCCTGGCTGAGAAGGGCTTGAATCACTTCCAAACTTAGACTGCTCAGGGATGCCTGGGTGGCTCAGTCAGTTAAGCATCCGACTTCAGCTCAGGTAATGACCTCATGGTTCATGGGTTTGAACCCCGAGTCAGGCTCTGTGCTGACAGCTCAGAGCCTGGAGCCTGCTTTGGATTCTTTGTCTCCCTCTCGCTGCCCCTCTCCCTCTCACACTCTGTGTCTGCCTGTCTGCCTGTCTCTCTCTCTCTCTCTCTCAAAAATAAATCCACATGAAAAACAAAAACAAAAACAAACTGCTTAGCCTCTTCTAGCCCGGAGTATTTAATCCATTTTTTTTAATGGGGATTTTATTTCTTAGAAAATTTCTCCACCTTTTGAAGTTGGGTATATCACACCCACAAAGAAGGAAACTCAATTCAGGCCTTAAGAATGGATTCCGATAGTTTAAAAACTCTAGACATTAAGAGTTGTTGAAACTAACTTTAGTTGGCCCTTGATTTTAAAACAATGTAGTGTATCACCCATTTATGCTGCCCACTTGTGTTAGAATCCTTAGGGATAACCAAGTTAAGTCTTCAAATCTTGAGCTCATTGTTTTAGGAAGAGTTATTTGGCTTTAATATGATTCTGCTACATACTCTAGACAATGCCACAGTAAGTTGTTTCCCATTTGTGTGTACCTGCTTATTCATCTTCCTCCCTCTTCAGGCTACAGAGACCCAGAGCAGCACAGGCAATGCGACAGCAACAGGCAGGGCAACATGTGCTTTTTAGTAGGTCTTTCATCAAGTTCAAGTTGGTCTTTTGCCTTGCCCTTACCTTTTTCTTTTGCTGTTACACGTTTCAGAAGAATGGTTCAACATGGTCTCTGAAGAAAGATAGCACTGAAAATTTAGAATCACAGCAGTTCCCTAGATAGACTCATTGTCATTCAACCAGGGGTGTTCACTCCTCATTTTCCTATGCTCAAATTACAAGTGTTGTAGATTTGTATTAGTACCTACTATATGCCAATAGTATCCTTGGGTTAAATTCTTTCATTTTAATCTAATTGTTGGAGTAAGCCAAGAGAAAGATAGAATCCAATATAGAATATACTTCTCTAGATCCATTTCTGTACAAGCTTAAAACAGAATCATGAGTTCTATTTTGATAAGTATTAAAATATCTGTTGTCAAATCCTTATCCGTTGCTAAAGACTGAAGTAAACCCAAGCTGGGGAATCAGATCAAAAGCCTCTGATGTAAGACAGATGAACATTGATAAATGATTACCAATAGCCAATAAACTAAATTTCTGCTTCCCGGCTCAATAAGCCATAGTTGAAGTCACTTTCCAAAGTACTTTTTATCTCACACTGGGAGGTGGGAGAAATCCCCTAGAGCTCTGGCATTTCCTGCCAAGTTGAAGGATCTGGCAACTTTAGGCAACATTTTTACATGGCAGCAGTCAGCTGGGTCTCCTTAGCTGCTGTCCTCTAAAGACACAGCACAGGTCTCCATTCACTGCAATCCTCTCTTCCCTACCATCACTCCCAGCTCACTTCCCTTATTTAACTTGCTGGCCACTGTAAGTATCTGAATTAGCCACCCACTATCCTAGCCAGACAGGGCCTTGGGCTTTGCAGTTCTCCAATAGGAGGAGACCCCCTTAACAGCCCACAGAGACAACGACAATGAGGCTAAACAAGACCTTAGGCCTTAGATTTACAATAAAGCCAGGAAGTAGATCACCACGCCCCGCATCTCCTACCTGCCTGGTTGGTAGAAGTTTAACTTCCAGGCTTAGGATTAGATCCAGAACATGTAGAGGTAAAAGCTGCAGCCAGCTGGTGAAGAAACCAATTCCAGGTCACACAGCTATTCAAAGCTGTGCAGGATATGGGAGCCAGGGGTGTTTTCTGCTTTGTTGTTACAGTGAGCACCCTGGGAATCTACCTGCCAGAGGACCAAGAGGCAGTAAGGAATCTTCCCCAAATCAAGTTTTAGATCTCTGTAGAGTGACTGCTCTGAGGATGCATGGTTTAGACTTAGAAAATTTACCTAACCCTGGAGTATTCTGCAGACTTCAATCCCACCCCAGCAGCGAGCCTTCACTGGGATCCAACAGGCTGTAGAGCAAGATGAAGAAGACTACTAAAAGAAAATCTGTAACACTAAAGTTTGACATTTATCACTTGTTTTTATTTGCTCCTTGGGATCCAACAGAGTGATTCAAGAAGAACAACAAATCCAGCAAACCTTTGGTTACTGAGTTGTCTACTGATGCTTTCACCCAGCCTCCAGGATGTTAAAAGGAGAGACTCTCAAGTTCTGCCATGAAATAAACCTTTTTATCTTCCATGCTCGAAATTGCCTATCCACAAGGCATCCAAGCCATGGGACCTTCAGAATAAAGGATAAATCCTCTCTAGGCTGACTCGAGGGTCACCTTGGCCACTTCTTCCCTTACCTTAGGAGGAAGGCAGGTGAGGGAAAAAGGAATATGCCACTAGAAGTTGGAAGATAAGACTACAGAAGACAATACTGAAAACAGAATACTTCCATGCTACTCAACTTGGGGCCAAAGAACATCATCATGATCACCTGGGAGCTTGCTGGGAATACAAATGACATGTAAGGGTGGGGGCCAGGATTTGAGTGGAGCAAGCCCTCCAGGTGCTGCCTTTGCACAACCTCCAGAAGAAGAAGCACTAACCAAACCTATCTACAGCATCCACACAGTGAAATACACAAGATTCCAGGAGACTTGAAAGGCTCTCACCTAGTCCTCGTGTGACCTGAAGTCTTCTTCCATTGGCATAGGGTTCTGCTACTCACATATGCTACACAAATTCACTAGCCAAACAGATCCCATACGGAAAGAGCATGCTGATGAAAATACATATTGTACGTCTAAGAACTCATTGTAATAAAAAAACATTTCAATCTTTCAGACTTAATCCTTTTTGAAAAGAAATACTACAGGTGAAGGTTTAACAGTCCCTTTCAATCTAGTTGCTACTGCAATGGAAGGGACTGGTTCCAGAATTTCAGGAGGTTTAAGAACAAGGATGAAATTCAACTCTGACATTTAGCCTCAGTCCATCTCCCTTATCACCAGGGCTCCACCTCACTGACTGCCTGAGGACCTGAGGTTAGCTGCACTTCAATTTAAGTCTATAAATAACCACTGACAAATGCTACATACAATCATGAAAATTGTACTGATTAAAATTACACACCGAATTCCCACTCAATTCCATTTTACTATGAACACCTGTAAAAATATGAATTGCCCGTTACTTGCAGGGGCATCTCCTTCAATTCCCCTATTTACAGACGGACAAATGGAGACAAGAGTAATAAACCTACTTGTCAAAAGCCACAGACCTCAACAGCAGCCGATGCATATAACCCAGCCTTTGTGACTGCCAGAGGCCCCATACTGCTCTCAGTTTTTTAGTGCTGCCCAGTTGGCGCTAAGAACTATCATCATCTTCTCCAACCCACCTAAGTACCGGTTCTTTGAGTAAGCATGCTCCCTTTTGCCCAGCTGCTGGCCAAAAGCACAGTAGCTACCCAATCTTCCAACAAACTGTCACAATTAAGCCTTTTTGATCTAACCTTGGGAATTCAAAGAACCTGAACATTCCTGAGGTCCATGTAGTCAATTAAGAGTAAGACTGCCTTGGGGCGCCTGGGTGGCGCAGTCGGTTAAGCGTCCGACTTCAGCCAGGTCACGATCTCGCGGTCCGTGAGTTCGAGCCCCGCGTCGGGCTCTGGGCTGATGGCTCAGAGCCTGGAGCCTGTTTCCGATTCTGTGTCTCCCTCTCTCTCTCTGCCCCTCCCCCGTTCATGCTCTGTCTCTCTCTGTCCCAAAAATAAATAAACGTTGAAAAAAAAAAATTAAAAAAAAAAAAAAGAGTAAGACTGCCTTTAATTATAATAAGCATATTAGCAACTACCATTTACTTAATCATCTATTTGAAGCCCTGTATTAGGCCCTTTACATGCAATCTCTTTGGACTAGGAAGACCATCTGAGGTTAAGTTAGTCAAGGTCACACAGCTTGGAGGAAGCAGGCCTATGGTGCAGACCCAAGTTGGACTCTAGAACCCATGTTCTTTCCACTGCACTGCTAATAAATAAGGGCCTTTCCAGCTTGATGTTCCAGTTTCCTGCCTTTGAGTACATAGCCCTATTCTGAACCCAGGCAGTCTTGACTGAGGTCCTGACACTCCATATGCGTCTTCATAACCGTCTCCCCACAGTGACTGGGGCTGACCTCCTGACTCTTAGTCACAGGCTGGAGTCCTGTTCCTAGAAAGATAAACACCAGGCAACAAGACCCGTCACCTGTCACTGTTCAGACCACTACTGTTGACCCCATTCACCACACAAGCCCTGGGGTACAATTAGTTCCCCCAACCTGATCCACTTTCAACATTTTCTCCAAGTTAAATGCTGGTGAGAGATGTTTCAGTGGCCACCTACTATGGACCAGCATTAAATTAAGCACCTGTAATATAGTGTTGCATGTGGGGTAGTGCTCGCCCACCATGGAGCCTCGGGCTGCCTCCCATCCAAGTGCACCTAAGATCATGGCAAACAAACATATAGAAAGATTCCTTTGGTATGTTGGTAACTTTGGCAAAGTCCTGCCAAAGAAATATCCCAAGTAAAAACTCTCAAAACATACACAAAGCACTTCTAGACTCCAGCCCGATTATGGGTTGTCATAGTCCACACTGTCAGCGGGAAATCCGTCCAACAAAAGGTAGCAGTAATTACATCAGTGGTGATTAAGCTGAAAAAAGGTACATGCTAAGACTGAGTCACGCTTAGTCGGGCAGTAGCAACTGACCCTATAGGAGCTATACCAGAGATCAGTTCTTTCCAACCTGCATACACATCACCCGGGGCTCTTGTGAAAACGTGGATGCTAATTCAGTAGGTCTGAAGTATGGCCTGAAGCTATGCATTTAAATTTATGTGTTTATTCTAAGAAAGAGAGAACAGCAAGCAGGGGAGGGCAGAGAGAGAGGGAGACAGAGAAAATCCCAAGCAGGCTACGCCCTGTCAGTTCAGAGCCCAACGTGGGGCTCAATCTCCAGAGCCCAACGGTGAGATCACGCCCCGAGCAAAAATCAAGAGTCGGACATTTAACTGACTGAGCCGCCCAGGTGCCCTTGTGCAGTTGATCTTTGAACAACACAGAAGTTAGAGGCACCAACCCCTCACACAGGCGAAAATCTGTATTTAACCTTTGACTCTCCAATAACTTACTATTAGCATACTATTGACTCCAAGCCCTGCCTCAACAGCCAATTAACACTTATTTTGCGTATCATCTGTAGAATATACTGTACACTTATAAGCAAGTAATATAGGGAAAAGAAAATGTTAAGAAAAATCATAAGAGAAAATACATTTCCAGCACCGTATCAAAACGAATCCTCAAGGGGACACACACAGCTCAAATCCATGTTTTTCAAGAGTCAACCATACTTATCTTGATCAAAGTTCTGATGTAGGTGGCACTAAAACCTTTCAGCCACACTGCATGATCTCATCCTATAGGAAAGGCCAGAATTGAGTCTCAGGACAGGAGGGAGAGGGAGCCCGGGGCTGAGGGGCCTAAAAACAACACTGAAATCAAGAAAGGGGGAAATAAAGCGACAGTCATATAAATAACAACAAAGTCGTTCAACTGAATAAACATTCAACGCCTGAAAAGCAAAAACAAGGTAGCCTGGAGTACCTGCTGCAGCCAAGCCCAGCTAACAAGGAGGAGCGCCGGGCAAGAACTGAGCAAGGCCGAGATGCCAGAAACGCTGGCACCCAACAGGGAAACTCTCAACTCTTAACAAACAGGAAGAAGGGAAATCCAAGTACCGTAGTCCCACGGGAAGCAGTCTGTCAGCAAGGAATCCAGGAAAGGACAAAGTTTGGGAGCCGGAACACGGAGCGAACTACAGCGAACCGCTTGGTCCGTGGCGCCGGACCCACTAAAGGCCTTATCCTCCTTCCTAGCTGTGCGCCAGAGGATCAGCAAGTGTGAGTTGAGTGGCCACAGCTGTGAAAAGTGGCGCGCTAGGCATGCCGGGAAAGCAGAGTTCCAAGCACAGTCCCGTATCAGCCGTAGCAGTATCACTGGGAGCTGTTAAGACATGGAAATTCCCAGCCCTGCTCCAAACCCACTGAATCAGAAACTTGGGGCGGAGCCCAGCAGTTTTAACAAGGCCTCAGGTGATTCTGATGCCCACTCGAGTTCGGGAAGCGCTGCGGTTGGGTCACCTAAAGTTTAAGTGGAAAGATAAGGCTACTGTGGCAAGGCAAAGTCACAACATGTAGCCCTAACAATGGTGCTTTTAAAGAACTAGTAAAGACCAAAGACAGTTTACAGGGGGAAGAAAATCCAGTAGAGTGAATGTCAAAAAATAATTAATAAAACATGCTCAGGTATCAACAAAGCTGGGCAATGATATTCAACGGTAGAGTTTTGTCTGTATTAAAGAATCATCCAGCCACGGGTGTGATTCTCATAGTTTTATTCTGATAATGAGAGAAATCGTGAGTGTCAAGAGGGGTCAACTCATAACATGTGTTCAAAACTTTCACAGGCAGTATTTCAAGAAACCCCCCTAAGACAAGTGCTATTTGGCGCAGTGCTTGTAAAGATCGCTTCTCACAGGGAGAAACACAAACTTGAGGAAAACAAACACAGTGGGTCTAATGTGATCTGTTTGACAAAACTGCTGAGAAAGAATTTTGTTTTAAATCTGAACACCGGTGTAAGACAAAAACAAAAACAAAAAACCATGGGGAGGTTTTTAATTATACTGCTTGATTCAGCAAATAGGTGTTGAACATCTACTCTTTTCAGACACTAAGGATGCAAGACCAAACAGAACATGATCTCTTTGAAAATATTTGCAGTACAGTAATAAGGGCACGGTGGACAAGATGACAATCTACTAACAGTCGGCAGAGCTGTGCTACGGGCTCACCTAAGGAGCCAAGGGAGCATAGAGTTTCACTAGAAAGCACCACAGACCTCTTTTCAAAAGACAGTAATGCTTAGTTGGACTCTGAAGGCCAAAAGACAAAGAACATCTCAGCAGAGGGAATGACACGTGGGAAGATGTGGAGGCAGGAACTGCCCTCTGGGAAATACTGGAGGCTTAGAATGGCTGGGGGGAGACGTCATTAGCCTAGAGAACTAACTAGTAGACACCTCGTAGTGACCCTGGGTGCCGTCCTGGTAATACTGGTGAGCCAGGGAGGACCAGCAACACATAGCTGTGCCCTTCAGAAAGACCACTCTGTCTTAGTCCTGCGGTGAATGGGTTGAAGAGAGGGCAGCAAGGACAGCTGGCAGGAGCAGTAAGGAAAAGGTGGCCACAATTTAAGTGAAGGACTAGGACATCCGAGCTCAGGAATGCAGGAATGATGCAGTTCTAAAGGGTGGCAAGGCCTAGGACACGACAGGACTGAGACACCGGGGCACCGGGATCAATTGGGGGATGGGCCCTAGCAATTTGTAACCAATATTAGCAGCAAGTTGGCGATCGATTTCATTATTTTCATAAACTAGAGACGATTTAAGGCTATCCCTGTGATAGTTCACATTTCAATCTGCTCCCCTGAGTGGAAGAAGAAGGACTTGGTGAGCCCATAATGACTGCCGAACGTGTTCTCTGAGCAAGGCATGTGAGCACACAGCAGTGGCAGGATGGGAATGTGAACCCTCCCTCTTGGAGAGTGCCAGATGCCCGCAAGGAGCAACAGGATATATACCTCACAGGCCAGGAATCGAGTTCACCTCACCTCAGGCCATCTAACCCACATTGCAAAACACATCGCGGACTGGAAGGAAAGGCAGTCAGACCACAGCCCTCTTCTCCCTCTAACCTCAAGGGGGAGAACTCTGCCAGACACTGAGGAAGGTCATCTTTAGGACCCCAAAATCCAGTGCTCTGGCATCAGAGGCTTCTATGACAGGAACGACATATGTAACCTTTTTCTTCCTCCTGCTGCTGGATCCCTTCTTTCCCTTGGGATTCGTATCGAGAGATGGAAACTGTGGGTGACTTCGGCTTGGGAGAGGGGCACCCTTACCTTGAAAGGCCAAGCTGGGCCAGGGAGGGGTGCTCAGGAAAGGATGTCAGCTTAGGGCTGGAGGTGCCCCAAGTCTCAGGGAAGAGTAGGGAGGAGGGGAGGATACAAAGTGATGTATCGAGGTTCCTGCAAATTCTCAATCAGCTCACCAGTAAGGAAAGAAGATGGGCTTCTGTTCAACACTGAGGTCTGGACTAGAAAAACAGAGAGAGCATATGGCTCTGGTTCCTTTGGTCACATCTTAGACCCTCAAGCACGGGGTGCACACAGTCTGATTCTGCACCTGGACACCTAACTAACACAGGTAGGGTCTAGAGGAGAGGCAGTTTATTATTGATGAATAGAAAACTGAAATGTTCCAGAGGCCCTAGAGGCATTTCAATAAAATATTAAATACCAGTTTTTCCCATGTGGCAGGATTTGGGGTAATTTTAAAATCTTCTTCTCTTTGGGACGCCTGGGGGGCTCAGTCGGTTAAGCATCCAAAATAGGCTCAGGTCATGATCTCACAGTTTGTGAGCTCGAGTCCCGCATCGGGCTCTGTGCTGACAGCTTGGAGCCTGGAGCCTACTTCAGATTCTCTGTCTCCTTCTCTTCTCTCTCTGGCCCTCCCCTGCTTGTGCCCTTGTCTCTCTCTTTCTCTCTCTCTCTCTCTTTCTCAAAAATAAACATTAAAAAATGTTTTAATAAATAAAATCTTGTTTGTTCATGGGAAACTTCTATAATGAATATGATTTCCATTACTAATAACAGAAATTAAAATTATTTAAAACATTTCATTATTTATTATTATCATGCTGGACAAAGAACTCTGTGCTAAAAATTTGATACCATTCCACATATATATGATGTATATGAGTACATAAAAAAAAAGCAGATGCAAAGTGATGAATCTATGATATAAAGATTAGAGAATAGCTGGTCACCAAATGCTACTGAAAGAGGTGAGAATATACTGGAATGTAAATTCATGCATAAGCTCTGACATGCTAGAATTCTATTTCAATGCACTGAAGGATAGGTTGGCTTCCTTAGATGTAAGAGCTATCATAGAAAATCAGCAGCTCGAGGACTAACAAAAATGAGTTCAAAAATGGGAGAGAATAAAACAATGACAGTTAAATAATCTCTGGTCTATTCACGCAATGGAATATTACTCAGCAATAAAAGTAAAAAAATACAAACTATCAACACACGTTAACACCCCAGACAGATCTAAAGGGCATTATGCTTAATGAAAAACAAAATTACTCTCTAAAGGTTACATACTGTAGGCTTTAATTTACATAAAATCCCCAGCATGGTAAAACTATAGAGACAGAGAGACAGAAATTAGGAGTTGCCAAGGCATGCAAATGTAAAGGGCCAGCACAAGAGAGTTACTCTGTGGTGAGGGAACAGTTCTTCATCTCAATTGTGTTGGTGGTTACACAGAATAAAATTGAATACAACTACACACACACACACACACACACACACACACACTAATGAGTGCACATAAAAATGGTGAAAACCAAAAGAGATCTGCAGTCTAGGTAACAGTATTGTACCAATGTCAATTTCATGGTTTGATATCATATTCCGGCTGTATAATACGTCATCACTGGGGAAAGCTGCAGGAACGATACATGGGACGCTACATACTACTTTTGCAACTTTCTGTGAGTCTATAATTATTTCAAGATACAAAAAATTTTAAACATGTCTAAATTGGTACATGAATTCTATGCACATATTTCATCTTCCCTCTTTAGCAAATGGGACATTTCTCATAAAATATTAATATTAATATGGTATAAGGGTGACCACCAGATAAATTTAGTACTATAGCATAAGAAATGTTCCTTTAAGAACTGCTGTGCAAGAACAAACATGAAAATATAGGAGCCTGATACAAAATGTGCCCACGATAGAAGTGGCCAAACATAAAACTAGTAAACTGTAAGTTAACTATTTTTTTTAAATTATATAGTGTACCAATCCTTCTTATTTCCCAAACTAGCCACACATAAAATCCTTATAGTTGTGGTTTTATTTCTGTATATGAAAGCAAAGTATATATATCACTCCTCCTCAGAGACGGTGGGTAGCAATGAATATACATTTTTGAAAGAGTACATTTCGCTTTACAACGGCAGCTTGTAAAGAGAACACAGAATTACAGTGGATGGTAGAGCAGTAGTAGAGGGCTTCACAGTGAAGCTGGGACAGATGAGGAAAGCTGAGGGCAGAGACCTGGTCCCCCTGGTGGCACTGAGGAAGGAGGAAGCGGAGACGTGCACCGAGGCTTGCCAGAGAACAGGTGCTCAGGGCTGTGTCTGCAGGACCACAATGAGACCCTGAGAGAGTCAAACAGGCAGCAAGCATTTGGATGGAGAATTTTCATATTAGCCTGCAATAAGCAAAATGGAAACATAGCCATCTTATTGAAATTCAAGTTCCACCTCAGAAGCAGTGTCCTACCCCGACCCTACACACAGTCTGCACATGGTTCTCACCTTGGCTCTCCTGCTACATCCCGGGAAGGGGAAGGGCAGGGGGTGATGTGGGCCACGGTAGAAAGGCCCATCTATGTAAGAGGTTGCTGGGCTCCTCTGGGGGATTTCTGGGGACTCGATTTCAGGTGGGTGTTTGGCCCACCATTCCAAAGCAGTTTCACGTTGACATTGATTGACAATAGGTTCTCTTCTTAAACTCTAATCCCCAGTTTCTAAACACTGTATGTTTATAAGAAGTATTGACAGTAACTGTGAGACTAGTTTAATTTCTTTTTTTCTTTCTTAAGATTTTTTTTAATGTTTATTTATTTGTGTGAGAGAGAGAGAGAGGGACAGCGTGAGCAGGGAAGAGGCAGAATGAGACGGAGGCACAGAATCTGAAGCAGGCTCCAGGCTCTGAGCTGTCAGCACAAAGCCCGACACGGGGCTGGAACTGACCAGCCGTGAGATCATGACCTGAGCCGAAGTCAGATGCTTAACCGAATGAGCCACCCCGGCGCCCCATAGACTAGTTTAATTTCATTTTCATCCTTTATGAGCTCCCAATTCTTTTAGAATTAATCTTGATGGAACCCACTGGTCTTTAGCTTCAACATAATCCAGAAATGAAACAACAGGCACACGAAGAAGAATGAGACGTTTAAAAGGTAGGATGAACAAAATAACATTTTTGCAAAAATGTTTGCAAGAACATTTATTTAGCACTTACCAGGTGCTGGTACCAAGTGCTTTCGTATGTTAACTTAGTTGATCATCACAACAACCCTGTGAAGTAGGCACTATTATTATCACTATTCCCACTTTACAGATCAGGAAACCGAAGCACGGAAGTGTTAAGCAACTTCCCCATAGTCACACAATCACACATGGAAAGCTGTGATTTATGCCCTGTCTCAACTCAGCGGAAATGGAAAAGCGACAAAGAAATAAGAAATTGGGGCTTCTCCCCTCCGCCCCAGTCGATTGAAGGAATGTTGTCTTCAATCGAGTATTTGAATCTGTTCTGGTGCTGGTATCTCCTACTTAATCCCACATCTTGAATTCCTAAGAGCACTTTTCAATAAAATGTTTTCTACTTATAAAACACCTCCACAGAAAATGAGGGGCAATAAACCAAAGATGTAGGTCAGGGCCAAGGTAACCAATAGGAAAAGAGATACACAAGCATAGTTTCCCACTTTGAGTAATTCACCTTCAAACAAGCCAAAGTCTCTTGAAATCAGATATCCTGTAGCAGGTCCAATTCCACATTCCAGAAAGAAAACACAGAAAATAACTTAACTGTTATATATGTCATATATGCTATATATGTCATATGTCATGTCATTATACTCAGTGAAAGTGTGGTGTTGGTCCATGGCAGTGGTTCTCAAACTTAGGCTTGTGTCAGAATCATCTGGAAAACTGATAAAGAACACAGAGGCCCATTTTTTGTTCAAGTGAGGCAGGCAGGGCCTGGGCCTTGGTATTTTATCAGGTTCCCGGATGATTCTTATATCTGCCAAAGTTTGAGAACCACTGTCTTCAGGGTTCTGGATTCTGGTAACTGGTAGAAAAGAGTCTGGGACAGCAAAGCAGCTCTTTTCGCTGACATAAGCTTCACACATTACAGCTATATCCCCTCTCTTCGGCGTGTTTATTCATCACGACTCACATCAGCCCTACGTTAAGTGCAATTTACCATCTGCACCTCCCAATGTAAGCTCGATCTTGCCCAG
This sequence comes from Leopardus geoffroyi, assembly GCF_018350155.1. Classification (NCBI taxonomy): domain Eukaryota; kingdom Metazoa; phylum Chordata; class Mammalia; order Carnivora; family Felidae; genus Leopardus; species Leopardus geoffroyi. The sequence goes on from NC_059343.1 coordinate 19,554,479, forward strand.
GGCTGTGTCTCCAAAACGGAACCCAATGTCTACACATAATAATTACAAAATAAATATTTGTGGAAAGAATTGATGGAAATCTACCAGCATTAAAATCACAGAATGGGAGTGTTGAGGATAGTATTCAATTGTCTCTAACTCCAAATAGCATATAGTTCAAACCCTGAAACAGTGTTCCTGTGTGTGCGGCCACTCCAGGGGTTACTTCCTTTCAGTACCAAGGAATTGATTGAATGACTAGTTAGCGATGCTGGATTCTGAGCCTGCATTATGTCTTTCAGTAGGGAACCTGGGTACATATTAATATCCTAGGGTCTCCTTAACTTCTCCCTAGAACATGGATTATTCTATTACTCACCCACCACATAAGGGGTGTTTTAAGAAATCAATTAATGACCTGGCCATTTATTTTTTTTTTTAATTTTTTTTTCAATGTTTATTTTTTATTTTGGGGACAGAGAGAGACAGAGCATGAACGGGGGAGGGGCAGAGAGAGAGGGAGACACAGAATCAGAAACAGGCTCCAGGCTCTGAGCCATCAGCCCAGAGCCCGACGCGGGGCTCGAACTCACGGACCGCGAGATCGTGACCTGGCTGAAGTCGGACGCTTAACCGACTGCGCCACCCAGGCGCCCCATGACCTGGCCATTTAAAAAAAAAAATACCAAGTGCTTTTCAAATGTTTATTACATGGTCCTGGTTCTAATAATGCTGCTACAGGAATTTCTTTCATTGAATTATGTGTTGTTTAAATGTAAAAGAATGACCTTTAAATCACAAAACAAATGAATTTCTATCAATCAAACAAGTGTAATTTTTTCACAACTGGAAATAATCCAGTCTAAATAATCAAATACAAAGAATGCATAGGGGGCGCCTGGGTGGCTCAGTCAGTTAAGCATCTTCAGCTCAGGTCATGATCTCACAGTTCGTGGGTTCGAGCCCCACCTCAGGCTCTGTGCTGACAGCTCAGAGCCTGGAGCCTGCTTTGGATTCTGTATCTCCCTCTCTCTCTGCCCCTCCCCCGCTCATGCTCTGTCTCTCTCAAAAATAAACATTAAAAAAAATTTTTTTAAAGCAATGCATACAAAAATGGCAGCACACTCTATCTGAACATGGCTTTTACTAAATCACATGTTAACCAGGTCCCTGCTCTCATGCCACACAGTCATGACTGTCCACCAATGGTGACACTGTGTGGGGGTGATTTAAGGGCATGGGATTAGAAAAAACAAGACTGGCGCTTGCTTCCAGCTTGGAGAGTCACTGAAATACATGAACCTTCATTTTCTTCATCTCTAAAATGGCAAAAATAATTGTATACTCCTTAATGGGTTATCACATGAGAGAAGTGTTGAGCTTAATACCTGACACAAAAGAAGTGTTCAGTAAGTGTTGTAATGTTGTTACTTTCACATTTGCATGCCAATTAGTGTCTGGGGCTTGGATCCGATAAGTAGTCTATCCCTCTGCCTGTTAGCTCCCACAGATCATATCACAACACCATCTAGGCAAGTTCCATCCTAATGGTCTGAACTGTTAGGAAACGCTTTCTGTAAATGGTTAACACTTGTACTAGATCTGAAAAGATGAGCAAGCTAGACCAAAGAGCCCCAGCTTCCACACTCATCGATGGTCTAGTCAGCTGCCATCAAGGATGACTGAGGACACACAGAGCAGAACACGGCCACCTAAATGGGTTTCCTGTGAGTGGGGATGCTTAATTATAACATGGGCTTGTCCAGAATGCCCTGCTGAGCCACCCTCACATTCCTACCAATCTTCAAGCTTAGTTAGCTTTCTATACTTCCTGGGCACATTTGTGTGCCTGTGTAATAAGTGAAGAGAAAATTCTGGTAGCTAATCCCTTTATGTTTTACACAGACTCAAAGACTTTTGAATCTATAGCAGCAGGAAACATTTCCATTTTCAATATGGGCTTGCCATCTGTCCAAAGCTAGCTTCTGGAGCACCACCTTTTCTCCATGGCCTTTCTCTTACCACAGAGGGATATTCCCAACAGTCTCTCACAGCAGCATAAGCAATAACTGCTACTTCTAGGTGCCTATTAAGAACCAGGCACTTTACATACAATCCCTTGAGGTATATATAATTATCCCATTTCACAGATGAAGAAATCAAAGACTCTGAGAGGTTAGGTAACTTGCCCAAGGTCACACAGCTGGTAAAGCTGAGCTGGGGTTTGAACGGATACCTGTTTGGCACCGCGGCAAGGTCCTTTTCTCTCCCCAGTGCTTGCGGCAGGGTAGTGAAAGGATGTTTTGCTCTGAGGTATGTTTGGAGCATTTTTTTCAGACCACCGTGTTGTGCTCACGTCACTCTGTTTCACCACAGCCACATAAGCAGAAATTGCTTTGGAACCTGTCGTCCCTGGGCTGGGCTTACATCCAGCTCTGAGCTGCACTCAGAAGGGGTGGGGGGGGGGGGAGCAGGCTTCTAGTAAATTAATATGCTCCAACACGAGTGCATCATTCCAGTCACCTGAGAATAGGAAAAGCCTTATCAAGAACTTGCTATTCATTTCAAGCCACTTTAATCCCCTCTGGTTTGATGCAAATTCATTTCATTAATAATTAACAGTACTTGGCACTGCTTTCCTTCAGACCCAGTTCTCGGTCAGCATTCTACTCTGCTGAACCTGAGAGAAATGAGGGTCGAACCAAGGGAGGAACGAAAATGAGAGAGCCGGGATCTAGCATTAACCCACCCAACCCAACCCCCTACGGAAAAGGCAAGCGAACTATTGAAGCAACAGACATTGGCATTATCTGTGAGACAGTTTGGATGATCCTTGTAGTTCATCTTCTTAATATTACATCTTTAATGAGCTCATCCATGCTTTGATAGTGTGGCTTTAAACCTTCCTTTGGGTAGATATTATAGATCAGTGGTTCTCAGCCTTGGCCAGGAATCAGAATCACATCTACAACTTTAAAAAAAAATCACGTAAAACCTAAAGCTTAACAGCCACATACCTTGTGACCCACCAATTCCACTCTGAGGCATATGCCCTGCAGAAATACACACATAAGTGCACTTACAGATGTATTAGGATGCTCAGAGCAGCACACAGTAGCCCCAAACTGGAAGCCACCCAAATGCCCACCAACAATAGAATGGGAATGGGAAATACATTTCCACACAATGGAATAATATACAGCAGATAAATGAATGATATACAACTACACACAAGAGTATGGAAGAATCTCATATACATAATTTTGAGGATAAAGACCAGACACAAAGGAGTATAAGCTGTATGATTATATGTTTTAAATAAACACCAAACACAGGCGAAACACATCTGTAGTATTAGAAGTCAGGAGAGTGATTACAGCAGGGGGATCAGTGACTGGAAAGGGCTTCTGATCCTGTTATCTTTCTTGATCTAGGCATTGGTTACTTGAATGTGTTTACTTGTGAAAATTCAATCTGGATACTTAGAATGTGCATGTCCTTTCTGGGTATATATCACCCCCAAGTATAAAGCTGAAAATTTACACACATAAACCTATCGCCTCCAGCCCCATAGCCTCCACACCCTCCTCCACACATACACACACACCCACTTACTTCCCCTGAGGAGCCGAATTCAGCAGCATTGGGGCCCTCCCACACCCTTTTGTGAAGCTTCTCCAATAATTCTCCACAACCAGTATCATCTCAATATTGTTAGCTTTTGCTGGCCTTCCAGCAGTTGTAGTCAACTTTGGTGTGAAAACAATAGAATTCCATTACTAGCTGCATGACATTAAAATGTGAGAACTGAAAAAATCAAATCAATTTACTGAGCAAAAGTATCAACTAACAATATTGTAAAGCTCCTCATTCTCAGCTTTCCAAAAAGGAGCCATGGAGGAACTTCAGCATTTTTGCTACTGGAGCCCTAATGAAGCTGACATAGCCTGTCCTTTTTCCTAGGAACAGCCACAAAACAGTAAGAGCCTAACACTCACGCAAGGCATTGCTGTCAATGATTTATATAAATTTACACACACTTACACATCATAACATTATTTGAAGGAGGAATCATTATCTCCGTTTTACAAAGGAGGAAAATGAGGCACAGAGAGATTCAATAACTTGCCCATGGCCATGCCCCCAGTAAGCCAGAGAATCAGGATTTGAATTCTGATAGTTTGGCTTTAGAACCCATGCTCTTGTCCACTTCACTATATTCCTGTGTATGTTATGGTGTTTGGTATATTCTCCCATTTTAAAAAAATTAATATTTATTTATTTTTGAGAGAGAAAGAGATAAAACATGAGCAGGGGTAGGGGCAGAGAAACAGACAGATTCTGAAACAGGCTCCAGGCTCCGAGCTGTCAGCACAGAGCGTGTCGCAGGGCTCAATCTCAGGAACCTTGAGATCATGACCTGAGGCTAAGTTGGATGCTTAACTGACTATGCCACCCAGGCACCCCATATCTTCTCCCCATTTTAAATGGACTATATTTAATGCATTTATGGTAAATGGCAAGCTATGTTCACTTGAATATTGGCATCTCGGCAGAAAATCACATGTGAAATGACTGAGATCAGTAATACAGGTTTCACGTTCTTTTTTTCCAACTCTATTTAGATATTATTGACATATAACACATGTAGTTTAAGGTGTACAGCCTGATGATTTGATACACATACAGATTACAAATTGTTTACCACAACAAAGTTAGTTAGCAGCTTCACCCCCTCACATAATTACCATTTTATTATGGTCATAACATTTAACATCTACACTCTTAAAAACTTTGAAGTACCCACACACACACACACACACACACACACACACACACACACACACAGTATTGTTGATTATAATCACCACATACTGTGCATTAGATCCCTGGAACTTAGTCATCATATAGCTGGAAGTCCATAACCTTTGGCCCCCAGCCCTTGGTAACCACCCCCACTCTACTCTCTGTTTTTATAATTCAGCATTTTTACATTCCACATATAAGTGAGAAGATACAGTATCTGTCTTTCTCTGACTTACTTCACTTAGCATAATGCCTTCAAGGTCCATCCATATTGCCTCAAAAGGCAGGATTTCCTTCATTTTTCTGGCTGAATAATATACCACTGTAAGTGTATTCCAAATTTTCTTTATCCATTTATCCAATGATGGACACTTGTTGTTTCTATGTCTTCACTACTGTGACTAATGCTGCAGTGTGAATATGGGGGGTACAAATAACTATTCATGATAGTAATTACATTTTCTTCAGACATATATTCAGAAGGGGGACTGCTGGATCATATGATACTTCTTTTTTTTTTTAAGTTTATTCATTTATTTTGAGAGAGAGAGAGAGAGAGTGAGCATGAGCAGGGAAAGGGCTGAAAGAGAAGAAGAGAAAGAGAGTCCCAAGTAGGCTCTGCACTCCCAGCATGGAGCCCAATGCGGGGCTCAATCCCATGAACTATGAGATCATGACCAGAGCCAAAACCAAGAGTCAGACGCTTAACCAACTGAGCCACCCAGGTGCCCCATGATAGTTCTATTTTTAATTTTCTGAGGAACCTTCAGAATGTTTTCTAAAGTGGCTGCATCAATTTACATTTCCATCGATAGTGCACAAGGGTTCCCTTTTCTCCACATCCTGGCCAACACTTGTTGTCTCAAGGTATGAGATGATATTTCACTATGGTTGTGACTGGCATTTCCTTGGTGATTTGTGATGTTGAGCATATTTTCATGTACCTGTTGGCCATTTGTAGGTCTTCTTTGGAAAATGTCTTTTCAAATCCTTTATTTTTTAATCAGATTGGTTTTTTTTTTTTTGCTTTGCTATTGAGTTATAAGAATTCCTCATATAATTTGATATGAACCCCTTATCAGATAGATGGTTTGCAAATATTTTCTCCTACTCTGTAGGCTGCCTTTTCATTTTGCTGATTGTCATTCTGCTGTGCAGGAGCTATTTAGCTTTATGCAGTTCCATTTGTTTATTTTTGCTTTTATTGCTTGCACTTTTGGTGTTCGATTCAAAAACTTGTTGCCAAAACCAATGTCAAGAATCCTTTCCCCTATGTTTTCTTCTGGTACTTTTCCAGATTTCAGTCTTACATTAAGTATTCAATCCATTTCTAGTTAATTTTTGTGAGTGGTATAAAAGAGGAGGTTCAAATTTCATTCTTTTACATGTGAATATCTAGTTTTCCCAACATCATTTATTGAAGAGACTATCCTTTCCCCATTGTGTGTTCATGCCACCCTTGTCAAAATGTAGCTCACCGTATACATATGGGTTTACTTCTGCCACTCTATTCTGTTCCACTGGTCTATGTGCCTGTTTTTATGCCAGTACCATATAGTTTCCATTACTATAGCGTTGTAATAATGTTTGAAATTAGGAAGTGTGATGCTTCCAGCTTTTTTCTTTCTCCAGATTTCTTAGCCAATTCAAGGTCTTCTCTGCTTCCATAAAAATTTTAGGATTTTTTTCTATTTCTGTAAAAAATGCTACTGGAGTTCTGATAGGGATTTCTTTGAATCTAGGGATAGCTTTGGGTAGTACGGACATATTCATAATATTAATTCTGCTGATCCATGAACACAGGGAATCTTTCCATTTATACATGTCTTCTTCAATTTCTTTCATCAATGTCCTGTAATTTTCAGTGTACAGATCTTTCAATCACATCCTTGGTTAAATTTGATGCTATTTTATCAAAAATAATAAAATACTTAGGAAAAAATTTATTTTTTATTTTTATTTTTATATTGAATATAATTTATTGTCAAATTGGTTTCCATACAACACCCAGTGCTCATCCCAACAGGTGCCCTCTTCAATGCCCATCACCCACTTTCCCCTCTCCTCCACCCCCCATCAACCCTCAGTTTGTTCTCAGTATTTAAGAGTCTCTTATGGTTTGCCTCCCTCCCTCTCTGTAACTTTTTTCCCCTTTTCCCCTCCCCCATGGTCTTCTGTTAAGTTTCTCAGGATCCACATATGAGTGAAAACTTCTGTCTTTCTCTGCCTGACTTATTTCACTTAGCATAATACCCTCCAATTCCATCCACATTGCTTCAAATGGCCAGATTTCATTCTTTCTGATTGCCAAGTAGTATTCCATTGTATATATAAATCACATCTTCTTTAACCATTCATCAGTTGATGGACATTTAGGCTCTTTCCATATTTGGCTATTGTTGAAAGTGCTGCTATAAACATTGGGGTACAAGTGCCCCTATGCATCAGCACTCCTGTATCCCTTGGGTAAATTCCTAGCAGTGCTATTGCTGGGTCATAGGGTAGCTCTATTTTTAATTTTTTGAGGAATCCCCACACGGCTGCACCAGTTTGCATTCCCACCAAAGTGCAAGAGGGTTCCCGTTCTCCACATCCTCACCAGCATCTATAGTCTCCTGATTTGTTCATTTTAGCCACTCTGACCGGCGTGAGGTGGTATCTCAGTGTGGTTTTGATTTGTATTTCCCTGATGAGGAGAGATGTTGAGCATCTTTTCATGTGTCTTTGGCCATCTGGATGTTTTCTTTAGAAAAAGGGTCTATTCATGTCTTCTGCCCATTTCTTCACTGGATTATTTGTTTTTTGGGTGTGGAGTTTGGTGAGTTCTTTATAGATTTTGGATAGTAGCCCTTTATGCAATATGTCACTTGCAAGTACCTTTTCCCATTCCGGAATAAATTTGACCAAGGATGTGACTGGGTTTTTATATTTCTTTTTCAGATAGTTCATTGCTAGTATACAGAAATGCAACTAATTTTCTATGTTGATTTGGTTTCCTGTGACGTCACTGAATTCTTTTATTAATTCTAATAGTTTTTGGGTGGAGTATTTCAGGTTTTCTATATATAAGATTGTATCACTTACAATCATGGACAATTTCACTCCTTCCTTTCTGATTTGGATGCCTTTTATTTCTTTTTCTTGCCTGACTGCTCTGGTTAGGACTCCCATTACTATGCTGAATAGGAGTGATAAGAATGAGCACCCCTGTCTTCTTCCTGATCTTAGAGGAACCCTTTCAACCTTTCACCACTGAGTGTGATGTTAGCTGTAGGCTTGTCATATATGGCCTTTATTATGTTAAGGTATATTCCTTCTACACCCAATTTGTTCAGAGATTATATCATGAAAGGATGCTGACTTTTGTCAAATGTTTTTTCTGCATCTACTGAGATGATCATATGATTTTTATCTTTCATTCTAATAATGTATATAATTACCCCTGCTCCCTTTTGTTTTTCCATACTTTCACTTTGAGCCTATAGGTATCCCTAAAGCTGAAGTGAGTCTCTTGAAGGCAGCATGTAGTTGGGGCTTATTTTTTATTCTATTCAGCTATACCTTTTCATTAGAGAATTTTATTCACTTACATTTAAAATAATTATTAACAGGTAAAGACTTACTAATGTCATATTATTAATACTTTTCTGGTATTTTCACAGTTCTTTTGTTCCTTTCCTCCTCTTTCACTGTCTTCTTTGTGAATTGATGTTTTTCCATTTGGTATGCTTTGAATCCCTTCTCTTTGTCTTTTGTTTATCTATTATAGGTTTTGCCTTGTGGTTATCATGAGGTTATAAAAAATCTTATAGATATAACAGTATATTTTAAACTGATGAAAGCTTAACTTTGATCACACACAAAAACTCTACCCTTTTACAACCCACCCCATATTTTATGTTTTTGATGTCATAATTTACCACTTTTTATATTGTATGGATATCCATTGACAAATTATTGTAGCTACAGTTATTAATACTTTTGTCCTTTAAACTTTTATGCTAGAGTTATGTGATTAACATACTACCATACTAGAGTATTAGAGTATTCTGAATTTGACCCTATAATTACCTTTACCAGTATGTTTTATATTTTCATATGTTTTATGTTACTAATTAGTATTTTTTCATTTCTGTTTGCCAAACTGGCATTTCTTACAAGGCAGGGGTAGTGGTGATAACCTCTCTCATCTTTAGTGTCTTTTGGAAAAGTCTTTATCTCTCCCTCATTGCTGAAAGACACATTTGCAGGGTGAATTATTCTCGGTTGGTAGTTTGGTTTTTTTCTCCCAACACTTTGAATATATCATCCCATTCTCTCCTAGCCTGCAAGGTTTCCCCAGAGAAATCCACTGATGTAGCCTTATATGGTTCCCTTATATGTGAGCATTTTTTTTCTCTTCCTACTTTAAAATTTTTCTATTTGCCTGAATTTAGACAGTTTTATTATGATGTGTCTTGGAATGGCAGCTGGGTGGCTCAGTTGGTTAAGCGGCCAACTCTTGATTTCAGCTCAGGTCATGATCTCACAGTTCATGAGTTCAAGCCCCACATCAGGCTCTGCATTCACTGCATGGAGCCTGCTTCAGATCCTCTGTCTCCCTCTTTCTAGCCCTCTCCTGCTTTCTCTCTTTCTCTCTCTCTCTCTCAAAAATAAATAAATGTTTAAAAATTTAAAATAATAATGTGTCTTGAAGAAGATCATTTGGGGTTGAAATTTTGGCCTGACCTGTTAGATACATGAACTTGAATGTCCAAATCTCTCCCCAGATTTGAGAAGTTCTTATCTATTATTTCTTTAAATAAGCTTTGTACCCCTTTCTCCCTCTCTTCATTTTCCAGGATTCCAATAATGCATAGATTGTTTCTTTTAATAGTGTCCTTTAATCTACAAAGGCTTTCTTTACTCTTTTTCATTCTTTTCCTTTTGCTCATCTGCTGAATGATTTCAACTGATCTGTTTTCAAGTTCAATTTTTTTTAGAGAAAGAGAGAGAGAAAGAGAGGTGGGGGGGAGAAAGAGAGAAAAAAGAGAGAGAGAGAGAGAGAGAGAGAGAATCCTAACCCAGGCTCCATGCTCAACACAAAGCCCAACATGGGACTCGATCCCACAACCCCGGGATCATGACCTGAGCCAAAATCAAGAGTTGGATACTCAACCAATTGAGCCACCCAGGTGCCCCTCAAGTTCACTAATTCTTGCTTCTACTTGATTGAGTCTCCTAGTGAATCTCTCTATTGAACTCTTCAATTCAGTCACTCTATTTTTCAACTCTAGGATTTCTGTTTGCTTACATTTAGTGGTTTCTATTTCTTCGTTAAACTTCTTATTTTATTCATGCATTGCTTTGCTAATTTCATTTGGCTGTCTGTTTTCTTGTGGTTCATGGAATTTCTTTAGGAGGATTATTCTGAATTCTTCATCAGAAAATTCATAGATCTCCATTTTCTTAAAGTCAGCCATTAGAGTTTTATTAGTTTCCTTTACTGGTGTCACATTTCCTTGATTATTCACAATCCTTGTGGCCTTACACTGGTATCTGTACATTTGAGAAAGTAAAAACTCTTTCCATCTTTACAGACTGGCTTGGAAGGCAAAACCCTTTATTAGCTTGTCCAGAGACCCTGGGTGGGCCATCTGGTGGTGTCAGTGGACAGCCTTGCTGCTAAAGTCCTTGGGCAGGCAGGTCTGGTGCCTGGGTCAGCCAGTGGGCAGGCCTGGTGCATAGATACACAGGGACCAGGCTTGGTGTGTCCATGGAGTGGGCCTGGTGCTAGGCCTGCCAGAGAGCCTGGGTTCATAGATGCCCACCTGGATCCTGCATTTATGGGGGATGAACAGGAACCTGGGGCCACAGGAACTGCCCTGACTTGCAGAAGCTAGCTCGTGCTGAAATATGCCAGGAGCCTGATGCCAATGGAGCCGCTCAGGGTCATGGCAACTGGCTGGCATCAAGGTAATCTGGGAGCCTGGGTTCACAGGAATCCAGTGGGAGCCTAGTGATGCAAGGGTTGCCTGGCAACCTGAGTTTGCAAAAGGTCATCAGGAACCTGGGGCCATAGGAGCTGCCTGGGGCCAGTAGAATCTACAGGTGCTATGGTGAGCTGGGGGCCTAGATTCCAAGAGCTGGCACCAAAGACACCATCTAGGGCCACGGGAGCAACCTGGGGCCACAGTAGCTACCAGTAGTTGTTGGAGCCAACGTGCACCAGGGTGAGATAGGGGCCTGGTTTCCCAGAAGCCTACTGGAAGCCTACATCAAGTCTTCCAATGCTGGGAGAAACAGGCAGGTCAACCATGAAAAAGATTCCCTGACCTCAAGGAGATTCTTTTTTTTTTTTTTTAAGTTTATTTCTTTATTTTGAGAGAGAGAGCACACATGAGGAGGGGAAGGGCAGAGAGACAGGGAGACAGAGAATCCCAAGCAGGCACCACACTGCCAGCCCAGAGCCTGACACAGGGCTCGAACTCATGAACTATGAGTTCGTGACCTGAGCCAAAATCAACAGTCAGACACTTAACCAACTTAGCCACCCAGGTGCACCAGCAAGGACAATCATCTATGTGTAGTTATTCATTCATTAGCAAACAGCAAATGAGTGCCTCCTCTGTAGTAGGCGTTGTACTAATGCAGGGGACCTAATGGTGAGCACAGTCAAGGGCAAGGTCCAAGCCTCCTGGGACCTCCTCATCCAACAGGCAGACACTGATTCAACAGCAGAGGACCTACTGTAAGTGATCAAAGCACTACAGAAGTGTATAAGATGGTGAAGTATCCTTGTTAGGGAGATCAGGGAATCCTTCCTTGAAGGAGTGATGATGACATGAAATCTGAAGAATGAGGAGGAGGCAAAAGAGAAGGTGGGTGGGGCTACAGAAAGCTTAATATGCATGCATAAATAACTGTAATGCAAATCAGAATGAACAAGTACTATATTAGACATAAAAAGCACAATAGAACCTCAGGATCTTTTTCCTTTTTCATTACATAAATCACATAAAATTATCATATTTCAAGTATGAACCCAGAAACCCTTGCATTAGCTTCATAATTGGTCTCAAAAGCCTGGAACACAAGAAGACAAAAACCCTGCAGGACGAGAATGTGAAACAGTACTTTCAAGTTAGCAAATGTTTAAAGATTCAAGACATCAAAGTGAAAAGGGAAATAATGGTATTTACCTTTTCTGAAGAAAACTAGCAACAAAGAAGGAAAAAGAAAAGACCTATATGCTAAAATCATCAGTCACAGAAGGTATTCCTACAACACTGTGGGCCAGAACCTCCCTACTTCCCTGCCCACCACTGCTGTGGTTAGCTGTATCAGAAAAGTAAGGACATCTCATTAGGCCAAAAGACCTCACGCAGTATGTGAAGGATTTGGTTAAGTGCAAGTTCTGGGACTGCTTCGTAGGCTCAGAATAAATCCAGATGGAAAGAATGAAGAGTCTTTGCAAATCTAAACCAGCTCCATAACCACCTCTTGACGTGACCACCTTCCCAACTGTTCTCCACTTGCCACAATCAACTGATGTGATCTTTTGAAATTGTAATTCTGTCATGGGCCACATACCCGTCCTCCACTGCCCACCCCCACACACAAACTTTCAACTGTCATCCATTGCTCATAAGGTAAAAATGCAGCTTCTTAAAGTAGCCTGCAGGTGCTATCTGGTCTAGCTTCTGCCAACCTCTCCAACCCTACCTTGCACCCCACTCACTTTCTCCCTGTGTGTTTCCTCAACAACAACCTTCTTTCAGTCTGTCATATTCACCATGGTCCTTGTTACCTCAGGGCCTTTGCATATGTTGCTCCTTCTAACTAGAATGGTCTCTGCATCCCACCCTTCATCTAGTTGATTCCCACTCATTCTTTACCTCTCGGCCCCTGTTTGAGACAAGCCATTCCTACTACAAGCTCAGGTACCTCTTCTCCGTGGCACCTGCTATAGGTGTGACTATACATATATCATCTCAAGTATTTGTTATTTTTTTAAGTTCACCAATTTATTTTGAGAGAGAGAGAGAGAGAGAGAGGGAGGGAGGGAGGGAGAGTGCAGGGGAGGGGCAGAGCAAGAGGGAAAGAGAGAGAAACCCAAGCAGGCTCTGCACCAGCAACACTGAGCCCAATGCAGGGTTCAAACTCGTGAACTGTGAGATCATGACCTGAGCTGAAACCAAGAGTCAGATGCTCAACTGACTGAGCCACCCAGGCACCCCTAGTCTCGATAATTTTATTAATGTGTGTCAGCTCCTTAAACATAAAGGCTGCAATTTTGTCTGTTTTTGCTGAGTTTGTGTACACAGTCCCAAGCCCACGTGTTGAGTCATGGGAAGGGTTTCACAAATATCCAGGGCATGAATAAATGGGTTTCGTGCAGATCTTCAGTTTCTATGAGTCATTGGTTAGCATATCACTATGCTTCCAGGTTACTCTCATAGAACCAGGTATAAAGAAGTATATTGTTCTAAATAATAGTATATTTTATCCCTGCAAGAAGCATGGAGGTAAGCAAACAGAAGTTGAGGAAGGCCTGCTACTCTAGTCATACAGCATATTCTAATCATCTTGGTTACTTTCAAGTCAAGTACAGTCCAAAGTCTTACAGTGGAAATAAGAAGGAAATCGAGGGGCGCCTGGGTGGCGCAGTCGGTTAAGCGTCCGACTTCAGCCAGGTCACGATCTCGCGGTCCGTGAGTTCGAGCCCCGCGTCAGGCTCTGGGCTGATGGCTCAGAGCCTGGAGCCTGTTTCCGATTCTGTGTCTCCCTCTCTCTCTGCCCCTCCCCCGTTCATGCTCTGTCTCTCTCTGTCCCAAAAATAAATAAACGTTGAAAAAAAAAATTAAAAAAAAAAAAAAAGAAGGAAATCGATATTTAGCTGCTTTAACCTAATGTTACTCAAACAATATTATATCTATAATTGCATGTGGTGCTTCTTTTATTTAAACCTACCATGCTTAAAGAATGTTTTTTCCCTGACATGAGAAAACACTGAGTTCTTGCTATAAAGTACAAAGAAAGCAAAAGAAGACAAGAGTGAGATTCCAGAAGACCCTTTGCTGCTCATAAGTTACATTTTAGGCTAGTGTTTGTCTTTCTCTCTTAGAAAATTGAACATAATTATCTGTACCCCCTACCTTCCCGTTGGGAGCTTGGGGGAATTAACGAGATGATGTTTGTGGAGTGCTTGGGGCCTCTTGGATACACTAGTATTAGAACTCTTACGTAAAACATTGCAGTTGAACAAAGCTGATGCCAGAAAACAAATGGTAGAGAAACATTAAAGACAAATTGCTATTTCATGATTTTTCAGTAATGAAAATCATCCTTTCTTTCTGAACTTCTAACAGCACTCTCTCCTCCAGTAGCCACTAGTCACATAGAGCCATTTCATTTAAACAGAGAAAGTGAATTATACATTAAATTTTAGTTCATTAAAACTTAAATATCCTCATGTGGCCAGTGGCTTCCTCAATGGACAGTGCAGATACAGAGCATTTCCATCATCAAAAAAAATCCCAATGGACACAGCTATAAATCTAGGAGGGTCCTTTCCTGTTGACGCTTTGCACGTGAATCCTATTATTGGACACTTTGAAACCCTCATCCCGAGTAGGGGTTTGGAACTTTATCAGCTGGAAGAGAAATTACTCATAGAACTGAAGATACCTTGTTCTTAAAAACCAAATGCTTTCCTTTCAAACTCAGTTGTTTTGCCTTTCAGAGGCTGCCTTGGCCTCATTAACACTAAGAACCTGGACAGCGCAGAAGGAGTTAAATGGTCCTCATTTTCCCCCTGTCTCCTGTCTCTCAGGGTCCTATCTACATGTAAGCACTCAAGTCAGGGCAGACAGCAGAGTAAACCATCTGAGTGACCGTGAACACAGAGTTTCCCAGCTAAAAACTGCTACATCTAGTTGTCCATAAGCTAGAACATAGGTCATTGATATATTCTCATAGGGAACAAATCCCCATTGGCATGAAAACGCTGCTGCATCTCATTTTTCTCTTTATACTATTTTAGTCTCGTCGGATTGGGGGTGGGGTGGGGAACAGAAATGAGCCCAGTGCATTCTAACTTTGTGTGGGTGTCTTCCTGGCTTGGTTACCAAAGAAACCATTATGTTCCATACTATTCAAATAATGGCTCTACTAGCGCTGTAAATACTTTTTTCTTTTCTAACCCGACCGCACTGCAGATTTAGAGCCACCATCTGTTGGCCAGCAGAAGAGAAGGGTTTCTGGAAATGCCACGGCCCTTCCCACAGTTTTAAGCCTGGGTGTCAAGACTTCAACCTGAGAACTCTGTTTCCAAGGCCAATATTTCCCCAGCAGAGCCCGGAGGCTGTCTCCATGCACCACTGCTCCGCCAAACCGCAGAAGTGAGAGGTGTCTGCAGACATCCCGTGAGCCTGCCAGAAACCTCCTGCCACCCGGGCCGTGAGGCTCCTCTCTTGCCGCGGTTGTGAGGGCACTGCCGCTCCAGTCCTGAAGCGTGGTGGGGGATCTGGCTGTGACGAGCGTTGGCCTGTCGTCCCGAGGGCCAGAGTCAGTCATTTCACCCACCCATGGATGCCCACCACTGATCTCTAGGGCAATGATACACGTCAAAGAAAACACTCCAAAGAAAACCCAGGAGCCCGGGATGCTAATGTCCCTATGGAGGGTTTCTAGATGAGGATTTGGTTTTCAGCGCCTACTTACATTTGCCATCCCTCACCTACTTTTTCCCCGGCTTTGCTGAGATATTACTGATGTGCGACATCTGTAGGTTTAAAGTGTACAGTGTGGTGATTTGGTACACATATATTGCAAAATGATTACCACAGAGAAGTTAGCTGACGCCTCCAGCACCTCCAGCACCTCCTAATTACTCTGTATGTGTGCTAAGAACGTTGAAGGTCTCTCTTACCAACTTTCAAGTATATAATAGAGTATGGTTAGCTACAGTCACCAGGCTGTATGTTAGATGCCTAGGACTTAATCATTTTAGGACCATAAGTTTGCACCCTATGACCAACTCCTTATGTGCATATGGAGGCGCAATGCACGCGGCAAGTCCCCTATGAATTTGAGGCGGCCAGGAACTAAGGAATGAGGTCTTTTTGTAAACTTCCAGGTCTCTGGAACAAAGGCTTCCAAGCTACTCTCTCAAACAGCGTGGCTACTCTCTTGGAGGTTTAACACAGATGTTAAAAAGCTTCCAAATTTCCCTCTTCTAGGCATCGAAGTACAAATCGGGCGAAATTTTGCAATCTGTTCAACCACAAGAATGCTACTGATTGCAACTTAAGAACAAGAAATTATTAAAGCTAGTAGTTGCTTCCACCAAGACAAATCCACACCATGGCTTATAAAGCAAAACTTCAAGCAATGGGCCTCCAAACGATTTGGATCAAACAAGCATCCCACCCATACAAGAGATTTCTGTATGCTATTGCATATATGTACGTTTCTTTGTAAAGCACATACACGTTCTATTACGCTGATATATTATCACATTACAAAACATGCTCCCAAAATTGAAATGCTAAAAACATGAAAAATGAAAATGCAATATTTTTTGAAATTATGCCTAACTTTGTTTCATTTATCAGAGATACAACAGTCACTCTTGCTCTTACTGGCAAAATATGAGACTTCTCAGAGCAATATGATCACACACGTTCTTCTTTTCTTAACTTAGTTTAGTTCAAAAGTCTTGTACTAACTTCCATTAATGCTGATTCTTGGTTTTTAAAGTTATGTCAGCTTACAGAGAGACAGAGAGAGAGAGAGAGAGAGAGAGAGAGAGAACCTGCAAAGATATATAGATCAAAATGGGAAAAGTAAGAGTAATTTAAAAACTTGATACCTGATGTAAAAAAAATCTAATCTTTATAACTTCATATATGTAATAATAACATGTTTGAAAAATCAATAATATTTATAAGGCCTTAATCAGGCACACATAAGCTTTGGTAGGTGGTAACTCTGCAAAGACATATACATGAGTCATGGAACCACTGTCAATACTTCTTTTCCCTCAGGATATATGATAGGTGACCAAGTAACATACAGACTGAGGGTGGGCATCTGTGTCCAGCTGGATATTAAACACGAGCAGAGTTGCCATACTGTGAAAATAGAAGTACCAGATGCCTAATTAAAATTGAATATCAAATACACAATACTACTAACGCCAATGGCATTATATTATACTTAAAAATTGTTGTTCATCTAAAAGTCAAAGTAGGCATCCTGTATTTTATCAAGCAACACTAAATATTAGAAAAGCTTCATTTGTTTCTTCTCTTTTTTCCTTTTTTTAACCAAAAGTAAATACAGATTGGAGTTCTAACATTTTTTCCTGGTATGCTCCGCAGTGGAGACCCCTTCTAGGAAGCTATCACCAGAGTCCCTGGACAAAGTAGTCTCCTCCTCAAATAGCTAACGCAGCCAAGGCTAATTTAAAAAACACCCCCTTAGACTTAAGCTCCTTAAACTATTCCCTCCCAACCCTCTTGCTACACTTTGGTAGCATCGCAAGTCAATGCTATGACTGACTGATACAGAATCTTCATTTTTCTGGCCAATAAGGATATTAGAAGGCTGAGGAAAAATTAGAAGTAAAGCAGAAAGAGGCGTAGGCCACATGTGTGGGTGTGGGTGTCAATTCACCCATCCCTGTTCCACCACTGGTTTACAGGGGTAGCAGCAGGCGCACTTGATCCTTTCCACCACCACCAATGACACCCAGTATGTGGATCCACATCAAAGTGGACCACAGTACAGAAATGCAGTGATTCTGGCCTAATGAGTTCAAGAGAACACAGGGCTGGAAGATGTGTCTGTGCATTAATACTATAAAATTCTGAGAGGTAAATTCAATATGACTATAAAATAACTTAGCATTCACACTTTGCTGCATACTGTGTCCAGCATCAACAAAGCATGGGAAAGAACCTCTGAGAAGGTCCATGGAAGCTGGTCCTCATGGCAGCATGATGGCTCATGTGGAATCATGGGTAATGAAATAGCCAGCATTAAATAAAGGGTTCCAGGGAAATGTAGGGCAAGAAGATCTAGGTTGTTCCGATCTGAACAGGTTCCAAAGAGCCATGGCTCTGTGAATCTATCTCTTTCTCATGAAGGAAGCCAGGGATGCTAGGTGATATTAGCCAGGAATGGTGTATTTGACAATAAAAATACTAATTGGGAGGTACCGAAATCTGAACAAGAATAGATGATGGCTGGACATCACAAAGGATCTTCACATGTATTGATCTGTCAATAAACAACTATATAAATGGCCTATCTGTACTCATCCACTATCCTAAATCTTCATCAGTAAAATGCTATATACCTCACATGCATCCATGAATTTTTGTAATACATCTTTTATTGAATTGCTTACATAGGTAGAGGCCACACACAAAATATTTGTCAGGTGCTCCAAACATTTTTGGAGCAACCATAATACCAGTCAATCCCAAAATTCTCCTGTGCTACACCAGTATGCAATTTCAAAATGATGCACAGCCTCAGGACATTTTCGTGGACAACGTTATTCTCTCCATTATAAGAGGTAACAATTACTGAGTGCCAACTCTGCCTGATACTGTGCTCAGGGCTATGCGTACGTTATCTCATTTTATACTCCCATTAAGCCATGAGAAATAGGAAGTTGCTTTATTTTAAGCCACTGCATCAGAGAATACTGTGGTAAGCAGCAATATATCATTGAAAGAGGTTAATTTGAGTTTTTTTGTTTTATTCATTGGTCCCGAACTGCTGTAGAGCAAACAGATCTCAGATCTTTTCATCTCCCTTTTACAAGTACAGAACTTAAGTCCTAGGAAGGATCGGGAAAGACACTGGCAAGCGTAGGCCGACAGATTTCCCCCAAGGAGGCATGAAGACTGCAGAAGCAGAACAAAAGTCCTTGCATGCCAGACTAGGCGCACAGCTGCCTTTGGACCACCTTGCCTCTGGAACAAACAGGGAAAGTTCTGAAGTGACCTGACTGCCCAGGGCTCTGCAACCCCTCAAATATGCCATGTCTAGTCCAGGAAAGAGGTCTTCCTTTCCCTGGAGCCAGATATGTAGTGTCCCAGATGTGGTCATTCGTCATCTCTGTAAGGCCACTTGTATTTGAGGCAAACCTGAATCCTTGCTTTTTCACGCCAGCCAGAGGCAAGACAATCACAGAGACTGAGTCTGGACACAGCAAATGCACCTAGACCAACTATTATGGAACTGGGGGCACGTGACGTGAACAGCAAGATCCTTGCGAGTTTCCTCATTCATTTCACCCAAGATCTCAGTGCTGCTTACTGCCAGCTTCCTGCTGATAGGGAATGTCAGTTGGAGCATTTCCCCCTCTCATGTGACTTCAACCAAGACAATCCACGAAGGTCATCATTGGTGCCTGGTGCAGGAAAATGGGGACTGTTTCCCAATTCTCACATCCACAAAAACCTCCAGCTTGACAAGAAACAGGAGAATATTAGGAACTTTGTCCTTTCTCCTCCTTGCCAATTAGTTTTTGACCTTTATTTCTTATTTAATGCAATAAGACACAGGCCAAAGAGAATGGAAGCCAACTTATAACAATGTACATGTATAATTTGGAGGGGGGAATGAATGAATGATTGAACTAATGAATGAATACAGGCTAAAGGAGGAGTAGAAGTGTTGGTCACTACTGGTCTCCCGGTTCAATTCTCTACAAACTGAATTGTTCAGGAGGAATCAGAAGATCAGAGGATACAGCAGGGAATGAAACAGACAAAAATCCTCAAAGAGCTTACTTTAGAATTGTGGGGAGGGGCGCCTGGGTGGCGCAGTCGGTTAAGCGTCCGACTTCAGCCAGGTCACGATCTCGCGGTCCGTGAGTTCGAGCCCCGCGTCGGGCTCTGGGCTGATGGCTCAGAGCCTGGAGCCTGTTTCCCATTCTGTGTCTCCCTCTCTCTCTGCCCCTCCCCCGTTCATGCTCTGTCTCTCTCTGTCCCAAAAATAAATAAACGTTGAAAAAAAAAATTTAATAGAATTGTGGGGAGACGTGTAAGCGATACACAATAGATAAAACACATAAATCATATGGTGTGTTAGATACTGATAAATGCCACGGAGAAAAAAGCAAGCAGGAAGTGAGGATGAGGAGTACAGGTAGGTAGGGGTGGTGCATTTTTTAAAAGTTTATCTATTTATTTATTTTGAGAGAGAGAGAGAGAGAGAGAGAGAGAACAGGGGAGGGGCAGACAGAGAGGGAGAGAGAAAGAATCCCAAGCAGGTTCCACACCATCAACGCAGAGCCCAATGTAGGGCTTGAACTCGAACTCACCAACCGTGAGATCATGACCTGAGCAGAAATCAAGAGTCAGATGCTTAACCAACTGAGCTACCCACGCACCCCCTTTTTTAAGCATTTATTTATTTTTGAGAGAAAGAGTGCAAGTGGAGAAGGGGCAGAGAGAAAGGGAGACAGAGGATCCGAAACAGGCTCCATGCTGACAGCTGAGAGTCCAGTGGGGGGCCCGAACCCACAAATGCAAGATCATGACCTGAGCCAGAAGTCTGACGCTTAGCCAACTCAGCTACCCAGGCGCCCCAGGGTGGTGCATTTTTAAATAGTGTGGTTAAGGAAGGCCTTAGTGAGCCCAGAGCTGTAGCATTTACAAAACTTATTGCCCAAGGAAACGCACAGAGCAGCTCACAGAAATTAGGAGATGTGCCTTTGAAAAGTAGTTTCAGCTGGGGAGGAGAAGTGTACCAATTAGGAATTGTACTTGGCAGCTAGTAAGTAAAATATCGGTAGTTCAAATAAGATAAGAGTTTTTTTTTTTCTTTTTCACGAAAGAAATGTGAAGATAGGCACTTCAGAGCCATAGGACGTCTCCATGTTGTCATCGGGGACTTGGGCTCCTTGTACCTTTCTGCTTCACCCTCCTGAGTTCCTAGCTTCCATTTTCAAGCATGCTTCAAGCCAAGGTAGTTGTTTTCTCTCCAGCCATCATACCTGCGTCCCGAGAAGACCTGTGCCTCTTGCAGTCTTCCCATAGGTCCCACCCAGCATGTTTTGCCTACATGCCATTGGCCACCCCTATTTATAAGAGAAGCTGAGAATGTATTTTAGCCAGAATGTGACTTCTCATAATGAGATTAACCTTTTTTTAACTAAGGAAAAAGAACGGCAATTAGCCTTATGACTCAGGAAAGCAGGGTAGGATGCAAGAAACGTTCCATTCCACAAAATGGCGGCTTTCTATTTTAACACGGCAGATAATGCAGTCTCCCAAAGACCAGTACTGCAGCTGCAGATCCCACGGTACCTGTGAGAGGTTGTGCTTAACACTTCATGGGACAGAGCCTCCAGGAGCAAGGTCACCAGGCCCCCATCACCTGTGTCAGTGCCCCACTCAGCTCCAGCTTTGTATTTCATCAACCCCCTGGCCCTTAAGTTTTAAAGAACCCTAAAGATCACCTGGATCAACCCCTGTCCAACACCTGAATCCTCCCTCAGAATTACAAAAAGATTTCCACCCAGCAGTTCATACCAAAAACCTAGGAGTCATCTGGATTCCTCTTCTCTAGTAACACCCTGCTAGCATATCCAACCTCCAAAAAAGATCCATCACATCTTTTTACCTTCTTACTGCTACCATTTTCTACAAGCAGCAGCATCCTTCCCCCGGTGGTTAGCAACCCAGAACTGGCCTCTGTGGCTCCACCCCTGCATCCCTACATTCCATGGACCACACAGCAGCCAAAATGCCATTTCCATCATGTAAACCCAGCCACGTCACTTTCCTACTTAAAAGTCTCCACTGGCTTCTCACAGCACTGAGAGCAAAACCCAAACACCATGATCGGGATGCCCCCGATCTCTTTGCTTCTTTGCCACCCCCACCCCCCACCCCTGCTCTGCTCAGGCACTCAAGCCACACTGGCCTTTTAGTTACTTGAACACATCAAAGTCCTACCCACCTTGGGGTTTTTAACTGGAATCTTCTTCCCCACAAGGCTGGACCCTAATCACTCAGATCTTCACTAAAATATCCCACCTCCTCAGAAAGACCTTCCCTGACTTATTCTGTCTAATGACTACACACTCCCTAGCATGTCACTTTATTTTCTTCAGGCATATCCATTAGCTAAACTTAACACGTGCATACATTTGTTTTCTTGTTCATTATCATCATTACTAAGTTCCATGAAGGCAGAAACACTGCTTCTTTTGTTCTCCTCATATCTCTAGCACCATAGTGAATGGCACGTGGTAGTCCCTGCCCGGTGTTAAATGAATAATGTCATTTGAAATGCTCTCCCGTCTCCTAGTCACTCTTCCTGGGACATCTCACAGTTTGTTATAAGCCCTCAAACAGGTTCCAAAAAATACAACTCAATTCTTAGAATTGCACCATTAGCAAAGAACAGAATGGCATTCTTGGGTATTATGCAATGTCCCCTGTCCTGGTTCAGTGGCTGATTTGTAAAAGGAGTTTTTGCATATGGATTCATAGATCCATTTTAGGAATTTTCAGGGGTTGGGGACCCAGATCAGAGATCACTGCCCCACAGCCTGTCCTGTAATGATATCTGATTATAAGTCAAGTTTTCAACAGCCCAGCAACTGAGAGAGTTTCCCTAAAACCAGCTTGAGGGGATACCTCGAAGCCAAAATTCTTCCCATATAACCATTCTTCTGATTTCATAGCGACTTTCTGTTTTTAGAAGTAATCTAGATTTTAGACTTTTTATTGTGTATTATTACAACTTTTTGAGGTGCCACAGAGACATCTATGCATTCACAAAACATCATTTCTCTTCCTCCTAGGCATATAGCTAGATTACACACAGGAGGGGCTGTGTCATTGAAGGGGCCCTGTCATTGAGTTCTAGCCAACAAAATGTGGGTGGGAGTGATCTATACCACAGGATGGAAGGGGGCTGGGTCCCTGAATGATTGAGTGGAACAGAGTCACCTACACCCCTACCTGAGTTGGAATGTGACACCTATGAGAAATAAACTTTCATTGTACTAAACCACTGAGATTTTTTAAGAAGTTTGTTATGACATTCGTCCTATCCTGATTTACACAGAGGAATAAAATAAAGACTGTATGATAATAATAATGTTAAATTTTCAAAGAGAAAACAATTCAACTTTTGCAATCTTAGCCGTTTGGGGTTGTTACAAATTATGTAATTTTAACATCAGCGGGTGACGAGCAAAAAGCTTGCAGCTTCTTAGATGACATAAACATAGTGTATTTGCTTTTCAAGTGCTGGAAATGTTTCTGACTAACACATGAAAGAAATATTTTAAAAGGCTGACTTGGAGAAAATGCTCAACATGGAGAGAACAGAATTTTTCCAAAAAGGGAAACAACTCAATATGGTCCCAAAGCCCTCCCCAGACTCTCACAGAGGGACATCAAAAGTGCAGTAAAATGTTGGACTTATTCTGAAATCGAAGGAAAATTTTCTCATGAAGGTAGGATGCTATTTAGTTATTATTTAACTAATTTATTTATTTTTCTAAAGTGATTTTTTAAATTAAGGAAACTGTCCAAAGTCTTTATCCTGAACTCCTTGGGATTTATAACTTCAAACTGAATCGCTCTTCTACATGACCACCCTTCAACTATTTTTGGCTAACACTGTATGTTCAGGCCATTAGATCTTCCTAAGAATCAGGAGACTTTTTTTTATGCAATTTCAGTTTTTCCTACATAGACTTCCTTCCTCTCCATATGTTTAATAATAATAACAGTAGTTAATAGTAATAATACTAGCATCTGCTAGTGTACATCAGAATTGACAAAAAGCTTTCACGCCCATTATCAAGTTATAATACTTAGTAATACTTTATATAATCCATTTATTTCTGTATTCCATGTGTGGCATTTGTAAAATCGTAATTTCCCAACTTTGTAATGTTTCCTGGAGACCACAGCCCTACTTACTAATTATATACAGTAGTTAGAATGCATTATAATTTTATTTGTAAAATATGGATGTATTTTACCAGAAGAGCAAAAGCATCAATTATCTCCATCAAAATTTTAACTTGCTATGCTTATTTTTACAAAAAATATACTCACCACATTTCTACAGTTTCCTTTTTCCAATCCTTTGTTTCTCCTATCATTTTCGATATGCACCATTCTCTTGTCCAGTAGTATCAAGTTTCCAGGTTTCTGGCCTCTGGTTTGAAGTCCGTGGCCTGCAAATGTTTTAAATAAAGCAGAACTATAGAAAAATGATTAAATGAATACAGACGAGAAGGCTATCTTTGGGTGGTATGACTGCTTTCGGACTTCTGTTCATTTGGGTTTTCCAAGTTTTCTGCACTGAGCGTGTAATTCATTTTGTAAGTAGAGAAAAAGTAAAAAATCATTAACCATAAAGCACTTCTTTGAGCCATTTAGCTTTACTACATAATTACATATCACAATTGGTTTGGGTTCATTTTGGTCTTAGTTGTCTCTTGTCTTAAACTTCATATTGGAAAGAAAGGATCCCCAAAAATGCACTGTATCCAGCAGAATTCTCTCCCCTCCAAAGAAGACTGTTTAGAAATGAACGTCTTTTTGAGGCACCTGCTTCCTTTCAATGGGGATGACAGATAAAGTTTGATTGAGAGAAATGCCAATCGTGTCATGAGGCAGATGAATTAACTTTCTAATATTTCTTTCCTGACAGTAAATCTCAAGTTTTACTCCTATGCTTAGCAAAATATTTTTAGAAATATTGTTTGTTCAATAGAGATGATGCATTTTACTACTTTTTAGAGCAAACCATTGATCCCTATCACCATGGCATTAGGTAGGCCTCACAAATCATCCCGGCATCTGCCCTCAGCCTCAAATAAATCACTGACAGAGCAGTAAAGCAAAGGGAAATGCCAATCGGAAGCAGGGAGCCAAGAGGAAAAGATTTTGTAGTATCTCTATCTATGAAATTTCCTTTCTCTTAAAGTCTTTGGGTATTCTCATTTCTTCTGCAATTTCCTCTTGAGAATTTCTCTCACGAAACATATTTTAGCATAGTATAAATCTTCCTAGGGGGTATTTTTGAGTTCTTCAAAAATCCTCTACACACTCACGCTAAATATCATCCAGAGTGAAGTTTTTAAGCTTATTTATTTATTTATTTTGACTGAGAGAGGGCAAAGGGGCAAACAGACAGGAAGAGAGAATCCCAACCAGGCTCTGTGCTGACAGCAGCAGAGCCCGATGCGAGGCTTGAACACACAAACTGCAAGAATATGACCTGAGCCGAAACCAAGAGTCGGATGTTTAACTGGCTGAGCCACCAAGGCACCCCCATCCAGAGCGAGTTTTTAAATAACAGGTCAAGCAGTGATACACCAAATATGAATTTTACATATATGTGCATGTATACATACACACACATCAGTATTTACTGGCTCAATTTTAAATTTCCTATCCTAAAAAATGACTAATTCTCCAACCTAAAAATTCTCATCTACTTTGTTTACATTTGTTTTATTATCAGGGAGGCCTGGGTGAAAATCTTTAAATAAAGATGAACTATCTTCAAGCTCCTTTGGGTTCTCTCTCAATTGCTGGAGACTCTCTTCTTGAGCAAAGTAAATTTGTATCCATTTTCTCCCACTTTACTCCACAAAGTTTTTCTCTCCTGAGACCAGGGGAACATACTTCTCGGGATATCTTAGCACAAAAAGAAAGAATAGGGAGAGGTGCCGGCCCTCAAATCTAGGGCCCATGCTTAGGTAGCCATTTCGAGGTTGGTCTGGATTCTACAGTGGTCTCTGTTCCTCATCATGGAGATTTTTGGCTACCAATGACACAATCTTGTCTTGAGAAAGTCTGGCTATAGCAAAAAAGGGTTAATGACCTGTCCAGGACCCAATTCTAACAATTTCACTTAAATATAATTATTTTCTGTGAGAATATTTCCACAGAATCCCACAGTAACTTTATTCCCAGTCCCAAAAAGAAAGGTGGAAAAGAGAGCAAGGAATCATCACAAGTGTTACCAAAGTAGCAAAAGTGTTACCAAAGTGCTATCAAAAAAGAAACAAAATTCTAATTAGTAAAGGAAAAAGTCCTGTTGCAGTGGTATTTGAACTAGGGTAGGACAAACTGCTGCCATAAATAGTCCCCAAAATATAGAACACTTCAAACAGAAGAGAAGTTTCTTTCTGGCTCACACAATAGTCCAAAGTGTGTTTCCTGGTCAGTTGGTGGCTCTTCCCCCATGGCAATTCAGAGATTCAGACTCTTATCTGTGGCTCTGGAATCCCCAGGGCTAGTAATCTGCATTCAACTGACAAGAGAAGAGTATGTTGGAGCTGCCTCAAGAAGGAGGCAACAAGTATCTCCTACTCACATTCCATTGATGAGAACTAGTCACATGACTGATCTTAACCACAAAGGAACCTGGGAAATGTCATCAAGCTGTGTGCTCTGGAAGAAATGGAAAATTAATCTGGTAAACAGCCAGCCATCTCTGCTGTAAGTGGTCCACATCCACCTATCTCATTCATTTATTTTTTATTTTTCATTATTCATTTATTCCTTCTTGAACCCCTAACATTTTTACTCAATACCTAACAGGGCAGACATTTGATAAAATGCTCAATGAATGTCACAAGTCAGGAAATGAGTCACTGTGATATTTCATTCTATTATTTATATTTTACATATAGTATATTATGTTTTATATAATTTTATATATTTAATATTTAGTACTAATCTGATATTAAGACAGTCTAAAAGTTAGCCTTCCCTATTTTAAAATTCCAATCTCCTATTTGAGTCAGTCTTCCTCCCATCCAGGCTGACAGTGGCTCCAGAGATGTGGAAGGGGGACCAGACCAAAGTGAGGGAAACTGCTCTCTCACACACTACCGTCTTCCCTACCCAGACTGCTTAGGGCTGAGGTGGTGGGGAGCAGGGAGAAGAGAAAGAAGAATTCTTGTCATGCCCTCCCTCTGCTTTCTTGGTTATAATTACAGTTTACTTATGTGATGAGGTGAGGTAACCATCACTTTTCTGTTGGTGTCACTGTTGTCCTGTAGAACCTTGACTACCTTTGTTTCCCTCCATGAGACAGGAATTTAAAATGCTGGCTCTCTGAAGACAGAAAGCATGTGGGTTTTTTTAGAGGACACCAGGGGAGGTCTCCCCTGAACACTGCCCTACAGTGAAAGACCCAACTGAAGTCAGCCTCTTTCTCACCCCTCCCTGTGCCCTTCCCATAGTGACTTGCTCTTGGGACTCTTTCATTGAGGCAGCAGCCCTCAGGGGCAGGGAGGGGGGAGACAAACAAGAGAGCTTATATTCTAGCCACCTTCCATGGTGTCCACCTGGGTACAACAAAGTCCCACACTTGGCCGTGCCAAAGGGTGAGAATGCTGGCTGCACCTGGAACTCTGCCTCTCAGTTCTGATTTCTCATCCCTGCCATCACCCTATGCCCCAGAATGGTCATCCCAGAGTCATGGGATGCATGAGGCACTCCACTGGCTTGAGGGCTCGGCAATCTTGGTACAGGAGATAATCTTACCCTCAGACTTGGAATGGAGAG
This sequence comes from Leopardus geoffroyi, assembly GCF_018350155.1. Classification (NCBI taxonomy): domain Eukaryota; kingdom Metazoa; phylum Chordata; class Mammalia; order Carnivora; family Felidae; genus Leopardus; species Leopardus geoffroyi. The sequence goes on from NC_059343.1 coordinate 19,581,826, forward strand.
GTTGTGGCAGTTCTGTTATCCTCAGTCTTGTAGGAGTAGACAAGTTAAATGCCCCATGGTAGGGGGGTAGGGGTGGTGGCCGCCAACCCATGAATCTCTATTCTCTCCCCACAAAGATGGCCTCACATCCTATAGCCACATTTTACTTGATGGAGGGGGGAGGAAGCAAAGAGAGGCAGGTATTGGTGCCTGTTCTGCTGAAATGGTGCCTCTCAGCAGGCAGACTCTGGAGGGAGGTGGCTGTTCATATGGATTGGTAATTCTCTGAACTTAAAATTCAGAGGACTTGGTGCCTTTTGTTCTGGATGTGAGTTCTAGTCAAAATTCCAGGAAAAAGCCTACTTTGCACTTCACTCCATGACTCTGAAATGATTTCTTTGTCAACTGAAGCTGTGACATTTTGGAGCACTGAATTTGATTTCTGGCTGTCTAATCTGTGGGGTATCGCCAAGGGAAAGATAGCAGTCCCTTATCAAAAAACGTAACTATTCTGTACAGATCATTCCTACCAGCCATCCAGAAAAATTGCTGACCTTTGGACATACGGCCCTGAAAAACCTAGAGCATTTTCTCTCATGATGTTTTTTCTCAGATGAACATAGAAACGCCTGTGTAATCCATCCAGCACATGCTTAGAAAATATCATTGAATTGGGCCAAATTATTAGGAAGAAATGAGGCTTTCCGTTGCTGTATGTAATTTGACTATAAACTCTCCTCCCCCTAGTCCCTTGGGAAGATACTTGCTAAAAAAAAATGTGTTAAAACTTTGCTCCAAAATCAATTCTGGGAAACCCTAAATGAGCCCCAAAATTTGATATTCTAATCAGAAATTGCTTTGGGAATGGGGCGCCTGGGTGGCGCAGTCAGTTAAGCGTCCGACTTCAGCCAGGTCACGATCTCGCGGTCCGTGAGTTTGAGCCCCGCGTCAGGCTCTGGGCTGATGGCTCAGAGCCTGGAGCCTGTTTCCGATTCTGTGTCTCCCTCTCTCTCTGCCCCTCCCCCGTTCATGCTCTGTCTCTCTCTGTCCCAAAAATAAATAAACGTTGAAAAAAAAATTAAAAAAAAAAAAAAAAGAAATTGCTTTGGGAAATGACCATTTTATAGAATAATACAGAATGGGCTAGAAGAACACACCCATCCCATACACACACACACACACACACACACACACACACACACACACACACACAAATATACTTTCTCTCTCCCCTCTCCCTCTTCCTCTCCCTCTCTCTCTATATATATGTGTGTATATAACCAATAATTCTATAAGTGGTAGAATTCTAGTTCAAATTTTTCTTTGTATGTCTTATAAATTTCTACAGTGAATATATATTAATGATAAGGTTAATGATGACCTTAATTAAATTCTTACATCTGCCAGTCCCCATGATACATTCCCTTACATATACCTCATTTAAACTTCAAAACAGGACAGTAAGTAGGAACTACAATTAACCTCATTTTATCAATGGGAAAACTACAACTTAGAGATTTTTTCATTACACAGCTGGAAAAATGTAACAGCTCACATGTGGCAAAGTCAATAGAGGAGTGTACATCTATCTGAATCTGCATTTCTGTTCTTTCCACTCTGCCATGTGACATAACCAATGTGGGAGAACTTCAGTTGGGTCACACCTCAGAAATGGCTCAAACATGATCAAATGTCCAGGTTTACCTTCATGAGGTGAAATGGCAAACAGTGCTCTCCACCTGAAGGCAGAAGAGAGATAGAGAGGACACAAACTAGGTGTCTGCAAAGTTGGCTTTGTTTCCCCTACAAAGCATATAAAGCAACGCAGAGTGAAGGGAGATGACTGATTTGGGCACACACTCAAGACTATACTGAAGCACAACTGTGGACAAGAGTCCAACAATTCAGGAAAACCTCGCCTAACCAGAGGTCCAACCTGCAGCAGCTTCAGCCAGCGGTCACCCAGGGGACCCCAAAATTAATTTAAAGGACTCTGGTGCCTCCAAAAGCTATGAAATGAATAATAATATAAATGTGGAGAGATACTGCTGGTCTCCCCCAGGTGACCATGTGTGAGAAAAACAGCAGTGGACTGGATACAGAACACAATGTAGCTAAAGAATGTCTACCAAGGATGCGGAAGAAGAGATCAACATTGCAGGCAGAGGCATTCAAGCCCAGCAGCTGGGGGGAGGGGTGGACATTCTGTGAATAGAGCGTGGGAGCCCTCCACCTTTCAGTAGCCCCTAAAGACATCACTTTGTGACAGCACAATAAGGAAACAATATTAGAATGAGAAAGGATACTGGAGGCCACTGGAGGTCACCTAGACCCCTCTTCATTTTACAACTGAGTTGATGAAGTGACAAGACTGTGGCTGCTCATAATTACAATCTTGAGTCTTTAAGAGGTGCTAAGGATTGTATCAAAAACCTATGTTTATGAATGCTACAAAAAAGTAAAAATAAACATAATGGCATTTACACACATAAACTTAGATTTCCTGGAAAAAAATATTCTTTTGTGAAATATCACATTCTCTGATGAGGTCGGATATATTGGTCATTATGGTAAAATCTGGTAGTAATATTAGTGGAGGACACTGAGGCTTTGCAAAGTCTAGCAACTCTTTTCAAATTCACACCCTTCCTATGAAATTGCCGGGATATGTGTTTGGTACAATTATCCTCACTTTATAGATGTGTCTCAGTGAAGCCACTTAGGGGTGACAGAGCCACTGTTGAAACCTGGGTCTCCTAACTAACAGCTCTGAGCATCGTCTTCCATGTTTCATTGTCCGATAACTTCTCTGGAAATGTGATGCTAGAAAAATAGGTACCAAAGAACAGCTGGCCATGCAATCCCATTTATGCATTCATTCTTTCAGCAAATATTCATTAAGCATCTGAATCAATTAGCTGTTGCCACAAAAATACTACAAAAACCACCTCCAACTAAATGGCTTTAAACAACAGTTATTATGCTTTCACAAATCTGTGTGTTAGTTGAGAGGCAGATGATTCGGGCGGGCTCCGTGGGCCACCTCTGCTGGTCTCAGCTGTGGATTGACTGATTGGGCCTGGGCTTAGCTGTGGTGGGACAGCTGTGCCCCATGTGTCTCTCATCCTCTTCCTGGGGCCAGAGAGCGTGCCCAGGTACATACCTCTCATGACCATAGCAGAGGTACAAGAAGATAAGCCTTGGGGTGCCTGGGTGGCTCAGTTGTTGAACATGCAACCATTGGTTTTGGCTCAGGTCATAATCTCACAGTTCGTGGGTTCGAGCCCCGCATCAGCACTGCGCTGACAGTGCGGAATCTGCTTGGGATTATCTCTCTCCCTCACTCTCTCTCTCTCCCCTCCCAAACTCGTGTGCTCTCTCTCTCTCCCTCTCTCTTTCTCTTGGAAGGAAGGAAGGAAGGAAGGAAGGAAGGAAGGAAGGAAGAGAAAGAAAGAAGATAAGCCTCATTCTCAAGTGCTTTCTGAGCTTTTGGTCTGCACTCCAAGCCTTTTTGCCTCTTAATATTCCATCAGCCAAAGCAAGTTGCATAGCGAAACTCAAAGCCAAGAGGTACAAAAATAGATTCTGCCTCTTTAATGGGACAAAGTGGAAAGTCAGATGGCAAAGGGTATGAATACAGGAGGAATGAGATGGGGTGCATTAAGGCAGTCTATGACAACACCGATCATATTCCAGGCACTGTGCCAGGCACTGAGGAAAGCATGCTGATCATAACAGAAGCTGGCCTCCTGGAGCTTACACTCAGAAACTGATGACTGAACTTCTACCCACATGAACTCTGCTGCAGCCTGCTCCAATTGTAATCAAAATTTAACAGTGAAGTCAAGTCTGCTCCCCCTCATTATATTTTGCATTTGTGGGAGAAGTAAGGGCTTTGAGGGATCATCTATTATTTTGAACTCTTCACCACCGTTCCCCTTGTATAGCCATGCATTATCAAGATTGCCTCCTATGATAGATTCATTCAAGTGAATAACTGAACCCATCAAACAGCCCTTCTCCGCTGTCTTTGCAGTGGGTCCATGGGACAATCCATGGGTAGAATGGAAAAATCCTGTCTTTAAGAAGCTGAAGATTTGTGTTTCACAGCTCCACCCCTTACAAGCATCCTGTTCGCATCACAAAGTTGTTACTTAATCCATAAACATTTCCTGAAAGCTATCTACGTAGCAGGATCAGTGATCAGGATTTTTCCATCCAATGATTCGCTGATCCTCACAATAACGTTGTGAGTAAAACTAGTACAAGATTTATCCCATATCCAAAAAATGGTTATTAAAATACTAATTATATGCCAGGCACGGGGCCTGCCAGATAAGAAATATATAAATTTCTGGCCATCCAGGAGCTCACTTTCTATTAAGAGAGACCTGTGAACAATACAATTAAAATATAATGAGGTAAGAGTCTTTATAGGAGACAATGCACTTAAAAACATTATGCAAATATAAGGTATTATATTTAAGCATAGCTGTAAGATCTCGAAGACCACATCCTGTTTTCAGAAGTGCCTAGTTTATCTACATGGAAATCTGTGCTACTGAGACAATGAGAAGCCAATGGAGAAACACCCGGACCCAAAACCATATGCCACCAGTTTCCATCTTTCTGAGAAAACCTAATCAACGGCGGGGGGAAACATGATGCTCACCAGCTCAGCAGATAAGTGACAATCTTTGGGGATTCAAGAGAAGCCTGGAGAAATAGATGTGCTCAGGACAGGGAATAAGAAAAGAGGAGTAGAAATTTAAAAAATTCCATAGATTGAGGGAACTCACGGCATAAACCTAACAAATAAAAGTAGAGCATGGAGCAATCTCATCTAGGTGCTGATTCCAATTGCCTTGATATGAAATTAGTGTCTGTGAGTTGCAGACACACAAAGAGTTTGTTTGTCAGTTCACCCACTTCACAGATAACTATGTAAACAAAGGACCAACCCAAATATTTACCCTTCTCCCTATAAACTTTTTCTCTACTTCTTTCATTCTTTCCCCAAGTATTTCCTAAAGTAAAGCATGCTAATTGCTGGAGGTACGTGAGGACATCAGCCACTGAGTCAGTTTATCTTATCAAAAACTTTCACTGACAAATAGGAAATTTTTTTAATAGAGCACATACCCTTAGACATAAAGTGAGTTGTTTGTCACAAATTTAAAACCCTTATAAAGCCCAATCACTGATGGTTAGAGAGGTTTCTTAGAATATCAGCTACCATCTCAGTACTGTTTTCATTAAATGACTTTGCCAAAGTTATGAAACCTTCATAACCCCCATGAAAAATGGGTGTCTCTAACAATACCATGTATAATTAAGCATATATTGCTGTGCTGTTGGAAAATTCCATTGTCACCTGCATCGGCCTCTAAGATCAATTTGCATACATGGATCAAAGGGAACCTTACAGCTTACTGGTTCATTCAAAAGTGAACCAGGATGATTTTAAGACCTTATTAAGTCCCTCAAATTCATCAGAATAAGAGTGTTTTGACTTGTAAACAGCAAAGTATTTTCCAAGGGATTATGAGAGAGAAGCATTCATCTACCGCTTCAGTTGAATTTTTCTGATGTATTCATGTTTAATTCCTTGTCTCTCTCAAGCCCTGATATCCTTGATTCTTGTTCAAATTAAGTATATATTTTTAAAGTCAAGTCAAAATTCTATTGTTCCATTCAATTTAACATGCGTAGATTCAGAAGTCCTCTAGAAGGGCCAGAGTGGAGAAAATATTGCTGCCATGCAGTAGAAACCAAAGCCTTCCCATCCTCATTTTGGGCAATATCCTTCAAGGAGGCCAAGCAAGAGACAGGCCAGACTGGGGAATTCTTCATGGCCAAGAGAGAAGGAAGGAATGGGAAGCACAGACCAGAGTAAAGGGCAAAGACCCACTCCTGTTGGTGACAGAGGATAGCTGTGACTCTCCTTTACCTGCTACCTACCTACCCACCTCACCATGCACCTGGAGCCAGGACTCGACAAGCCACAACTCCCTTGCTAGCTGGCTCCCTGTCCAGTTCTGCCAGCGGGAGACTGAATGTGGAGGATCTCCCTGAGGAAACCAGAATGGGGGAAAAGGGGAGAGGGACTTCGTCCTTCCCTTCCCAGTTTCTGGCAGCGTCGTTCCAACAACAGCCTCACCTTGCACCATCAGAGATGCCAGAGGACCAGTCCTCTGTGCTCCTTCACTCACTGATCCATGCCATCCAGGTCCTCAAAGTACCCACTGTATCCCCACCTTGATGGCCCCAACCCCAGCAGCAGGCCACCTGCTCCACAGAGGCCCATGCACCAGGCCCAGCATGCTCCTTTCCAAGTTGTTGCATTCTAAAACACTACTTCTCCTTCTTGTCCTCCCGGCCCAGGGTGGGAACTGCTTCTTGCAACTATTCTTTTCTGGCTCCCCTAGGCCACCCCTTTGGCTCTCTGGCCTTCTAACACCTATGTAATGAATTCCGATATTGAATCCCTTCCATTTACATGCCTAATGCAGTTTCTCTTCTCTTAAGTAGACCCGAACAGATACTCTCACCAAGGCAGTGACTGTCAATGAAGGAAGACAGTGGATTTTTCCATTGCAGATGAGGGATTTGGGAAAGATCAATATGTTATTTTTAGAAGCTGTAGAGGTGATTCTGATAGTATCACCATCCCCACCATTATTCTTTCTGCCGTTCTTCCCCCTTCAACTTGTAATGTGATCTCCAGGCCATCTTGCCAAGGGCATTCCATGGACATCTAAAGCTGATTCCAATGGAAGAGATGTATGGGAGTCTTTGAGGAATCCCTTTATCCAATAACCCCATAGGTAAATCCACCTAGAATACACATGTCAATAGTGGTGATCTGTAATGACGTTGGACCATGTACAACCATGCCTCCCTCACTATTTCTTTCAAAGACTGTCCTCACCTGCCACTCATGGGAAGGGCATCCAAGGTACCAACTCTCCCAGGAAGTAGAGGCCACACATGTAGTGAAGCTTATACTCTGCCATAATGACAGAGTCAACCCCGCAGAGAAGAAAACAAAACAGAATCTTAGCACAGGGCTTAGGAAAAAGTTCCCAGCCCTCAATATTTGACAACCCCATCGATAACTGCACTTTCAAAAACAGACTGAACCCCTTCCACACCAGCATAGATCAGAGCCCAGAAATGAATTTGAGCTAAAAGAATAATTTAGCCAACTGAAAACTCTTTAGTACTGGTTTTTACACATGAATGCCGTAATTATGTTGTTATATCTGTAGCATATCTTCATTTCTCTAGTGTTTTGGTCGTGTTGTATTTTGATTAAATATTAACCAACAAATACTTCAAGAAATGTAGGAAGATGATTCCTTAAATAAATAACTTAGGTTTTAAAAAAAAGATCACATCTAAAAATTATTAATGCAGTGAATTGAGGTGAGCACTTTAAGCTCAGGCAGATGTTGACTGCAGCATTTAGCTTCCCTTTCTGAGCACCACTGAGGCCTTCATGCCCAGAGCTAATATGACCTCAAGAAAATGAAGCCAGTCTTTGGCTCAGTGATTTAGAACAGTGGGGGGAGTTGGGAATAAATGCTAATGGTTTTCAGTCAAACCCAAAGCACAATACAAGGCAGCCAAAGTAAATATTTTTTTTTCTTACGCTTCTAGTTGACATTTGTGCGGCAGGAGAAGGCCTTACCCTGATAAATAATTTTTTGAGTTAACAGCCCCTGCTTCAGCTTACCTTCCTTCTAGTGAGGGAAAAACACAAGAAGTCATATGAAGGAAAGACAAAATAGAAGACAAATGTTTCATGGTGGTTCCATTTCATTTACCAATTTCATAGGCTAGCTGCTGGCTCATCTTAAATTCTAGTCTTTACCTCCGCCTACCTCCAATACACACGACCCACATCTCCTTCACACACCCAGAGCTCTGCACATCAATATTTTTCCTTCATTATTTACCCCTGTTCTTCTCAACTCTTCTTCATTATATGTCTTTCGAGTAGGGCTGGTACCATAAACCCTAGTTTAAGGGACAACATTCAGTGTAACAGCTCTTTGACTTGCAGGAGGCAGGCAGAAAAAATATTTTTGTTAAGTTTAAATCCATTCATATTTTCTCTGCCATTGTTGTAAAGTTGTATATAAAGGTAAGGATGCATATTTTTCAGACAATTGTTTTGTAATGTCTTTGATATTTCTTCCATCTGCCCCTACAATTCCTGCAAGTTTATCTACAGAACGCAAATGAAGCTAGTGTTCACTGGTGTAACAAACCAGTTTGCATTCAGGGAACATTCCTTCTTAGTCTACTTGTGTGTATCTGCTGAAGATATGTGTATGTCCTGAACATTTACTATATATTGTATGTCCTATCTGTCTGAGTCATCATCAATCTGAACTTACAAGCCTCCAGCAAGATGGTTAACTTTTTTGCCACTGCTAGCAATGTGGCACACACACAGAGATCCTCAGTGTAGCAGATACAGCATAAGCTGCTGGAACACTGTCCATGTCCTCTTGCCACTCATTATTCTCTTACACACTAATGGCTTGGAGGCAAGCCCTTATGGCGTCCTGCTTAAAAGCCTGCCCTAGCCACAGGAGCATGATCTGTCCACACGTGGGGCAGGCTAGAAGGGCCAGGAGTTAACACCTCCCCCAGTCAAGCCATAAAGGATGGGAGTGGCTGGATACACACCCCAGCTTCCTCACCCCTTAGGTGGAACATCTGGGAACCATGTTGTACACCCTGTTGTACACAGTCTCCAAGAGGCTCACAGCAGGACTCAGCAGCAGCCACGCACAACAGTAACGCTATCATTAACTAGTGTCTGTATGGGTTTCCTTCCCTTCCCTGTGTCACTTCACCCCTCCCTGACCAGTGCTTCCTGGGACCACTCCCAAATAGACTACTTGCATCCATATCTCATCTCAAGGTCTGCTTATGAGGAACTCCATACTAAAACCACTCAGCAAATGATTTCAGGGATACGCATGGTCTTTTTGTCCTGCAAACTCAAAAATGAAAGGTTTCATATCTAGGAATGCGGGAATAAAAATGATCTTGGAGTTTTATTTTCTAAATACACCACTCATTCCTCCCTAGGAAGTGTAGCCAGGCACCCAAATCATACTGTGTATTACTACTAATATAATCTTGCTTTTGGCCCATAGGCCATTGAAGCACTTTGATAACGAAACACCTCAACTAAACTGAGGCTTGGGGCGGTAGAGTTGAGTCAAGCCCCCTTACTTAGACATTGGCAATACTGCTTGGAAAAACAGTCCCAGGTCCTCAGGCCTCGTACCAATTCAGAGCCAGGAATTTACACAGAAGCAGTGGAGTCTCTTAGAAAGAGCAATCCAACATTCCAACACTTTCTCCATGGGGTTCAACATTATTAAAACCACTTCATGGTCCTGACCAAGGCCAGATAACAGAAAAGTGCATTGAGGCCATGAGGGTGGCTGAGAGTGACTAACTGACAGGATCAGGCACCAAGGGCCCAGTCTGGAAGAGGACAGTCACTTGGAGTTCTTTGGGAGGCTGGCACTGAAATCTGTCTCTACCCATAGTGCACTCCTGATTGAGTCTAACGCTGAGGGAAGAAATGGTCACCACTGAACTTACCCAACACATATTGTCATACTGGGTTAGGCACTGAGGAGTCAATGGCAATCAAAACAGACCCATCCCTGCCTTTGTGAACTTACAGTACAGTGTGGAAGACAGATATTCAACAAGTAGGCAAATAGGTAGACACCTACAAATGGATTATTAAAACAATATCAGGAGCCAGAATTTCTAGGCAAAAGGGATGTAAAGGGGGCAGGCTGGAGGAAATAGCTTGTGTGAAGGCCCTGAGGGGGCAGATAAGATGGGATTTCTCAGGGAATAGAGAGAAGGCCAATGTAGCTAAGGTGAGACACAGAGACACACACAGAGAGAGAAAGAGACCTTGTTCAAGTTTGTACTCCTCAACCTAAGTGTTATACGGAGGCATCTGGAGAGGTCTTAAGCATGGGAGTTCCATGTAAAGGAATGCAGTACCTGGGAAGGAATCCTCACCAGGGTCAATGACAGTACTAAAGCCACAGTACTGAAGAAGGCAAATGAGTCTGAATCACAATTCTGTGGACTTTCCAAATTTTAGTGGGTAATAAATACAAACACATGAAGACAGAGGAAGAGGAAGGGGGGGTAGGGGGAGAGAGAGAGAGAGAGAGAGAGAGAGAGAGAGAGAGAGGAAGAATTTAGAACACGTCTGACACACTGGCACATCATAAGCATGCAACAAATATTAGCTATTGAGGGACTCTTTTTTAAAGTTTATTTTTATTTTGAGAGAGAGATAGTGAGGAGAGGAGAGGCAGAGAGAGAGAGGGAGACAGAATCCCAAGGCACTTTACCTCTCTCATATGAAGAGGTATGCACTTTCAGTGCAGAGCCCAACCCTGGGGCTTGAACTCATGAACTGTGAGATCATGACCTAAGCTGAAATCAAGAGCTGGACACTTAATCAACTGAGCCACCCAGGCGCCCCTGCTATTGAGGAACTCTTAATAGAAAAGACTTTGTTTCCTCAAGTGAAAACTCCAGCTTGGGGTAAATTGTTACAAGCCCTAACATTTTTCTAGAAATGCCTAGTGGCTACTTGAAGACCATTAATTAAATTATAATTGTTCATTAATTTAACAGGGGTTCTCAAACATAGCTGCTCATTAGGAATACCTAGGGAGCTTTTAAAAATAATGATCCCTTGACACCCCTGACCAATCAAATCAGAAACTCTAGGAGGTGGGGTGGGGGCTTGAGTATTTTTTAGAGCTCCCTAGTTGCTTTTACGTGTGGCCACCTTGAAGAACCAGGACAACAACTCCACATGAGTTAGTTCATTAGTAAACATCTAGCCAACCTGTCACCAAGCCAGCGCCTGAAAAGAATATAAGAGAAGGTAAAATGAAATTGAAGTTGGGTGAGTTAGCTCAGAGCCTACTCTGGGCTGGGTGCTTTTCATTCACTGTGTTAGTCAATATTCAAAACACTCCATGAGGAAAGTCTTTTCATCCCATTTCATAGATGACAAACAACTGACACTCCGAGAAGCAAGTTACCCAGGTCACACAACAAGTAACAACAACAACAAGTAGGGCCAGGACTCAGGCCCTAGCCCTTCTGTGTTCCCAACCCTACCCTCTCTCTAAGACCCTCAACCCTCATACTACTTCCTAAGAAAGAGTTGTATGGTTACGACCCTTGAGAAGCCCAAAAGGAAATTAGACACAGAGAAGGTGGTGGCAGTGAGAAGGGTCACAGGGGAAGCATCAGAGGACACGAGACAAACTACATAACTCATCATTTTTCCCATGGACTGTGCTGCCAGTTATGGCAGACCTCTAGGTAGCTTTCCCTCGATCAAACCTTCTCCCCACATTTCTGAGAAGCCATCCCTCATCCCTTCTTGTCCTCATACCTCTAATCTAATGCATTGGTAAGTCCTATTGTTAATGTCTCCAAAATATCTCTGGAATCTGGGCGCTTCTCACTGTCTGCACAGCTACAACCCTAGTCCAAGTGGCCACAGCTCCGTATCAGGAGACTGTGTCTGCCTCCTTCGCATTCTTGGCCTTGATAGTCTATTCTCACCCAGCAGCCAGAGCTACAGTAGGAAATACAAGTCAAATGGTTGATCAAGCAGGCTGCTTTGCTTAAAACCCTCCAGAGGCTTCCCATGTCAACCCGGCCACAACCCCAACTCCTCATGGTGACCTCGGAGCCCTCCCAGCTCTGGGTCTGCCTATCCCTCTGGCTCCAACTCCTGCAATGCTCCCTCTCATTCACACCAGCCTTCCACCTGTCCCTGTCCCTCAACGTGGGCTGCTCTCTTGGGACACCACTACATACCATTCCTTCTATTCACGGTGCTTTTACCCTGATTTTTGTATGGCTGCAGCTTCTCCTCATTGGGCTCTCGACTCCAATGTCACCTCAGAGAGGCTTTGCCTGACCATCAGAGCTGAAGAGGCCCCCATCCCCACCTCACTGGTCATGTGCCCTGCATTCAATAATTACCTGCTTACTGGTGGGCATGCTTTTAAAAGTGTAACTAACTGCATCCATGGCCAGAAGGATTGTGATTCTTTGGCTGGAAATTCTTCATCACACTCTGTTTGTCATGCTCCTCAGCCTTTAACTCATCGCCGTTCCTCATTCTCAGTTTGCAAAATGAGAATAATGATTAACATGAGTCTTGAGGTGACCTTCTGACTGAGGAATTGATGTGTACTAGCAATTAGATTCCCAGTGCCATATTCAGATAGAGGGATGACCCAAAGCCAAATCTTTTTCTTGCACCTTTCCCTTTGTGCTTCATGTTGGCTTTTCATTTGCATTTAGCACATTCAGGGAGGAAGCAACTAAACATTATACCGGCTGACACTGTGTGAACACTTCAGATCCAGTCAGGGCAGGAAGGCTGGGAGCAAACCTACACCAGAAGCCCTCCCAGGCTTGGAGCAGACCCTAAGCCCATTAATCTCCTGCAAGATAACCAAGACCACTGCCAAAAAAAATTAACAGCACCATTTCCTGGACTTGACAGCTCCCACTCCAGGCCATTCATGAAAACGTGGATGGTGCCCCCGTGGCTACTGTCGGGGGTCTGCTTGCCCTCCTGAATCGTAGCATTAACCTGCCACTGTGTGGTCTCCTCTTTTCTCCTCTCTGTAGCGAGGAGTTCTACACCTGTGGACCCCCAGGGGTCTATGGGTAGAATTCTGGAAGCCCATGACTTGGGTGGGAAAATTTTACCTTTTGGGTTTCAACCCCTATCTGAAATTTGTCATTTCCTTCACCTCAATGTAGGCAGGAAACCTCAGAAGTGCTAGCAGTTCCTGTGACTCTGTCTCCAATAAAAGTCACAGTTGTGTTCATATTTCACATGTCAGTTGTTGCAGATTTCTCAAAGTACTGCTAACACTCATCACTGCTTCAAAATTGTGGCAGCTATTAGAACTGCCACTAGATCTTGTTATTTAATGTGTTAACAAAGAAGCACATGTATTTGTCTATCACAAACCTGGGTATTTATTACTATTTTGATATCCCTATTTCCATATAATTGGTTTTCTTTGTTATTCTATGTATTTTATTTTACACATGTAAAAACAGTGTTTGACAGGGAATTCATAGGCTTCACCAGACTCTCAAAGCCTAGCTCCCCCATTAGGTCACACGTTAAAGTGGCCAAACCCTCCTATGGATACATCAGAGAAGTTTTCATCTTGGGCAACTTTGCAGTGAAGATCGGATTTGTCTTACTTGTCCTACATGGCGCTGCACTCTGTCACCATCCCTAGCAGTAGTTCTCAGCCGTGGTGGGCCTCACTACCTTTTAATGTTTTTTCAATTTAGTTTTGAGAGAGAGAGACAGAGAGAGAACAAGCAGAGAGAGAGAGACACACACAGAATCTAAAGCAGGCTCCAGGCTCTGAGCTGTCAGCAAAGAGCCTGACGTAAGGCTCGAAATCCTGAACCACGAGACATGACCTGAGCCGAAGTTGGATGCTTAACCGACTGAGTCACCCAGGCACCCCCATGCTACCTTTTAATAAACATCCATACCTACCCTCATTACTCTCGGAAATGCAAAATAAATAGTGTGATTAAAAACCGCTCCATGGGGCAAAGTGGTGCTTTGTTTTAGAACATCCCATCTCTACTTCACCAGAAATTCGGATTACCCTGGTTGAGAGTCCCTTCTCAATGAACGCCCTCATGAGAGCACAGCAGAAATCACCCTTGTCCTTGGCTACCCTCTTCAAGGTATTTCTTTCACTAAGCATGCTATTCTTACCCAAATCGCAGGCTCGAACATGTTGGCTTCTCCCACTCCTGATCAGGAAGGTAAGGAAGAGGGTCTCAGTGGTGTGATGTGGGCAATTCCTTTTTTCTTTTCATTCTGAGATGATAAAGGTGGGGTTTCTGGAAAAGTTTACCAAGAAACTAAAGGGAAAGGCAGAAACCATGAAGCAAATGCAGAAGTCCAGAATCGAACTTGTCTTCAGAGAACAGATTCCTTATGCCAGGTGACTACAGTCTGGCTTCCCACTGACTGGCCTGGCACCAATCGCTGGGTACTCGAGCCCCTGTTATTTTCCTCCTCTCTGGCTGGCTGGGATGCAAGGCTTGGCAAATCCAAACCTTACCCAGAGGGACCTCATGGTTGGCACAGCTTCTAGGCCTGGCAGGAGTCTCAGGCTCTGCTAACATCGGCTTCCTGACTTCTCTCCAGGTGTGTGCAGAGTGAGAAGAGAAACAGGCCAATGACAGCTTCGAAGATAAAGCCAACATCTGCGAGAAAGGGCGAGGATCTGAATTCAGGGCAGAGGAATAAAAGCAATGATGGTGGAGAGGAGCGACCCAAAGAGACATGAAATGAGCACTGTGTGGAGACCCAGCCAAGTGTCCTTCCCTTTGGCTCCCCCTTGAGGCCGCTACTGGTACCGCACCTGGTCCCTGTACCCCAGCTCAGGCCACAGGCAGCCCTAGCAATTCTGTCTGCGGGGGGGGGGGGGGGGGGGGGGGGGGGGTGGAGCACAACACACACACACATCCTAGTTGCTCCTTGGTCCTTCCAACACTCATTTGCAATCCCCTTCTCACTTTTGTGACAGGTTAAACACCCTAAACTCTTTCTCAACTTCTCCTGATTTTAGGAGTAGCCATGTGCTACAGGTCTAGCAGTGAAGATATCAGGGGAAATCTTGTGAAGTGCTTCTGGAGAAAATATTATTTTCCTTATCAAAGGAGCAGACATAACTTTCCCCCTTTTTCCTGTCCAGGAAAATCCTGTCATACCCTGCATATGTGATGTCCAGAATTGTGAATGTTATATTTCAACCATAAGACAACAAACATGAAAAAAAAGGCTGAAGAATGGGAGAGATGGCCATATCTGACATTCTTGAGCCATTCAATCAGTGCCCCAGTCGCTACATCCACCTCCTGGATGACATAGGAAAAATCAGTCCCTTTTTTTTTTTTTTTATTAAAATCATTCTTAGTTGGGTTTTGTAACATCCAGACAAAAGCATTCATAACTCATACACCAGAAATAAGTAGCTCCCTTCATCCAATAGCCATCCATTACTCAAAGTAACCACAGTGCTCCATTCCCAAATCCATCTGCTGAGAGGCCTTCCCTTCCCTAGCAAACCGTGACAAGCAACAAGTACCGATGACACACGCAACAGCTCCTGGATGGCACTACCGGCTGGGCTCAGATTTCATGTCAAATCCATCTCTGCTACCTCCAACCTATGCAACATCCCACGCTTCTCTTATCACCCACCTCCCCACGGAGACTTTCCACGATGCAGTTGCAGAGTGACCAGGTATGTACAGTTTTCAATGTTAACTTACATGCTTTATCTCCAACCCCACTGCCCCATGAAATCACCCCTTGTCACCCCAGCATGAAGTGACCTCCCCATCTTTGAATGCCACTTACACCTGTACCACTCATTGAGGGTGGAACATTTATGAAACGGTCAGGCATTGGTCTTAGTTATCTTCCACCTCCAGGAAGCCTCCTCGACCCTCTCAGTCTGAGTGAAACACATCTAACACCAAATCTTGCGATGCTCTATGTGTTCTTCTGTCAAAGCCCTCACCAGACTTTTGTCACCTTCTGTCAACTTCTCTACATCCTGCAGTAAAGTATGATCTTTCACATAGGGATGGTATCTTACAACATATATCAGTTCTCAAATTGGACTTTCACATATTAGATGTTTAAATTTTTTTCCTGAATGAATAATCATATCTCTCTACTAAGATATCAAGCTCATTGAGAACAGAAATCTGGACTTTTGCCTCCTGGCAACCCCCCCCCCCCAAGTGATGCATTAATTTGTATAGAGAAACAGGAAGGTTTTACTTCAATAATTTCTACTTGACATCTAAGGAACATGATTTTGTTTGTATATGCACACATATAAACATCCAATCATGAAATATGTATGTATAAACATATACAACATGTAGCCACAAGATGCCAAATGAAAGCTTGGCCTGCTGATTCTTTCCCACCCAACCTCCCAGTGGTTTGACTCAACCCTCCAACTGTTCCTGCAGTATGCATACACAGCCTCTTTTATTGTCTTACTAAAAGCTTTGCAACAAAAATCATCAGCAATTAAGAGGAGCCACTTCTGAAGTTCTCAGATGAAGCAGAGCAACATAAGAGAGTTTATCGCAGGTAAGAGAAAAGTGCCTTCGAAGGCCAGTTTAACATGGATACAAACATCCTCTGGACATCACTCACAGAAAGTCCAGGGCACTGCTAGTGATGTTCTCAGAAAAGAGACAGTCTTGCAAAACATAATCCATGACTACAGCAAGGGCTGACCTCTCAGGCATGATGGTTTTAACCAAGGTGTTTAGGATATTTAAAAGGATGATCACCATCCCCTTTCTTCCAGATGGAAAATGGTAGTCAAGTGATTCTCCCAAATTCAGGCAGAAAACCACACAAGGATGAGGATGGGGTAGAGACAGCCACGGTGTTGGCAAAGGAAGGGAATGCAACAGGTAAACTGGGCAACTAGAGCACATGTTTTCAAATAAAGTAGATGGAAAGACTCTGAAAGTACGTGTTAGGTTTAAGGATATGAAAATGCTTGGAGAGAATACCTCCTGTTGCAGATAGTAATTTTATAAAAAGTAAAAAAAGAAAATACCCGTGAGTCTTCTGACACAAAACTTCAAGCTAGACTGGAAAACATATGAAACACACTAAGTAGGAATATTTTCAGATTATAACTTTCAAGCCAAGGGGAGACCTAAAGCACCGTCAGAAAACATGAGAGATTCATTGAAGTTCAAGTGTCTCTTGGACCTCAAATCTGAAAGCAACTTTTAGTCCCAGTTCTCTCAATGTGGAGAGGAACCATGGAAGGGCCTCAAGTGAAAAACAAAAGGATTAAATGTTCCTACCGTCCGGTTGACAGTAGATTTCTATTTTGCCTTATCTTTACCCAGAAGCACCCACTCAAAGATGACTCCACTTGAAGCTGTATCACAAAGCTGTCATCATCAAGACAGTGTGGCACTGGCACAAAAAACAGACACTCAGATGACTGGAACAGAAGAGAGAACCCAGAAATGGACCCACAAACATATGGCCAACTAATCTGTGACAAAGCAGGAAAGAATAGCCAATGGAATAAAGACAGTCTCTTCAGCAAGTGGCGCTGGGAAAACTGGACAGCGACATGCAGAAGAATGAACCTGGACCACTTTCTTACACCATAAACAAAAATAAACTCAAAATGGATGAAAGACCTCAATGTAAGGCAGGAAGCCTTCAAAATCCTCAAGTAGAAAGCAGGCAAAAACTTCTTTGACCTTGGCCGCAGCAACTTCTTACTTGACATGTCTCCAGAGGCAAGAGAAATAAAAGCAAAAATGAACTACTTGGACCTCATTGAGATTAAAAGCTTCTACACAGTGAAGGAAACTATCATCAAAACTAAAAGTCAACTAACAAAATGGGAGGTGATATTTGCAAACGACATATCAGATAAAGGGTTAGTATCCAAAATCTCTAAAGAACTTATCAAACTCCACACCCAAAAAAACAAATAATTCAGTGAAGAAATGAGCAAAAGATACAAATAGACACTTCTCCAAAGAAGACATCCAGATGGCCAACAGACACATGAAAAGATGCTCAATTTCACTTATCATCAGGGAAATTTAAATCCAAACCACAATGAGATACCACCTCACACCTGTCAGAACGGCTAATATGAACAACTCAGGCAACAACAGATGTTGGCGAGGATGTGGAGAAAGAGGATCTCTTTTGCATTGTTGGTGGGAATGCAAACTGGTGCAGCCACTCTGGAAAACAATATGGAGGTTCCTCAAAAAATCAAAAATAGAACTACGACCCAGCAATTGTACTACCAGGTATTTATCCAAAGGATACAGGAGTGCTGTTTCGAAGGGGCACACGCACCCCAGTGTTTACAGCAGCGCTATCGACAGTAGCCAAAGTATGGAAAGAGCCCAAATGTCCATCAACGGATGAATGGATAAATCAGATGGGGTATATATATACAATGGAATATTACTCAGCAATCAAAACAATGAAATCTTGCCATTTGCAACAACATGGATGGAACTAAGCAAAATTAGTCAGAGGAAGACAAATATCATATGACTTCACTCATATGTGGAATTTAAGATACAAAACAGATGAATGTAAGGGAAGGGAAGCAAAAATAATATAAAAACAGGGAGGGTGACAAACCCTTAAGAGACTCTTAAATACAGAGAACAAACAGAGGGTTGCTGGAGGGTTGTGGAGGGGGGATGGGCTAAATGGGCAAGGGGCATTAAGGAAGACACTTGCTGGAATGACCACTGGGTGTTATATGTAGGTGATGAATCACTAAATTCTATTCCTGAAATCCTTATTACACTATATGTTAACTAACTTGAATGTAAATTTTTAAAAATTAATTAATTAAAAAAAACAAAGATGACTCTTGCCAGAGCTGACAGAGATCCCTGGGCCTCTGTGGAGGTGATATTAATCACTTACCAGATGTTATAGCATGAATTGTATTCCCTCCAAATCCATATGTTAAAGTCCTAACCCCTGGTACCTTATTTAGAAATAGGGTCACTACAGATGTAGTTAGTTAAGATGAGGTCATACTGGAGAAGAGTCGGCCCCTAATTCAATGTAACTGATGTCCTCATTAAAAGGGGGAAATATGGAAACAGACATGCACAGGAGAACACCATATGAACTTGATGAGTCTACACTAAGGAAAGCCAAAGACTGCCAACAAAAGACCAGAACCTAGAGGACAGGCATGGAACAGAGTCTCCCTCACAGCCCTCAGAAGGAACCAACCCTGCTGATGTGTTGATCTCAGACTTCTAGCCTCCAGAAGTAGGAGACAATAAACATCTGTTGTTTAAGCGCCCCCCCCCGCCCAGTTTTATATATTTTGTTAAGGAAACCCTAGGAAAGTAATTCACCTGATTAATAATTACAGCCTCCAATGTTTAAATTGCCAAGGGCCATCTCCTCCACAGATGATCTTACCACCACTAAAGAATTAGCACCACCTCAGTTTTCAGAGTTATCTTTAGGTTGCCTTCTGCCTCTGGCCCCTCCTTATGTATTTACTTCCTTTCCGCAGTTAGAAAAATCTGTGTTTACTAATTTCTAAGATGGGATTGATGCAAAGCCATCTGCTTAATGAGAAAAATTCCTGTATATATGAGATAATCAACAAATATGGCTCCAATTAATGATTTTTCAAATTACTATTTAAATATTGACTTGGACTGTGCCCATATGATGTCAAAATAACTGATTTGCATGTGAATATTTCAGTCAAACAATTAGCTGTTTTCTCTACATAGCTCCAAATAATATGGTTGATTGTTATTCTATCACCAAATTGGATTGACCAGTGATTTTTGGCATCATAAAGCATAGCCTAGATTCCTTTATGAGTACCAGGAGATCAAGCCAGAGAAATAAAAAGGTATTTCTTTTCTTTAAACTCCCAAGGACTATTAATAATGAAATATTACTGTGGAGGGAATTTTCACTAAGAAAGTATCACCTAATAACATTAGTTAATAGTCCTTCCTGTGGGATTATGTCACCATCTTATTTCACCTTTATTGTTCTACAGGGGAGTTCATTACCATGGTTTGGGTGATACTACTGCTTTATGGAGATCAATGTGTTATTGCTTCAGGTGAGGCAAATTAAACAGAAAGCCTACCAGACTGATAATAAATAGGGAGGTGAAGAAGTGGGGGAAGGGTCATGAACACATATGTTCTCATTTTGCTTTTTCCCTTCCCCAATTTTCCTCACCACCCACTGGCGAGAGTGATGGGAAGTGGATGAATAAAGGTAGGGTGGAACCACAAAAAGTAAACTGTGAAAGGTGGTCTGAACTGGAGAAGGGGAAATAATTGAAATGAGCAGGTTTCCAAGTGGTCCAAACCAGACACACTATCGTACCTCAGGCACTGGCTCTCTGCTCCAGTCAAAGCCATGACAAGAGTTACCACATTACATCTTTGTGGCCTTACCACATATCCCTCTCAGTCTTTTACTTCCTTTTGGCCCCTCCTCCTTTCTTTCCCCTTCTGAGTGTAAAATGAGAGAGCTTAATAGCGGTCCCCATATTCCATCTTTGCTGTTCCATGGCTTAAAAGAATCCCCCCAAGTTGGAGACTCTATGGGAGATTTGGGTTTCCACAGCAAGATGTGGACATTGCAATCTGAAATTCAGAATTCCCAAACAATGAGCCAATATGTTGGTTCAATCTGTTATGTTTTCTAGATAATCTCATTATCCTAATTCTTAATAGGATATTATGGGGATTTCCAAGTCACATTTTAAGACGTTAAAAAATAAAGTATTTTACCAAAAAGGAAGACAAATCAAGAAAGAGATTGCAAAGATTTTGTGAAACTAACATCTAACAATAAGTAGAGAAAAACACTATTGTATATAATGATTAAAACAAACAAGCAAACAAACATAGAACATTGCTGGTAAGAATGCAAAATGGTTCGGGCCCTTGGTAAAACAGTTTCGAAGTGCCTCACAATGTTAAGCATAGAGTTACCATGTGACCCAGCTATTCCAGCATTAGTTATAGAGCCAAGAGAAACAAAAACATGTATCCATACAAAAACTTGTACACAAATGTTAATAACAACATATTTTATAATAGGACTAAAAATACTTCATTAAAATGGTCTCATAGTGTCCCCACATAGGTGTCAGTGAAAGAATTCATGTCTAATACAGCAAAATTGGTGCCTATTTTCTTCAATGTGATTGCTAATTGTGTAAATGAAAGCACACACATGTGAAATGTGTGTTTGTGTGACCTAACAAATATGAGCTGCCACCAGAAATGGGGGCCTTATGTATAGAGAGTATGATCTTTAGTCAACTTCAGGGATGGGTTCTAGAGAGTCATCAGAAGGGAAATTGCAGCTGTGCATTATAAAGAAGAAGCAAATTGTTATGAAACAAAGAGGGAGGCTGCTGGGGAATCTCACCCATGAAAGCCATACATTTCATTTTCCTAAACCCCCTTCTCATTTATCTCCTTTCCTTCTCCTCCAAATGAAATGGTCTTATGTAAGCAAGAGCCCTAAGATATAACTCAATCTCCCTGAGAATAAGGACATTTATGAATCCACGTGAACCCCCACATTATGGATTTGACCTGATGGAGTTTAGCCCCCACCTTGTAAACTCCTCCAGGCCACTGACCTCTCTTGTCCAGCTCTCATGACAAAGCCTTTACATTCAACCCCCATTTGTTGCAGCTTGGAGCTTAACACAGTCCCCCCTTTCCTTCTTACTCTGACAAGAAGCTCAGATCTCCAGTGGAATTTAGTAAAAATACACTAATATCTCTAGGGTTGGGCATGGTTTTAGCATAGCTCTATGAAATGACACTGTGTCTTCAGAAACCATGATGCAGTATCTTAGCTCCATTCTGTAATCATCCAAGTCCTGCCAGTTCTATCTCCTGAAAAACCTACCAATCCTTCCCTTTCTCTCCATCTCACTGGTCTCTACCTTGCTTCAGGACCCAATCTCTTCTTGTCCTAATGATTATCATGACCTCCCAATTGGTCTCTTTGCCTCTAGTCTTGCCCTTCCTTTATCCACCTTTCATGTGGCCACCGGAGTAACTTTATAGAACGTGAGCCTGGCCATAAACTCCCCTGTTTAAAGCCCTGAAATGTCTCCCCATCACCTTCAGAGTGAACACCCAGCTCCTTATCTAGGCTTATAAGTCCCTTTCTAACCCAGCTCCTGTCTACTTTTCCAAACTACTGCCCAAGCCATCCTGAGCTATTTGTAGTTCCCCAAACAAGCTAAGCTCTCTATCTATCCCATCCTTATAATTTCAAATAGTATTCCCTCTGCCTTGAATATTCCCTCAGGTAGCCTTGAATATTCTTTCCTTCCAAGGTGGGTTGCCTAATTCTTTTCTTTTTCAAACAGCTCTCCTGATGCATAATTTACATACATTAAATTCACTAGGCTTGACTAACCACTAACCTTTGAGATTCCATTTGGACGTCATCTCTTGTTTTTGGTTTCCCCCCAAAACAGGTCTTGAAACAAACGTGTGGGTGCAAGTGGTTTGTTTAGGAGGGAATTCCCAGCAAGCAGAGTGAGGGAGTAGAGAAGGGAGATAGAGAAGAAAGATAAGCCAATAAAGGGTGTGTTGTGGGAAACTGGGGCAGTCAACTCTGCTGGGAAGTCTTTGAGAGCCTGTGTAAAACACATCTCTGAGTCATCCCAGAGAAAGGCAAAGAAATTTGAGTATTTATTTTCCTGTCCCGCACTGATTTAGGGTCACTCCTAGGGATGTTAGCCCACTGGCACTTCCAGCCTGCCCCATGGTCAAAGAATATCTCAAGCAGAGACAGGCAGGAAGCCATTGGTGTATATAGGAACCACCTAGAATAAACTCCTAGGCCAAGGAGGTAAGGATGGAGCACCAGACAGCATCTCTACGTATATACCCTCTTCAAAGCCTTTGCAAACCCTACTTTCACTTTTCAGTTTGGGTTAGGGGAATGTTCTTACTGGTCCCATAGCACCAATGTCCTTGCCACATTACACAATTTTGTTCTTTCATTTTTTGGCCTCAGTCCACTACACTGTGGACACCTCAAAGGCAAGGTCTTTACATGCCTTCATGCTCCACATTTAGCAAAGTGCCTTGGGCCTCCTACCTAGCCCAACAATGTGTGAGGTTGTTTCAAAGCACATTACATTCATTATCATATTTTACACCTGAAAATCTCCTTACAGGGGTGATAGCATCATCATCTTTATCATTCTGATTTTAGGGACAGAAATCTAAAATAGAGTGATGATAGATAGAGTGATGATAGAGCTAGATGAAGGACCACATTTGCTGATGGCTAGGCCAGTAGCCACACTACTTTAGTTTCTGCAGTTCGCCGCACTACAGGAGGTAATGGCATTCACCTGAGGCTAAATCTTTCAATCCTTGGTAGGACAGACTTTTCCATATCTAGAATAATCCGCTTTACAATATTCAGAAGGTGCCTGAAGGTGGTAGCAAAGCAGACCTAGAAATGCCAAGTCCCATGCTATATCTGAAAGAGGAACCTTTGATTTTTTTTTCTCCTCTCACTTAGCTTCTTCAAGGAGCTGCCTCCTGATGTAATTTTTCTACAATTCTAATATTTGTGAATATGTAAATCAGATTTACTATTAATTAATTCACCAACATAATGCCATTCACTGGAAGGAAGTGATCAGCCATGGGGAACAGAATGCCTTGTAGCTCTGTCATTTTTAAAAGTCAAAGCAAGAAGTACACAGTTCTAATAACAGAAGGGATGAAGTGCTTTGTTCTTAGGTTATACTCTGGAGTACAATTTTTAAAGGGATTAAATATATAAACATCAAAGAAAGACTGCCCTGAAGCTAAGAGTTGTATCAGGAAACCCCCTACTTTTTTATGTCCCCTATGTTCATACAAAAGACAATGGATCTGGTGGTTATAATGGTCTCTATTCGCTTTACACAGTAAAGTAAAGGAAGAGAATTAAAGAATATTTCCCTCTGCAGTATAATGACTGCTGGTGAACCATTAAAAAATGGAAGAATTTCAACAGGCATAAGGTCAGTCTATTTGGTTGCTTTTTCGATTGTGTATTTTGGAACCACTTGACAGTTTTCCATTTTAACATTTTAAGGGATTTTTCTTGGTAGAAAAATCCAGACAGGGACTGCAGAAGTTTTACCATCTGCAAAAAGAGTGGGTTGGATTAGCTCAGCAAACACTTTGGGTTCCACAACAATATTTTTGTTGCTCCACAGAACTTCTCTAAGGAACACCAACATCAAAAATGAATCCAAACACTGAAAACCTGATTAATGGATAGGCCACAATATTGCCACTTTACAACACTATTACATGGACCATAAATACAGAAATAGCATTAAGTTGTTTATAATATTCATAGCATATCATGTTATGTAATTAAGATGTTTTTGACATATGATGATACCCAGTCAAGGCATTTTAGAAGAGGAATTAAGTCAATTGTGCTTAGAAGAATGACTGAATGGAAAAACATAGGTTTTGATATCAGATAGACTTAGATTCTATTTATGCTTCCATTACAGTGTAACCCTGGACAAGATAGTTAATCTCCTTAATCTTCAGTTTCCTCTCTTTAAAATGGGTTCGACAATTCTTAATAGCCCGCAGTGATTTTGCAAATTACAAAGGTAAGCTATGGGAAAGTGCCTAGGGCTAAACTTAGCAGATAAAACTCATTAAAATGTTCTTTCCCCATGTTCTATCCTTCCTGTAAGTTTTCCACACAATTACTCTTAAAATTCAAGTGATTATATTTTAGAGGCAGTTCTAATGTATATTTTTAAATGCCCCCCTCCCCAAACACCTCACAACGCGAAAGTATCGGGCATGATTTTAAATGTGATTCTATTGATTTAGTGGTCCACCAATTTAAATATATTTCCATTTTAATTGGCCTGGCTTAGAAAAAACGATCAACCTCTTGCATTATATTATTCTAAAGAATCTCTTTAGCTCTAATTTTTCTCTAAAAACAATTTACAAGTGATGGGGGATGGAAGGGGGAGGAGGAACTAGGTTTACATGGATCTGTCCCTGGTGCTGAAAGTGAATAATGTACCTAAACTCTCTTGGTTTAGGTGCAGCAGAAAGAAAGCTAACTTAACTTAATGAAAAAAGCCTGAGTTGCACTTAGTTTGATATCAAGAAAGTGGAATTACTCAAGATTTCCCCAAACTTCAGGATCATCCCAAGGGAGGAGAGAAAGGGATCCTCTAGCAGCCCAGCCAAGTGATCAAAAGGCTATCAAAAAAAAAAAAAAAAAAAAAAAAAACACCTGACATATAACATTATTAACACGTAGATATCTAGAACATTAGATAACAAAGATGCTCAAAAAATCAAGATACTAATTCTAGGCTAAAGGTATTCTAAAACTAGAGACCAACTAGATATCAACTATGCCTTTTTTGAGACCCCCACACCATTACTGTGACCTCTTCTCTGGCGTTTCCCTTATTCAGGTTCATATTTTTTTAAGTTTATTTTGAAAGAGAGAGAGAGAGCACGAGTGGAAGAGAGGCAGAGAGAGAGGGAGAGAGAGAGGGAATCCCAAGCAGGCTCTGCATTGTCAGCGTGAAGCCCACCGTGGGCTTGAACCCACGAATCATGAGATCATGACCTGAGCCGAAATGAAAAGTCAGATGCTTAACCGACCGAGCCACCCAGGTGCCCCATCAGGTTCATTTTAATGCTCAGTATACTTATCCAAACCTATTCAACTAAAAATTCCTTGAGAGCAGGGAATCCTTTGTTCCATTTCTCCTAGTTGTTGACTAAAGTAGGAACTTAGTGATAATTCAAATATAATTACTTAATCGACTTAAATTAATCAATGTCGGTGTGCCAGTCAGAGAAAGCTTATTAGATATGTGAGCTAGGATTTTCAGAGAACACTGAAGGATAGAAGGATTTTGGAAGGTAAAGAGAAGGTAAGGCCATGCTTTCTGTTAGAAGAAAAAAGCAAAGCACAGACTTGGACCTGGGTGAACACAGACACCCAAAATGGTGCATCTCAATAAGGATTTGGGCTTGTGTTAAGTAATATGGGGAAAGATTTAAGGCAACGGGGCTTGCTGTGGAATGGATGCTGTCAGGAAGCAGGGGTAGTTTTATGACTGGGTGTTTTAATAAATCTTTATCTAGGAGAGAAGACCAGACCAAAACTAAAGCCCCAATTTCTTTAAAAATAAAAAAAAAAACATGATACTCCGATTATCCAGGATAGGGGCACGATTGATCATTTTGGGGATTTGGACAAGGTTCATACTTCACCTATGTTCAGACATGATTATGGGGTGGTCCTAATTTTGTCTGGATCCATCACAGTTACAGAATGACCTTACCTGACATTAGTGTTTAGAGAATGGTTTTTATTCAGAAGAAGAACACTGGAACTTAGTTGTGAGTAACAGGGCAGCTCCTAGCGACACCAAGTCCCAAATGGTAATACCAGGTCAACTTCTGGATGGCAGGGACTGATGTTCATTTTCACACATACACATATTCAAGAACGACCAGAATCATGAAAAATATCATTAACTAGGTGTTTGTGATATACCAGGCACTGTTTTAAGTGCCTTACATTTTTGACCAATTTATTCCTTACAGCGACTCTATGAGGTAGGTATTATTAATCATTCCCATTTTCCAGAACAGAAAAGTATGGCATAAGGAGGTGATGTTACTCACCCAACGTATCATAGTAAGTAGTGGGGCATGGATTCAACTTAGTGGCTATGGAACCAACGGCCTGAATGTCTGTATTGTATTGTCTATGTGTATAATAAATTATCAACAGAGGCTACCCCTGAAAGGTGGTGGACGCAACAGGGATAGGGGTGTCGTTTTGTTTCCTTCTTTTTCTAGTTCTTATTTTTTAAATTTTCTACAATTAATATGTATTAATTCTTCATCAGAAAAAGGAATAATTTATGAATGTACTGATGGAAACTCTATTCCCAAGGTCATTGCCCCAAATGCAAACCTAGGTCTTTGGTGGTGGCAAGGCTCCTGTGAACATCTGAATCAAAAGAAGAAAAATCCAATCGGGAGGAGGCAACGCCCCCCCGCCCTTGCTCCAACTCAATTTAGATAATACTAACTGAATTTCCTGCAGTAAAAAGTGGCAGCAAGATTCGCTCTCAGGCCATTGGGGGTTTCTGAATTAAATCGGGGACTGTGGAAGTTGCCCCCACATATACACAAAGACGATTAGGAATAGAGTAGAAAGGACTAGAAGCAAATGCCAGGGTCTCAAAGGAAGGGCCCTTTCCGAGTGGGAGGACAACACTCCCACCCCGCCAGCTGAGCAACGCTGGGTTTCTGCCCGCTCAAAGATTCAGCCCAGGCGTTGAGAAAGGGGGCACCTGCTCCTCGGCCTTCGTGGGGGCCAGCATTAAAAGGCCAAATTCCAGGGACGAGGGCGAGCCAAGGTTAGGAGGGAACCATTTGGAGGGACAAAGACTTCAGAATGAAAAGAGCTTCGCCAAAATGTTAAAGGCTCCCAAGGAGACCTGTCGACTGGTTTCCCTTCTCCCGATTCTGTCGCTGCGCTGGCATCAGGGCACATGAAACATCTCTGTTCGCTCCCCGCGCCAAAGACCGACTTTAGGCCTCCTGAGAGGTGCCCACCCACCAGCTGCCGCCAGCTCAGCGGCAAAGAACTGGGCTCACAGTATTTCCCATTGCCACCTCACGCGCACCCCCCGCCCTTTCCGCCTTTCCTTCTGCCCCGGCTGAGAGCCACGCAGGGCATCCACCCTGCCATTTAGCACCTCGGCGGCGCAGTGGTGGGTGGTTTCCCGAAGCGAGTGCCCTCGCAGCCACTTGCGCTTGCCTTGCCAGTTGCAGGGGCACAAGTCAAAGAGGCTTTTCCCTCCTCGATCATCGTGAATCAGCAAAGCGCTGCAGAGCAGCGGCGTCTCCTCGAGCAGGAATTACGATGTTGGGGGAAGGGCACAAGTGGAGTGTTGCAAGGGAATTTCTAGCCCCCCCCCCCAACGTGTCCCTCCCAGGGACCGCGGTACTGGAGTGGGGATGGGGGAGGTGTTGGCTGGAAGCCTTTGGTTGAACCTAGGCGCCCGGGGGAGCCTTCGGAAACAGAGATCGGTGTGGGGAATGAGCGAGGGTGGGCCGAGAAAGTGGACCAGAGTACAGATGGGTAGAAGGACCTAGGGAGCAGTCAGAGCTGAGCGGGTGCGCCCCAGGGGTGGGCACCGCAGCAGCTGCAGGTGTTGCTGAGGGAATGTAGGAAGGAGGGTCTGGTGTGGGGGAAGGGAGGAGAGAAACCAAAAAAGGAGGGTTTCCCAGGCCAAGACTTTCTGATTCTAACATGCAAGTTCCCAAGTTCAGTTTGAGAAGTGGAGGGCCGCTTAGCATTGGGGAGTCTGGAATAGGAATATTAGGGGAACACCTCCCTGAATCGCGTTCTCCCACCCATTTCTCTCTCCCTGTCCTCTTCTCCGCTCTTCTTCCTCCTCCTCCCCGTACTTCTCTTTCTCTCCCTATTCCGCCTTTCTTCAGCTTCAGTATGCAAGTCCATGCTCAGTAGTGCGGGCTACACTCCAGGGACCGCGCCTCCAGTCGCCACCGCCTCTCCTTTGACCCTTGGCATTAGGAGGCCAAGCGGCAGCGACTGGAGGCGTGGAATGGGAAAACCCAACACTCGAAGCGCAAAACCTTGGGACCCCTCCACCGCGCACCGGTCCCCACCCCCTTAGCCGGACTGAGCGCCTCAGTAGCCCAGGCTCTGAGATCCGGCTCGGTTTGAGTTGCAATGCATGGACCCCGGGGCTTAGAGCGCACAACGAAACGCGCTAAATTGTACCTGTGCGTGGCCGTTCCCGCCGCCGCCGCAGGTCTATCCCGGGCCCGAAGCCGGCGCCCGCCTTCTCGGGAAATTCTCTGGAGGGGGAGTGCGAGGGGAACCACAGTGGCTGCCTGCTAGCTCAAGGCTGGCGCGCACACGCACACGCCCAACTTTGCCGAGACGTCGGCGCCCCCCGGGCTCCCCCGCGCCCCCTGCGGCTCGGCATGCTCGGAGACCAGTATCTCTCCAGGTCTGAGATAAGGTGTCCCCCACTCCCACACTTGCGCCTTTGAGAATGAGAGGGCGGGGTGTTGGAGAGAAGGGGAGTAACGCTACAGACTCCCGGTTCACGAACACTCTACGCCCGCCCGCAGGGGCGCCCGCTCCAGCCCCGCCGCACCAGGTCCCCCAGACCCGCCTGTGACGACAGAGGGAGGAGGAGGAGGCAAGGCGGAGAGCCCGGAGTCCGGGAGCTCCACCGACTGATCATCAGTACCAGCACTTTTATTACTGGGGGACGGGTGGGCGCGCAGGTTGAGGGGCGCGCAGCAGAACTACCCAACCCCAATACACTCTGGAGCGACGCTGAGGGCGAGAAGAACGATCCTCTACAGACGCCTTTTGGGTGGCCGTGCCCCAGACGCACACTCGGACCCCGCGGTCCCGCGGCAGCTGCAGTGTTGGGGATAATTTAAATGGCTCTTACTTGAGAGGAGGCGTGATTTCCACGTTCGAGCGTCTTCGCTCCCCACCCCCTCTCCGCACCAGCCAGTGCGCGCCACCACCTGAGCCTGGCGAGAGCCGGGGCGCACGCAGTCTTCAGCCTCCTCCTTTCCGCCTCTGGGGGTACTTGGCTCTGAGCGGGTCCACCCGACGCCCCCCGGGAGAACTCTTTACTTTTTGTTTGGAAAATCAGGGCCATTTCTTTATTCATCTCTGGGTCTCCCCGGAGGAGGACAGGGGAGGGGAGGGCGTGCGCGGCGGCCGGGCCGGGGGAGGGGAGCGCGTGGAGGGGAGGGGACTGGGTGTAGCCTGGAATTCTCCGTCCTCGTGTTCCTAGGCTGGCGCGCAGAGTCTCCCCGAGATAGCGCCGCCGCCGCTCCCCGCGCCACCCCGTCGTTGGCCTTGGGGGTCGGGTGAGTGGGGTCATGACGCGCCGCGGGGGCTGCTCCGGGCCCCTCCCGCGCTGAGCCGGGACGCGGCCCCGCCGCGCGGAGCCCCTCGGGCTGGGAGGCGGCGGGGGGTGGGGAGGGCGCACGGGGTAGGGCGGGGTGGGGGCGGCGCGGAGGCCGCCAGGCTGGGGGGCTCTCTGGGCCGGCGCGGCCGCGGGCAGGAGGGCGTGTCTCCGGCCCGAGGGGACCCTCCCGAGGCGCGGCGCGGGACTCCCCGATGGTGGTGCCGCGGCTCCGGGAGAGCTCCGGGTCTCGCCTCCGCCGCCGCCGCCGCCGCCGCCGTCGCCGCCGCGGGCGCCGCCACCGCCGCCGCCGCCGCCGCCGCCGCCCGAGCCCGCGCCGAGCGTGCGCCTCGCCCTCCTCCCGCGCCCGCTCTGCTCTAGGATGCTGCGGCAGGTTCTGCACAGGGGCTTGAGGACGTGTTTCTCCCGGCTCGGCCACTTCATTGCCAGTCACCCGGTCTTCTTCGCCTCGGCGCCCGTGCTCATCTCCATCCTGCTCGGCGCCAGCTTCAGCCGCTACCAGGTCGAGGAGAGCGTGGAGCACCTGCTGGCGCCCCAGCACAGCCTCGCCAAGATCGAGCGCAACCTCGTCAACAGCCTCTTCCCGGTCAACCGCTCCAAACACCGACTCTACTCGGACCTGCAGACCCCCGGGCGCTACGGCCGGGTCATCGTCACCTCCTTCCAGAAAGCCAACATGCTGGACCAGCATCACACTGACCTGATCTTAAAGGTGAGAGAGGGGCGGGCGCGGGCAGCCTCCCGCCCGTGCCGCTGGCGCGGCTGGGCTGGCTCTGCGCGGGGGTCCGGGCTGAGAGCGCCGCCTCTACCATCCCAGGCGGCTGCCGCAGGGGCTCCCCTGCACCGCGTGCCCCTCGGAGGCCGCCCGGAGCCTCCTAGCCTCCTGGGCGGGGAGCGTCCGGGTCCGGGTCCGGGCCCGGCCCTGCCCTCGCCACTGTCGCCGCCACCCCGGCAGCTGCTGCAACAGTTGGGGCGGCGGCAGCCACGGTGCTGTGGTCGGTGCGCTTGTTTTGGTTGCAGTGGTCTTGGGGGTGGGGAGGCTTGGGGGTAACGGCCAGGAAGGAACAGAACAAGAGGAGACATTCTGGAAAGTCCTGCTACTTGAAAACAAAGTATTATGCTTGGGGGCGATTCAGAGTCCCCTCTCCCATTCTTGTCTCCCTTCCTCTGGCCTTCGGAATGATGTGGGAAAGGCTGCTTGCAGGGGCCGAGAGGGGGCAAAGGAATGTGAGGCGGGATGCTGAGGAAAATGCCTCGTACCCACCCAGAAGGAAGTATGCTCCCTGGCGAGGACATGGGGCTGCCCTTCCGCCCTCTTCCCCAGAGCGAGGTGGCCATCTCTGTCTTCTGGGGTAGGAAATGATGTCTGTAATTCGCAGTTATTTCGTCTTTCACAGTAGCTCCCCTCTTTCGAAAAGCAGAAACTTCTTTGGGAAAATAGAGATTCGATTAATCCACTTTTATTTGGGTGCATTTGGGCGTGAGGATGAGGGGCAGAGGCAGAAGGGGGAGGACAGAAGCCAGGCTGTGTGGCTCTAAGAAGAGCACAGGAAACTCAGCAGCTGGGTAGAGGGTGACACTGGTGGAAACAGGTTGTGCCGTCAGCCCGAGGTGGGAATTTGATGTGAAAAGTGAGGTTAATGGTGGTAACTTTCAGGAAGTTCCTAAGAAAAGCAGAGGAGTGAGGACTAGAGACGGAAAAGTGGAGACCTTCCCAGAGAAAAGCAAAAAAGAGGTGAGAAGGTTCCATACAAGCCCCTGGTGGGGATTATGGGGCTTGTTTACTTAAGGTGCCCCTCTGCAGAGGGCCGGCAGGAACCAGTAGCAGCCAGAGCCCTGGGGCAGAGGCAGGAAAGGTGCTGGTTTTGTGAGGGGCTCAGGTCCAGATTTGGGATTATCGGGCCGGTTAGATTTCTAATCTACTTATGCCAAGGGGAGTCAACCAGTGAACCTGGGGAACTCTCTCCTCTTTTCCTCTATAGGTAATCCTTTATCCCTGGAGACCAGCTAATTTTTCTATGTTATTTTCCTTCCTCCATCTGTTGATGTGTTATCAATCAGCAATTAGTAACGAGGGGAATGCGACTAGGGACTCAATGGAATCAGGACCTTCCCACGTTGGGTGGCTTGTGACATTTTTAATGGCACACACACCATCACAGAACCTTAGTAACAGTAGTCCGGAAATATTTGCTTTTCTTATGATCATGCTTCCAACATTGAAGTGTTTTTTGTGTGTTTGCCAGTACTTCAGTGAACATAATATGACACACAGAACAATACTGCTTCAAATGCTTGCCCAAGAAAACACGTAATAGTTTCATTGCAGGTTTAAAGAAACTATAACTTAGCCAGTCCCGACAGTTGGAAAGCTGCCCCATGTTTTGATATATGATCTAGTAAAAGATGTTTCTCTCTGTATCCCCCCCCCCAGATGATGTTTCCACTGGCTTCCCCCCCTCCCAACAAACCGTCACGCCACTGTGACAGGCAGTCACCAGTTACATTCACTCTCAAGGTTAATGAGACACCAACAGGCACATCAGATCTCTTTTCAACAGGATTGTTTCTCTCCTATTTGATTTTGATCTGTTCAGGACAGAAAACTGTATTATCTGACAAAGTTGGGACTGGAGAGAGAGGGAGGCTGTCTTTGCCTCCGTGGCTAAAGGGCAACTTTAAAGGACAGTGGTCTTATCAGTGAATTGTTTTCAGATTCAAGATGGTTTTTCATGTGCTAGGTGTCTGGGGAAAATCAAAACCAAGTCAAATAGTGGTCAGAAGCCATTTCTAGCTGATGGCTGTCTGGTCACATGAATTCACATAGTTTATAAAAACTCAAACCTAGGAAACTGAGGGAATTGCCTTCAATTGTATATATCCTTTTTTTTCTTTCTACATCCAACTCCTATAGCGGGTAGGTATGGAGCTGGGCACAGAAAAATGGACCTCCAGTAGTCATGGAAATAGAAAGTGTGGGAATGAGCACTTATCATTATTTTTCTTTCTTTCCATTAGAGACATGATGAAGATTTGTCCTTTACAAAAGGTGTTAAGAGTGAAAGAGTCACTGTTTCTGCCCATACTAGTGTTATCCTGATACTTTGCTGCTGGCATCAAGGACGGCCCTGACAGCTCACATTGCACACAACGCCATCCGGCTCCTGCCCATTGAATGGCATCACATTTGAAACGAAGTGGACAAAGCATAAGCAGGGCTTTATAAAGGCTTTCGCAGGCCCCATTATGAAACCGGAGGACGTATGTTGCAGGGCTGTGTCACTTACTCCTCATAGTACTCTGCGGTTGTACCCACTTAACCAAGGAGAGCCTTCTTCTCAGGCTATTAGTCCAGCTACTTTTGACCAAAAATAGAAGAGGGATGATGACAAAAAGTGAAAACCCAGGTTGATTTTTTTTTAAATATACTTCAGAGTATCACCAAAAAAAAACAAAAAAACAAAAAAAAAAACCCACATTTGAAAATCCAGCCTATCTCATTTGGAGGAGCTTTCTCAAATTTGTGCAAGTGACATGGTTGCCATACTCCGGGTCTGCAGCGTAGATTTCGACCCCAAACTATGACAAGGGTGACCATCCCTAGCAGTGGTTTCCTCTGAAGTCTCTGGGGCCAAGATGTAGTTTGGGGTGTAGGTGGGTGGGGCCTGATGGTGCTGGTAAAGGATCAACCATTAATTTCTGAATGTCTTTAAATGTCTTCGTTTCACTAGAAGATTAAATTTAGCTCATTATTATATTTTAACAGAAAATTCATGATGTTCATCTCAGAGCAAATTTCAGAGGAGTGCCTCATGAGCTTTCATAAATATGTTTCTTCTTGATCGCTGAAAATGAAGTGTAAAGTCTTGTTGGTAATTGACCTGGGGTGTGACCAAGACAGTGCTTGATTTATTCCAGAATCATCCACGTAGAAGGAAGAACCTGTTTAACCCAGTGCTTACAATAGTGACATGACCTTTATAGCACTCTATAAGCTATAAATGTATATGTATCAATGTATATAACTTATAATGTATATGTATAAACATATAAATACAGTAAACACCTTAGGGTATAAGTGCTATGATCCCATTTTACAGATGAGAAATCGCCATAGAAATTAACTCACTTATCCACGGAAAGAAGACAAGGACAGAATCAGGGCAGGACAGGGTTTTGACTCCCAGATCAGTACTCTTCACTATAATGTACTGCCTCGCATATAATAAACTACTTGAATGATTTAAATGTACATTTTTAAAACCCAAATGAACTATACTTGACTAAAGTCTCACGCCCATCTCATAGTGTTGTCCTAACAGTAGTAACTGGATAATAAGGACATTTTCTTAACTGATTCTGTCTGGTGTCAGTGAAAATCCACATATAGAAACTCTAAATGCCCAAAGTAAAGCATAAGATACTTGGAATTAGCAATACACAAAGACAGAAATCTAAAATGTTTTACTGGAAAAATCCCCAGGTGATTGGATGAAGCTATTTCCTATGTGAGCACCGTTCAACTGTCCAGGTGGATTCAAATCCAATGCCTCACACAGTTCCTGGCACATAGTAAACCCTCAAGAAACAACTTGTCAAATGCACTTGCCCTAGTTTACTCAGACACTTATGTGATGGGTAAAGAAAATTCCATAGAAACTACTTTGACATGCATTTTCACAATGACATTTTTAAAATGTTTACGGCTCTACAAGCAGTTTCTAGTCCTTTCTTTTTCCAGGATTCTTCCTTCCTGGATAACCTCTGTAGTCCTATTAAAACGTATTTCAGTTTGGGAATTGTGTGGGGGCATTTCCTTTGTACACCGTCCTCTTCGAAGGACCCTCACAGGATAGTTTATTTCAAACCAATGGAAGGACACATCCTCACCATGCAGACATTCTTCCACTTACTGGGGAATCTCACTTTGTTCAACTGTTGACTTTCTATTTCATTTAAACTTCTCATGTTTGAATACATTAAATAGAACTAGGTTGCAAAACAAGATTCAGAGAATTTAATTTGGGATTAATTACTTCAGGCTTCCCAATAAGGGCAGCATAACTGCTAGGTCAGGGTCATGAACACATTGTAGCAGTATCCAGACCCCAGTGTTTCCAAATACTGCCTCAGCACTTGCAATCATTGTGGGAACTGCCGTCATCAGTCTGTATATAGGCTAAGGATCGGCACATTCCAACCTAGCTTTGAGGTCAGAAGGAGTTTTTATGTTTTTAAAAGATTGTAACAGAACAAGACAAAAACAAAGAATATGAGGCAGAGATGGCATGAGGCTCTCAAAGCCTACAAATATTTACTCTTTGGTCTCTTACATGAAGAAGTTCCCGTACTGTATTCCAAGCCCCTTTACTGGGACCATTACAGGAAGTTAACACTATTAAATAGCCTGGAAGGCAGTGGGTCTCACCCCTCCCCCCAGGGGACACTTGGCAATGGCTGGAGACATTTTTAACTGTCACATCTGGGGGTGAGTTGCTGCTGGCATCTAGTGGGTGGAGGTCACAGATGCTGTTAAACATCCCGTACGCACAGGACAGCACCCCTCAGCTAAGAATTATCTGGCCCCAGCCCTGCTTGAAGAGGTTCATTTGTGTTTCTCTTGCTTTCTTAGGGTTTTTTTTTTTTCCCCAGCTGCACTGAGAATAAAAGAATGCCAACAAGAAGTTCATATGTTACAGAACTTGGGCTGGGGACAAATACTACCACCTCTGAGGAGATGCTCTTTTTGTGCAGTTGGGCAGAGATCAGATTGTGCAGGGTAACCTTCCCCAAGATGCGGTTCTCCTGCTCTGTCTCACACCTCTGTCCTTTATGGTCTAAATCTCGCCGTAGCAGGACCCGAGGAACTGAATGCTGGGATGGCAAAGCTGAGGCTTGTCAGCGTGGCCGTCGTTGTCGGCAGGCCTGACCCGCCATCAGCAGCAGTCACCCACGAGGCCGGCCTCCTCCTGACAGTGTGTGAGACCTCCCTGTGAGCGGTGGCCTGCTGAGGAGGCACAAGGCAATGCCTTGTTGCCTGGTCCATCTGCTTGGCTTTGCTGAACATTAAATGAAAAAAGAAAGAGCTCGCCCCCGGGGAACAGTGGACCAAAGAGCCTTGGGTTTGGAGGCCACCTTCAAGGGCGTCTGTGCAGATGCTGGTGCTGGAATCTGCTCTTGCATCTCAGGGCGCTTTTCCTGGTGACAGGTGCTCTGACGACTCGAGCAGCCCGGGTCCTCCAGTGAGTTATTCTAGTGGCAGATAGTCTTAGAAAAGATTGAGCACGAGCCTGAAAGGGCAACGTGCATGCATCTGCTGGGCCAGCCAATTGGCTTTTGCATTTTATCTTTGCACTAGGGGAAAATTCGGGAGAGAGAGAGATCACTATTCATTCTCCTTTCACTTCATAGGTGTGCATCCCAATCATCCAGGCACAGTATTCTTCTCAGGTTGTCTGCCTCCTGAGCACATTTCCGTGGTGCAAATAGTATTCTCAAATGCCCACCCGGCTTGTCTCTTCGAGATTTGGGGAGCAATCTCTTACTTCCCCATGTGGATAAGCACTTGGGACAAATCTGGGTAAAGTGTTCATTTAAACTGAAATGTAAAACTAAAGCAGTAGTATGAGAGGAAGGCCACCTTTTTAGTGACTCCTAGTATCTTAACAGATGCTCTATTAGAGTAAGAGAAGCATGATTTTCAAATCTTAACACCAAAACCAAACTGCTCAAGACTCAGCACACTTCTGAACCTCACAGAACAGCTGAGCATCTAACTGGTGATTCCTTACAAAGCCCGAGGGAAGGAGAAGCAAGCTGAAAGAAATTCATTCTTCCCTGCCTGAGAGGGGGCAGCACCCCTTGGCACAGGAGCTAGGGAGGTACACGGTGCTAGGGATCTGGTCAACTCTGACTCAGTGAGATGGTGAGATGCGCCATCTGGTACCTGACTTTGGGGCTCAGTGTGAGCCCCAAGTGATACTCAAGAGAGGCTTGACGCAGACCTTTGAAGTCACCTGCTTGGTAGCACATCACAGCAAGCAGGCCTGTCTGCCGCCACATGCCCGGAAGACCACAGAACTTCCGAGGAGTCCTGCCAGACTGATTTAATGACCAGCAGGGGAGGTGAGTAATCTCTAACCTTTAAGAGACCAAAAAAAAAAAAAAAAGGGAAATCAACACCAGTTGTTATTTTATATGGGAAGCCCTGAATAATGTGTCATGCCTTCAACTTCAGAATTCATATTTTGAACCAAAGGAGGCAATGAGGGAACCAGGAGGCTATTTTTATCTTCTTGCTCTCTAAGAAATCCTCTTGAGAATATTGTTTCTGGTATTTTCAAAGATCCCCACTGTTAGGTCTTCCACTTAAAGTTGAACTTGTGGGCTCCGAGTATGGTCGAGATGAGGATTTTAATGCAAGCAGGTACCTGGGAAGGTGATACCCAAAAATCTCGGCAGAAAGTGGGGACAGGAAGTGGAAAAGCAGGCAGCCAGTCACAGGAGCCAAGTGTGCACTGTGGGCATCTGGGGCCCCATGTCACTGGGGAACTCTGGGGGACACTGTAGAGCACATGTCCAAACTATTCCACCTGTGGAAGAAGAAGCCGGATATTCATTCCCCAATATCCGGGGGCACTAAATAAGGGTTTGACAATTCCAGATTCCATATGTGTCCCTGTAACAGAATTGTTGTTTTATAAAAGCCTCAGGCAAAGAGTCGTAGGTGTTCAGAGCGAGAGGACTTGGCATGTAGAGAGGAGCGTGAGCTGAGAGGGTAGGGATGGGGCCCTAAGAGCATCTGCCCCAAGATGTCTCACACCCATCTAGAGTTATACATCTCAGGGCTTAGGGCTCACATTCCTCAGGAATGTTCATCCCTTCACTCAACAAAATGGCCATGACCCCATCTCCATGAAGTTTACAGACAAGAATGATCCAGCGTAGACGTTTCATTATTCTTGAATTCGATTTGATCCACTGCCATTTTAAGGATTTCAGTTCTGCCACTGGATGGCAATAAAGATGATTCCCAACAGGGCTGGGACACCACGAGGACTCGGGGTTTTCTGTGCTAAACCCCCAGGTCTGAGTGGCCTGGATCCAGCCCCCCTTCCCTCCGTGAGTCCTAGAGAAGTCCGCAGCCTGCTTCTCATACCTCCACCTCCACACATGGACCTGTTGCTCTCCTCCCTAGAAATGCATTCATTCCTTACTTTGGGTCCAACTCACCTGCCTCCTACTTTATGAGGCCTTCCCACATTCGTGGCTCCTTCCCTTCCTTAAATCTATCTGGCTTTCGGCCATATCCACATTCCTTAATGCTTAACTATACATTATTATATAATTTGCTGTATTGTCACGTGATACTTTCTCTTGAACAAGAGTGGAAGCTCTTCAAGGGCAGGAACAAGGTCTCCTACTCCTAAATTTCTCCCAGAGCCTACCACAATGTGGAGTATGCGGCAGGTAGTTGATAAATTATTGCTGGTTGATGGCTTGTAGAATGGAAAATATGCTCTTCCTTCCCTATTGATTTATTTTGGTCACACTAGAACTGCTAATTTCTCAGCATTGAAGGTGAGATTCCTTTGCCCATTTTCCCACAGGCTCCATGACTTTGCCAAATACCACAGCTGTGCCAACTCTGCCTAATTGTCTCAAGGGGGAAAAATGCATCTCTGCTAGAGAACTATCACTAGAAGTGCCCCCCAAAATCTTTGTGATACTCAGTACCTTAGTTTTGTGAGGCCTGCATTATTGCCTTTTGTTTTGGTTCTTGCTTTGGTTCGGCATCTAGGCAGGTGCTTGTACTGAGTAAAAGATTACTGGCTCTTGGACTCTTTCATGTGCCCACACATCACCTGGACATCTTGTGAAAATACAGATTCTGATTCAGCCTGGGGAGAGACACCCCCCCCCCCGCCAAATTCTGGATCTCTAACGAGCTCTCAGGTGATGCTGGGGGTCAGTGGAGCGCACTTTGAGCAGCAAGGCTCAAACTTCACTGTTGTGAACAGAATACTGGATTTGGGGTCAGAAAAGCCAAGCTCAAGTCCCAGTTTTCCTAAGTATGTGACTTTGAGTTAGTTGCCTAACTCCCTGAGAAGCAGGTTCCTCCTGTGCATTGACTGTAATATCACCCACCTATGTAAGGATGCACCAAGACAAGGTATGTGATGGCACTGTGTGACCACACCCTTCCGCTGGGTGGATTAACATTTCTGCTCTTGGCCTTGAAAATGACTGTTATCCCTTCATGTGTGCCAGCACTTCCAGAGCCATCACTGCCTGTTGAGTAAATACACATGTAAGCATTTTTGTCTTTGATCTGCCAGGCAATAATGGGTGCTCAGTCTACGTTCTTAATACTCGAATTGGCAATGTGTTGGTCTCTAATGACTCTGAGTCTCAACAGATGACTGGCGTCGTCCTACTGCTGAACATGCAGCTCTTAAGTTCCTAGGCAGGTAGAGCTGTTGGCAGGGGTCGGGGGGTGGGGGGGTCGGGGGACGGACGGCTGGATTGCATTTTGCCTCATCAAGATGCTTCCTCAAAGTTCAGAACCTCATCTTCCTGCTCGACAGGGCTTCACACATAAAGGAAGCCTTCACTTGCTGCCCAGGGAAGTGTCTTTGGAATTAAAAGCTCTGGGAGGCCACGGGCCCCTGTTGGAAGGTTTGCTTCACCACTCCTCACAGCAAACCAGACAGGGATTCTCCAGCAATTTCGGTGAGAGAGTTAATTTACATGACTAGAGTGTTTCCCTGAGAAATCTC
This sequence comes from Leopardus geoffroyi, assembly GCF_018350155.1. Classification (NCBI taxonomy): domain Eukaryota; kingdom Metazoa; phylum Chordata; class Mammalia; order Carnivora; family Felidae; genus Leopardus; species Leopardus geoffroyi. The sequence continues at coordinate 19,621,319 of NC_059343.1, forward strand.
ACCGACATAAGTAGATCTGCAAGCACTTCAAAGGGAAAGTGTGTCCGGAATTGTCAGAGATCAGGAGAACCAGGCAGAGTGATCATTGTAAAGCCCTTTGAAACTGTGAAATGTAAAATTTTGCTGACTGGGGGTTTTAATCATTTAGGTCAATGCATTTCCCCCACCTTCTCCTTTCTAAAATTTCTTTTTATGGGGTTATAAAAGAAATCTATAATTATTTAGGATCAAAATCAAATCCAGCAAAGAAAATTCCCCTGCCTCCCTGGTTCTCTATGCCTGAACTCTTCAAATGGAATGAACCTCAGTGTAAGTGACAATTAGCAGTCCTTCTCAAATTTGAATATGCTTTCGAATTTCCTGGGAATTTTATGAACATGCATATTCTCATTCGGTGTAGGTCTGGGACAGCAGCCCTGAGTTCCACACTTCTAACAAGCTCCCAGGGCCGCTGCAGCTGCTGGTCTGAGGACCACACTGACAAGAGTGGTGGCTTGGGAGAAACCTTTGTGTATTCTAACTAATTACTCAGGGCCATTTAATTGCCTCCATTCTGTAAAACAGTGCTTCTCCAGCTTGAGCGGATCTCCCCTGGAGGGCTTGTCCAAACACAGATTTTGGGTCTTACCCCCAGAGTTTCTGATTCTATAGGTCTGAGGTGGGGCCTGAGGATTTGCATTTCTAACAGGTTCCCAAGATGATGCTGTTCCTGCCGGTCCAGGGAACACACTTTGAGAGCCGCTTCTATAACGCATCTTAGTAATTAGCTGCCAGGTCTAATTCCAAAACTACAGTCTCCCTCTGTGTAGAACTTGGTCCACATATATAGGCAGGGTGCAAAATATATTTGCCCAGCAGTTAATTCTGAACGAGAGTGTAACAGCTGTTGTGCAAAGGGAACTACGTAAGTCCAACCCTTTTAAGTCTGCAGTTCAAGGCGAGCATATTGGGCAGAGGGGCCGGCTCTACTGCCTGTCTCCAGGGGCTGGAGGCTAGAAGAAGATGGCTGAACAGAAGAAAGGACGCTCTAAGATGGAATGGGGGAGAGATAAGCTCCCTACCCACACACACATCTACACTGTGGATGTTGTTGCTACCATCACTGTGCGATTGCCAAGGCTTCCAGAATTTCTCCCAAAGACTTCCCACACAGGGTGACCTGCCATTTGCCTTTGTAGAAAGTCTCTTTACATCAAACCAGAAGGTGCAGTGGGTACACAGAGGAGCTGCACGTTGCATTTTTGAGACCAGGACCCAGCTCTGTGGTTGTGAGAGGTGAGGTGTCCGCAGCGAGGGCCCTGGCAGCTAATGTTCAGTTTCAACTACTGTCTGATGTCAGTGATGTTAAAGAGAGGTAAAGTAGAACTGGAGTGAAGTTCAGTAAGTGCTGGTTTGGGCATAGTGGAAATAAGTATTTCAGAGCCCCAAAGTTCTGGGTTTGAGGCTGTGAACCATTAATGTGTCCTTGATCAAGTCACTTAACCTATCTGGGGTCTCAATTTCCTCACCCATAAAAGGGGACCAGCAATATCATCACGGGGTAAGAAGATAAAAGGAGATACATATGTAAACAAAATTCATAAAGTGCAAAGTGCCTAAAGCCACACAAATTGCAGAGTATCTGCAATGAATGCATGTTTGTCCAGAGCAAGAGAACAAGCCTCTGAGGATTCCCAAGGGAAAAGAACAAGCACCAGAATCAATTCACATGTTTCACATCACCATCTCCTTTTGTAAAAAGTGCCCGTAGGGTCCGTGACTACCTTTCATTAACCAAAAGCTTTGCTGACATGGCCTTAGACTCCCAGATAGTGTAATATTACATCTGTCTCTATTTTCACTTTGAATGACCCAAGGAAAATTAAAAAATAGCATATCTGTTCATTCACTGTTTATATTTCTAAAGCCTTAAACCCGCACTGTCCAATTCAGAAGCCACTAGCCATGTGTAGCTATTTGATTTAAATTTAAATTAACAAAATTAAAAATTCCTTCCCTCAGTTGCAATAGCCACTTTTCAAATGCTCAATAGCCACACGTGCCTGTAATGGACAGAACAGGTAAAGAATATTTTCATCATCAGAGAAAGTTCTAGTCAACAGTACTGCTTTTCACAGATAAATAACTGATACATCATAGGGCTTAATTAATAAGCAGTGGAATAAAGATTCAAACACAGGACCGGCTTCTAAATCATCATTTAAAGACAACTACACCAGACTGCCGCCATGAAATACAGAAATACATGAGTGAGGCGTGGCCCCCGTGTCTGATGGCCTTGAGGCAGTATTTCAATCAGTATCAGAGTAAGGGCGGGGTGGGGGGAAATCCTGCAGTAGCGGCTTCACCATGTAAAGAGTTTGGAAGTGGTCCCTCCCACCCTTACACAAAGAAAAACATAGACAAACTGAAAATCAATGACTTCTCTTGGACATATCAAAGAACTGAGGTCACAAGGAAACTGTCATCTCAAAATCTGTAGAGGCAGACACATCCAGAGAGACAGACATAATCTGCTTACCTGAAGCAGAAGGCTCTGGTAGAAACACTTACATGGTAATTTTGACAAATCGATGGAACCATGAGTGTAGAGTAGCATGAGATTCCTGGGAGCTGCGGTCACTGTCTTTAAAGGGAGAGGAATCAGGAGGCCCACACTTTCTTGGGCTTTACCTCCAGAAACCCCACCAGATTCCAAGGTGAAGGTCTATCAGGGAGAAGTGGAAGAGTAATCATTGTGATGAAAACCACCCAGTTTCCTCCATAAGAAAGGCCTACTGTCTAGAGAAGATTTTGCTAGAGAGCAATTCTGAAACTTTGTCCTAGGTTCCTGCCCACTGAAGCCCCCTTCAGCCTTTCTGTCTCACCTAAGTGGGGGAAAAGAGTTCACAGGTGTCAGGACGTCAAGGAAACAGACCAGGGAAGGAAGTAGGGGATGGGGAAAAAACTTTACCCCTGGAGAAATATTTGTGAAAGTCACAGCCCCAAAACACACAGGCCCACTTAAAGACTGAGATTTCATCAGGAGATTATATAGCATTTGCTGTCCCTAAATCTTACCATATCAACAAGGTTCCAGTATAATAGTGGATTATAGCTGCAAGACACAAACTCTCTCCGTGAAGGAGTACACAGGGAAGCCCGAAGTCAAGAGAATAAACAAAAACAATGACGATGGGGGAGTTTGAAGCTTTTGGTACATATACTCACAGCAAACATGAAATACATCCCAACTCCCCTAGAGTAACATAAGTCCTCACTATAAAGGCCTGTTTACCTCAGTTGATATTAACTGAGACATGTCCAGATTTGGAAAAGAAAATTGTATGGCATGCCAAAAGAAAAAAATACATAGTCCAAAGAGACAAAGGAAGCATCAGTACCATACTCAGATATGACACAGATGTTAGAATTATCAGACAGGAAGTTGAAAATAACTATCATTAATATGTTATGGGCTTTAATGGAAAAAGCAGACATTAAGAACAAATAAATGATATAAGTAGAGAGATGGAAACTCTCAGGATGAATCACAAGGAAACGCTAGAAACTGAAACTGTAGCAGAAATGAAGAATGGTTTTGATGGACTCACAGTAGGCTCAACACCGCCCAGGAAGGAATCAGTGAGCTTGAGTACAAGGTAACAGAAACTTCACAAACTGAAGCACAAAGAGATACAAGAGTGAAAATATCTCAGAACATACAAGAATTGTAGGATAATATCAAAATATACACACAATTAGAATGCCAAAAGGACAAGAGAAAATGCAGCAGAAGAAATATTTAAAGTAATAATGGCCAAGAACTTTCCAAAATTAATGATGGACACAAAACTACAGATCCAGGTAGCTCAGAGAGCACCAAGGGGATAAGTACCCATAAAACCACACTTAGGCATATCATATTCAAACCACAGAAAACCAAAAACAAAGAGGAAATCTTGAAGGAGCCAGGTAGGAGTGGGGTTGGGGGGAAACACTGTGCGTATAGAGAAACAAAGATAAGAATTCCATCAGACTTCTCATCAGAAACCGCACAAGCAGGAAGACAGTGGAATGAAATATTTATAAAGAGTTGAAAGGAAAAAATCTCACCAGCCTAAAATTCTATATCCAGCAAAACTATGCTTCAAAGTGCAGGAGATATAAAAAAAAAAAAAATTCTCAGACAAAAAGTGAAAGAATTCACTGCCTGCAGACTTGTCCCGTAAGAATGTTGTTCAAGCAAAAGAAAAATTATATGGGTCAAAAACTCAGATCTATTATATGAATGTTAAAAAAGGAATAAAAGGTAAAATAAAATCTTTTTAGTTTTCTTATTCTTTTTTTTTTAGTTTTCTTATTCTTAATTGATCTAAAAGATAACTATTTAAAGCAATAAAAGTAACAATGTATTATGTGATTATAACATACAGATTAAGTGGAATAAATGTCAGCCATGTCACCAGGGACAGGAGGGAGGAATTGAAAATACTCTCTTATAACCCAACTATACTACACATGCAGCATTACAGTATTATTTGAAGGTGCACTTAGATTAGGTGTAAATAGATGTTGTAAGTACTAGGGCAACCACTAAACATTTTTTTTGAAAGAAGTAAAATTGATATGTCAAGGGAAGAGATAAAAAGAAAAAACTTAATTATCAAAACCAGATAAGACAGAGAAAGAAGGGGGAAAAGAAAGAACAAAGGAAACAAATAGAGAGCAGTTACAACCACAGTACATATTAATCCAGTTGTATCAAAAATTAATTTAAATGTGAATGCTATCAATATACTGATTAAAAGACAGTGACTGTCAGAGTGGACTAAGAAAAAACAAGACCCAACTCTATGTTGTCTGTAAGAAACCCACTTTAAATATAAAGACTTAGGTTAAAACTAAGTGGATAGAGGAAGCTATACCATGTTAACACTAATCAACATACAGAAGGAGTAACTATATTAATTTCAGATATGGCTGACTTCAGAACAAGGAAAATTATCAAGAATTAAGAGGGCATTATATAATGATAAAGGGATTGATTCTCCAAAAGGACATTAGATGCTAAACATGTCTGCACCTAACAACAGAGCATTAAAGTACATGATAGAACAGATAGAACTGAAAGGAGAAAGAGACAAACTCACTATTCTAGTTGAAGACTTCAACATTTCCTCTGTCATTGACAGGGCAAGCGGGCAGAAAATCGGTGGGGATACAGATGACTTAGAAGGAAGGGGCAGGATGTATTACATTCTGAGGAGAGTCATGATCCAATTTTTATAAGGATAGCTCATAGAAGTGTAGGGGTTAAGTTGCAGTGGCAAGATATTGGCGACAGAGAAATCCCCTCCTCCACCCAAGGAAATGTTTTATGTAAGCAGGAGGCTTTTAGTAGGATAGCTATAGAAGAAAAGAGGAGATAGATTAGGCCACCATTTTCCAAAACGTGTTTTAGGAAAGTTTCCCTTGATGTTGCAAAAAAAAAAAAAAAAAAAAAAAAAAAAAAAAAAAAAAAAAAGGGTTCTGTGACTAAATACCTTTGGGAAACAATGTTTATGGTATCTCAGTATCAGATCCCCTGTATCGAATGCACATTAGCTGCACATTAGCATATCAAAGGTTTTTAAAAGTTACTCTTAAATCTATTTAACTCTGTCCAGTTCAGCATTTCTCAAGTTTATTTGGTCATGGATACTTTTTACCTTTTTTGTGACACCTAATAACATCCCAAGGAACTAATATGCTTCAGAACATACTGAAAATATTATCCCTAAAATAGGGAGGTAGAATCAACAGGACGCCAGGTTCATTGGATCTGTGAGTAAACAAAGGGAAAAGGGTGATACTGGCCTAGAGGTTTCCCAACTGGGTAAGGAGAAAGAGGACGATGCTGTTAAGGATAATAGGAAACAGGTGGAAGAACAAATCTGGAGGAAAAGATTCTGCTGTTGGATATACACCAGTTGAAATATTGCCATAATATGGATTTGCAAATCTTTAGGAGGAAGATGGAAATACAGACCTGGAGTCTGGAAGAGAGGTGAGGTATTGATGTGAACCAGTGATAGGACGGCATAAAGGTGACAAGCCAAACCATGGCAATGGAATTCACTGCCTAAGATGAGTTCATTTGAATGTGAAAAGATCACAAGTGCCAGAGACAGAATCTTGACTAATATCGGATTTACAAGGTAAGCAAAGGTAGGAGGAGTCAGTTAGATGGACACAGGAAAGCCAGGTTTTAAGGTAGGAGGAGAGGAGAAGTCATGTCATGGAATTCATCATGGCAGAGGAAGAATTTAGGTCAAATCACACATATTTATTGACCACCTTTGTTTGCCAGGCACGTAGTAGAGGATGCAGCAGTGAAGAAAGCACACCCATGCTTCAATGGAGCCTACTGGATTCCCTTTGAAAAGCTCAACATGCTTAACCATCTTACATATTTTTAAAGTACTGCTTTGACCCCACATTATTGACTTAACTGTGAGTATCTGCTAGGAGTTTAGGAAAGTGAGGACTAAAAAGTAGCCATTGGATCTGCATGCTTAGAAGTCATTGTTGAGTTTTGGTTGAGTGCAGGGATAGAGTCTAGTCTGGAGTGGTTTGAGGAGTGAGTGGGAGGTGAGGAAATGAAGTTAGCAAGCATGAATCACTCTCTGAAGTGTGGTTGGAGACAGAAAATATAAAGAGCTCCTTAAAGAAGGGAAGATGTGGCAGAAGCTGGAAGTGAAGTAGGGTCAATGAGGCCTGTTTTTTAACATGGGAGAGACATCAGCGTATTTCAAAGTTCATGGTAAGGAACTAGTAGAAACAGAGACATGTTGGAGGAGATAAACAAGACTAGGAAGAAGGAAAGGAAAGCCAGAATCTAATGGAAGAAATGGATCTTAGAGTAGGGGTCATGACCTTGATTTCCACAGGAGGAGAGGACAGAAACATATAGATGTGAATATTTTTATAGATATGGTGGCAGGAAGTTGAAGGTAATTTCCATCTGATGGCTTAGGTTTTTCTCTGCAAGACAGAAAACAAGGTCAGTAGCTGAAAGTCAATCTTGTCAAGTGCTAAAGAAAGTGAGCATTGGTCTAATACCTATGGGCGTGGAGGGCAAGTGACAAGTGAATGAAGAGAGACTAGGTAGCAAATCAGAAGCCATCTCTTTAGCAAAATTCTGGTTTGAGAGTCTCATCTTCCCTTTTGTCTCAAGATGGGCAACAGCACAGAGAAGAAATTGAAGTGGAACTGAAAGGCAAATTGAAAGAGTTCGCACCTGATAGTTTTAAATCTCAGAAAACCAGTGTGGGTTATGTAGAAAGGAGGATTCCTTAATTCCAAGGGTTGGTTGGCATTTGGATGGCTCATCAGAGGAGAAGGAAATGACCTAGAATGGTTCAAATAGAAGTTGGAACTATGTGACCTCCAAGGGTCCCATCGTTCAAATCCCATCACATGGCTCAGTGGTTCTCAACCCTGTCTACACGGCAGAATCATTGGAAGAACTCAAACCCACCATGCCTAGGTCTCACACCCATAGATTCTCATTCTCTGGGTCTGGCAACAGGGTGGCCTACTCCAAATGTGGTCCACAGACTCGCAGCAGCAGCAACAGCAGTGGCATCCCTTGGCACCCTGTTAGAACTACAGAATCCCAGGCTCCACCCAGACACACTAGATCACAGTCTGCATTTTTACGAGATCCCCGATTGATTTGTGTGCACAAGAAAACTGATAAATGCTGGACCGAAAGCATGGTCTACAGTGGGGTCTGAGATGGGTACTTTTTTAAAGCTCCCCCTTGACTTCCTTCTTTTTTTTTTTAATGTTTATTTTTGAGAAAGAGAAAGAACACAGGGAAGTGGCAGAAACAGGGGAAGAGAGGATCTGAAGCGGGCTCAGCACTGGCAGTGCAGAGCCTGATGGGAGGCTCAAACTCATGAACCACGAGATCATGACCTGAACTGATGGTGTATGCTTCACCGACCGAGCCACCCAGGCATCCCATCCCCCAGGAACTTCTAATGTGTGACTACAGTTGAGAACCACTACTACACAGAAAAAGAGATACTTCTTAAACTGTATTTAGCTTGTGATAAAATGTCATAGTATTCTATGTGCACATGCACACAGACACATACAAACACAGTATGTGTAAAAACTGGAGAAATCCAAATAAGACCTGTGGTTAAGTTAATAATGTTGTACCAAAGTCAGTTTCATGGTTTTTTAATTTGTTTAATGTTTATTTTTGAGAGAGAGAGAAAGAGGGAGAGAGTGAGAGCATGAGTGGGGGAGGGGCAGAGAGAGAGGGAGACAGGGAATCTGAAGCAGGCTGCAGGCTCTGAGCTGTCAGCACGGAACCCAATGCGGGGCTCAACCCTACGGACCATGAGATCATGACCTGAGCCGAAGTTGGCCGCTTAACCGACTGAGCCACCTGGGCGCCCCCCGTTAGTTGCATCATTTTAATCATGTACTATGGCTATGTAAGAAGTTATCATTAGGGGAAGCTGGGTGATGGATATACAGGAACTCTGATCTACATTTACATCTTCTTGCAAGTTTTATTTTCAAAGAAAAGCTTGAAAACAAAGCATTTTAAGCCGAGACAGATCCTGCCTAGGATGAGGATCAGCTGTTCTCCATCATCATCTAAGAAATAAACAGGCTCCATCATTCATTCGGAGGGGAGCCATTGGAGGATTTAAAGCAGAGGGACGACAGGTTTGAATCTGTGTTTTAGAAAAATAAATCTGGTGGCAGTTGGAGGATTGACTAAAAGCAAAAAAGATGAGTTGGGAAGCGGTTTCTGTCGTCCAGATATATTATCAGGGCTGTCCCCAAATCTGGAGCAATGGAAATGGAACACGAGGGATGGATTGGAGAGACTGGGGAGGTGGAATCGGCAGGACTGGAGGAATGATTGCAGGATTGTCGGTGGCTGTGTGTATAGGCCCCCGGGAAGCTTTTTAAAATACAGATGCCCGAGTCTTCGCCACAAGATTCCAATTCCGAGGGGCGAAGCTGGGCCCAGGCCTCTGAGTTTGTAGCGTTCCACAGGTGGTTCAAATGAGCAGGGTTGAGAGCAGCTGGCTGAGGCTGAGGAGGCGGGAAGTGCAGGGTAAACCTCACAGGTTTGCAATCCAGTCGTGCCGCTAACCGGTAGAGGAGGAGGAGGCAGCAAAGAGACAGCCAGGATAAATTAGGGAGGTAGCCCTTCCTCTTCCCCTTGTTTTATGTTGAGGAAAATTGTGAAACTTGGGAGTTCCAGCGCAGAAATCCATAATGCTTGCAACCTAGCTATCTTCCCATGGCTTATCTGAACAAATACATCTTTTAATGAAAATAAAACCTGAGTCCGATTATTTGTGCCATCTGAGCACAACCTCAGCTTATTAAAAGCAACAACTTTCTGTTAAACTCAAAGTGTGAAATATTTACACAAACAAAGAAATCTCCAGGAGGCTGAGCTAAAAGCTTCCAGAAAAGATGAAATTCCTTGTTTTTAGTGCTGCTAGCCCGACCTTCCTCCTAAATCCACCTAGATACTGTATCCATCTTCCTCCACCCAAGACTTGCATGTTGGGTTGGTTGGTTTTTGCTCCCGTGAGGCTGTGTTTTGGAACCCTTCCAAACTCTGCAACAGGTGCCGAGTGTGGTCACTGACTCTGCTCTGCTGGAGCAGCAGGAGAGCAGGCGCACGTAGCCTGTGATGTCAGCCCTCACTGCTAATAAACCCCTAGGTTCCATGGAAGGTATTCTGGGAGAATGCACCGAGCCTTCAGAGCCGCAAGGGGGAAGCGGCTGATGGCTAATGGATTGTCTTTTACAGGGTGACCTGCCAAAGCCACCAGTCTCCCCTCACAAAAACAATCTGGGGATTCCCTACTGAGAGTTGCTTGCTGCCCATTGGGGGCTGTCTTTACAAAGTTGTGTGCAAAGCACTGTGAAAATGTTCCCATTTCAAAATGGTCTGCTCTTTAGCATTCCGGTTTTCCCCTTTAAGGACATTTTTGCCCGCTTTTTAACTTAAAAAGAGAAGTTACAAAACCCTCTCATATCCATTATAATAATGCATAAGCACATGGCAGAGTTTAACGATTATTTTAAATGGTTAATGTGAAAAAATGTTCAGGTGGCATTTGCAAGGATACTTCTGTGTTCCAGGTTCTATTACAGCTCAGCTTTCTACTAGCTATGTTATTTACAAGATAACAGAGTAACACGTAAGCTCATCCATTTTTTGAAATGAACCTAAACTTAGTTTGAAATCTGTAGGCTTGTTTCTATCGATTCTGATAAAGCTACTAAAGCTTGGAAAAAGAGAGAGGAAATGATAGACTGAGAATTTAAAAATCTCTTTATTCCTAATTCTAATCTCTTGTTCTTTCAGGAGCTGCACATATTAATACCTGCCTGTGTATTCCCTTGAGGGCTGGGCTGGAAAAACATTGCTGTACTGTTTAGTTTTGTGTGCAAATTGCCACAGCATCTTTACCTTTAGACATGAAAGTACATATACTCACTGCAATAGTCACCTTTCCCCACATGTTCTAGTTCTCCTTGTTTGCTTTTTTTGTTTGTTCTGCTTTTTTTCCCTCTGAGTTTTTGTGAAGTAGCTAGTACTTTTGCTCAGTCACTCATTTGCAGTATCTAACTAGGTTTCCAGACATGAAGGAGGAAACTGCTTAATGCACACCGGTGATGCTGAGGCGATCGGACAGGAGTCTGCTGGCTTGTCCAGAACATTTGTGTCTTGAGTATTGTGTGCCTGCACTGTGCTGGGAGTAGGGACGTAACAAAGAACAAGGCTCAAAGAGCTGAAAGAAGATGTCCTTCTCATATGACAAGAGAGGAGACAGATGTGTCCCCATGCAGGGGACCCGGGAGGATCTAAGGGCAGACTTCCTGGAGGAGGTGATGCATGAGCCAGGCACATCACTCCTTGCAAGGCCTAACCCTCAAAAGGGAGGGTTGGGGACTGGGACTTGACTGCTCACTGGGTGGCCCTTTCCAAAGCGGCCCGTTCCTCGTGGCTGCCGGCCCACAGCAGCTTCACCCTCAGATAGAGGATGGGGCTCTAAAAAGTGCCCTGCGCATCCTCCTGCCTCACATCAAATACGGCACTGCAGAATATGATTGCAAACCTTGCCATCGTGCCTCCGCAAAAAAGACACATGCTGCTTCTCACAGAGAATGAAACCCTCACATCAAGAGATGGGCAGTTGCTCTATGACAAGAACACCACCGGTCAGCCAGGAAGACTATGGGATTTCCAGGCATTACGTTAAAACCATCATGTGCTTCAGGAAACTATGGGTGAAGATGCCAGCGACACTTTCTGATGGCAGTGGGGAGAGGTGCCAACACTTATGAAGAACCCATGATGTGCTCTTCTGCCAGGCACACCATCTGCATCATCTCATTCAGAATGAACAACGCTTCTAGACCATCATCCCATTGTGATGATGAAGACGGTGAGGCTCAAGAAGGGGAATTTGCTCCATGTTATCAGGTGGTCACTTCGTGAGCTAGGAACACAAGTCTCCGTGACCCCTTTGTCAGGTTCTTTCTAGCATGCCAGGCTGCGTCCAGCACTCCTCTTTCTTTCAATCTCTATAGTCAGTCTCAGTTATCTTGAATTAGATAGTCTCCTGCATGCAAATCGGTAAGGAAAAGACGAAACAAGCCAATACGCCCAGTAGGGCAAAAGGCTGGAATAGGCCCTTTGGAAAAGATGACAGCTGCATGGCTAATGTGCACGTGCACAGGCGCTTAGTTAGCTTCAGGCAGCGTGGAAGTGCAAACCGAAACCAAAATGAGATACCAGTACACACTCACCAGAACGGTAACAGTTTCAAAGATCGACAATGCTAAGTGCTGTGGAGGATATGGGGCAACTAGAACTTTAACACGTTGATGGTGGGAATGTAAAATGGTACAATCCCTTTGGAAAACTTTAAATATATGCTTACCCTCTGATCCCCAAATTCCACTCGCGGGTGGTGTCCTGAGGCTGGCTCTTACTGGCTTCTGAGAGCTGATTTGGCGTATCCCTTTGTAACTCACATCCCCTGGGTAGCTTGAAATTGGCCACAGTGGGATATTTACAAACGCTTTTGAGTCAGAGCTGCTTTCGTTGGTGAGCTTCCTGTTAAACACGTAGCCACACCACACTGTATATACCTGAAAGACACGACTGCATGTGGCCACCAAAGGATTTGCACAAGAATATTCATCGCACTTTTATTTCCTTCTAAAAAAATTTTTTTTAATCTTTATTTATTTTTGAGAGAGAGAGACAGAGTGCGAGCGGGGGACAAGCAGAGAGGGAGACAGAGAATCTGAAGCAGGCTCCAGGCTCTGAGCTGTCAGCACAGGGCCCGACGCCGGGCTCGAACTCAGGAACCGTGAGATCATGACCTGAGCCAAAGTTGGACGCTTAACCGACTGAGCCACCCAAGCGCCCTGCACTTTTATTTCTAATAACCCCAAACTGGAAATAACCCAAAAGGTCCACCAACAGGAGAAGAAAAATAAACTGTGGTATCTTCATGCAATGAAATCCTACACAGCAAAAATAGGTAACAAACTACTGCTAAAGACAACATGGGTGAAGCTCACAAGCTGTGGGTTGAGTAGAAGAAGGCGGACACACATCAGTGCAGACAGCACCGTTGCATTTATCAGAAGTTCAGAAGAAGCAAGCTAATCAATGTTGACAGAAATCAGAAGCACTTTGCTCTGGAGGTTGTGGGGAGACTGGGAAGGAAGATGGGGGAGCCTTCTGGATGCTGCAGTTGTTCTATCGTGATCTGAGTGATACTCATATAGGTATGTACATCTAAAATTCACTGAGCGGTACACTTAAGATCTGCACATGTTCCTGTAGAGACATCATACCTCAAAAATGAAGAGCACACACACATACATTCTACTCAGCCGCCCTGTTCATAAGGTGGAAGAGTCACTCCCATCCCAGCAGTGCAGAGCATGCAACGACGGTGAGTAATGACAAGAAGGCAGCCTGAGTCTTGGCAGACAGATGATCTTAGTTTTACTGACGTCCGACACACTGCCATCATGGACACTTTCAACACCTGTACCGGCAGCAGGGCTGGTGCATGAAGATTGCCTCCACCGGCACATACTCCCCAGGCACATCACTGCCTGGGAAGGAATCCAGTGAACACATCAGCTGTCTCTCCCACACACCTACCACCACCATAACAGCAGAAATCTAGAAGTGTAAAGATAGGAACTCTCATCCAACTTGGGCAATATGCCAGCCTTTGCCGTCAACAGAGAACACCGAAGCCTCAGACCTTACCTGCTGAGTTATTCCAGAAGGATGCAAAGAGGCTGCTGTGTCTCTGAGTATTTTTTTTCAAATACAGTGAAAGCCGAAGAAATGCCTGCTTCCTTTATCGTCAGCAAGAAGAAAGACGAGCGATCATGTCATCTCACAGTTCTCTGTTCCTGGCAGGAGGTAGGCCTAAGCCCTTCTGCACGAGTTACAGTGCGTTCTTGTCATGAGTATACCCTAGACCCACCATGCTATTAGCTTCAGACTTTAACGAAAAGACTGGACAATATCCCACACGAGGGAGAAGTGCAGCTGACAGCACCGGCCATCTGCACTCATGAACTTATCAGAGCCGCGTGAGAAATATTTGTTGCATCATCCCAAAAAATCTGTCCACCGTCAAAAGATTGAGGATGAATAGAAGCTCGAAAGATTCCTCCCTCAGGGTTGCGTTTTATTCTATTTTGACATAACCATATTTGGGTTTGGGGGGTTTTGAGGGAGGAGCGCTAAGGACTCTATTTTTTTAAGTTCTTATTTAAATACCAGCTAACATACAGTGTCGTATTAGTTTCAGGTGTACAATAATAGTGATTCAACACTTCCGTACATCACCCGGTGCTCATCATGACAACTGGACTCCTTAATCCCCATCCCCTCTTTCACCTCTCCCCCCTCCCACCTCCCCTCCAGTAACCATCAGTTTGTTCTCTACGGCTAAGAGTCTGTTTCTTTTGACATAACCGCATTTTAATACATAGGAAACTGAGAGTTGGTTTTAGAATGCTTTAGTGTTTTGGGAACAGCAGGAAACTAATTCCGGAGACTTTGACCATTGTTAGACATTCTCTTAGTTGGGGTTCCCCCAGAAACAGACCTTGAAACAAGAAATCAAGTACAGATTTGGGAGGTGAAAGGCAACCAGAGGGGAACAGGGCAGCAAGCGGAAGGAGACAGAAAGGGGAAGGAGCCTGAACTGGTGTGTGACAGGCAGGCCACGGCTGGAAGGAAATGGAGCACAGCCCCACCAGGGAAGCTCTGGGAACCAATTTAAAACACACTCACCCATGAATAGCCCCACCCATGGGGAGGGAAACAGGGTATTTCCATGCCAAGTCCCATCTGTCATTGGTTGAAGTCTGCTCCCAGGGGGTGTTAATGCCCCAGAACTTCTGGTCTGCCAAGCAGATGGCGGAGTGGGCTCTCTGACAAAGAAGCATGGGCGCTGGCATTTGCAGTCAGGCAGGTGTGCTCTCAAGAGGTGAGCACTAGAGGATCTGAGCAGGGTGCCAAGTGCATCTGCGACAGAGGAACTTGAAGCGATTGGCCAAGAACTTCTGTATTTGTGCAGTCTGTGGTTGCACTTGGGAGGCATACGCACAGAAGAGTGAGAGGCCACACATCAGCTAGATCTGTACCTTTATAAATCTACAATCCATTGATGTAGCAGCTCAAATGTTTAATCGGTACCATGGGTCTAAGAACTGTCATCACATTGGACTACCTGGCTTACTCCCTGGGCTAAGCTGTACAGATCTTTAAGAAAGTAGAGACTTCAGTGTTCTGCCTTCTTCATGCCAATATGTCCACCGTGGTTCAGACCTTCATTTGCATCTCCCTGCCTCTGCTCTCCAGCCTTCGCAGTCTGTCTACCACACTGCACACAGAGTAATCTGCCCACGGTTCTGATCATCTCATCCTCTGCTTGAAACTCTCCACTGGCACCCAGTTGCCAGCAGGACAAAGTCTGTCTCCCAAGTTCAGCAGACAAGGCCCTGTGTGATTTGGACTTTGTTTGCCTCAAGCTCTACATAAAATATAAAAACTCTCATGTACCTACATCCAATGTCATGTCTATTTGAAGATTCTGCCCCCCACCCTGTATTAATGCTGTCCGTGGGTGGGGTGATCGTATAATTTATCATCCAGACTGGAATACTTTTGAGAGTGCAGGAGGGCATGTTAATTTCAGAGAAACACCAGGCATAACGTGGGACCATCACAAGCAAAGCAGGATGCTCTCCTTATCTATGGGTGTCTCAGAGGATGTGAGCACTAATGCGACTTCATCTATTTAATGCCTCACAGCAGGCATGAGACGGCAATCCTTTGGTTTTCAGACCCATCACTGCTGATGGAACCTACACTTTTATTACAGGTGACACTATCCTGTCATCAGGCCTCCAGGAAAGGAATCTGGGAAAACCCCTTACACCTCTAACTACTTCCTACCCTCCCACCATTGCAACTTCCTTCCATGGCAAGGCTCGGATGTTTTGTGGAATTCGGCTCTCGTATAGCCCAGTTCAGCTCACTACTGCAGAGGTGGAGCGCATCTATAGTGTCCTCAGAACATTCCATCTACTTGCCCTAAGCACACCAGCCTTGCTGGCATTGACAGATGGCTTCCGCTTGGTTGTCTGAGTGACGTGGCTTCACCCAGCCAGGAGCAAAGACTGCTTTCATGTCCAAAGATGTCACTCTGGGTGATTCTATCTTGCTTTAATGCTGGCAATGGCTCACAGATTTGGGTGATTAAATTTTGCAAGGCTCGCACATGTAAAACCTGTGATGGGTCTCAGATAGGCAGCAGGTGGGAGGCCACGGCATTTTTGCTTTGCTGGGAGAAAGTCATCTCCATTTCATCACCAATTATAGCAATGAACCATTTACTGAACATATATTAAGTGTCTACACTATGCCAGATATTAACATAAGCGCTGGGGAGATAAGAAACATTAAGACATAGTTTTACCTCAAGAAACTTAAGTAAGAGTCTAGCAGAAGGACTTCAGGCAGAATCTCAGAATTGGTTAGTGCATGCCACCAGCTCTATACCTCTCAACTTTTCTGTATTTAAAAAGAATTCTCCAAAAATAGAAATCCAACAAATACACAACAAAAATTCAAGCTACTCTGTAATTAAGTATAATACATAATTATTTCAGTATCCAATCTCCTACCGAAATTGTTTCTCTGCTCTTATATTTTTTAGATTATAGTCTAACCATATCCATTTATCTAATGAGATCAGCCATTTGTCTGCAGCATAAGCGACAGGACTAAATTCAATGTCATCTGTTTACTTAAGATGGAAATGATATGCATGTAGCAGAGTAGCCTTTGGGTACAAGTGAAGTATCATTCAATGTCATCAGAGAAAATATAAATCAGCGAGAAGGAACAAACATGGAAGGCTCAGTCAGTACATTGTTGTTGGACTTCCCGTATGTGCCAGGGATACAGGATGGAGTGGAACAGAGTCCTTGCCCTCAGGCCACATATATATTCTGGTCTTGAACAGCCTTTGGGGAGGGGCGATACACGCATCCCGCAGGATCCCAACTTCAATCCAGTGTTTTGCAATAAATTCCCAAATTGCCAGACCCATTCGCCAGTATGTTCTGTGAAGTGTTTTTTCTCTTTTTCCTTCTGTGTGTGCATGGGGCAAGAGGCCGGTAGTCACACAGGAAACATACAAGACAGAAAGGATGCTGTTTGGACTGATGAAAGTCTCATCTCTACACGTCTGTCTTCTTCATCTCCAGCTGGCTGTGCATGCCTGTCATTGGTAATGGGCTGGTGGCTCCTCTCTGAGTTTTCTGTTGTAAATATCTTTGCGGGGTCCCAGTGTTCAGTACTTTGGTCTCGGCTGCTCTGTCACATTTGGCTCCTTGATTTTGCTACGTCATCACCACTTTCAGTTCATAACTGCTGCTGAACATCTCATGCTGTGGCTTGACTGTGCTGAAGCCTAATCCCCAAACACAAATTTATCAATATCCAAATGGCCAGAGCATAGACATTGGGATATGAAGTCTTTACTTTGCCAAAGGAACTCCAGTTGGGGAACAATGTACCCAGCCCAGGATTTAAATGTGGGCTGATCCATATACTAAATCTGTGACCATGGGCAAGTTATTTAAGCTCCCTGAGGCTCAGTTTCCCCACCTGTGAATGTGGATGTAACAGTCTACCTCCCTGAATTCCCATGAGGATGAAATGAGGTGAACACTGGCAGCATTCTCTGCACAAGGCCCAGCACAAAGTACGCACTTAATACCTTTCAGTTTTCTTCCTTTGCCCCCGCCACAGTTCCTGGCCTGCTCTGATGTGCATAGTAATGTAACTAGGCAGCGAAACTGGAAAAAGTGGGATGGTGTCAGGGTAGGAGCTGATCCTGGAATTGGGGAGTGCCAACTTTTAAACATATACTACCCAGCTACTATCTTCAAATATTTGCATCGATGTATGCATTTATCCCCTAGTTTCTCAGCGAAGATGGGAGCAAAAATATGTCACCTTTCCATTTCACTGAATATACTTTTCAAGACCAACTGAGGAACTGTTGTTGAGTTAAAGAAAAAAAAAACGTTATGGGGGACAAGGCAAGACAGAGGGTAGGAATGGAGTATTTTGTTTTTGCTCACAAACCTTTACTGGGAACCGCTTGTTTGTCAGAGACCATATCGACCATTACACATTCAACTTCTCATTTATCCTCCAGCAATCTCACTGAGGTGGGTACTATGATCGGCCCCATTTTACAGATGAGGAAAGTGAGGCACAGAGAGCTATTCCAGCTTAGTGTCTAGGATCACACAATCACTAAGTGCCAAAGCTGGCAGGTGAGCACAGGCAGCCTACGTCCACTGAGCCAGACTGTGCCACCAACACGAGCACTTCCCGGAAGGGCCCGGGCCCAAGCAAGCTGAATCACGGAAACCATCACAGCCTTGACTATTTGCTCCATAAGGCCTCTTTCCAGATCCAGAAAAGGAGGGCAGTGGCTGGCATCACTACTCTGAGTTTTAAGGGCAGTAGTTTTGTTGGAGAACCTTGATAACAAAACGAAACAAAAACCCATTATTTCCAATGGGAAAATGCACCATCAGGTAACACACTCTTTTCTGAGTTGTATCACATGCTCGGTCTTGTAAAGTTCATGGACCATCCTTCAGGAGTGCCATTACCACATCATTATGTGTAATTTTTTTCTTATTCCTTCTTATATCAGCCATAATTTACACTGTTCTCAAGCTCAGTGCTCATTAGAACCTTAGTAAATCCTTGGAAGGAAATAAAAATTGCCGAAGAGTTCATCCGATAGAGACATTTTTTCATAATTTTGTAGATTTAATATTGTTATTATTTGCCGTTTCAAATATTTCAGGGATGTGGGTTATACTGTTTTACATTTTTTTCTTAAGCCAAAACTGCTGAATGTGTGAATTCTAGTTGTATGCAGGGACTCATCATGCCCACGGTATCTGCAGTCTTTTTTGTGGATATGTGAGAACTTTCCGAGCCCAGAACCGTTGTCTTTTTCCTAAAAGCCTGTCCCAGTACCACCAAACTGTACCTTGGAAAGCAAATAAAACTCTCTGGTACTCCAACAAGGGAGGTGCTGGGTCTGTCAGGGCTTGTGGAAAGGAAGAGAGGCTAACGGGGGAAAGAACAGACCCTCACTGAAGATCGATTAGGTGAACTACAAAAAATTGCCAATACCGAACCACTATGTTACCTACAGAAATGGCAATTTCATATGGTTTAATGCAACAGTAAATGCCAGGGAAGACGCCTTTTATATCTTTCCACACTTGATCCTCATAATGACACTATGAGGCCAGAGTGATCCCCATTTTACAGATAACAAAACTGAATTAAATGCTGAAGTCATCGTTTTAGTTTGGGTTCCTCCACAAGTTGGCCCAGAGTCAAAGACACAATACGAATAGTATGTTTGGAAGACAATCCCAGCAAGCACTGGTAAGAGAATGGCAATATGCAACAGGGAAGGGAAGTGGTAAGTTACAGGGACCTTGTCAAGCTAGTTACCCTCTGGGCCGCTGGAGCCTAATCCTGCTGGGGAACTCTGGGAAACAGGAAGGAACACGTGCTGCAGAGTCATCCCACCTTGGGGACAAGGGAGCTAGGGTATTTAGTCACAGGTCCAGGCTGCTTAGGACTAAGATAGCACATTAGTGCCCCAGTATTTCCACATCAGGCTGGAAGTAGGACCAGTGGGTAACGAAGTCATGAGACGAGAGGGCCAGGGTCCAGCTGTGTTTGCTATGGTCCCATAGGTAGAACTAACAGAGGCCGGATTTGAACTTATGGCATTCTGACCTCATAACTCATGTCCTTCCCACTAAAGCACAAGATACTGTCAAAACCCAGGAAAGATCAGGGGCACCAGAACTATCAGGAATCAACTCTAGGGCTACATCTGGATAGCTGTGGGACATGTGCCAGAAGAAATACCATTCCATGCTTCCCTGCTGTGTAATAACTGCAGTCACATTTGTGGATCCCTCTAGAGTTTACAAAATGCATGCACTCCATCACTTCACTTGGCCCTCCTCTTGCCCATGAGGCAGACTAAAATCCATTCACTCACAAGATCATTATATTTTCATAAGTTTACTCTATAACTATTGAGTAAATGTGGTAGGAATTGTTCTAGGTGGTGGAGATGTGGAAGTAGACCAAATAGACAAACACACCAGCCCGGTAGAACTCCTACTCCAGTGGGGGCAGCAGAATAAAGAAGCAAAAAGAGATGCATAACACAATGTCGTATCACAGTCAGTGCCATGAAAAACTTTAAATGAGAAAGACTGACGGAGATAGCGAGGGATGCTGATGTTTCCAATCGGGGGTGGGGTCAGGGAAGACGATTACATCTGGGCAGGGAAGGGAAGGAAGCAAAGCTATCTGGAGGAAGGACATTCCTAGCAGAACTAAGAGAAAGATGAGCCATGTGACTAGGGCATGGTGAGAGAGGAGTTCCGAGATATCAGCAAGGACAATGTGCCATCTTGTTGGCTATAGTCAGGACTTAGGTGTTGGCTCTCAGTGCCATGGGGAACCACTGAGGGATTTAGAGCAGGGAAGTGGCATGATATATGTTCTAAAAGGCTCATTTTTTACTTATCTCTAACTCATGTGGTCAGCAAGACCCGACACCAGAATTTAAGTGGAAGTCTTGTGACTCCTGATCCAGTGCTCTTCCCACTCAGGTTCACGGTCATTTTCCAGACCTGGAAGTCCTTGGTACCGTGTTTTTCCTATCCCTTGAAGAGTTATTTGTAGCCTCCTGGCCAAATATTAAAACTGCTGTTGCATATTCCTCAGGCATCTGGCTCTCTGGGACTTCTCTTTGCCTCTTGGCCAATCAGCTTTTACATTCTCCCATTTCTGAGAGCATCCTGTCCTCTTACCAGATATCCAGCAAAACTCGTGACCCACAAAGTGGCTCACCCAAAGCTTAAGCCTGACCATGAAAGTCAAGTGAGGACAATGGGATTCAAAGATAACCACTCTAATCATAGAGTTTAACATAACAGGTTTCCAGGGGTCTTCATGGTATCAAGGGATTTTTTTAAATTAAGACCAAATGAAAATTCCCCCAGGCTATGGAAACAGAGATTACTGGATCTCATTGTCTTTCTCCTCCAGACCAATATGGAATCGGGCAAAAGATGCAAGGAGATATTGTAGTTGCCTTTTCCTTCATCATTACTATTTTTTGTTTCTAAAATCTCAGATTTATTTGCTTCAAATCGAAAGCTGCATTGCTTTTTCAGCCAAGGCTGCAAAGACAAACAGCCTGTTTTGGGAATTACAATGTGGGGCTTTCTTGGCTGCTTTTTAGTGTCAACATCTGCAATAAGAGCATTTACCCCCTGGCAAGGCAAGGAGAAGAACCGACACATCCCACTCTCCAGGACCTCCGGTGACACTACAGTATTGACAGAAGTCACCATTTGTCTTTTGTCACTGGAGCAGGTCAGCCTGACACCAGGCGCACATGTATAGAAGAAGCGTGTAGACAGATAGTCACTTGTTTGGCTACATCCACAGCTTAAATTTGGCGTCCTCCAAACATGTAATGTTTCAAAGGCAGAATGATATTTCTGTTCACTTATTAAGGGATGACTAACTTGCTTTTGGCTGCACTACAAATGAATCACGGTAACAATCCCCAACTTGCGACTTGTGGTGTTCTGATGTAATGCATTTCTATTAAAAGAAGAGGAAAGAGAGTGGGTGAGAGTGAGATCATGCAAAGACAGAACATAACACCGAGGGAGCTAGCGTAATTGATGAACTGCCGAGACCAGGTCTGTCCACTTCAAGGTGTTTTCCTGTGTCCTGGGTGGGGATCCCTTGCCAATCAGTTCCTACCCATTTACAGTTGCACAATATAGACCCAGATTACGACCTGGAATTTGGAGGGATTCAATGAAGAAAACATATCATTTGGGGTTGAAAACCAGATATTCCTTGAAAGCATTTTTAAAGCAGTTTTGATTTAGTGTCACTTTGTAGATAATTATTTGGGAGCTAATGATAGAAGTTAGAAAAGCAAACGGACAACCTCACCTTTTAAGGTGTTTTAATGGCGGTGCCTGGCTGGCTGGCTCAGTTTGTAGGGCATGCAACTCTTGATCTTGGGGTTGTAAGGTCAAGCCCCATGTTGGGTATAGAGATCACTTAAAAATAAATCTTTAAAAAGGTTTTAATGAATGCAGCTCCTTTGTGAGTGGCAGAAGGAGGGTGTGGGAAGGCGAGACAAGGAATGGAAGGCAGCTAATAAAGGTGGGTCATCAGACAGACTCCCCCTGAGGAGCTGGGGGACCCTCACCTCCTCCACGTCTCCCCTCACAGGCAAAGTTGCCAAAGACACCTTGAGGCCCCTCCCAGAGCCTGTTAATTGCCTGGCCTGGCTGAGTGGCTTTCAGGCCCTTTTCAACAAAAAACAAATACAAAAAGACCTGAAAGGTATCCTAAAAGATCCTGTGAACCCACAGGTATTTTTCCTGTGTTCATCACCATTCGGGAGCGGACACTTCCTTCCTCCCAGATCCCTTCTGTACTCTCTACAAGGTGCCCCTGCTGTCTTCTGAGCAAGATCTGAGTGTGCCAAGGAGAGGCAGAGAGGAAATTAGACTCTGGCCTGTCGTGACCGGCAGCCCACACTGGCTTTGTCCCAGGCTCTGGCAGAAGGGGATTATAAGAGCCAGTGCCTCCCCAGAACGGGAAATCACTCAGAGAAGGGAGTCTTTTTTTTTTTTTTTTTTTTTCAGTAAACCTATTTTCCCTACCCTGTGGTTTTCTTTCTGGGTTTCATCTACTATCAGATCTGTCATTGACCTAAAAAGGACTTCAATGTGTTGGAAAAGCATGCTTCAAGCAGCTATAATAAATCTCAAATTGATATTTATGAAGTTAACTTTCTCTCACCCAGAATCTGATTGCATAGTATGTGGATGTCACTCATCTTAGAACTATGTCGTGTTAGAACCAAAAGGGTCTGTCCGTAAAGATTAGCTAAACCAACCTCCTGTTTTTTACTGATAAATCTGAGACCTGAAAAAGTGACATTCTGAGGGTCTCTGACACTCCTACGTAAGCAGCAGAAGCCAGACTTGAAGCCAAAACTTCTTTTTGCTGGGTTCCATTGTGTCCCACAGCCTTTCTTCTTGGTAAGCCTGTCTTTGAAAAGTTTTATTTGGCAACTACAGAGTCTGGATGGAGGATAAGAAAAGGCAGTAGGCTCAAGACCCATCCCCTTTGCTGCCTGTTAGTATCGCCACCTAATGCTGCCATCTACAGATGA
The DNA here is from genome assembly GCF_018350155.1 of Leopardus geoffroyi. Classification (NCBI taxonomy): domain Eukaryota; kingdom Metazoa; phylum Chordata; class Mammalia; order Carnivora; family Felidae; genus Leopardus; species Leopardus geoffroyi. The sequence continues at coordinate 19,644,238 of NC_059343.1, forward strand.
GGTTTGGCCCTTGGGATGATTTCTGGTCTCTCTTAGTGGACCCCAGGTCTCCAACTACGGCCAGCCCACAGCTCTGTTACAGCCATGGCCCTTCCTCAAATCTTCTTCATCCTTGTGCAAACTGGTCTGTGCTGGGCTAGGGCCACACGTCCCGCTGCACCCAAGATCCTACCTCCACCCTTTACTCACTGGGTCCGCTTAGGTGAGCCACTGACATTCTTTAGGCCTCAACTGCTCCAGCTAGAAAATGAAGGTAATCATTTAATCATTTCCATAGGGTCTTGTACTGAATAAATTTTTTAAACTGTAAAGAAAGAACTTAGCAGACCAGTTACTATTACTGTCATCATTCTTCACCTGAAGGGTGATGAGAGCAGAGAAGCTAACAGCTTAAGTGGCATGTTCAGAGCCTGGGAATCAATCTCGATTTAACATTCAGTTCTGGCCTCTTTGGCAGCAAACACAGAACAGAAAATATTGTGATCAAGATTGACATTGGATTGGGCCTTACCAGTACAAAGTGCTTGGCACTGGCTACTGTTAGAATATTGCCTTTGTTTTGAATGTTGTTATCTCTTCTGTGATTTTCCATGTGTGAGTGTGAGTGCACTAAATTCAGGGAAATTATCCTCTTGTTGACAACACGGTAGACTTGATGAGTACTTATTGAATGTGTGTTGAGTGAATAATCTAGAATCTATACATAGGTATGGAAACATGGACTATGTGTTGATTCACACGACAGACTCCGACTGTATTAAGGGTCAAGACTATGACTTTGTGTCATTTCCCCCTGCTTTTTTCTGAAGATCTCTTACCTAGCTCAATAATAAGCCCGTGTAGCTTGAGGTTGTCCATTTTGCGGACTGAAGTGTCTCGGTCACCATTTGACTATTGTGCTCTGATGTTTTCCTGGCTTTCTTTACTGCTTCCAGACCCAAGAGAAGAGATTAATTTAAGGGCAAAGATAAAATCACTATAAACTAACCTGTCATCAGTTTCACCTTCCTTTTCCAGTGCAGAAACTAAAAGTAAGTATAAAGAAAAAAAAAAGAGCATAGCTTCAATCCCTGGCTTCCTTTTTCCCCTGTGAATATATCAAAGAACACCTACTAATGTCTCTACTGTCCTGAGTGGGGCTTCTTTAGGAAAGTAACATCCTATACAGGTTGATATCCGGGTAGCATGTGGACAGGCAAGAGTAGACAGTGTGTGTACTTGATATGCTTTCACAACAACCAAAAAGCAGAACTGAGAAGTTTCAGAAGTCACAGAAGGGAGTCTCAGTTCTTCCCCATGCCTCCATCATCCTCTCCCCTCTGATCCCACAGTAGAATCCCACAGACTCCTCCTGCCAGGTGGGTGGCCTCAGCCAACACCCCCTCTCGGGATGCTTTGTCACTCAGCATCTCCCTGCCACTCAGAAGGAAGAGTGACACATGTTCCACCCACCTTTCCATTGGAAATTCAAAGCAGCTGCGTCTCACAGCAGCTCGCATACTGAGAACTTAGAAACCTTCCTTGTTCACCTTCACGAAGGTCTCCCTGCCCAAGTCTCCATCCTGCGATCTGCTGGGACAGGACTTAACACAGTGGCTGCTTTCTTCGGTCTGTCATCCCAGGGGTCATGGCAGTAGATCTGCAGATCTGGCAGATCTCTAAATAGTTTACAATGCCCCACCCATCAGGGCATGGTCGCCTTAGAGAATGGATGGAAAATATCCCCTTGCTGTAACTGGGTTCAACCCTGTGGCTTAACACCATCTTATTTGGCAATCTTTTTCTCTTGACATATTTAGTAATCACTCTAAGGGAGATTTATTAGACTGCTCATAGGAACAAACAATGCACTAAATATTACACATATGCATGCTTTCAATACCACTCCTTTTCTAGCCTATTCTGGATCTTTCTGCAAAGTCTGTCTTTTAACAGTTATCAAAACTCTCTCTTGTCTTTAAATTCCTCTTGGTTCTTCCCTCCCCAAAATAACTTTATTGTTGGGATTTTTTGTAGCTGGAAGTTCTTTAATCAAAATTCACCGGGCCATGCTTAGAGAAAGAAGAATGGATAAAAAAGACACACTCACAGTTGAAAATCATTGACGACATTTTGCTCCTCATTAATCTCCAAGCATCAAAACAAAAAGCTAGAGTTTTATGAAAATAATCTCTTAGGTATCTCTGGGAGATTGTGTGTGTGTGTGTGTGTGTGTGTGTGTGTGTCAAGGAAAGAACTCAAAATGTTTCAGCCAAATGTCGTACTATGAAGTGTTTCCCAACCTGAGGGGTGGCGCCCACGAGGAGATGTTGGGGAGGGTACACTGAGAATTAGGGTTAACAACTCATGCTCTGTGCTAACTAAAAGACTGACAGCTGGTGCCCCTCCGACATTTTCAAAGAGCATAATAAATATCCCACACACCCTGGCACATGCACAGCAGAATGTCTTCACAAATAATCCATCTAGAGCAGATTCAAGAGAAAATATATCAGGGTCATGGAGATGCTCAGGTTATGAGTTATAATGGCATAGTCACAGTGTGGTGACTGGATGTTAAACTTTATTCCCTTTACATACGAAATGTTTTTCTTTATCCATTAGATACACAGAGGCTATCTCTGCTCTAGAGAGAGCGCGCTCAGTTTTAGGCACAGGTCTACCTCGCCTACCTGGCACCCATTACATGTCCACCACTGGCCTCATGTTGCAGACCGGGCACATTTCACAGAGAACAGGCCTTGGACCATAGAGTAGACATACTCCTACCTATGTGAACTTGAGCACTTGTGATTTTTTAGGGCTGGGGCAGTGAAAGCACAAATATGGCCATTAGTTGTGAGCACGTACCTTGATTCAACTGCCGGCATTGTTAACCTAGAAGTGTGTGGCAAGGCACTGGGAGCACGGGTTCTGGAGCCAGACTCCCCGGGAGAGCCCAGCTTTCTCTCATACTAGGCGCGTGACCTCAGGCAAGGAACTGTGTCTCGGTTTCCTCATCTGTAAAATGAGGCTAGGACTTGTAGCGACTTCATAGTTTCCTGTAAGGGTTAAATGAGTTCATCTGTATAAAGGCCCTGGTACTGTGCCGGCTAGAGGAGGAGCTGTTGAATGAGTGCTCGTATTCCCAGCGTCCACTTCGATCACAGGTGTAGAGGGCATGACGTGGCCACTGTGACTTGGGGTGAGGTGTGCTGACTAAATCCCACTGTGCTCCTTTAGCACGACTGCCAGTGTCTTGCAGTTACATCTCCCTTCCCATGTAAGCACGCAGGGAATGCCAGAGGATACGAAGTCCCTCGAGGTGAACCTCTTATCTTTGAAGGCACTCAGGGACTGAGTTGGACGGGGAAATCATTTGGCTGCCCTACCAATCGGCAGCAAGGGAGGGGCCCACGGCAGACCTCTGCACCTGAAGCTGCGCCTCAGTTCACACCATACCTTCCATCTTCAAGACGGTGGACGTACGTGAGACTTTCAGGCATTATAGACCAACTGAGTCACAAATAACAGAACGTGTGGAAAGAATGCTGGTGCAGTAGCCCAGCATGTCTCAAACTGTACCTTTATCAGAATCCTCTGGAGAACTTGTGAAAACCCAGATTCCCAGGCCCCACTCCCGAGATTCTGATCTCCCAGGTGTGAGGTGCAGCCTGGCAGTTTTCACGTCTGGTAAGTTCCCAGGTTGTGCTGCTGCCGCCGGTGGTTTTGAATCCTTACTACGTATCTCTAACACAAGGTTATACCATTTAATGTGAACTCTTTAGCTTAGAGATGACATGAGAAACTCCCCCACCCCACACAGACATACTTGACTCCACAGAGCCAATGCCATGCATGAATGTCTCGTTCTGGGTAATAAACACTGACTTTCATTTTTTCCCCCATAGTTGCATGCTGCTGTGACCAGGATCCAGGTTCCAAGGCCTGGTTTTAATTACACGTTCGCCCACATATGTATCCTGAATAATGATAAGACTTGCATCGTGGATGACATAGTGCATGTTCTGGAGGAGCTAAAGAATGCTCGGGCCACCAACCGGACCAATTTTGCTATCACATACCCAATCACTCACTTAAAGGACGGGAGGGCGGTGTACAACGGACACCAGCTTGGAGGCGTTACTGTGCACAGCAAGGACCGGGTCAAGTCCGCAGAGGCCGTCCAGCTCACCTACTACCTGCAGTCAATCAACAGTCTCAACGATATGGTGGCTGAGAGGTGGGAGTCCAGCTTCTGCGACACTGTCCGACTATTCCAGAAATCCAACAGCAAAGTCAAAATGTACCCTTACACGTCCTCCTCACTGAGGGAAGATTTCCAGAAGACCAGCCGCGTATCAGAACGTTACCTGGTCACCAGCCTGATCCTGGTGGTCACTATGGCCATCCTGTGCTGCTCTATGCAGGACTGCGTCCGCAGCAAACCCTGGCTAGGCCTGCTCGGGCTGGTGACTATAACCCTGGCCACTCTCACCGCGGCCGGGATCATCAATCTTACTGGTGGGAAATACAATTCCACCTTCCTGGGAGTCCCTTTCGTCATGCTAGGTAATTACTGCCCTTCATTTTTTTCTTTCCTCCTGCTGTGTGGTGGTGAGTACGCTCCTGAAAGGCAAGGAGTAGCCATATGACAACTTTGTTTCATTTATAGGGTCTTGCTTTTGCCCAAATGTCCCGGGACCAATTCGTAATGCACTGGCCATCGGCAAGGGGAAACCTTATTTGGTAAATGTGCCAGAAGTCCAAAGTCCCGGGTCCTAGCCCTAGTTCTCCATTAAGTAGCTGTGTGGCATTTAGCAGATACTAATCTTCTCCGGTGCCCCAGTGTCTGAGGTGGGGCTTCCCCCGAAGCAGAGCCTGAGACAAGGATTTAGATATAAGTAGCTTACTTGGGAAGTGAGCCCAGGAAGCCCCAGGAAGGAGAGAGGACATGAGCCAGGGAAGGAAGAACATTCAGGCTAACAGGCAGGTTACTTCTTTAGGCACCTGTGGCTCAATCCCACTGGGGACCTTTGGGAGACTTAAGAGAACACACCTCAGAGAGGTCCTCCTTGAGGGCTGAGGAAGCTGCCAGCTGGGCTACGTACCCAGAAACCCTGTGTCTGATTCACTGAGGGCTCTCCCGGAGAAAGACAGAGCACATTCCTGCAGCTGGAAAAATCCCTCAGGTGAATGGTATTTGTAGTAAGAAGCCTTGAGTGAGCTCAGGAATAGGGAATAGAAGGGCACGTGGGTTGGGCACTGACAGTGTCTGCTACCCTCAGTTTCCCCACCTTATGAATGGAGTGGATGTGAACATCATGGAAGGGGATATGATAAACGTACAAGAACTTCGAAAGCAACAAGGGAGACCTAAGTAAGAAGGGTCTTTTTTTCTACTCTTGCTATAAACTCAGGAGAATGTCTGAAAATGGCGGCGTGAGAATCCCAGCATATTCTCTCTTGGGGCCTGTAAGAACTTCCTGATAGAGGTAATGGTCGAAACAAAGCCACAGTGTTTATAATATCACATCAGTTGCTCTGTTCATCTGGTACTGAAGATGGCTGATGGCAGGGTTCTCGCGGGCCAAGGGTTCCAATGGTTAACTTCCCCCTTTTCTGTGGCAACTTCTCATCCATTCCTTTAGCAAAAGAAAGTGTCATTTGAATCAGATACTGACATGACACATGAAGTGGCATTTTTCACTGAATGAGAAAGAACTCTGCTTGAGTCCATTAGAATGCCTAACGCCCTGCGTGGGGGTGGCAGAAGGAAAGGGAAGAACTTACTTGGGACGTTTCAGCTGCATTAAGGTTAAATGACAAGCGGGGTGGTGGGGCTGTGAGGTCGTGGAATAACGTGAAGCCCTGGGGGCTCTGAGGCCTGTGGGAAGTCAGGCCTGGGCAGTCAAAACAGAAATGGTAGCTCCTGGGAAATAGGGAGCCGCAGAGACCGAGACCGATCGAGCTGCAAAACTACCAGGTTGAAAGCCACAGAGAAGGAGGCTGCTGCACTTCCTCCTGAATTCAGTCTGTTAAAGAGGCAGCATAACTTGCCTCCTTAACCCCAAGTCAGTGAGCACAGATGCTGGGATCCATGGCGGTTCCATGAAGACAGTGTGAGCGGTTCTCAGCTTCCACGGAGGCCTGAGTCAAGGTTTCTTGAAATTAAGATGTTTTGCTCATAATTAGGCCCATGCTGGGATTTTATTTTTTTAGCTTTTCATTTTTAAAAATGCAGTGTTTTGTGTTTTGATTGTTTTTGCGGGAGGAAGAAGAACAGAAATAAGAAAAGAGTGGGGAACTGAAGGAAGACGGTGGATTTTTAAGGTAAAGACAAAAGGATGTCCGAGCTAGAAAAAGGACTATTGGGCTTGGTTTTATGGCACTCCAAGCTGTGACCAGTGAGCCCAGAGGATGATATAGTCAGTATTTAAAACTTCCTAAAAACTGACTGTGTTAAGTAAATTAAAATTTCAATATTTAGAGCTTCTTAAAATTAATTTTTAAGTAAAATAACATAGCTATAGGAGTGCCTGGGTGGCTCAGTCGGTTAAGCGTCTGACTCTTGATTTGGGCTCAGGTCATGATGTCACCGTTTGTGAGTTCGAGCCCCATGTCAGGCTCTGCGCTGACAGCACGGAGCCTGCTTGGGATCTCTCTCTCCCCCTCTCTCTGCCCCTCCCCCGCTCACACTGGCTCACTTGCTTTTGCTGTCTCTCTCAACAAAAATAGACATTTATTTAATAATAGTCAAAACTCCTTAAACTCAATTTCACCACGTGAAATGAAACTGAATATTCCACACTTCTAATAAATTTTATTAAGTAAAAGAAATTACGATATTTAAGATTTCTTAAAACTAATTTCGGTACTTACTAAAGAAGTTTTAAATATCGTAAGTAAAAGTCGGCACAAAAAGGAATACACCAGCTAGTCCTGGCGCAGGGAAGGATGTCAGAGATGGAAAGGTGCTGTGAGCCGAGAAGTGGCTTTAGAAAACAAATCCAGCAATCGTAGTGCCACAACTCCACAGAGACTGAGTATCAGCGAACTGTACAGCAGAGTTCAAGTCCCAGGAGTCTGGCATTTGCGATGAAAGAGACCAAACGCTGCAGGTACCCAATACTCCCTTGTTTGCAATTTGTGAGGAATGATACATGCATTGATTTGACGGCGGTTTTCCCTGCTGACAATCAGTATGCAACCTTTCTGTACATTTTCAGCCCAAAGACATTTCACATTACTGAGTCACAACATTAAAGGAAGCTATGCATTTTAGTAGCTAAGGCCCATTTGCAATAAATACTTTGCACCATGTAATGGGTGCTTCATATGCCCATAAAGCCAACAGTGCCTGGATTTAGGACGGTTACCCTTCTGTATTGCACAGATAAACTGTTTATTCTCAGAATTTGATGGTAAAATGAAATACAGGCAAGGGTATGTTCGTAAATGTCGCGTTTAGGGCCAGTGTTTAATTCTGGATTTTTGACGACCAGTCCTAAAATGCCAATAAATATTTCAAACGACCAAGGAGAAATATAGTGCTAAGGGGTTTGCACTAGGAGTTAATAAACTGTCCAGTTTTAAAAATCTGCCTGTCTATACCATAAAATGGCTATGCTTAAACTAAGATTCAAGCAAAACTTCTTGATTTTCTGTTGTATACATACAGTGTCAAAAATTTAAAACTATATGGCCTCATTTAAAAGGAAAAGTATCTTATACAAAGTCTCTAATATACAGACATTTCCTTGGCAACAACAGGTCTATAATGCAATAAACATTATATTTAAAATTCAACAAACTAAACATTCTCAGTGTGATGCCGGTCACATAAGGCCAGATCCAGCCAAATGCCAAAATGGCAGAAGATTTAGAATGGAAAATTTTGAGACCACGTGTGTCAAGCAGTATTAACCTGACAAAATTCCAGAATAGGAAAGAATTTGGATAAACTCTGAGAGTTCGCCATAATGGGATGTGACTGTGTGATTCTAGCCAAGCCGATACGTGACATCTCTGGCAATAAGAATATATCCTACACAGATGAATCATTTTGGCAATGATGTAAGCATAGATACATCATGATTTAGAATGTTTTTAATCAGTGTCATGCATATTAGACAATCCCACTTCTGCCAAAACCCTTGTCCATATGAGTCACATCAGTATATTTAGAGCTGAAATCCTTAACGGTCTACAGCATTATAAATGCCCATTGACATTTTTTGGTTACTATAAACTTGGAAAAGAGTTTATTTCATCCCTACCCCTTCTGCATAAAGTAATATCCCTTCTTTCCAAACTATATTAATGCCAGGTACTGAGGTACTTGAACTGCCGTTTGTAAACATGTGACACTCATCATTTTAATCCGGTATAGAACTTCCTTTAAAGGGTGAGAATTTACACCATTGTCCTATGGTTTAAGAAACGGGCATAGATTTTGTGCATGCAAGCTCTCCTTACAGGCTTACTAGTTCCATGGCTTTCTTGGCCAGATGCAAATCAGGAAGGGAACGGAATGCTGGAGAATCTTTGGGATTTTGAGACAGTCAAATGCCACATCCAGGGTGCCCTCTTCCTTCTGACTTATCAAGCCAAGCCACTCGAATTCGAGGATGGGAAAGGAAGAAAGGATGTAATTAAGTGCTAGGAGGAGAATAAGAGCAGAGATGTTTGGTTCCTTTCAGGTATATTCTAAGATTATCTGTATTTAGTAGAAACCAGAAGATCAGGTTCAATTCTCTAAGAATACGTTCTCATTTGATGCTACCTGGAATATGATGCAGTATTGAAGTACATGGAGCTCAGGCCTATAAAGAGGTGAAAGTTCTTGGGCAGGAAATTTAGTTCAGAGAAATGAGAACTCCTAATTATTTTTTCTCTGAACTCAAGCAAACCTGAAAGGTTTTGCTTTCCTACTGCGTATTCTGATATAGTTCCTTTTTTGTTTTTTTTTTAAGTAATCTCTGCACCCAAGGTGGGGCTCAAAACTTATGTCACATGCTTTACTGACTAAGCCAGCCAGGTGCCCCATTCTGGTATATTTCTAAAGTCATGAGACAACGTGGGGGGAAATCAGCCAAATAATAATAAAGCTCAAACCAAATGAAATTGCGACAGTCAACTATTTTTTACCTCAAAACTGGTACCAATAAACAACCATTTTGGAACTCCAAAGCAATAATTTCTCATGGTTCAACCTAACACATTAATGTAGAAGTCCATTATTTGCAACAATATGACAGTCTACATGATGGAGTAGAATGCTGTGGAAATACTCTGCTTGGATATAAATCACTAACTGGTTTCTAGGGGAAAAATTTCTAGGGGAAAAAAACCTGGTTTATAATGGTTTAATTTTTCCCAGTTTTGTTTATATCTGACTAAGAGAGTAATTCCATACAATATTTTTGAAGATTTTTTCCCTGAGTATCTTTTTATAATGTATGATGGGTCATTTGGGGACTAATTTACAAGGAGATTGTGTAATCTAGTTTTGTGGGTAGTTTTCACCCTTTTATTATGCTTCACCAATCATAGTACGGTAAGGGGTGGGTGAGGAGAAATAGGTTTGAGGATACGGAACAAAACATGCTTTATTGTTCTCTTCTTAACCATAAAGGAGGACGAGAACAGGACTGAGGGGGCAGGTGCAGGGAGGCATAGAATCCTGTCAGAGCTCAGTAAGGCAGAGGAGTATGATGACACTTCCTCTTTGACCCAAGCCTGCTGGTATACTCTGACAGGTCTGACCCCTAGTCTAAGGAATGGGGGAATGGCAGATTCTACAAAGGTCAGGCAGCAGGAGGCAACATCAGGACACTGAGCTGGTAAAAATGGACTATGAAGAAAAACATTTAGTTTACTGTTGCATTGGAACCAGCATCTCAGAAAGTCACTACCGAGGCCAGGTAGTACTGACCACATGGGTCTACACAGCTCACAATCCAAGCAGATTCACAGTCACTGTCGAGGAAACCCTGCATTTCCCCTAGGCTACTTCAGCAACCAAGAACCAAAATGTAGACAGAACATAAGATAGGGATTCTAGCCTCTTTTCTGCACTGATGGTATAGGAACACTAGCATTTCTCTTCCTCATCAGTACAATAAATTTCAAATCAGCCTACTGATACACACATACACATTGTGTGTGTGTGTGTGTGTGTGTGTGCGTGTGTGCATGCGCATAATCTGGGTGCATAACATATATATCACATTGGGTATATTCTGTGTACTATGATATATTATGCAATCAGTTCATGTGCATATATATGTATTTCATGTGTTTATAACATTATATAGTACATATTGTTTGAATATTTGAATATAAATATACTATATATTTCCCTATATATTACACAGTATATATTCACACATTTTATAAATACATAAAACACGTTTGAACAGGATATGACATATATGCATATATTTATATATTACATATGTCTTCTATATGAAAAGATATTACACAATTACCATAGCATATATAGTGGGCCCCATTTATACACACTGATTTTATATAGTGCATGCGCACACACACACACACACACACACACACACACACAGTATCTAAATACCTTTCTTTCAACAAGAAAGAGCTATTAGCATATTCCTTTCTTGGACTCTTATTTGCAGCTCTCTAATGAAGCAAAAAGCATTTTGCAGATTAAAATCCAATGCTGTGATTAGACCCGCCACACTGTGACGAGACTCCGGTAGAAAGCATGAGATATGTGCATTTGCCCTGATGTGTGCCTCTGTCTTAATTTAAGCAGAGTACATCTTCCTTTACTCTCACTCTTAACTGTGACACAAAACAGGCTGTGATAAACCAAACAATTCAGCACAGAAAGTAAATGTTTATAACTGGCAAAGTGTAAATGTAACCCAATTAATGAACTTCTCCCTGAAAATAGATGTTACTTAACCCAGACATACATACACTTTAGATTTCTTCTCAAAGAAACAAAAATCATGAATTTATGTGGATGTCACTGAAAGAAAAGCATTTTATAAACATGAGCTACTTAGTGAACCTCGTCTAAGAATAAAATATGTTTTAAGCAGATTTTACTCATGCATTCATTATACTCTGGATTTTCTAGAAGAATGCAGTACTTTTATTTCCACATATGAAATTTGGCAATGCCCAGGCATGCTATAAATGGCTTCATTGTCTCCTGATATTAAATGTTTTCACACTGAAACTAAAAGATCATCCATTAGCAAGCCATCCCATTTCACCTCCTCATCTTCTCAGCTATTCCTTGTTTCTGGGAACCCCCATGAGGAAATCCTGCTAGTATGGAGGGATGAAGACGTGAGCCAAGCCCAAAGGCATCAGCCTCTGTGCTGTGCGTGTGCCGGGGAAGGCATGAGAATCTGGGCCTAAAGAAAATCTGCCTTACAGAATTCAGATGTACAAAATAGATCAATTTGCTTGTGATTATTCATTGACAAAAAATTAATAAACAAACCACCCAGACTGCCTCCGATAGCAAAACCATGAAATACATTAAAAATAGGATTCATTGTATGAACAGCTCTCCAGAAGCACATCTACTGGATAGTTAGGTTAACTCTCAACTATTCATTGGTGGATTCCTACGTTAGTGGATTATAAACAACCCCGAAGGCTTTGGTCAGGCCCCAGAAAAGAGTCCGGGTGAAGGTGAGATTTAACCTGTGAGTTCCTGAGACTCCCCGCAAGAGACTGCAGGATTAGCCAGGTGAGGGTTTTCCACCATTAGTGCTATATATATCATTTGTACTGCTTTTTCTCGTCATTGGCCCCAAAGCCTAAAAGTCAAGTGCACATAAAGATATCAAATCACTTGGGAAAGAAGAAAAATTATTAGCCTAAATCCTCTAGTATTTGATTTTACTAGAGGACAGTTCCAAAGCCTACTGCTAATAAAATATAAATTGCACTCCTGGTACAAACTGTATCTGAACACTGGTGAAGAGCTCGGCTGTCCTCATCTCAGGACTTGGCTAAAAGCCCCCGTTGCGTCAAGGCCTTCACTCGTGAATAATGAGAACTTGGGCCTGGATGTATATCTTGACACATACTGATAGGCATGGAACTACACGGATATGCAATATACCAAAACAGAAACAAATACCTTGCGTGTGCTTTTGAAAGAGTGAATACTTTAAAAGCTTCTTTATCTTAACAATTTGACAGAATCAGTATGTGGTGTTTACCCGTGCCCTTTGGCAACTCTTCTGCCTTAAATACCGTGCCTGTAAGAGAGGGAATGCCCTGGGATACTGGTCGGTTCCTGGCGCACTCACCATCATACAGTCTTTACTTCCAGGTCTTGAGCTGTCGACCTGCCGTGGTGATGTCATGCCCGGGCTCCTATTACCACCACAGGGCCTCTGGTCACCAAAGGCCGAGTCTGTTTGGAACTTCATGTTTAGGTGGCTCCCTGTGTGAGTCCTGCCACCCGGGAGTGCTCATGAACAGGCGTGGAACACCGGAGATGGATAATGGCCCCTTGCCAAAATGATGCTTTGGGCCAATGACATAGGCCCCTTGGTCAGATTGAACACAGAGGCTTGTAGACTTCCGACTTCATACGGAAAATGTAAAAACTAGAGTGCAAAGAAGACAGCAATATTTTTGCTTTTGAAGCACCTTTCACAAATAGGGGAAATGACAGCCAAACCTCTGAAAAGCATCTTCAGTCCACATGCACTGTTTGCCTGCCTCTGTAAGATCTGGCCTCAGAGCCCTGCTTGCTAGACCCCAGCCCCAAAGTGAGGAGAGTGTGGATGATGGTGAGGCTAAAGAAGGGAGGCACATGCTGAGAGAGGAGAGTGAAGAGGAACAGAACCCACCAGAATCTTTCTTCCCTGCCTTTCCTTGAATTCCACTGGCCTGTTTCTGAAGTAGCGGCAAAAGATATGGCCAGGGCTGGCTGTGAAGGAAGAACTGAAGGATTCGATCTCTGTGAAAGCCACCCACCTACAATTTCCTCTTCACTGCCTCCCCATCTCCAGCTTCTGTCCTACCCCTCAGACCTAAGGCAAGCTGCTTCAGGAGACCACTGTCCGAGAGGGGTTTGCATTTCTAAGAACACCCTTGAAGGCCCAAACCAAAGGGAATGTGGCTATAATTATGGACAGAGCAGGCATGCTGAGGAGTTAGGGAAGCAGGCAATGTATTCCCCATATCAAGGGCTCCTGGAATAGGACTCCCCTGGAGTCCAGGCCAGAAAACAAGAGACTCCACAGTTCAGCTTTCCTTTAGGGTAACAGACTGACCTCTTCAACAGAACTACCCAGCTGTGAATTGGGTCTAGTGCCAGCTGCGCGCTCCACGCTGTCACTCCCTGGGAAGCGCCTAGAGCCATGTGGGCACCCATCCTTCTCTTGACTGACTGCGCTTCAGGAAGGGGGCCCAGTTATGGTGTCAGCACTTGTCCCTGAAACCCAGAGAGCTCTTCGAAGACACTGTACAACTCCAATTTGGAATTTGGGAAAACATGCATTCGCCAGAGGGGTGTGGCTTGAGAAACGAGAATCTGCCTTATCAGGAATGACGGTGGGGGGCTTTGGAAGCAAGACCAACAAGGACTAGCAACAAATTCTGAGTGACCAGGTAGAAAAGATTCTTTGTCAGGGCCTCTTCTTCTTGCCTCTGTGAGTGTCTGCATGCACACCCCTGTCACAAGAGGAATGAAGGAAAGACATAGTTTCCAAAAGCCCCTAAGAATCAAATTAAAATTCTCTCTGGAGCTGCCCCCAAAACCAAGAACCTATGCAAAGAGAGTCAGGACTCAATAAAAAGGATCAAACCATAGAAGGACAAGGCATTTAAAATCCAACAACAGAACTCAGGAGACAAGCTAACAGCCTCTCTCTGCCTTTCCTTGAGTTTATTTTCATTCTGGACCCTGGAGCCTCACTCTCTTCATCTAATAGCTCAGTTCATTCCAATTCCTTTCCTCAGTTAGCCTCTAAGATTACTCAACAGCATGGTAAGAAATGGAATCTTATGGTGTTTTCCAACAAGAGTTAGGGTCAGATAATGTCCAAAAACATCACATCAACCTAAAAAAAAAAACAACAACAAAGGACTGCAGAACAGATTTCACTTAAATTCTACTATATGACTAATTCTAATCTTGCTCTATGCTTCCTTATATTCTTCCCATATTTAATGACTCAGGACTAAAGCCCTGTTTTAAAACATTTTTCTTGTTTCTAGCAAGTAAATACTACAAAAAAATTGTCATTTGCCATTTTCAGTGAAACTCCAAAGTGTGTCTTACCCATGAAAACTTAGTCTACATGGCCCCGGGTGAAATGGTCAGCACTGTTTCCCCAGGCCACAGATGCCTCGGAGGTATGAATCCTTTTTACTCTCATTGTCCTAGAATGGCTTACTTTTAATTGAAGGTCGGTCAGTCCTCTCTGAGAACAGTGTGGAAACAAGACTTAATAAATAGTTTTCCCTCCTGAGACTGACTAGACGTTAGCTTTCTGAAACATAATTAGTGGGACGCCAGTCAAAGAGTGCATGTTTTACCACACGTCTGGGGAGTTTCGGTGCCTCCAATTTAATAGGGGCCACGGTGCTAGTTATCAAATTGACAGTCTCGACCTGACCTCTAAAAGGGGCTGTAGAACGATGCCTAGTAAATTAAGATAAATGCCAAATCCTTCGGAGGAAACAGGCCTACGTCACGACTATGAAATGGGTATTCGGGTTTGAGACCAAGCAAGACTTCACAGTAAGGATATAAACACGGGCCTGAGCACGAGAGAAGATGTTCACCCAGTTATTGTGCACACAAGATAACAGTGACTCTCTTCACTCAGCATTACACTTGGCCAGAGATTTTAAATTCCTTTTTAAAAACAAGACTATTGCACCACCGAGTAAAGATTTTATTATCCTCAATAATGGGATTGAATATGCCAAGGCAAAGAAGCAGAAAATTAGATCTGCTGTTCCCAGTGCCGAGATAGGGGTTACTGAAAGCCACAGCAGGTCACTTTTGCTGGGCTTTCTGATGTTGTAGTGGCCTAGAAACCCAGGGAGAGCCATCAGCGCAAGTGTCCGCCTCCAGACGGGAGAGGTGGGAGAAGTCAAGCTAGATCAAGCCTCAAGCAGTAGAATGGAGTCAAAACATGAGCACTTACCGTGCCTCTGCTACTCCAGTGTTACTGGAATACTAACCAACGAGGCAGAGGCACTAAGTAGTTAGGGAAAGAGGTGATGGATCAGCCTCTCTCCCTCAGAGGCCACTGCCACATAGTGCAGAGAAGCCAGCACAGTTACCCCCTACTTGATATGTCATCTATGAACAAGTAAAATTGGTCAAACAGGTCCCCAAAGACAAAATGCAAGCCCTACACCTACAAGCTGAATTTTAATTTTGATCAATTGCAGGGAGAGTTCATGTGAATCGTGTTCCATCTTCCGTCTTTCCTACTCACTCCAACTCGTTCCTACTTATTGTGCTTCCCTGTGTGTCTCAGATTTATTGCTTCCTGAACTGATGCTTGGGGGGAAAAGGGAGGCTATGGTTTAGGTTCCCGTCAAAGCTCAAATTAAACACAGTGCCTCTTTCTCCCTAAAGCCCTCCACCTGGCCAAACTCAAATGAGGTGATGAGACATTCAGAAACCTCTGCCCACTCGCTGCCTTCCTCCGTGCTAACCTCCAGCCAGACTCGTGGGGATGACAAGCCAAGTGATGAGTGGCCAAGAGCCCTCTCTGGAGTGTTGCACCAACCAAGGGGAAACAAAAACTCTGCAAGCTGCACCAACAACCCTAAACTAGCACTGTATATAGTCCCCAAGAGACAGGTGCAAGTCTACTCGGCTTTCTGTGGGCAAAAGTCCACCCCGCATTCTTCAGGCAGAAGGGAGCTTGAATGTCTTGGCTCCTGTCTCTCCCCTTTCACTAGCCATTCACATTTAAGGTTCACCAAAACACAGGTCTCGCTTCCACAGGAGAAATTAGTGGCATTTACCTGTCACCACCAGGGCTGGTTAGATTTCCCGTGACCCCATAACCAAGTTGGTTCCCCTCTTGAAAGATGGTGGCAGTCTCTGCAACTTTTGATTTGGTCTTTTTATGTCCCCTCAGGTCATGGATTATATGGGACTTTTGAAATGTTATCCTCCTGGAGGAAAACTAGAGAAGACCAACATGTTAAAGAGAGAACTGCAGCAGTCTATGCAGACTCCATGCTCTCCTTTTCTCTCACCACTGCCATGTACCTGGTCACCTTTGGCATAGGGGCCAGCCCTTTCACGAACATTGAGGCAGCCAGGATTTTCTGCTGCAATTCCTGTATTGCAATCTTCTTCAACTACCTCTATGTACTCTCGTTTTATGGTTCCAGCCTGGTATTCACTGGCTACATAGAAAACAATTACCAGCATAGTATCTTCTGTAGAAAAGTCCCAAAGCCCGAGGCATTGCAGGAGAAGCCGGCATGGTACAGGTTTCTCCTGACAGCCAGATTCAGCGAGGACACAACTGACGGCGAGGAAGCGAACACTTACGAGAGTCACCTATTGGTATGTTTCCTCAAACGCTATTACTGTGACTGGATAACCAACACCTATGTCAAGCCTTTTGTAGTTCTCTTTTACCTTATTTATATTTCCTTTGCCTTAATGGGCTATCTGCAGGTCAGTGAAGGGTCAGACCTTAGTAACATCGTAGCAACCGCGACGCAAACCATTGAGTACACTACTGCCCAGCAAAAGTACTTTAGTAACTACAGTCCGGTGATTGGGTTTTACATATATGAGTCCATAGAGTACTGGAACACTAGCGTCCAAGAAGATGTGCTAGAATACACCAAGGGGTTTGTGCGGATATCCTGGTTTGAGAGCTATTTAAATTACCTTCGGAAACTCAATGTGTCCACTGGCTTGCCTAAGAAAAATTTCACAGACATGTTGAGAAATTCCTTCCTGAAAGCTCCCCAATTTTCACATTTTCAAGAGGACATCATCTTCTCTAAAAAGTACAATGATGAGGTTGATGTAGTAGCCTCCAGAATGTTTTTGGTGGCCAAGACCATGGAAACTAACAGAGAAGAACTCTACGATCTCCTGGAGACCCTCAGGAGACTTTCTGTCACCTCCAAGGTGAAGTTCATTGTCTTCAACCCGTCCTTCGTGTATATGGATCGATATGCCTCCTCTCTGGGAGCCCCCCTGCACAACTCCTGCATCAGTGCTTTGTTCCTGCTCTTCTTCTCGGCATTCCTGGTGGCAGATTCTCTGATTAACGTCTGGCTCACTCTCACGGTTGTGTCCGTGGAGTTTGGAGTTATAGGTTTCATGACATTATGGAAAGTAGAACTGGACTGCATTTCTGTGCTATGCTTAATTTATGGAATTAACTACACAATTGACAACTGTGCTCCACTGTTATCCACATTCGTTCTGGGCAAGGATTTCACAAGAACTAAATGGGTAAAAAACGCCCTGGAAGTGCATGGGGTAGCTATTTTACAGAGTTACCTCTGCTATCTTGTTGGTCTGATTCCTCTCGCAGCTGTGCCTTCAAATCTGACCTGTACACTGTTCAGGTGCTTGTTTTTAATAGCATTTGTCACCTTCTTTCACTGCTTTGCCATTTTACCTGTGATACTGACTTTCCTGCCACCCTCGAAGAAAAAAAGGAAAGAGAAGAAAAACCCTGAAAACCGGGAGGAAATTGAATGTGTGGAAATGGTGGATATTGACAGTACCCGAGTGGTTGACCAAATTACAACAGTGTGATAGAGTCTCTGCTTGTTATATTTTCACCCTAGGTCTTATCGAGAGCAAAGAGATTATGTTACTGAAACAAATTCAAAGTTGTTCTTTCTTTTTTAAGTATAAGAAACAGACATTGCCAAAGTAAAGGACAAGGGGGGAAATGGGCATTGCACATTTTCAGTCTTTAAAACAAAAGGACTGTTACCAGAAAGAATGTACACACACACACACACACACACACACACACACACACACATGGAGACAGTCTTAAACTAAAATCAAATAGAAGAAAGCTTATTAGCAAGCAGAATCCTATTTTATTCACACTGCAGATGTTGCTGGTATTGTGACAAAAACCTACTGATTGAAAGGTCAGCTGCCAAGGCAGAAATAGCTTTAAGCATTGTTCACACAATAAAGCTTCCAGAACTTCTGCAGAGCAGTAGCTCCAGGCAGGGTCTGTGGTTTGAGGTCTTAGCTGTCTCATCTAGCTCCGCAGCACCACAAGGAGATGCTTTCAAAAGTTCTGGCCAGCAGAAACAAGCCAGAACCTTGGAAGTGACACACAGTAGAGTGGCCATCACCCATGGAGTGAAATTGAGTGATGTCTAAATTCACCCAGGTGAGGCAGTTTTGTTTTGTAGAATGAATTGATCATATCCCCCCATCAGTATACTTTCAACGTTTGTATGATTTGGTTAGTACACCTTTAAACCAATGACAGCTCCAGCATCACGGAGTTGGGGCGATTCTATTTTGGAATATCTTGTTGCTTGTCACCAAATGGATCTGCTTTATTAGTTACAGCTCTTGGCAGGAGGCTCTGAGTACCCAAAACGACAGAGCCAAACCCAAATACCTGGCATGATGGAGAGCAGGAGTCTACTTGAACCCAGAGACGGCGTCTCCATTTTAACAAAACAATATGGCCAGCTGGTACAGCTGTTTGCAGTTTGACCCTACATGCAGTTTTTGCGTGGATGCCCAGAAACAACATCTGCCTACGCACAGCTGAGGAAGGAGAAATGAACACTGACATGGTTGTTTGCCGTAGCTTTCAACTAGTAGAGCCGGTCTGCCTTCACGATGAGACACGGCTGCTCAAAGACACAGAGGAGAAAAGAAAGTTCTTTGGTGAGTGTAACCCCGAAACGAAGAAAATTTTCAGAAGTGCAGGCAGGGAGATGAAGGACTGAAGGGGAGACAGATGGAAATGACCGGAAGATGTAATCACCGATACTAGCGTATCACTGGTGACAGTCAAACGTTCCTGCTAAGCCGGCTGCACTTTCATCTCCCTGGTTCCCTCCCCCTGCCCCCGCACACACATACCTTTGCTGGTGCCCCTCTAATGCATTGCACGGCCCTTCTGTACATTAATGAGCCTAGTTTATACTGTTTATACTGTTGATTGCCATATCCACAGGCTCTAAAAAGAAACAGCTTGATTGGAAGAGGCTGTGTATGCTGTCCCAGACCCCTGCATTTCTTTATGTCTATAAAAATGAAGCTAACTCCTGGTCACATTTGAGGCAAACGTCTACAGTATTTTTCCCTTTTAGAGACGTAGCTTATTTAGACATCTATAGTGGTAAGCATTTCCCAAAAGCACCTTTGCTCTCTGGACCTTAGCGGATGTACCATGCAACTTCCCCATCCTCCACAGAGGAGGAAACCAAGACCTAGGAGGAAAAAGCGACTCAGCCAGGGTCACACCACTAGAGGGTTTCCATCATTTTAGCATGCCTAAGACAGGGCAGGCCACTTTTAGATTTTCCCTTAAGAGGGCTATTACTCCCTTCAAGGTACATTTCCAAGGAAAGAACATAGGACTTTACTGGCCACAAGGCAGACTTTTTTTTTTTTTTTTTTTTTTTGTAATGTCTGGGTAATGTTTGGGATTTAGCTTTGCCATTGTCTTTCCAAACAGCAAAAATGCCCAAATGATTCAGATGTAACTGCACCAAGTGCAAACCTGTGCTTTCTATTTCATGTACTGTTGTTCACAGAGTTCAAAATACACGTGCAGGGGGTCGTAGCTAGTGCGTTACGCACTTGTGCAGTCTCTCCTGCAGACACACTAAGTGATCATACCAACGTGTTATGCACTCAACTAGAAGATAATGAGCTTTAATCTGAGGACAAGCATAAGTCCTCGAAAAAGGGCAAGTTCGCATAATAGATCTGCGATCAATTCTCTCTCCAAGGGGCCTGCAACTAGGCTATTATTTATAAAACACAGATGAAGAGGGGATTGGTTTTATTCTTGAATCATATGTTGCTAAATCATTTTCTGAACAGTGTGTTCTAAATCAGCCATTGATTTAGTGTCGGCCACGTGGAGTACCTCGGGTTAAAGCTACTCCACAAAACTGATAAAACACACACGCCAATTAAACAGATTTTGTTGAGAATTTCATCATTCAATTTGGTCAACCAGAATGACTTGCTGTGGAACTTTGTTTTATGACAGATGGTAGTTTTCCAACTTGATTGAGTCTCTGTATACCTTGGAATATTGTATTTTTAAATGAAGGGCATTTTCAACCTTGTCAACTTCCCTTTTCAGCACTTGAAATCAAGGCTTATGGAATTCTGACTGTGGAATGATTTTTTTTTTTACTAGGGGACTCTGCATGTCAAGATTTATTATTGATTGTTACATCATAGTTTATTTGTTAATGATTATTGCTCTGACAGCATTGGTTTAGCCCCACCATGGAGAAGCCACTTTAGAAGCAACTCAGAATCACATCCCCATAAAATTTAAGTCTTTACTTGGTGAAGTTTTACTTTTGCAATTGCTATAAAGAGGGAGGGAAGAATCCTGGAAAACACTTGCACAAGTTTTATTTTTCAATTAATTCCAACCAAGACGTTAATTTTCACTTTACCAAAGAAACTTTTTTGGTTGGTTTTCAGTTGGTGTTTGTTTACCAAAGAAAAATATTCCATTCATCAAAAATATGTCTCCTGGTCAACTAAAAAACTGTGATACTTGGGCGTTCTTGGCCAGCTGTAAGGAATAAAAGAAAAGTCAGGGTCAGGGTGGCAATTCTTTCATTGAAGAGAACTCAGCAGAAAATGTAAATTCATAAGACACTCGGGGTTTGCAAGCCAGAAAATGATACTTGAAATAGGGCACTGTTGTTGAGCCCTACACCAACGGTCCAACACGAAGCATGCGGGCTCCTCAGGCTAAAAGGAGTACATTTTTTTCCACAGGAAAAAAAAAATAAGACAAACCCTCATGAAGCTCCCTCTTCATCGTTGCAGTGCATAAGTTTTGTCTGGGTTTGGTTTGAGGTTCTGGGGTTTTGTTCTGCTTTGGTTTGGTTTGCAGTGTTTGTTTGCATTTGCTTGTTTTGCTCCCATCTTTCCTACCATTTTTACCTCCTCAGTTTTCACTCAGAAGGGAGATAATCAGATGCCATCCTCCATTGCAATGGTTATTTAGGCAACATACTGCTGTAAATGAGGCCCATGATAACCCAATTGTTTTAAACTTATTTAATCATCACTCAATTGTTCTAAGTGGCATTCCAGGACCATGGCACCACGGCCCCCCAGTCCCAGCAGTGGTTGGCTGTGTCTGTCTCACGAACAGGTGGGCTGGGCAGCCACCTGGGTAGGGTTGGCCGTGGGGTGGGGGGCGGGGGGGGGGCAGAGGCAGAGACTCTTGGACACAAATGGTACCCTCCTCATGATGGCTTTATTCCTTTGGATTCTATTAAAGTAGCCCTGCAGCTTGTAGTAGTGTCCGACCTCTGTGAATCTCTGTTTTCTCATCTGTAAAATGGGGATAATAACAGTAAGTATCTTTAAATTCAGCGAATACTTACTGAGGGCCTACTATCACCCAGATACTGTTCTACAGACTGGGGACAGAGCAGTGAGCCAATGAGATGAAATATACCTGCCCTTGGAGAGTATACATCTGCATGATGCTGTGGATATACTGGGAGGATCAAGGGAGATGATGTTCATTCAGAAAGCACTCATGGCAAGGGCTGGTGTAGAGAAGAAATTCAAGACATTGTAACTCCTCTGTCCCACACAGTAGCACTAGGGCCCAGGACGTAAAGCTACGGAGAAGTATGTTTTTCAGATTTAGGCACAGAATTAGGGCTATATAAAGATGCAATGAGTTCTCCTGGTCATTTCAGGGCACTCAAAATGCAGCCAGATCACCATTCGGCAGGGCAAACTGTCAAGAGGGCACAAGCTCCGGATGTGGGGGTTGGATTGCAATCCTTGAAAAAAAATGGGATATAGGCACTTGGGGATCAGAGTTGGGAGGCAAGGGCACTTGCTATTTAATTACTGTGCCTGACTTGATTGAAGGTATTTGAACATTCCTGCTGGGTAATTTGCTTTTAAGTCCGGGCTACACAAAAAGCACCAGGTATTTGAAGACAAAGTACCCACTTTTTAAAAGCACGGTAAAGCGGCAACATGGAGGAAAACATTAAATTAGTACCACCAGGTTCTCTGGCGAAGAACTGAGGATGGCTGCAGCCAGCACATGGCAGCGTTCCTCCCCGTGGTGGCTACAACTGTTTCTGTTTCAGGCCAGTCCAGGAGAAAGCAAAGAGGAGAGTGAATGAGCTAGAAGCCGTTCACCTGAACAGGCGGTGTCAGGAGGTCTTCCCCAGCCCTGCCTCTCACCTGCCCCCCTTCTGCCCACGACATCTGTGTGAAGTCCTCTTTGAGATCTACGAGGGTACCGTGCAAGGAAGAGGAAGTGAGGCGACCAGAGTGCTACGGCCTCTGTGCAGATTTCCAAGTTAGAGTACAACTAGTGCCATAAGGGTCCAGAGGAGCCTACCTCGTAGGGAAAGAAGGCTTCTCATTTCAAAGTACAAAGAAAGCAATATATACCAAGGAGGCAACCCACAGAGGATCCCTGGTGGAAGAAATGCTGTTCGTGTGGAATGTGCCAGCCTCTTCTCCCTCCAGAATGTTGGCACCAGATGAATCTTTGGATAGAATTAAGCTTACTCCCTCATTTTTCACGTGAGAAAACTGAAACCTGGAGAAGTGAAATTACATGCACAGAGCTACTTAAAAGCAGATACAGGACTATAATTCAAGTCTCCTAGCTCCTAGCCTCAGTCCTTTCTCCATTCTACCACTTTACTGCCAAATTCTATGTATCTAAATTATGGGGTCTTAACGTAGGGGCCGCGGATGAGTTGGTGGGAGGGCGGGGCTCTGAACTCCCGAAAATTAAATCATATGCAAAAATGTGTGTATATGTTCAATATGTGCATTTTCCTAAAAAGAGAGTTCATACTTGTCATCAGATTCCAAAAGAGGTCTGTGACCCAAAAAGGGTGAAGAACCACTGTCCTAAATTAATAAAGACCTCACCGGGAGTGTGATTCTGGTGTCCTCATTTTGGCTAATGGGCAATCAAGAGTTTCTCCACCATCTTTTCTTCAAGGAGCCCAAAGTGCTTCCAAACGTTGGTCTCTTCATGCCCAGCCAAGTGCCTACTTCCACTCATTTATTCCTCAATCAGCAATCTGTTTATTTATTCTGCATATTCATGTTCCAGCACCAGCTACACATAGTCTCCAGGGCAGAACAGGGGAAGGGACCCCTGCACTGTGCTCTTCTTAGCAGAAAGAATACCAGGTTGCTACCACATTCTCACTGTCACAACAAAGTATATGCAGCCTCAAAATTACAGTAAGCACACCCCGCACACACATGCACAGAGGGGGCAGTCAGCAAAGCCAACATCGAAAAGTGGGCCCTGTTCAAGAACCTGTGTCCAAGTTCTGCAGGGACACCCTGTGCGGCAGCAGTACGCCCCGGGCTTAGAAGGGGTGCTCCCAGGTGAGCCCTCTTCTGAGACGTCTACGCGAGGCCTGCGTGCACACGGTTGCGACAGCCGACTCGCCAACAAACAGGGAGAGGATGTGTCTCATTCATCTTGATAATATTTGTAGTAGGCAAATAGGAAATCGTGGCTATGGACATATGGTTACATTTATGGACAGGTGTGTCTTGGACACAGAGATGCAAACAGAAGCCCAGTTTTCTTGACTCGTAGCCATAAGCTAGATATAGTGTGCACACTGATGGAGGAAGTTGGAAAAGAAATGACTCTATTTGTACCTGGTGGTTCTGCTTCTTCTGGTGTAACTTTAGGCAAAATGGAATGTACCCGGGTTGTCCTAATAGCGATACTGGGGGAATCACTGCTTGGTCTTCCCTGAAGCACAAAGAAGACAGTGGCAGCCCAACACTGCCCTTTACACGACACTCTGCCCAGCCACAACAGGGAGGCCTTCTATTGAGAGGGAGGAATATTAGTTCCACTTAGTAGCATCTGATGTGAAGTTACAAGACTTGGTTCATTGAGATATATGAAGTGCTTTGTTTACTTTCTACAAAATGGCAAAGACTCTACTCATTCCAGGCTCGTCACTGGGAAAACCCATGTAAGTCTCCTTGGAAAAACAATGTACTTAATTTCCAGGGAGAACCTTCAATGTGTTTAACTCAGACTTTCAGATCTTCATTTTTTAAATTAACACCCTGCCAAAATTGACTATGCCCCCTATCCAAAAACACCAAGTCAAATTCCATGATACCTCCCAGGACCAAGGATGACTGGCCAAAAACTGGTAATGATCCATTGGCTCTGCTTCTCTCTCTCTCTCTCTCTCTCTCTCTCTCTCTCTCTCTCACACACACACACCCCGCGTACACATAATGTACATATATTCAACACGCCCGTGTGTAACAGTGTAACACATGTACAACACATAAACACACATACATCCCCATATACACATAACATACGAACACGCACATATACACATTGCCATTTACAACATAGCTGACACATCTAAAGCACATTAAAAAACTTTAGCAGGCCCAGCCCTGTGGTTCTGTGGGGTTTAGCAGGCCATGGTCTTCAGCTATCTGCAGGGAACCACAAAACATATGATCTTCCCATTCTAAATGTTTTCTTTGTATGAGCATGTTTGAGGCCAGACCAACAGTACACTTAAAAAAAAACAAAGAAAACCAGGGATGTAAATGTTTCTTGAAATTTGTAAATTGCTAACAGTTCTACAACAGGAAACCGCATTTGATGCAATTCTCTAAGTTGTAGATGAGAACAGCAGAGACCCCAAACCACCGAGACCTCTCCCAATGTACAGAATTGTGTATATTATCTAAAATTTTGCTTTGTGACCAAGACAAATGGAAAAGGAGTGGGGAGGAAGGAGGAAGGACATACCAGGTGGTCTCCAAGTTGCCAATTTCCAGTCCTCCATGTTGCCAATTCCCAGTCTTAAGAAGGAGTGGACATTTTCCATTTATCCCTAACATTAGTTTGATAGAAAAACCAGTACCTTTCATTCACCTCAAGGAAAGAAAGTGCCATCCAAGGAAGCCTGATAACAGGAAACATCAGTTTGGGAGAAAAGTCACACAAGTAACAGAAAGAACTATCCAAGACCAGAAACTTATAGCTAACACACACACACACACACACACACACACACACACACACACACACACTCACACCATTTGAGGAGTGGACATTAGGACATTAAGAAGAGTGGGGAGAGAAACTTAGCAGAGTTCCTAACATTTAGACGAGTATAGAAGGAAAAAAGTAATTATTGGGAAGATGAAACAACTCAAATTTGAGCAGAAGGGCTAAAAATATGAGCTGCAAATATGGGAGTCATTCAGGAATCTCTAGAAGATAAAAATACGGAGCCTGAATTTGTACTTTTTTTAAATAAAGTCAAAGGAGTGAACATTTTCTTTTGAATTCAGCCCAGAATTCCTCTTTAGTAATTTGGTAAGAACACATTCGGGTTCTATTTCTATTGTCTATGATCCCATGTTCAACCACCCACTCTTGGTTGTGTGTTCAACATTCTGACTTAGAACCTGTAAGCAGAATTATTGAATGTCAGGCCCAAACAAGGAAAGTTTCAGCTTGGGTTTAATAACTCCCTGGTCAATCTCTCTCATTCCTCTGGATGTGCAAATGTTTCAAAGCTGTAAAAAGTGTGTCTAGATAGGCAACGAACATAATTTTTTTAACATCAAAGATATCCCCTGCCAATAATAACAATGACATACTCATACCAGTTAAAAGTGCCTGTAGCAGTCCAATTTTGGTGAGGGACAAAAGGGAAAAGAGTCCATACCAAATATTTAATGATGTTAGAAAAGATTCTCACCTTAGACATAAAATGGTTTAAAGAGAAAAATGTGGTCCCTCTCTTGTTGCCATCACTAATGAAAGAAGTTTCTAAAATCGTATATTATTTTGTATAGTTTTGAGCTAAACCACAATGGATTTTTAAGTTATATCCATGGCAATTAGTCATAAGATCACATCTAGTCAATCAGAATAATCACTAATGCAGCATTGGGTAATCTTTTCCTCCAAAAGCAACCCCAGCATTCTGTTGTGTTTCTTCACACTTGGCAAGTAAATGACTCTGGGAGTAATAAACTGTTTTTAAACTATGAAAGAATACCCAAATCCTAGAGTACATAATTAGTTCAGTTTGGTCACTTTTGAGACAGGTGCAAGGATTAGACCCTGTTGGGAAAAATAGCACAGTTGCATCCCAATCTTGACAACGTGTGGGTCATTACACCTATGATCTGTGACAGGCAGCACCTGCTTGGGTGGGATCAGTTGAAAACTTGCCTGGAAAAATTTTCCACAAAGAGTTAAAACATGTGTCTATCAAGCAGCATTAATAAACTATACTTTTTACTTAGAGTCCTGACATTTTAAATTTTTTTTTTCAACGTTTATTTATTTTTGGGACAGAGAGAGACAGAGCATGAACAGGGGAGGGGCAGAGAGAGAGGGAGACACAGAATCGGAAACAGGCTCCAGGCTCTGAGCCATCAGCCCAGAGCCCGACGCGGGGCTCGAACTCACGGACCGCGAGATCGTGACCTGGCTGAAGTTGGACGCTTAACCGACTGCGCCACCCAGGCGCCCCGAGTCCTGACATTTTAAAGATGCTTAAGGAGGGGCGCCTGGGTGGCTCAGTCGGTTAAGCGTCTGACTTCAGCTCGGGTCACGATCTCACGGTCCGTGAGTTCGAGCCCCGCGTCAGGCTCTGGGCTGATGGCTCAGAGCCTGGAGCCTGCTTCCGATTCTGTGTCTCCCTCTCTCTCTGCCCCTCCCCCATTCATTCTCTGTCTCTCTCTGTCCCCAAAATAAATAAACATTAAAAAAAATTAAAAAAAAAAAAAGATGCTTAAGGAAAGTCAATGTAACGAGTGACCAGCTCCTTCAGGAAAAATGATGTCCTATATCTTGAAGCACTTGAGTTTCTCTGACACCTAAAATATGTATTTACCTCATCCCACGGCTACAAAAAAAAAAAAAAACAAAAACAAAAAAAAAAAAACCCAAAAAACCAAAATCAGCAGGCAAAACCATTCCACTGATGATTGGGCCTCCCCCAGCTCCCCGCCATGTGACCAGCCTTCAGCAGAGGGCAATGTTTCAGGCCTGCGCCAGGAAACGATAGACTGCAGAAGTCCCTGAGGAGCTCAGCATATTAAACCTGGGAAACGGCTCATGACAAATACATTGAGTTGTTAGTTGACTATCCTTTCATATTTCAATCCCACCTTCCAATGAAGCATCCTGTTTCTAGTCCTGATATCAAATTTCAAGTGTAAAGAAGATTTTGCATTTATCGCTTTCACTTTTTCATACATGTGTCTAATTCTCTGATAGGCACACACCAAAGAGTGAAATGGCAATGAGCCAGAGGAATGTCTTCACTTTTACTTTTTTCCCTTTTCTTTCATTTTCACATCCAGATCACTTCAGGGCTCTTTAATAGCAAGTAGTACGTGTCCTGTTTTGTTGTGTTGTTTTTTTCCCAACTGAGCAGTCAAAAAGTTTATATGACTTACTGTCTTAAAGTTTGGGTTATTTGTTTAGCCAGGAGGTGTCTTTACAGAACTTCGCATGTATATAGTACCTTCATTGGCTTAAGGGTCGCAATGTTACACCTCGGTCTCTGGAGAAAGAAAAACCCATTTCCTGGCCTTAGTTGAATACAGGATCACAAACAGGGCACAAAAATCATAGCAGGAAGCATCCAATATACCTACATGCCAGAGCTTAAAAGAAGCCAGTAGACGCCTAAGAAAATAAGTTTAGCCTTGCTCATCTGTAGCATTCTGATCTTCTACAGGTATTCAGGGTTGAGGAGAGAGGAAATACTGGATGTAATAGTTACAGGTCAACACCTGTCCAGAGAAAGAAGAGAAAAGCCTGAGACAGGAATAACAAAGCAGCATATACGAACAGGGTGTTAAATCAATTGTGGAGGAGTAGTGGGTCAGTTTTCATTTTTAGTTTATTTCACAGGGCTAACTGAACGGATGCATGATTATCACTGTGGCAAACAAAGTTTAAATCCAAAATTACATGTCACAGGTACCAAATTATACTATTGATCTCCTAATGTAAAGGACTGGAATGATGTCAGATTTTGTCTCAATAGTTCTGAGCTGGGAATAGCAAAGAAGTTGCACTCGTACTCCTGTCTGTTAAAATCCTTATTTAGCCCATTTCCATGGAAACTGAAATCAGCTCACTCGCTCTCTCTCTCTCTCTCACGTTCACACACACACATACACACACAGAGGACAAAAAGTGTACAGAGTTTGGTGTGTGCACATGTATGCGTGCACGTGTGCACGTGTCTGTGTGTGCGTGTGTAACCATCCACAGGATAATTTCTGTGGGGATACTCTCTCATCAGTGGTAACTCTCCCACAAATGGAAGAAAGGCCAGGCTGACTTCCTTTTTCAGAAGCCAATTGGTAATGTGGATAAAAATCCCCGGTCAGAAAAATAAGCACATCACACCAGGCCTTTGTTACCAATTCCTTGGAGAATTCCATTTCAGAAGTGCATGTTCATTTAATCTAGTTAACTAACTTGAAATATTTTATGGTGGAAAGTCATCCACAAGAACTAAATTTAATCCCTTGGACTTGTGCCCACTTTGCTTTACACTCAAGCATCGACATTTCCCTAAATAGCCCAGAAAAGTAAGGGCCAAGGGAAAAGAGAAATGAATGAGTTCATTTGAATATTTCAATATATACTTGGTTAAGTTTCCATCCTAATGGCAAAATAATATGTGCACATTCCCGATTTATGGAGACATTTAGTCAATTATTGCATCGTTGTCCACATCTCCCTTGAAGTTAGACCAACATTCAAATTGCTGTCTATAAAAGGGCACTGCTAAAACCCAGAGTAGGTTTGGAAAAAGAATGAGTACTGCCCCCCTCCTTATTTCTTGAATGATGTCATCGGGCAACCAGGATTATCTTCTATACATGGACAATTTGTGATGGGGGAAATATTTTACTTGCTATTTTTGTTCTTTTTTTCTGTAAGAAAAGAGAAAATGGGATATCTTTTAAAAGAATTTCATCTTAAAATGGATTGTAGATGATGATTTTGAACCTTAATTTAGACTCTCTTACCATTCCCTTCAGCAATCTTGGGGAGTTTTACAACCCATGAAAGATCTGGCTTTTGCCAGAATCCAAAACAGAATGAAGAGCTGTACAGTTCCGCTGGCAAAGATCAACAGGGCAACAGGACAAAACTCATGTTTGCTCTCAAACATGAGATTTTTGTTTTAAACCTCACTGCAGCGTGTTCTCATCCGTGCTTCACGCTTGGACGGGTAGGCTTACACAGGAATGAGGGTGCATACAGTCTGTATTCGAAACCTGGGGGTGGGCAATGACGTTCTCAAATGGAAAAGTCATTTCTTAGCATCAAAAAAATAATCAGGAATGAAGAGCAAGGGGTGGAAAACCCAAAAGCTCTTAGGACCAGGGCAGGGCGCGAGAGGCCAGGTTCTCCTCCTCAGGTGTAAATGCTCACCTTCCCAAGGGTGTCACGCTGACAAGGCGTTTCATCATCGACATGAAAATCTGCATTTCTGCAGAGAGCATCACTTATTCATGAGAATATAAACAACAGAAAATCCCTCGAGTCACTGACTTAAGTCACCCAATTGAAAACATCCGTTGAGGAGAGGGAGCCCTTAAAATGTGTAATAAATACTCATCACAACAGCTTGAACAGGAATCCAGATATTGAATCTGTAAGAATGGCGAGTCCCATGAACTGGAGGCCGTCAAACTAAAGATCCCATCCTGCCTGTATTTATATGAATTCACAAATGTAATGCTATTAGCAAAAGGCCCACTTAAGTTTTCACTTCAGTTGACCTTGTATGGTAGAAAATGATGTGAAAAACACCCCCAAACCCTGGAAGTAGTACTGAATGTTGTCAGGCCGCAGCAATTGAACTTCCATGGTTAAAAAGTAAATTTTAGAATCAGTGCTACTGAATAATCTCTATAAGTATATATACTGAGTCCAACGCTGAAACTTGAAATAACTATAGTTAGGGTATTCTGAGATTTGTATCCCTGCATGCCTTTTACGAATGTGAAAAAGAAAATCCTCTTCATCCTTCATACTTTTACTGTTTTAGAGGTTTCCAAAAATATCCCGAGACTTCAGCCACTGTGGCTCAGAAGCTCTCCAAACAAACTTTTGCAAGTGTAAGCAGGCAGGTGTTCCACAAAAGGGTGGCTGATACAGCTTCCAGATGAATTGTATCTTAAGAGGTACAGAATTATGTTCCAACATCTAAAGGACACAATTACAAGCTGAAATACTGTGACACATTGTGTAATGTCATATTCAGCGTTTAGTAAGCATACACTTTTTGTCATTTTGTATCTATTTTATACAGAATTAAAAATAAAGCACACCACTAAAAACATATATATATGTGTCCCTGCTGCATTGCTTTTATGATGGTAAAAAGAAAACACAACGAGCACCACTGCAAAATGTTTGGCCATCACACAGCATTAAAAATAAAGTTAGATGCCAAGCTGAACATTTATTAGTTTGTGATCTGCCAACCAAGAATCTTCTTGCTCCAGGGGCGCCTG
The DNA here is from genome assembly GCF_018350155.1 of Leopardus geoffroyi. Classification (NCBI taxonomy): domain Eukaryota; kingdom Metazoa; phylum Chordata; class Mammalia; order Carnivora; family Felidae; genus Leopardus; species Leopardus geoffroyi. Next base: position 19,675,001 of record NC_059343.1, read on the forward strand.
GGTGGTTCAGTCAGTTAAGCGACCGACTTCGGCTCAGGTCATGATCTCACAGTTTGTGGGTTCAAGCCCCGCGTCGGACTCTGTGCTGACAGCTCAGAGCCTGGAGCCTGCTTCGGGTTCTGGGTCTCCTTCTGTCTCCGTTCCTCCCCTGCTCATGCTCTGTCTCTGTCTGTCTGTCTCTCTCAAAAATAAATAAAGATTTAAAAAATTTTTGTTTTTACAAAAGAATCTTCTTGTTCCAGTGTTAGAACTCAAGTATTTTTCAGAATGTGGTTCATAAGTGCCTTTCAGTTTGGTACTGGCATAAAAATGAGGGTGATGAATATCTTAGATTGGGTCTCCCCCAGAATCAGACCCAGAGACAAGGATTACATGTATAAGCAGTTTATGAGGAGGTGATCCCAGGAGCACCCTCAGGGGAGAGCAAAAGTGAACATGGACAGGAAGAAAGACAATAGGGGGTGTGTTAATAAACAGGTTACCTCTGGACAACCAGGGCCCGATCCCACAGGAGACTCCTGGGAGATGATGGTGGGAAATGCATCCAAGTTGGTCCACATGAGGAATGAGGAATCTGGGATTTTTAACTTCCAACGGCCATCACACAATGGCCAAGGGCTTCTCATGGGGCATTAATTTGCTAGCCCCTCCGGCCTGTCCCATCTGTGACCTGAAGGGCAGCCTTCAGGGAGAGAACTGCAGGTGTTCTGTAGATGTTGCTGCCATATGCTAAAATGGTGAGTGCCAAAGGATGTGGACAGAGCACCAGCAGTGTCTGCCGCAATTAGGAATAGTCTTCAAGATACGTACAGACAATGAACAGAATCTTGTTTAATTCTCTGAGAGATCAAAGGTGTAGGGGCTTCAGGGCCATAAGCCAAGACTGAAGGTAATTAAGGTTAAGGTCCTAGTAGAGTAACACCACCAACAGAAAACTAAAACTGATTAAGGATACAGAATAACTAAGGCTATAGGTGTGGTCAGCACAGATAAAGATGATGGCCCATCCAGTGCTCTGGAAGCTAGGTCATTCTGAGATATGAATAGCATTAAGAGACTGAATGAGTTTGGTGAGCTCTTTATAGATTTTGGATACTAGCCCTTTGTCCGATATGTCATTTGCAAATATCTTTTCCCATTGTTTTCACTCTTATGTGGATCCTGAGAAACTTAACAGAAACCCATGGGGGAGGGGAAGGAAAAAAAAAAAAAAGAGGTTAGAGTGGGAGAGAGCCAAAGCATAAGAGACTCTTAAAAACTAAGAACAAACTGAGGGTTGATGGGGGGTGGGAGGGAGGGGAGGGTGGGTGATGGGTACTGAGGAGGGCACCTTTTGGGATGAGCACTGGGTGTTGTATGGAAACCAATTTGACAATAAATTTCATATATTGAAAAAAAATAAAATAAAATAAAATAAAAGAGAGGTTCTATGGAGTAAGGTTATTTCCCCCAACTGACCAGAAGACTGATTGAGGACTGATTAAATAAAGAAATAAAGAAAACACTTTGTTGATCTTATTACAAATTTTATATACTTAATTGTTCCATGTGAAAAATGGCATCTCTGGCAAAGTGGTCCTCTGTTAGAAATGAACTTGATTATCAATCAGCTGTTGCACACAAAGCATAATTTTCTACTACTGTTAATTAAAACTTCCTCTTAAACTCCTTGCATCCACTCACCCATCAAATATTCCAACCTCCTACAACAGAGTCACCTAAATTTCCCTCAAATCACCCACCAAGGAAAACACAGAGGATACTCACAATCTATGCCACAGGTGGTGAAATGCAGTGGGAAACTGGGTGGAATTTAAATATTTCTCCTGCCCACACTGGCCTCTCACTACTAAGATAATAAGTTGCTGCAGATGATGAAAAGTGAGAAACAATTCTCTAAAATCGGAGATTTTGTTATCTCATGGAAAAAGATGTTTGTAAATTTTTGCCACTGCTGGAAAATGCAATATTTGGGTCATTTAATTGCAATAATGTTAGCTTTCACATCTGCCATCATTTTTAAAACATTTGCATATAGTTATGAATATAACACAAGAAATCAAAATAAATATTAGGACAAATTAATCATTAACAACTTTATTTAAATTCTGTGTAAATGCTTTCTCTGTTATATTTTGTAAATCATTTTTCTTATACAGAAATATATTTATTAAAAAATTCAAATAATAATGGGATGTTTTGGATACCTATATGATAAAAGTCTTAAAATTACTGCTTACCTCTAACCTGGTGATTCCATAAAATAGATTACAGTCATTGCAGCATTAAACTGGAGGCCTAATGTAGCATCTATTTTTGGAAATAGGTGCTAAGTAGAGTATTTTAAGAGGCAAGTCTACTTAGATCAACTGTTGGCCCTACCTTGTGACAGGCATGAATTTTGATGCGACCCATGGTAAGGACAAGAGGGTGTGAAGGGTAACATGGGACGCTGCTCCCCATGATAAACACATCTCCGTCACCTTAATGGCAGCACATATGTGCTGTCAGCCTCCTATGGGCCTCAACAGTTGTCATTTGTTTTTGACTGGTGTTACAGAAAGTGAAAGTTCCCTGACACACACTCATTCAGGAATAATGAGTATATAGCACAAGTGACACTGAAAGATGCAGGGGTCAATATAGCTTAGAAAAGAATTAAAGAGGGCAAGAGAGTGACAAAACATTTTGGAGGCAACTGCAGCAAGAATAAAGGCTTAATTTGTGCTTCCTGCCCTTCCTCTGTTCTACAGCACTATCTGTTTTCTGTGTCCTGCAAAGGGTCATCACCCATAATCCCAAAGATCCACTCTTCACCAAAAAGCCCAAATGACTCAGGATCTGATGGACTGTGGAAATACGACCTCCTTGTGACACTACTAAATTAACCCAGAAGTGAATGCAGGAGGGGTACATGCTTTCTCAGCAGCATACCACTGGTTTCAGTTCATTGTATATGACAGTCATTGCTCCATTATAGGCAGCTTTGGGAGAAACTTAGCTGTCAGGGGAACCTATGCCTAGAAAGAAAAATAAGATATGCACATTAATTCTAGCATCCAAGGGACTTACTCTTTTTCTGCAGTGTCTTTTACCCACCTCTGAATCCTACCCCTCCTACTCTCCTCTGATAATCTGGAAACATAGTGGAAATTTATCTTAATTTAACCACACCCCTCAAATGCTATTTCCACTCACTGCATTATTAGGATGAATTAGGTTGCAAGTAATTGAAAAGCCAACTCAAAATAGCTCAAACAATAAAAGACTTATGTAATTTGAAAGCCCGGTGTCAGGGCATGCAGGTTTCAGGGCATGTTTGATTCAGCAGTTCAACAGTGAGACTGAAGTCCTGGATTCTTTCCTTTATGTATCAACATTATTGTCAGGCTGTGTCCCCTACGTGATCTCAAGAGAGCTTTAGTGGCTTCCAGAGCTACATCATCCTCTTTAAGACAGGGAGAGTAGTGTCAAGGGTAGAGTCAGTTTCCCCAAATGCAATTGAAGGAATAGAACCAAAATTCTCAAGGTTGAGGAAAAGCTATGCCAAAATGCACTTACTAAGTTACTAGGCTGGAGAAGGAAGATGGAAGAGAAGCAATCGTTCTCTAGAAGGAGAAGCCACCATCCATACTCTGTCCTTCCTCATTGCTCTCCTCATACCCTAAGCATCAAGGAAGCTCAGACTAGGTGTTCTCTGTTGAGAAAGATAAGACACACGTGACGGCACGGCACATACACACCTGACTTCAGAAATACTCCTTTACTGTTTAACAAAAGGAGCCACTTTTTAAGGCTGGATGATTTTAGCCAGCAGTGGGCCACAGGCTACACAGCGTTGGCAGAGGCCGTCGCTACAACAGGACTATGACTGACACAACCAGCACACCAGACAATTCTACACACCAGTGCCCTGGGGGAGTATCAGCTCACAGAAAGAAGCTGCCCAATAAGATGTGCTGTCAGAGGACTCAAACATATGACAGTTGTATTCCATTGCCAAGGGCAGAAAAGAACACCCTCAAGAGGTAACTCCCCAAAGGCACTGCTTGTCTGGGAACCTAATCTATTGTCCACTTCCCTGCCCTCCTCACCTCTTCCTGCTCCTTAGGCCTTACCTCTCAGCAGCGAAGAGGAAAAGAGCACCCGTGTCAACAGAGTGGGTGTCATCCTCCTGCTCTTCTGCTCTGTCATTAGGCAAGGCTCATGGCTCTACTGTAGATTCTCATTCCTTGTATTCACTATTCAAGCAAAAAGTGAAGGAGCTACAGGTGTCCTACTTTATCCACCGATGAAGTGACTGAGAAAGAAGCCATACAACCGGTCACAGGACTATCTCACAGGCAACAAGGGAGGATCCAGCCCTTCTGTAGTTTCTGCCCTGTCATTTCTCCAGTGCTTGCAATGCAAGCCATGCCTTGCTTCTGAAACACTTACCTCTGAAAGGAGTTGAGCCAGCCAGTAGTGAATGTCTAAGCCATAATTTCTGCCTGTAACTCTATGCCCTAACACTGTGAAAATTTCTCAGACGGCCTGTCCTGGGGCACGGAGTGGATCACCAACAGTATCTCTCTATGTGGAGGCCAACATGTTACAAGGCCATGAAAGATTACTTCCTTCAGGAGATTTTCTCCCCCGTGTTTTCTTGTCTATGTCACTCCAGATCCTAGCTTTCCTTTCAAGCTTGATAAATGGAGTGGCTCATGGTCAGAATAGTTATTGCTATCAGCAAAATTTAATAGCATTCAGTTAATTTATAGGAAACAATAGGGTCCGTTAAATGCTAAAGTCTGCTTGAATCAGTCACCTCTGCAACACAGGTGTGTTTGGCAGCTGATATGTTGTTTTTGTTTTGTCTGCATTACGGCAGGCTTCCCTGACATCACATATTCCACCAAAGGAGCAAAAGCTAATTCAAAATGGATCTGCACCTTGGAAGTCCAGCATGCTATGTATTTATTTGGTCCCAGTGAGACTTATTTAACATTTCTGGTAGATGAGGAAACATTTTTACATGAAGAACTATAATTTGCAGATTACAACTGAGCATGGATTTAAAGAGAAAACAACAGCACAAGTCATGTTCATGAGTACAATTACTAATACAATCATAAACTACATCGGCCCAATATTGAAGACAGTGATTCTCACACTTACAAAGTTATGGCATCCTTTTGCTTATTTCTAATAGCTCCATATTCTGTGCTAGAGTGGTTTTTTAAAATTATATTAAAAATTATTTTGAGGGTTTTATTTTCTTTAGAATCCCATGACAACCTTCCAGGTCACTGAAAGATAGCTCCAGGATTATAATAAAATCTGAAGTAAAGAATCAGTGATCCAGGGTTTTAGGAATTAAACAATATATATTTAAACTAAGCCAACATTCTTTAGGTTTCCATAGCTAAAAACAGAGTTTTCCTCTTTTTTAGAGCTTTTTTTTTTCAAGTCATCCTGATTTGGCAAGACTCTGGAAGGTTGGGGCTCTCAAACTTTGGAAGAAGAATCACCTGGAGGGTTTGTTAAAACACAGATGGGTTAGCCTCATCCCCAGAGATTCTGTAGTAGGTGTGGGGTAGAGAGCAAGAATCTACATTTCTTGGGACGCCTGGATGGCTCAGTCATTTGAACGTATGACTTTGGCTCAGGTCGTGATCTCACAGTTCATGGGTTCAAGCCCCACACGTGGCTCTGCGTTGACAGCTAGGAGCCCGGGGCCTGCTTCCAATTCTGTCTCTCCCGCGCTCTCTCTCTCTCTCTCTGCCTCTCCCCCACTTGTGTGTACCCAGGCTCTCTGTCTCTCTCTAAAAATAAATAAATAAACTTAAAAACTTTTTAAAAAGAATCTGTATTTCTTGTTTTTAATGTTTATTTATTTTGACAGAGAGAGAGAGAGAGAGAGAGAGAGAGCACAGAGAAGCAGGGGAGGAGCAGAGAGAGAGAGGGAGGGAGAGAATCCCAAGTAGGCTCCACACTGTCAGTGCAAACCCCAATGCAAGGCTTGATCTCACAAAACCTCAAGATCATGACCTAGGGCAAAGCTGGACATTCAGCTGATTGAGCCACCCAGGCACCCCACAAATCTCCATTTCTAATAAGGTCCCAGTCAATGCTGATGTGGTCAGCCATCAATCACAGACTTTAAAGGATTGTTCACAAACCTGAGATCTACATTACGTGGTATGACAAATCTCTAAACTCTTAATCTTTTTTCATGGGGTATAATAAGGACCAAAACAGCAACCTCGGTATTCAGACTCATTGTCATCATTTCCATGAGAGCTATCAAGATGCATCTAGAGATAATGACCATACCACAATGAAGATGTAAAAATGAAGGCAAAACTAAAACCAAGTTCCATAATGTCACTTAGGTTAATGCCACAGTTCCAGGGAACAGGTGACCAATTGATTCTGGTCAATTTTGACTACCTACTTTCCTGCCTCCCATTCACAAACACCTATTCTTTAATTTAGGGTAGAAAATTCTGTTGGCTCCTGGGTGGCTCAGTGAGTTGAGCATCTGACTCTTGATTTTGGCCCAGGTCATGATCTCACAGTTCATGAGATCCAGCCACATGGTGGGCTCCGTGCTGACAGCATTGAGCCTGCTTGGGATTCTCTCTCTCTCTCTCCCTCTCTCTCTCTCTCTCTCTCTCTCTCTCTCTGCCTCTCCCCTGCATGTGTGCACTCACTCTCTATCTCTCTCTCTCTCTTGAAATAAACTTAAAAAAAAATTTTTGTGGACACAAGAATATTACCTGGGAATGTGGATGGTCTCTAGGAAGAAATAAACAAACCTAGACAATAATGTAAGCAATGTGAATCCAGCTGTTTGCAGAGCAAAAAAATTCAACCAGCTATGTGTTCACTCTCCAAGATACTGAATATACAGGCTGAATAACTTTTTTTCTTTACTCAAGTTCCACTAAATTAACTGACTAGCAGGGGTGAGTAGGTGATGAAGAAAGATGATAAAATAAGCTATAGTTGTTTTTTGCTGACAAGTTAGGGAGGAAGGAAAGAAACATTTCTTAGCACCTCCATGAACCAGCCCTGCATTCATTCCATAAGCAGTTCATCCTAGAAGTTAGTCTATTTATTATTTCCCCCTTTTACTAAAAGGAAATTAAGGGTCAGAAAGCTTAAGCAACATGCCCAGGGTCATTATGCTACTAAATTACAGATTTGGTTTCAACAAAATCATGCCTTTTGTCATACACATACTTGTCCTGCTGACACAGCTTATCTTACTATTAATACAGTTTAACTTTTTTTGTTGTTACTCCTATATCAGGCTTTTCTCTTCTTTCTCTGGACAGGTGTTGACCTGTAACTATTACATCCAGTATTTCCTCTCTCCTCAACCCTGAATACCTGTAGAAGATCAGAATGCTACAGATGAGCAAGGCTAAACTTATTTTCTTAGGCGTCTACTGGCTTCTTTTAAGCTCTGGCATGTAGGTATATTGGATGCTTCCTGCTATGATTTTTGTGCCCTGTTTGTGATCCTGTATTCAACTAAGGCCAGGAAATGGATTTTTCTTTCTCCAGAGACCGAGGTGTAACATTGCGACCCTTAAGCCAATGAAGGTACTATATACATGCGAAGTTCTGTAAAGACACCTCCTGGCTAAACAAATAACCCAAACTTTAAGACAGTAAGTCATATAAACTTTTTGACTGCTCAGTTGGGAAAAAAACAACACAACAAAACAGGACACGTACTACTTGCTATTAAAGAGCCCTGAAGTGATCTGGATGTGAAAATGAAAGAAAAGGGAAAAAAGTAAAAGTGAAAACATTCCTCTGGCTCATTGCCATTTCACTCTTTGGTGTGTGCCTATCAGAGAATTAGACACATGTATGAAAAAGTGAAAGCGATAAATGCAAAATCTTCTTTACACTTGAAATTTGATATCAGGACTAGAAACAGGATGCTTCATTGGAAGGTGGGATTGAAATATGAAAGGATAGTCAACTAACAACTCAATGTATTTGTCATGAGCCGTTTCCCAGGTTTAATATGCTGAGCTCCTCAGGGACTTCTGCAGTCTATCGTTTCCTGGCGCAGGCCTGAAACATTGCCCTCTGCTGAAGGCTGGTCACATGGCGGGGAGCTGGGGGAGGCCCAATCATCAGTGGAATGGTTTTGCCTGCTGATTTTGGTTTTTTGGGGGTTTTTTTTTGTTTGTTTGTTTGTTTGTTTTTTGTAGCCGTGGGATGAGGTAAATACATATTTTAGGTGTCAGAGAAACTCAAGTGCTTCAAGATATAGGACATCATTTTTCCTGAAGAAGCCGGTCTAACATTTACTGAATGTTTTCTGAGCATTGGATATACACTGTCTTCCAATACGCACAAAAACCCTGTAAGCTAGGCATCATTATCATTCTCATTTTACAGATGAAAACACTGACACACTGAGAAATAACTTGCTCAAATTCACACAGCTAATAAGTAGTAGAGCTGGGATTTGATTCTGAGCAGTTAGAATCCAGACCCATGGTCTCAACTACTACTCCACTGCCACAATGGACAACAGAAAAGGCATGCCATGGTAACTATAAAAAATAACCAGCTATTGGGTGGCCTGGGTGGCTCAGTTAAGTGACCAACTCTTGATTCTGGCTCAGGTCATGATCTCATGGTTGTGGGATTGACCCCACATCAGGCTCTGCACTGACAGCACAGAGTCTGCTTGGGATTCTCCCTCTCTCTCTCTTTCAGCTGCCATGTCTTAAAGACACTCAAGCAGCGCAATGAAGAGGCTTACTAACAATAACCAGCATTAACTTACTACCTAATGAAAGGGAGAAGATATTTGCAAAGGATGTATCTGATAAAGGGTTACTATCCAAAATACACAAGGAAGTTATATAACCCAACACCCTAAAACCAAATAATCTGATTAAAAAATGGAGAGAAGACATGAAGACATTTTTCCAAAGAAGACATACTGATGGCCAACAGACACATGAAAAGATGCCCAAAATCACTAATCATCAAAGGAAATGAAAATCAAAACCACAATGAGATATCACCTCACACCTGTCAAAATCTAAAATAAAAAACACTAGAAATAACAAGTTTTGGCAAAGATGTGGAGAAAAAGGAACCCTCAGAGCACTACTGGTGGAAATGCAAATTGGGGTAGCCATTGTAGAAAACAATATGGAAGTTCCTCAAAAAATTAAAAGTAGAATTATCCTATAATTCATCAATTCTACTACTTGTCATTTACCCAAAGAAAACCAGGGGTACCTGGGTGTCTCAGTCAGTTAAGCATCTGACTTCAACTCAGGTCATGATCTCACGGTTCATGAATTCGAGTTCCGCATCAGGCTGTGTACTGACAGCTCAGAGCCTGGAGCTTGCTTCGGATTCTGTGTCTCCCTCTCTCTCTGCCCTTCCCCCACTTTCATTCTGTCTCTCTCTGTCTCTCAAAAAATAAATAATAAAAATTTTAAAGAAAACAAGAACACTAATTTGAAGAGATATAATTACCCTTTTATGATTATTGCAGCATTATTTACAACAGCAAAGATATGGAAGCAACCTAAGTGTCCACAAATGGATGAATGGGTAAAGAAGACAAGGTATATATAAAAGTGTGTGTGTGCGTGTATATATATATATATATATATATATATACACGCACACACACACCAGAATATTACTCAGCCATAATTCAAGAATGAAATTTTGCCATTTTCTATAACATGGATGGATCTAGAGGGTATAATGCTAAGCAAACTAAGTCAGTCAGAGAAAGACAAATACCATATGATTTCACTCATCTGTAGAATTTAAGAAACAAAACAGATGAACACATGGGAAGGGAGGAAAAGACAAGAGAGGGAAACAAACCATTGAGAGACTCTTAAAGATAGAGAACAAACAGGGTTGATGGAGGGAGGTGGGTGGCAGATGGGCAACATGGGTGAGGGCACTTGTTATGATGAGCACTGGGTGTTCTATGTAAGTGATGAATCACTGAATTCTACTCCTAAAGCCAATGCTGCATTGTATGTTGGATAACTGGAATTTAAATAAAAATTTGAAAAGAAAAAAGAAGATATACAAATGGCAAATGAGCACATAAAAAGATGTGCAACATTATTATTTATGAGGGAACTACGAATCAACACTACAGTGAGATATCACTTTATGCCCAGTAGGATGACTATAATCAAAAAGACAGATAATAACACGTGCTAGCCTGGAAATGGAGAAATCAGAACCCCCATGCACTGCTGGTGAGAAAACAAAATGGTGCAGCCACTTTGGAAAACAGTCTGTCAGTTCCTTAAAAGTTAACAGTTACAACATGAATGGCAATTCTACTCCAAGGTATATACCTGAAGAGAACTAAAAATAATGTCCACACAAAAACATTATTTATAATAGCCATAAAGTATAAATAACTCAAATATCTAATAATAGATGAACAGAGAAATAAATTTGGTATATCCATACAATGGAATATTATTCAGCGCTGAAAAATAATGAAGTACTTACTGATGCATGCTACATCATAGATGAAACTTGAAAACAATATTCTACGTGAAGGAAGCCAGATTAAAAAAGGCCACATATTGTACAAATTTCATTTCTATGAAATGTCTAGAATAGGGAAATTCATATAGGTAGAAAGTAGATTAGTGGCTGTCAGAGGCTGGTAATGAATATGGGGTTTCTTGGGGGCATGATGAAAATATTCTAAAATTACACAGTGTTAATGAATGTGCAACTCTGCAACTATGCTAAAAATCAGTGAATTGTGTACTTTATTTTTTAAGTTTTTATCTGAGTTCCAGTTAGTTAACATACAGTGCAAAATTGGTTTCAGATAACTAACTGTACACCTTAAAAAGTCAAATTTTCAAATGTGGGAATTATATCTCAATAAAGCTGTCATTTAAAATAAAAAAAGAGGGGCGCCTGGGTGGCGCAGTCGGTTAAGGGTCCGACTTCAGCCAGGTCACGATCTCGCGGTCCGTGAGTTCGAGCCCCGCGTCGGGCTCTGGGCTGATGGCTCAGAGCCTGGAGCCTGTTTCTGATTCTGTGTCTCCCTCTCTCTCCGCCCCTCCCCCATTCATGCTCTGTCTCTCTCTGTCCCAAAAATAAATAAACGTTGAAAAAAAAAATTTTTTTTTAAAAATAAATAAAATAAAAAAAGAAACACAACAAATGAATAAAGAAAAAAAAAGAGACAACAACAACAAAAAAACCAGACTCTTAACTATAAAGAACAAACTGATGGTTGCCAGACTGGGGGGAGGGGATGGGTGAAATAGGTAAAGGGGAGTGACAGTGCACTTATGAGGAGCACTGAGTAATGTACAAAATTGTTGAATCATTATACCATATACCTGCAACTAATATAACACTGTGTGCTGATTATACTTGAACTTAAATCAATTAAAAATAACCAGCACCATTTTGCCAGGCAAGTGAGTGAGCTACCTTGTAAGGGCAATATCCAACACTGTTCAGGTCTTCAGATGACTGTAGCCCAGGCCAATATATTGGCTTCAACTTCAAGACAGACCCTAAGTCAGAACCACCCAGCTAAATTGCTGCTATATTTCTGGTCCACAGAAACTAGATCTAACAATAAATGTGTACTGGTTTAAGCCACTAAGTTTTGGAAATTTTTGTTATGCAGCAGGAGATAATGAACACAGGTATGTTATCATTTTTTCACAAACATTTTAATAACTGTGCCTTATATAAGTTTTACATGTGCATGTAAGCATACATATCTATCTGGACAAAAAGTTATCTATTTTAACTGGTGTGATAGCACGAAAAAGTTAAAGTCTCAGTTTTTTCCTAATTACTTTTTGTTTCTTCTTTAAATCAAAACACCGAAAAGGTACTTTACTAGCTATTACAAAATGCTGGCTTAGTATCTCTCCTCGCATGCTACACTTGGAACACAAAGAAAATTGCAGTCTTCTTATCGGTAAGGAGGAAAAATTAAAACCAAACAAGAAACAATTTCTTAAAATATTTCTTTTCTGCTATGATCAGAGAAATTATCTATTCTATTCTCTTTTAAGAGCTGAGGATATACGGCTTTCTGATAATTGCATTGTAATTTTGACTCACTCAATTTATTCTAAAGAATAAAAAGTACGATCCACGCGTATACGTTACTTCTGGAATTGCTGCAGAAATATATCTGCCATACAAACTACTGGAATAAAACACTATTCTGTCACACAATCATTAAATATCTTTGAACACTTATTTATATGATAAGCATAGGGTACAGTTGGGAACGTGGCAGACACATTGCTGCTTACAACCCAGCATGATATGCAAACAAATAAACAGGTTTTTAAAATACAAAGTGTTGAGTATTATAATATGGATGAAATAGGATTCTATGAAAACAGAGGATGAATGTTACCCAGGCATGGCAATAAGGTACGGCTTTCTAGGTGAAATGACTTTTAAACTAAATGCAGTGATATGTTGGTAAAATAGCTTTCCAGGAAACAAACAAAACAAAACCCTAATCTGTAGTGTTTGCCAATTTTCATAGTGTAAGTACTCCCACCATGGCCAATTTTTTTACGTTATTTAATTTTGAGAGAGAGAGAGAGAAGAAGAAGAAGATGACGACAAAGAGAGACACAGAGAGAAGGAGGCAGAGAGAGAGAGAGAGAGACAGAATCTAAAGCAGGCTCCAGGCTCTAAGCTGTCAGCACAGAGCCCGATGCAGGGTTCAAACCCATGAACTGCGAGATCATGACCTGAGCCAAAGGAGGCCTAACTGACTGAGCCACCCAAGTGCCCCAACCATGGCCAATTTTAAGGTACTAATGTGACAATACTGATCATGGAGTTCGGAAGAGAGGTACAGAATCACCTCTCACAAACTGGTACAAGCCAGCTCCAGCCTACCACTAGAAATGCCTCATGAATCGCCTTATCCTCTCTTCCTTATCCCTCCACCAAAGGCTGTGTTTAGGCCTATATCATGCCTCATCTAGATTACTCAAATAAGTCCTAATTGGCCAGCCATGGCCGATTCCTGGCTCTTCTCCTAATATCCTCCCAGCTACACTCCCATCATGCCTCTTCTGTGCATAAAACTTTGAGTGACTCACTATCTTAGTCTGTTTGGCTATAACAAAATGCCATAGACAGGGTGGCTTATACACAACAGAAATTTATTTTTCACAGTCCTGGAGACTAGGAGTCTGAGATCAGAGTGCCAGCATGCTTAGGTTCTAGCAAAGGCCCTGTTCCAATGTGCTGACTTCTCACTGTCTCCTCAAGCTGTGGAAAGGGGCGAGGGATCTCTCTTGGGTCTCTTTTATAAAGGAACTAATCCCATTCATAACAGTTCTGCTCTCATGACCTAATCACTTCCCATTGATTCCCACCTCCTTCTACCACCACTTTGGGCATTAAGTTTTAAACATAGGAATTTCGGAAGGGACACAAACTTTGAGACCATAGCATGAACCAAAACTTCTCAGCATAATGTGTAAGACTCTTCATGGTCAGGCCTTGCCTGCCTGTTGAACCTCAACTCCTACCACTTCCTGCTATGCCTACAATGTACTAACCATCCTGAATAGTCATCACTGACCTGTAAGTCCCAGAACACACCATGTATTCTTCCCTACTCCCTCCAGGATAATAGTATAAACAACTATTCATTGAGTGCTAACTACATGTCAGGGAAGGTGCTAAGCACTAGGAAAACAAATATAAATAAGACACAATTCCTGAACTCAGCAACAATGGGGCAGGCAAATGTAAAAGCCTTATTATAATCATTTGAGATGAACACACTACCTACAGGGATGAATACAACACATAATCAGAAACAATAAATACTAATCAAACCCTATAATAGAGCCTGGAATGTGGTACGTGTAAATAAGTATTTGTTAAATACATGAATTAGTGACACAATGCCAGATTAGGGTTACCATGTGAGTAATTGTAGTACATACAAGAATTATTATCAGTGTTCAGAGAAGGGAGACCTTACTGCTTATTGTAGAAAAGACCAAAAACATATTGCTATAATTATAAAGAAATAAGTCCTAAAAGACGTCTCTAAAGGTATACTGAGCCCCTAGGCCTTCCAAGTTTTGTAGATTTTTGCCATGAGCTATGGTTTCCAATGATTTCCAATGCTGGCTGACCATGAGAATCACCGAAGGAACATATAAAAGGAAATAGATTTGGCAACCCAAATAGATCTCCTAGAGGTACTTCCCAGGCATTTTTATTTATAAAAATGTTCCCAAAGTTCTGATATACAGCTCTGATTTAGAACCACTGCACAGACCTTGTATCTGCAAGCAAAAGCAAAACTGTGATTATTTATTGAGAAGAGAAGGGAAGGACAGAGGGACTTGGCAAAGCCAACCTTTTGGTGACCTCCTTTCTCTAATGGCAGCTATTCACAGATCTTCCCTGCAGCTAACGTGCTAAAGGCCTCTGCCCATTGTTTTGGGTAAGAACTTCTATCATTACAGCTGCTTTAAATTGAAGGGGATCGCATTGAATGTGTAGATTGCTTGGGTAGTATTGACATTTTAACAATATTTACTCTTCTAATCCATGAGCATGGAATGTTTTTCCATTTCTTTATATCTTCTTCAATTTCCTTCATAAGCTTTCTATAGTTTTCAGCATACAGGTCTTCTACATCTTTGGTTAGCTTTATTCCTAGGCATTTTATGTTCTTGGTGCAACTGTAAATGAGATCAGTTTTTTTGATAGCACTACTAGGAATTTATAGAAAGGATACCCGAGTGCTGATTCACAGGGGCACGTGTACCCCCAAAGTTTACAGCAGCGCTTTCAACAATGGCCAAATTATGGAAAGAGCCTAAATGTCCATCAAGTGATGAATGGATAAAGAAGATGGGTTTGTATATACAGTGGAATACTATTTGGAAATGAGAAAGAATGAAATCATGCCATTTGTTGCAACATGGATGGAACTGGAAGGTACTATGCTGAGTGAAATAAGTCAGTCAGAGAAAGACAGATATCATATGTTTTCACTCATATGTGGATCTTGAGAAACTTAGCAGAAGACCAGAGAGGGAGGGAGGCAAACCATAAGAGACTCTAAAATACAGAGAACAAACTGAGGGTTCATTGGTGGGGGGTAGGAGAGAGGGGAAAATGGGAGATGGGCCTTGAGGAGGGCACTTGTTGGGATGAGCACTGGGTGTTGTATGTGGGTGATGAACCACAGGAATCTACCCCAAAAACCAAGAACACACTTTACACACTGTATGTTAGCCATGTTGATTATAAATTATATTTTAAAATAATAATAAAAAATAAAAATAAAGTTACATACATACATACATACATACATAAATTGAAGTTGGTGTGGGTCATTAATTTTGGTCCCCTGAATATGCAAAACAAAATAGGTCCAGAGGTCCTTGAGAGGAAGGTATCAAGTATCTGTCCTTGTTATAATGCTACTGTTTAACAAGGTGGAAAAATGGGGGGGAGGGGGCTACTAAGGAAGGAGTAATTAAATTACACCCCTCCCAAAAAAGGACACTCCAATCTGATCTGGAGAAAGCTATGAGTGTCTTTCAAAAGGACTAAAAATAAGACAGCTTTTTTTTTTTTAAATCTTCCCCATTTGTATTCTCTGTGAAGACTCTTAAGGCCAAGGATTTCTTGTCTACCTTAGTTATTTGCGGTAATTAAATGCCAAGGGATCAGAGAAGAATGTGTAAAATTCTGGTACTTCATGGAAAACAGTTACCCTTAATTTTCAATTGTATTCAAAGTGGAAACGTTCAGTGTCTTTTCATAGTTCAAAGTAATACAAACTCACTTTGAAAAAATTAAACAACACCAAGTATTTTTTAACAAATGAAAGCAAAGCCCCACCCACTTCCATGAGAATCCTCTCTGCTATCTATCCGGCATTAGTATTACTAACTTTAATATGCATGTAAACTAAATGTGCTGGCTCCATACATACCATTGTGTAGCATTTTTAAAAAAGTATTTCGGGGCACCTGGGTAGCTCAGTTGGTTAAGTGTCCAACTTTGGCTCAGGTCATGATCTCACAATCCTTGAGTTCGAGCCCCCCATTGGGTTCTGTGCTGCCAGCTCAGAGCCTGGGGTCTGCTTCAGATTCTGTGTCTCCCTCTCTCTCTCTCTCTCTACTCCTGCCCAACTTGCACTCTCTCTCTCTCTGTCTCTCAAAAATAAATAAACATTAAAAAAATTTTAGTAAAAGTACTTAGATTGTGGTAGGAGGCCCATATAAATGCCTATAAATAATAGCCTGACCTTTTAAGTTTTTATTTGAAATCCACTTAGTTAACATACAGTGTAATATTAGTTTCAGGTATACATTTTAGTGATTCAACATTTACATACAACTATTTTTGATCCTTTATTTTTAAACAAAAATTGCATATACTTAAGGTATACGATGTCATAATTTGATATACATATACATAGTGAAATGATTACTACTGTCAAGCTAATTCATATATAATCTCCTCATGTTGTTAACCTTTTCTTGTGTGTATGAGTGCACCTGAAACCTTCTCTCTCAGCCAATCTCTAGTCTCCAATATACTATTATCAATTATAGTCTTCATGCCATACATCAGGTCTCTAGACTCAGTCATCCTATGTAACTGCAAGTTTGTAGTCTTTAACCAACATCTCTCCATTTCCTCCACCTCCACACCCCTGGTGACCACCACTCTACTCTCTAGTTCTATGTATTAGACTGTTTTTAGATGCCACATATCAGTGAGATCATGCAGTGTTTTTCTATCTGTGTCTGGCTGATTTCACTTAGCATGATGTCCTACTGGCTCATCTATGTTGTAAATGGGAGTTAGGGATCTACTTTTTAAAGGCTGAATAATAATCCATTATATGTATATACAACAATCTTTTTATGCACTTACCCACTGTTGGACATTAGTCTGTCCTTTAAAATAAATACCTATTTTTCCTATTGTATGGATGGACTTTTGGGTTCATGCTACATTTGCTTTTATACACAACACTGAAATAAAACACCCTTCAGATACTGATATAATTATTTCTTTAGACTAATTACCTAGAAGTGAATTCTTGGATTAAAAATGGTAAACACATTTTAATCCAACTTTGCTTTCAAGAAAGGTTAGTCAATTTGGACCGCAGAGGTTAATCAATTTAAACACTGCAGGACATTGCCTATTTCCTTGAATTTTCATGCCCTCTGGCTATTAGTAATCTTTTTCATCCTTGACAGTACGGTAGCTGAAAAAACTACCACCATATTATCATTTTAATTTGTACTTCTCTAATTATTGCAAAATTATGCATCTTCTCTTGTTTATTGGCCTTTATATGAATTTCCTCTTTTGAAAATTACCTATTTAAATCTTTTCCCCATTTTTCTACTTAAGTGTTTATCTGTTTTTATTAATTTGTAAAATATCCTTACATAATAAGGATATGTTCATAACCCCATGGCATCTTTGTTATGTGTTTTTAAAGTCTGCTTTAGTATTGTCACGCCAATGATGATAATGACGATGATGATGATTTCTATGGGGTCCAACTGATCCAGTTTTTCTTTAATGTGATAAAACCTTAATGCCAAGCTAAAAGAATCCTTCACCTTCTCCAAAAATTCAAAATGATTTTTCTACTTTTTTTTTAATAATTACAGGATGTTATTTTTCACATTTAAATATTTAATCCTTCTGGAACTTACTTTTGTTAATGATACAAGGAAGAAACCAACACTTTCTTTCCAAATAAATATTCAACTGTCCCCATACTACTTTATGAATTATACTTTTAGTTTCAGATAGGTTCATGTGTTCAGCTACATTCATCTTACGAGTAAGTATTTGACAGCAGCAGATTCAGTCTCAGATACTGCTTTTTTTTTTCTAGTTTTAAGCTGACATCCTTTGGTTGTGGGAGGCCAGGAGTAAATTTAGTACATCTAAATGAATTCCATAGAGTTCCACTGAATCCCACAGGTAAATGGTCTTATTATATAATCCATTTGTACCAGGTAATGCTCAGGAGAAAGAACACTGACATAGTCTATTCAATTGCTTTTCAAACTGCTCTGAAAATATACCAGACACATAATACCGAGTAATGTAAAAGAAATTACATTGATACTGGAGGCAATTGCAATGTTGAACTAACTTAAAATCAGACATTCTATCTTTAAGGGAAAAAATCCTAATAATTTCTGTTTCTTACTTTTCTAGAGAAGGCTTCCCATTTTCCAGTATAAGACATTTTCTTTTTTTTCTTTTTCTTTTTTTAATTTTATTTAAATTTTAGTCAACACACAGCGGAATATTGGTTTCAGGAGTAGGATTCAGTGATTCATCACTTACTTACAACACCCAGTGTTCATCACACAAGTTGCCCTACTTAATGCCCATCACCCATCTAGCCCATCTCCCACCTGCCTCCCTCCATCAACCCTCAGTTTGTTCTCTCTTGTTAAGAGTCTCTCATGCTTTGTTTCCCTCTCTTCTCTTTTCCCCCCTTCCTATGTGTTCATTTGTTTTGTTTAAATTCCACATGTGAGTGAAATCATACAGTATTTGTATTTCTCTGACTTATTTGACTTAGTATAACACATTCTACCTCCATCCACATCGTTGCAATGGCAAGATATCATTCTTTTTGATGGCTGAGTAATATGCCATTATAAACAAATATATATATACACACACACACATATATATATACATATATATATATAGAGAGAGAGAGAGAGTATGTATTATATACAATATATATTCCATTATAAATACATATATTTACCCACACACACACACATCCTCTTTATCCATTCATCAGTTGATGGACATTTGGGCTCTCTCCAGAGTGTGGCTATTGTTGATAATGCTGCTATATTCAAATCTGTATTTTTGTATCCTTTTAGTAAATACCTAATAGTGCAATTGTGAATTGTAGGGTAGTTCCATTTTTAGTTTTTTGAGGAACCTCCATACTGTTCTCCAGAGTGGCTGCAGCCATGCAAGAGGGTTTCCCTTTCCCCACATCCTCGCCAACAACCTGTTGTTTCTTGTGTTGTTAATTTTACCCATTTGACAGGTGTGGGGTGGTATCTCAGTGTAGTTTTGATTTGCACTTCCCTGATGATGAGTGAAGCTGAGCATCTTTCCATGTGTCTGTTAACCATCTGGACGTCTTCTTTGGGAAAGTGTCTATTGATGTCTTCTGCCCATTTCTTCACTGGGTTGTTCGTTTTTTGGGTGTTGAGTTTGAGAAGTTCTTTATTGATTTTGGATATTAACCCTTTATCAGATAATGTTGTTTGCAAATATCTTCTCCCATTCTGTTGGCTGCCTTTTATTTTGTGGATTGTTTCCTTTGCTGTGCAGAAGCTTTTTATCTCCATGAGGTCCTGGTATCATGTTTGCTTTAGTTTCCCTTACCTTTGGAGACGTATTGAGTAAGAAGTTGCTGAGGACGAGGTCAAAAAGGTTGCTGCCTGTGTTCTCTAGGATTTTGATGGTTTCTTGTCTCACATTTGTCTTTCGTCCATTTTGAATTTATTTTTGTGTATGGTGTCAATAAGTGGTCCACTTTCATTCTGCATGTCATACTCCAGTTTTCCCAACACCATTTGTTGAAGAGACTGTTTTTTCCATTAGATATTCTTTCCTGCTTTGTCAAAGATGAGTTGACCGGATAGTTATGGGTCCACTTCTGGGTTTTCTATTCTCTTCCGTTGATCTTTGTGTTTGTTTTTATGCCACTACTATACTGTCTTGATGACTACAGCTTTACAATATAGCTTGCTCCTTGGGAGAAAAAGGGAGTTGGCCCCAGAGTGCATAGCACAGTGTAGGGATCTCCTGGTTTGCACTGGGAAAGAACATTCCCCTTCCTGGAGTACTTTTGGAAGAGGGTATATTGCCTCTCCAAGGACAAAAGACCCTTCAGGCACCAGCTAAAGGCAGGGGACATCATCAGCAGGGGACAGAGGCGCACAAAGAGGGTAGATAACCTGGTTGCTACCTTTTGCAAGGCTACACCATAGATTCTGAGCACCATGAAAGTGTGGGACTGTTTGTCTGGTACAAAGGACATCAGACACAGTGGGGTGAGGCTCTACTCCAGAGAAGGGGGGGTCCCCGTGGTGCTGGGTCCTTAAAGATTTCAAGTTTTGAATCCCAGGCGCTCCAAAGGAAAACTACAGGAGAGCTGTGGCGCAGGCACACTGACTGCCCTCACTATTCTGTAAGGGCTTCCTGAACAGCAGGGTTGTGAGATCCGCTGTCCGGGCTCAGAGTGTGGAGTGGCACCATTTTCCTTCTCAACACCAACAGGATAAGACATTTTAAAGCAAGATTTGTTCAGAACAGGTGTCAAAGGTCAAAAGATACTATAAGAATTTATAAGCACCTATAATGTATTCAGTGGTCAACTAGGGTATTTAGAAAATAATTCCTAAAAATATATAAAAATGAAAATAATCACAGTACTAATTCTTGACCACCATGAAATATTTGTATATGTATTTATTTATTTGTTTGTTTATTTGTTTATTCCACTGCCTAGATACCAATCTTTTTGAAGTCAATTTATGAACTCAGGCCTATACAGAAAATCTTTCAATGACAAATCATTAATGTGCTTCAGGGAGCTGGTTCCATTAGCTCCTGAATCATATTAAATTTTTTTTACATCTACTAATACAAGTATCATTAGTTTGTTCTCTAAGAACAATGGGCCATAGATCTGTGGGGTTATGCAGAAGAAGTCTGAGGCTTCCAAATTTAAATACTTTCATGTCTCATACACATAGATACTACTATTTTTTCAAATATATGTAGATGATGTTTCATTAATAAAATACATATTCATTTTAAAGCAATTGTGGCATTTTAGTAGTTTGGGGGCTCAAAAATGTGTCTTTTCTAAATAAAATAAAATAAAATAAAATAAAATAAAAAAGGGACGCCTGGGTGGCTCAGTCAGTTAAAGCATCCATATCTTGGTTTCAGCTCAGGTCATGATCTCACAGTTTCGTGGGTTCAAGCCCCGCATCAGGCTAGCACACAGCCTACTTGGGATTCTCTCTCTCTCTGATCTCTCTGATCTCTCTGCCTCTCCCCCACTCACACTGCCTCTGTATCTCTCAAAATAAATTTAAAAAATTAAATTAAATTAAAAAATTAAAAAAAAATTTATGTTATTTTTTAATTTTTTTATTCTTGAGACAGAGACAGAGCATGAACAGGGGAGGGGCAGAGAGAGAGGGAGACACAGAATCTGAAAGAGGATCCAGGCTCTGAGCTGTCAGCACAGAGCTGGACGCCGGGGCTCAAACCCACGAACTGTGAGATCATGACCTGAGCCGAAGTTGGACGCTTAACCAACTGAGCCACGCAGGCGCCCCTAAAAAACTTTTTTAAAATGTGTCATTTCATGTGTCTGTTGGCCATCTGTATGTCTTCTTTGGAGAAATGTCTGTTCATGTCTTCTGCCAATTTTTTAATTGGATTATTTTTGTGTGAGTGGAGTTTTAAAAGTTCTTTATATATTTTGGATACGAAACCTTTATTGGATATGTCATTTGCAAATATCTTCTCCCATTCAGTAGGCTATCTTTTAGTTTTGCTGATTGTTTCCTTTGCTGTGCAGAAGCTTTTTATTTTGATGTAGTCCCAATAGTTTATTTTTGCTTTTGTTTCCTTTGCCTCAGGAGACATATCTTCACTCATATGTGGAATTTTAGAAACAAAACAAAGAAAAGAAAGTGGCAAACCAAAAAACAGATTCTTAACTATAGAGAACAAACTGATGGCTACCAGAGGGGAGGTAGAGGAGGATTAGGTGAAATAGGTGATGGGAATTAAGAATACACTTATCTTGGGGCGCCTGGGTGGCTTAGTCAGTTAAGCCTCCAACTTTGGCCCAGGCCATGATCTCATGGTTTGTGTGTTCAAGCCCTGCATCAGGCTCTGCGATGTCAGTGCAGAGCCTGCTTGGGATTTTCTCTCTCTCCCTCTCTCTATCCCTCTTCCACTTGCTTTATTTCTCCCTCTCTCTCTCTCTCTCTCTATATATATATATATATATGTCTCAAAATAAATAAAAAACTTAAAAAAAAGAGTGCACTTATCTTGATGAGCACTGAGTAATATATGGAACTTCTGAATCGCTATATTATATACCTGAAACTAATATAACACTGTATGTTAACTATACTGGAATTAAATTTTTTAAAAAAGAGTTTCACTCTTTAAAAGTCTGGTACATACTATTTCAGTCCACTGTTTGGGTTATCTATTGCTGTATGAGAAATTACCTGAATATTTGGCTATCTAAAATACCACCTTTTTTTTATGTCTCAATTTTGTGGGTCAGAAATTCAAGCAGGGTTCACCTAGATGAATCTTCTGGCCCATATGGTGTCAACTTAGGTCACACAGTGATATTCAACCAGAAAATGAGCTAGTCTAGAGAGTTCAAGATACCTTCACTCACATATATGGCACCTTGGAAGGGATGTCCTGAAGGCTGGGTTCAGTTCAAACTGTCATGCAGCCTTTCTAGCCTGGTGGTCACATGGTAGGTAGACTTTATACATGGTGGCTCAGAGCTCCCATAGAGAGTGTTCCAAAAGGCAGAAATTAAAATTGCTAGGCTCCTAAAAGCCTGAGACTGAAACTGGCATACTGTCGCAGCCACCACATTCTATCGGTCTACCAGTCATAGAAACTGCCCAGATTCAAGGTTCACAGACCGCAACTCTTCATTGAAAAAGGTTCAAAGAATTTAGAGACAACTTTAATCTACTACATACACTAACTTTGGGATAAGAGCTGTTCTATCTCTTCATTTCAACAAGATTTTAAACTTATTAAATAATACCTTACCCACCCCATTCCTACCTCATCCACTTCTTCCCCAAGTTTAGGCCAGCCATACTGAAACAAAGGTCAATCAGAAAAGCCATAGATCTACCTAGTACCGATGGTCATATTCATTTACAGAACACCATACTTCCTGATTAAAAACTATATTATAAAATTATGGTAATCCAAATAGTTTATGTCAGTTTTTACTGACATAAAAACAGATATATAGACCAGTGGAAAAGAATAGAGAGTCCAGAAATAAACCCATGCATATACTGTCAACTAATTTTTTTTTTGTTTTTTTTTTTTTACTGTCAACTAATTTTTGACAAGTGTGCCAAGAATATACAACAGGAAGGGGCGCCTGGGTGGCGCAGTCGGTTGGGCGTCCGACTTCAGCCAGGTCGCGATCTCGCGGTCCGGGAGTTCGAGCCCCGCGTCGGGCTCTGGGCTGATGGCTCAGAGCCTGGAGCCTGTTTCCGATTCTGTGTCTCCCTCTCTCTCTGCCCCTCCCCTGTTCATGCTCTGTCTCTCTCTGTCCCAAAGATAAATAAACGTTGAAAAAAAAAAATTAAAAAAAAAAAAAAAAAAAAGAATATACAACAGGAAAAGGACAGTCTCTCCAATAAATGGTGCTGGGAAAATTGGATATTTATATGCAAGAGAATGAAATGGAACAACTATCTTATACCACTCACAAAAATTAACCCGAAATGGATTAAAAACTTAATGTAAGACTGAAGAGACATTTTTCCACAGAAGACATACAGATGGCCAACAGACACATGAAGAGATGCTCAACCCCACTAATCATCAGGGAAATGCAAATCAAAACCACAATGAGGTATCACCTTACACCTGTCAAAATGGCTAGTATCAAAGACTCAAGAAATAACAAGTGTTGGCAAGGATGTGGAAAAAAAGAAACCCTCGTGTACTGTTGCTGGGAATGTAAATTGGTGCAGCCATTGTGGAAAAACAGTATGAAGATTCTTTTAAAAGTTAAAAATACCAAAGGGGCTAAAATAAACAACTCAGGAAAAAACAGATGTTGACGTGGATATGGAGAAAGGGGAATCTTCTTGCACTGTTGGGAAGAATGCAAACTGGTGCGGCCACTCGGGAAAACGGTATGGAGGTTCCTCAAAGAATTAAAAAAAGAACTCACCTACAACCCACCAATAGCACTACTGGGAATTTATCCAAAGGATACAGGAGTGTTGATGCATAAGGGCACATGTACCCCAATGTTTATAGCAGCACTATCAACAATAGCCAAAGTATGGAAAGAGCCCAAATGCCCATCAACTGATGAATGGATAAAGATGTGGTTTATATACACAATGGAATACTACTCGGCAATGAGAAAGAATGAAATCTGGCATTTTGCAACAACAGTGGATGGAACTGGAGGGCATTATGCTAAGTAAAATAAATCAGTCAGAGAAAGACAGATATCATATGTTTTCACTCATATGTGCATCTTGAGAAACTTAACAGAGGACCATGGGGGAAGAGAAGGGGGAAAAATAGTTTCAAACAGGAAGTGAGGCAAACCATAAGAGACTCTTAAATACAGAGAACAAACTGAGGGTTGCTGGGGAGGCAGGGGAGAAGGGAAAATGGGTGATGGTCATTGAGGAGGGCACCTGTTGGGATGAGCACTGGGTGTTGTATATAAGCAATGAATCATGGGAATCTACTCCCGAAGCCAAGAGCACACTGTATATACTGTATGTTAGCTAACTTGACAATAAATTATATTTTAAAAATTAAAAATAGAAATACCATATGATCTAGTAATTCCACTACTGGGTATTTACCTAAAGAAAATAAAAACACTAATTCAAAAAGATACATGCACCCCTAGCTTTATTATAGCATTATTTCTAATAGTGAAGATATGGAAACAACGCAAATGTCCACTGATGGACAAATGGATAAAAAGATGTGGTGAAGCGGTTCCTGGGTGGCTCAATCAGTTGAGCATCCAACTGTTATTTCAGCTCAGGTCATGATTCCAGGGTTGTGGGATCGAGCCCTGAATCAGGGTCCACACTGAGCGTGCAGCCTGCTTGAGATTCTCTCTCTCCCTCTGCCCCTCACCCTGGATCATGTTCTCTCTCTCTCTCTCTCTCTCTTTCTCTCTCCAAAATAAAAAAAAGATATGGTAAATATATACAAGGAAATATTATTCGGCCATAAAAAAGAATGAGATCTTGCTATTTGCAACAACATGCATGGACCTAGAGAGTATTATGCTAAGTGAAATAAGTCAATCAGAGAAAGACAAATATCATAAACCCTTAAATACAGAGAACAAACTGGTGGTTGCTAGAGGGGAGGTGAGTGGAGACAGGGGGGAAATAGATAAAGGGGATCAAGAGTACACTTGTCTTGATGAGCACTGAGCAATGTATAGAACTGTTAAATCATTATATTATACATCTGAAACTATTATAACACTATTTTAATTATACTTCAATTAAAAAAAAGAAGAGTGGGCTCTCTATATGCCTATATCTTAAATGTTGATTTTTCTTTCCTTTTTTTTAATTGTTTTAATGTTTATTTATTTTTGAAAGAGAGAGAAGAGGGAGAGGGAGAGATAGAGGGACAAAAAGAGAGAGAGAGAGTTGGGGAGGGGCAGAGTGAGAGGAAGACACAGAATCTGAAGCAGGCTCCAGTCTCTGAGCTGTCACCACTGGACTTGAACCTGCGAACTGTGAGATCATGACCTGAGCCAAAATCAGATGCCTCACCAACTGAGCCATCCAGGCACCCCTTAAGTGTTGATTTTTCTAAGAGCCCTATTCTTGACCACTGAGGAGACAAATGTTATTCTTTATGGCTAAATTTCTCCCCTATCATTTGAACATAGCCTGTTTCCAAGTATGCATTCTGAAAATGCCAATAGCTTGCTTCCCGACGTTACCTGGAACCCAAGGCATGGTCACATAGTGTAGACTCTGCTAATCATGATTTAAATTGGAAGTTTTACTGGATATTCCCATTCTCCCCTATGGATCCATTTTCTACCCTTTTCCACAACTGCTCTGTAACCAAGAAGCTGACCTCTAGACTGCACATTCCCTGAACTTCCTTTCCCAGATGCCTTCCCATTGTGTTTGGCCAATGAGAGACACTAGGAGCAGATGAGAGAACCAGGGGAGAGTGAGGCTGACATACCTACTCCCCTTGCTTCTTCCTTGCTAGGATGCAATTTGTCAATGGTTGTATTCCTTTAGATAAGGCCACAGCCTCTCTCCTATGGTACTAGATCTTGCTAGGTTCTTGTAATTGCTCTCTTCCCTGCACTTCGGACCTCGGGGTGGTAAAGTCTTCCCTCTGTGGCTAGCTTCTGCGTGCATCATCATCCTCTCTTGTTGCTCTGAAAACAGTCTCTTGCTTAAATTCACTTTGATGACCCATTAGAGTGTGCCACCTATTTCCTGTAAACTATTAACAGACAGAAGCAAGAACCTTGCTAAATCCATCAGGTAAAAAGTAGTTGGTGAAGTCTACCGTACTACCAGCAATAAGATCATCAGTAGACCAGTCATTTGTCATGATTTGGAGCACTTATCCTGGCTGCACAACCTCCATGCTTGGTTCTCCTGACTTCTGGGAGATCTAGTTAAATCAACCAGGTTCAATCTCAATTTCTATTACTTGGGACTAAAACCCTGACTGATACAGCCCTCTTGCTTTCTCTTCTCAGATCATCGTTTTATATATTTATATCCCCCTTTCCTTCCTCCAATGAATGTAACTGAAATCTATGCACTGGTAGTTACCAAATCTTTTCCTCTCCTGTTAGTTTCCTAAATTCTAAGCCTGTTAGCCCAGCTACCTACTAGACATCACCATATCACCATTTAAGTGTCATATGAGTTCCTTAAATCCACTATTTTTAAACCTGTCTTTTCATCTCCCATCCTAATCACCCTTCCTCTTCAGCCCTTTACCCTGGTAGTTTGCTTCATCTGGGTAGATGATACTACTATCTACTTATTTATCCACATGTGAAATCTGCTAATTTTCCTAGACTCTTCTATTTCCTTCCTTCCACTCATCCCCACCACCACATGCATGCAGTAAGGTCCTACTATTTCTACTTCCTCCTATTACACTGACTTCTAATTGCCAATCGCTAAGGTTATAGTCCTCATCAGTTCTCACCACTAGAAATGCCCCCTGTCTACTTAGACTCATTGATTTACTCTTCTACCTGAAATTAACATTCTAAAACTCAAATCTAAAACCCCAGTGTGTCCATTAAAGTCTTAATCAATGCCCTCCATGACCTGGCCCTACTCACCTCTCCAGTATTATTTTCTAGAATCATTGTCCTAGTCTCCAGCCAGCTCACAAAAGGCTTAAATAATTTTTCTCACCTCCATGCTACATACCATGATGGAGGTAACTGGTGTTTCCTCAGCCCCAAATATATATTGCCAAGTTATACAACACCCATTTATCCTTTGCAACTCATGGGGTGCCTGGGTGGCTCAGTCAGTTAAGAATCCAACTTAGGCTCAGGTCATGATCTCAGAGTTTGTGAGTTCAAGCCCTGCATCGGGCTCTGTACAGAAAGCGCAGAGCCTGGAGCCTGCCTCGGATTCTGTGTCTCCCTCTCTCTCTGCCACTCCCCACCCTCAAAAAATAATAAATAAATAAACATTAAAAAAAAGACTCATGTTACCCTCTCGTGACCACTCCCACCTTAGAGATGGCCCATGTCTGTGCACCCCAGGAAGCCTCTATCATAGCATTTATCACACCATGTCTTGATTTTTTGGTTATTTGTCTGTCATCCCCTCTAGATTGTGAACTTATTAAAAGAAGGCACAATGTCTAAACCCCAGTATACACTTGATAAATTTTTGTTGCATAGATTACATTTCTCAGCCCAAATTAATTTAGAAAAATGGAAGATACCTGCATTGGATAATGGCAAAAAAAGAACGAACCTGTAACTGCTGCCTTTAAGCAGAGGCACAGAGAAAGGAATGGAAGCAAGGTGGAAACCCCAAACACTGAATCAAACCGGGTAGTAGTTCTTATGGGGAAATTTGGGGCCCTGACACACTATAGGAAAGATCATCTGGGAGCAGGAAAAACTTCTTAGAATCACTTGAAGCAACATCGTTTACACAAGCATTTATGTGAGGCTATCCTGTTCTGTGGATAAATTGGGTTTAGTCCTCATTTGTATGAGACTTCTCCTCCACATCCAAACTGAAGGGTCGAGTATCATCTGTGCCATGTCTGAAAAGAAAGGACAATGATGTATTCTCACTGTGGGTGTCTCACTAACTTAGAACCCTTGTGAGAAATGCAGCATGCCTGTGTTTTTGCTGGTGTCAAATGGATGATTTCCAGTGACTAATGGTGATGCCAACTGGCTCCGAAAGATTTCATATTTTGTGAAAATAATTCAGAGGCATAAGGTCCAAAAGACACCATAAGGATATTTCACCAAAAATACATTTTCCCAAGACAGTGAGCAATTTTAAATAGAGTAGGGGTTTTTGTAAGTTTTGTTTTGTTTTGTTTTTTGGTTTTTTTTTTTTGCAAATGTCCCAACCGGATTAAAGCCAAAAGTATGTTAATTCATTTATCTACCCAGCTAGTCAACAAACAATTATTAAGCAGTTCTTATGTGCCTTGATGGCACAGTGCAAACTGTAGAAAAAAACAGATGAATAAAATGCATTCCCTGCTGATAATGAATTCATAGTTCACATGGACAAGATACAGAAACAGTAATACTGTATCATAAATACAACAGTGACACAAAGTATTGTGGGAATTTCTGGGTTAACTGAATTAGTATACAAAATGCCAGCTGCTCCCATCTGGGTGTATGTTATACTTCCTCATCCCATTGACTAATGACAGGATTTCTCGTGGCCAATGAAATATGAACAGAATGGACATGTTCCTTTTCTGAGCTAAGAGCCCTGGCTTGGCCTCACTGTGGTTTCCTCTCCCTCTGCCAGCTGACCAGCAGTACCCCAGATAAAGGCTGCTCTGCCAGCCTGGGCCCCAGAGTGAAGAGGAGGCAGAGGCACAGCTGACTCAAGATGGATATACAACATAAAGGAGAAATAAACTTAAGTCTCCGAGGTGTGGAAGCCATCTGTTAGTGCAGTATAAGCTGGCCTATCTTGAGTGAAACAGTTGTTAAAAATAAATTACCTTGGAGGGTGGGGTATAAGTCAAATGTCTAGAGGAAGTGACGTATTTAGGTGGACCGTGAAGGCTACAGGGGTAGGTGAAGGAAAGGATTTTCAGGGCAGAGGTATTGCTGTGAACAAAGGCCTGGTGGAATGAAAGTATACATCCTAGGTAAGCATGTTACCCACTGCACTGAATTATAAAAGGTTTTCTAGAGTCACATATTTAAAAACCCACTGGCCGTGCCAAGGAGTATACATTTTACCCTGCTGGGTTTTAGGAGCCATGAAAATGTTTTAAGGATTCCAATGATAAATCTTTGGTTATCTTTTGATGCTTTTATCTGAAATGCTCTAGGCAAGGACTAGCATGGACAGAGATAACACTGTGGGGTCCCAGGACTAGAGGCTGGATAAGGGGGAGAGCAAGAGAGTAGGCCAACACTGATCATGCTTGAATGATTTAGTTTGTGGCCAAAATAAGGCTGAAGTCAACTGAATGGAAACATCTGAAGGGTTGTTTTTGGTTTTTTTTTTTTTGTTTTTTTTTTTTTGCTCCCCCAAGGTTAGAACCTCTTAAACTGAAAGTGGCTAAATTACATACCTACAGAATAATGGAGATTGAAATGGAGCCCAAAAAGACTTGTATGTAGGACACTTGACTCAGCTCAAAAGGGAACAATAGTTGAGGATAACAATATTAAGTGGCCAGTGTTGTACCATTTCCAGAGAAAAGAGCTTCAGGGTACACGGTGAGCTTTCAAAACACTCCAGACAGCTCTGAATGCAGAGCAGAGGAAGAAAATAAAAACAGGGCAGGGATGGAAGAGGGCAAAGTGGCTGACAAGCACAGTAAAAAGAAGTTTGTGCTGCAATCTGGTAACAATTCTTTCTTTTCTTGTTCTATTTAATTTCATAATAAAAACTCAATCTAGGGGCACCTGGGTGGCGCAGTCGGTTAAGCGCCCGACTTCAGCCAGGTCATGATCTCGCGGTCCGTGAGTTCGAGCCCCGCATCGGGCTCTGGGCTGATGGCTCGGAGCCTGGAGCCTGTTTCCGATTCTGTGTCTCCCTCTCTCTCTGCCCCTCCCCCGTTCATGCTCTGTCTCTCTCTGTCCCAAAAATAAATAAACGTTGAAAAAAAAATTTAAAAACTCAATCTAAAAGCGCCCTTAAAAATTTTTTTTTCCAAAGAAGGGGGCATGTGGGTGGCTCAGTCTGTTAAGCGTCTGACTTTGGCTCAGGTCACGATCTCGCAGTTCGTGGGTTAGAGCACCATATCAGGCTCTGGGCTGACAGCTCAGAGATTGCAGCCTGCTTCGGATTCTGTGTCTCCCTCTCTCTCTGCCCCTCCCTCACTTGTTCTCTCTCTTGTTCTCTCTCTCTCTCTCAAAAAAATAAACATTAAAAAAAGTTTTTTAATAAATAAAAAAAAAAATAAAAGCGCACTTAAAACTATCTACTTCTCACCAAGTTTTGTCCACTGAATTGAGACAGCTTGTTGGGTTTTCTTGGTATACTAGACAGTAATTACATATGAAAAGCCGAAATTTTCTTAAAATGTCTATCCATCCTACTTAGAACCCACTGTCTCAGTGAGACAAAGATACTACAAGCCATCTTAGAAGGCACATTTCGTAGGTTTCCTGTGTAATAGCAAGAGAGGAATTCAACCTGGCTGCCCAGAGTCAACCCAGATTATAATGAAGTTTGGCCACAGGCTATTTACCATTTTTCCTAGAGAACTGTTTCCTCTTTGGAACAATGCTCACCATGCATCAACTTTGCCATCAGCCTTTTCATATTCTTTTAAATATGTCACTGGCTGTGTCCTGGCCTACGCAAAATAATTAGGGACCTGTGAGTTCCCAACACCGCCGGCTGATATTTAAAGGAGGAGTTTAGAAGGATCTCAATAAAGTTTTGGAGGTTTAACACTGGGATGAGTAGCTATGCAGCATAGGGTTTTGAGAGCCACAGCATTCTCTGAAAAAATACGGGATCCTACAAGACTGGAAAACTCTACCCTATTCTCCAATCCCTATCTAATTTTTTACTCATTTTTCAAGGCCCAGGACAACTCCAACCCATCTCTTGAGAAGCCTTTCCTGACATAAACTTACAATTATTGTTCCTTCCCAAAAGTGCTTATTTATACCTTTTTTTCTGGGACTTACATCATTTTTCTATGATTCAATATAGAATCATAACTCTGTAATGATAGCTAACTTAGATGTGAAAGTCTTGTCTCACAAATGTATTAACAATTATTTTGTGCTCCTTTATAGCGTGCTCTCTCTCTCGCTCTCTCTCTTTCTCTCTCAGTAGAGAGATACAGAGAAATATTTAAGTGATAGACATAGAGATCTTTGTAGATCTTTCTCTCTATATATAGATACATATAACACACAGATATATGTGATATATTTCTCTATCTCTACACCTATATATAAAGAGAGAAGTACAGGAGATAAATAAACATGAAGGCTACAGAATATGTGTAAAACATTCAAGAAACTTAAGTAACTTGATAACTTGATAAATTGACTTTCATGTTCAACTTGAAACTTAGTAACTTTGTTATCCTATTTAGTGACTTTAAAAGGATCAATCCATAGCTTGAAAATAAATTAGTCTTTTATCTAATCATACTGATGTAGTTTAAATAACATTTTAATTTATTTAGAAATTACAAATAGCATTAATGGAGAGGATGAGATTTTTATGCTTGTTAAAAAGGGAAATGGGTTAGAAAAAAATGATTGAGAAATACTACTCCATGTCATTTACCTAAATTTGTATTTCTAGTAATAAGAGGAAAAATGCCACTTGTGTCCCTTCAGCTTGATTAAAACATGGGCCCCTGAGATGCCTGCCAATGGACTCAAAAGGCATTTGTCCCAAAGAGAGCATACCACCTGCCACCTGCCACTTTTCAATCAGCAGTACTTCCGCTAGAACCGACCGAGTGCTCAAATCTCCCCAAGGGATTTTCCATGTTTTTGACTCAGCATGGAAGCAGGCAGACTAGTTCTGGTGTCTCATCCATTTTAGTAGCTTCTTACAACAGCAAGAGCAAAGGCTTTGTAGACAGTATAATTACTCACTCTCAGTATTATACAGCTGCTCTGAGCACATTTCCCTCTTCTACTCAAAAAACAAACACAGAACAATTGTCTGACTTAGTGCCTATTTCGCCTTCTGTCTCTGCTACCCTATTAGAAGGCAGTTGTCTCCCTTTATATGTGCTTTTACATGCTTCCTTTGAGTAAATACAGTTGTAACTCTTCTTGAAACGAGCTCGCCTGAGAGGCATCTCCCACCCACTGGCACTCAATATAAGGGCAAGAGGGATTTGCATGGTCCAAAGGGACGGTCACATTTCTGCCGGGCTTTGAATCAGGCCACAAGAGAACCACAGAGGACAACTGCTTATTTTTTTAAGGGTGAATGAAACCAGTCCATTCTGGTGTTTTGGACTATTTTTCACAGGAGCTGATTTCATTGAAGACATGTGCTCTGATGTCTTCCTTTTTATCATTAATGTTGGTGGCCTTGTAAAAGAAATATAATCCATGTTAGGGAGGTGATTCATATAATTTTTCTAAAGGTCTGCGTAGTTGTGGAGGCCTCTAAGGATGGTTCAAGTTTCCAGCTGAGCTCCACAGGTTGTGAGAAACAGAAAATCATACAAGGAACCTTGAGAACTGGAGTTTGCTGTAAGGATACACAGGCACTGGAATTGCAAAGACATGGGAAACAAAGGGAAGTCTGGGGATTGGCTGTTATCTCCTTTCTCCCAGGCCACATGATCTCTTGTGTATGGCTTCTCTGGAGCTCTCTGATTATATGTTTACACAAAATCATGCCTGCCATGAAGCTTCCTGGCTGCTGACTCTAAATCATGAGGCCTCTCCACATACATACTTTCAGCCTCAGTTCTCGATGCTATTTGCCTCATTTCTCAGTACAGATTCCCGGGAGAGGTAATTTGACTCACTAACAAAAGGTCTGGTACACATTCCATGATCCCAATAACTAAGGTCAAGGAGGTAGAGTCACCTGACCTCTGTAAGATTATACCTTCTGTAGGGTAATGACTGGGCAGTTCGTCTCAACAGGAACTTCAGGATACAGTTTAGAGAAAAACGGCAGAGTAGCCAGCTCTAAGCTCTCCCACAGAAATATCAAAAAATAAGCAGAAATTATGAAAACCAACTGTCTCAGAACTTTGGAAAACAGTAAAAGGTTTACAGCAATCAAGCAGACACTGAATAAAGAAAAAGGCAGCTTCAAAACAGAGGGACAGCTTTGGGGAGTTTTTACTCATCCTTTCCCCAACCCCTCTCTGTCATGGCACATGTCTTAGCCTATCTTCACTGTGGGGCTCTGGTCCCTGGTCTCAGAGAAAACAAAGCAGACCTTATTTGCAAAGTGTTATGTATGTCTGTTCTAAGCTGTCCAGGGATCATCTGAAGGGTTTATACAAGGTATGTAGGTATTTATCAAGGTATTTGTCAGACTCAAGCCAGAAAAGCAGGAGACATCGCTCAAAACTGCTACAAGCCCAACTGATAACCCAGTGACACCTGAAACAAAAAAGATTAATGTGGAAACTTACAGTAGACGCCCCTAAGGCCGAGAGGCAAAAGTTGGGGAGAATTTCTTTGGGAGATTAGGACATTCAATAGCACCTGTGTCTATGGGGGAATTTCAAAAGCTGTGCACATGCCCAGAACAAGATGCACGCTCAGAAAATACCAGAGAAGACTCTGAGCTCTCAACGTGGGCTGATCCCTAGGCTCAGTGCAAGCCAGGTTAAGTGTGGAAAGACAACCCCAGAACAAAGCCAACGTACAAAAGCTGGGGAAGATGTTTTCCATCTGTGTTGGTTTGGTTTGGATTGGGTTTTGCTTATTTGCTTATTTGCTTGTTTATTTGCGTTTAGCTCCTGGCATTCAAGAAATATCTGTTAATACTCTAAGTGAATTCAAGCTAAGTAAGAGATTTCAGAGAACATACACACCAGGGAAAACAGTCTTTGCAAGAGTAATTTGAGGAAGTCACTAAACAAATGGACGGCTACAGCCTTCAACAATTTAAAAAAACAGCAAATGCTGGAGAAAGAAAATCTGATTTCCAGAGCTGCTACATTATAATATTCAAATGTCCAGTTCTGTACCCACATACAAAAAAAATCACAAGGCATAAAAAGAAACATCAAAATATGGCCCATTCAAAGGAACAAAATAAGTCTCTAGAAATCATCAGTGAAGAAACATAGGCATCACACTTACTAGAGAAAGAGTTAAAAACATCTGTCTTAAATATGCTTGGAGAGCTAAAGGAAATCATAGGAAAAGAACTAAATAAACCGGGGAAACTATGTATGAACAAAGTGAGAATATCAATAAAGAGATATAAAGAGATAGATTATAAAAAGGAACCAAACTGAAATTCTGAAGTGGAAAAGAAAAATAAATAAAATGAAAAATTCATAAAATAAAATAAAAAAGAAATAATGGCCCAATACTTGTCAGATTTGATAAAAACATGAATCTATACACTAAGAAATTCATTAAACTTCAAATTGAATAAGCTCAAAGACACCAAACACCAAGATACATTATAATTGATCTGTGGGACATCAAAGACAAAGAGAGAATCCTGAAAGAAACAAGAAAGAAGAAGTAACTAGTCACACACAAGGGATCCTCAATTAGATTAACAGCTAATTCCTCATCAGAACTATGGAAACCAGAAGGCAGTAAGATGACATATTTAAAATCCTGAAAGAAAAAATACTGTCAACCACGAATTCTATATGTGGCAAGACTGTCCTTTGGAAATAAGGGAGAAATTAAAACATTTCAAGATAAACAAAAGCTGAGGGAGTTCATTAAAACTAGACCTCCTATAAGAAATGTCAAAGGGAGTCCATGTGAAATAAAAGGACACTAGGGGCGCCTGGGTGGCGCAGTCGGTTAAGCGTCCGACTTCAGCCAGGTCACGATCTCGCGGTCTGTGAGTTCGAGCCCCACGTCGGGCTCTGGGCTGATGGCTCAGAGCCTGGAGCCTGTTTCCAATTCTGTGTCTCCCTCTCTCTCTGCCCCTCCCCCGTTCATGCTCTGTCTCTCTCTCTCCCCAAAATAAATAAACGTTGAAAAAAAAAATTAAAAAAAAAAAAAGAAGAAATAAAAGGACACTAGACAGTAATTCAAATATATAAAGAAACAAAGATCTCCAGTAGATAAATGTATGGGCAAATATAATCGCCATCATTGTATTTTTTGTTTGTAACTCCACACGTTATTTCCTACAGAATTTAAAAGTCACATACATAAAAGTAATTATAATCTATGATATCGGGCACACAGTGTATAAAGACTTGCAGCAACTACAACATAAAGGGGTAATGAAGAAGTTATACAGGAAAAAAAGCATACAGCTCTTTCTATGCTACTCAAGTTAAGCTGGTGTCAATTCAAATTAGTTTGTTATAAATTTTGAACATTAAATGTAATATTCACGGTAACCACTAAGAAAGTACTTAAAAACTATACGTAAAATGAAATAAGGAAAGCAAAAAGGTTCACTCCAAAAAATCTACTAAACACAAAGCAAGGCAGTAATGGAGAAAATAAGAGATTTTAAAAAGGTATAAGAGACACAGGAAACAACAAAATGGCAGAAATAATTCCTTCCTTATCATTTATTACTTCAAATGTAAATATATTAAATTCTATGTTTTAAACACAGAGATTAGCAGAATGGATTTTTAAAATATGATCAAACTATATCATATGCTGTATCACTTCAGATCCAAAGACTCAAACAGATTGAAAGTAAAAGGATGGAAAAAGATATTCCATGCAAAAAGTAACCAAGAGAGCCGAGGTGGCTATATTAATAGGAAACAAAACAGTCTTCAAGTAAAAAAACTCTTGGAAGAGACAAGGGAAATTATATATTAATAAAAGGTTCAATTCAGGAAGAAACTATAAAAATTATAAACATATATGTGCTAAACCATAGAGCCCCAAAACATACAAAGGAACACTGACAGATTTGAAGAGAGAAATAAGTAGTTCTACCATAACAGTTGCAGAATTCAATATCCAGCTTTCAGTAGTGGATAGAATAACTAGATAGAAGATCAACAAGGAATCAGTGGAACAACACTATAAACCAACTAGACCTAATAGACATAGATAGAACACCCCATTCAACATCAGTAGAAAACACATTCTTTTCAAGTGTACACGGAATATTCTCCAGCATGGATCATATGTTAGGCTGTAAAACAAGTCTCAATAAATCTTAGGAGATTTAAATCATACAAAGTATTTTCTCTGAGCACACTGGAATCAATAACAGAAGAAAAATGGAAAATTCATATATATGTGGAATCTTAAGAATGAATTAAGGCAGAAAGCACAATGGAACTTACAAAATACTTAGAGATGAATGAAATGAAAACACAAGATACCAAAACTTATGGGATAGAGTAAAGGCTGGCCCCTGAAGGAAATTTGTAGTTATAAATGCATACATTAAAAAAGAAGAAAGATCTCAAATCAAAATCTAACTTTACACCATAAGAATGAGAAAAAGAAGACCAAAATAAACCCAAAGCTAATAGAATGAAGAAAATAATAAATAGTAGAGGAGAGATAAATAAAATAGAGAATTTTTAAAATGGCAATTCAATGAAATTGAAAGTTTGATCTTTCAAGAGATCAACAGAAATGACAAACCATTAGTTAGACTGACAAAGAAAAGGAGAGAAGACTCAAATAACAAAAATAAAAAATGAAAATGGGAACATTACTACTAACCTTGCAGAATAAAAGTATTATAAGAAAATATTATGAACAACTGTATGCCAATAAGCTAGAAAGCCCAGACAAAACAGACACGTTCCTAGAGGCAGAAAAATCTATCAAAATTGAATCACAAAGAAACAGAAAATCTGAATAAACCTATCACTAATAAGGGCATAGAATGAATAATAAAAAATCTCCCAAGAAAGACCTGGACCTGATGGCTTCACTGGTGAATTAACACCAATCTCCTAAAGAACCAACACCAATCTTTCTCAAAATGTTTTACAAAATTGAAGATGAGGGAACACTTCCTAACTCATTCACTGAGGCTAGAATTGCCCTAATACTAAAGTCAGACAAAGCTACTATACAAGAAACTAAAACTACAGACCAGTACCCTTTAGGAATACTGATGGAAACATCCTCAAGAAAATATTAGCAAGCTGAATTTAGTGGCATATTAAAAGGATCATACATCATGACTAAGTGAGATTTATTCCCATAAGGCAAAGGTGATTCAACATACAAAAATCAATCAACATAATATACCACATTAACAGAATGAAGAGGAAAATATACATGATCATCACAGTTGATGCAGAAAAACCTAAGCCCAGTCAAAATAGCTGACCCACAGGAAAAGCATTAAAAAATAACGTGAAAAATATATAATATCAAGTAAAAAAGACATTATACCAAAGAATAGGTATAATATTCAAGTAAGGCTCAAAGCATGCAAACACCATATACTGTTTACACTATATATTCCCTACATGAAATAAAATTATTAAAAGCATTCTCAGAAATGAAACACACCAAATACAGCAGAAGAGATGTGTGATAATATTTTAGCTCTTTAAAAACTACATCTGTCTGATTGTTGAAGTTAGGTGATGGGATATTGGGTACATTATACTATTCTCCTCATTTTGGATTCTGTATGAAAATTTTGATGATAAAAAGTTACTATACAAAAACAATGCTAAAAAAAACCCAATTAAAACAATTGGGGAAATTTGATCATGGACTGGGCATTAGACAATATTAAGAAATTTTCACAAATGTTGTTAGGTATAATAATTGAATCATGCTTACATAAAAAAATTTTCTTCTCAGTGATGCATACCAAAATATTTACAACTGAAATTAACAGATGTCTAAGATTTTCTTTAAAATATTCTAGCAATATAGGGGCGCCTGGGTGGCTCAGTCGGTTGAGCATCCAACTTCGGCTCAGGTCATGATTTCATGGTCTGTGAGTTCGAGCCCCGCGTGGGGCTCTGTGCTGACAGCTCAGAGACTAGAACCTGCTTCCGATTCTGTCTCCCTCTCTCCACCTCCCCCGCTCATACTCTGTCCCTCTCTCTGTCAAAAATAAATAAACATTAAAAAAATTTTTTTTTAATAAAAATAAAAATAATGGGGCGCCTGGATGGCGCAGTCGGTTAAGCGTCCGACTTCAGCCAGGTCACGATCTCGCGGTCCGTGAGTTCGAGCCCCGCGTCGGGCTCTGGGCTGATGGCTCGGAGCCTGGAGCCTGTTTCCGATTCTGTGTCTCCCTCTCTCTCTGCCCCTCCCCCGTTCATGCTCTGTCTCTCTCTGTCCCAAAAATAAATAAACGTTGAAAAAAAAAATTAAAAAAAAAAAATAATAAATAATAAAAAATAAAAATAAAATATTCTACCAATATAAGAAAAGGAGGGGAATAGATGAAACCAGATTGGCAAAATGTTGGTAATTGTTAACACTGAATAAAGACTACCTGAGTATTCATCATACTGCATGTTTGACATTAGTATATTTTTGAAATTTTCATAGTAAGAAGTTCTTATATACCAAATTATATTATTTCATATTGTATTGCATTGTAATAGTGTTATAGATTTGAAAAAGCTACAGGTAGGTACATTGTTATTCATTATGTTTTCTTCTACTCTTTTCTTTTTTTTTTCAAGTTTATTTATTTATTTTGAGAGAGAGAGTGGCGGGGAGAGCAAAAAGAGAAGGAGAGCGAGAATCCCAAGCAGGCTCTAGGCTGTCAGCACAGAACCTGACACGGGGCTTGAACCCAGAAACCATGAGTTCATGACCTCAGCTGAAGTCAGACATTTAACCGACTGAGCCACCCAGCTGCCCGTCCCTCTTCTTCTACTCTTTCCTACATGTGTGAAATACTGACTAATTTTAAAAAGAAAAAAAATATTTATTAGAAAGAAAATTCTACATCTTCCCCATGTAACCCTTACCAGGCTCATAAATATCTCTGCAATACCACTCTTTAAAACTCATCCGAGGCCTACAGGACCTGCAAAGTAGAGTATTTTGACTTTCATCTTAGAAATAAGTCATATTGTCCGGAAAAACCCCAACAACTCAGAATTTATTTCTAAACTAAAATATACAAGATTCAGGAGGCTCCTAAACTTGTTTCCTCTTTGTATTTCCAAAGAGCTATTACTATGCCTTCTTAATACAATACCTTCTTGATCCCCCAAAGAATTCCTGCAGCTTAACATCTCTGTGAAACCCCCATGATTCTGTGAAGTAGGGCAAGGAAAATATTCTCCCCTTGAAGAAAAGTGCTTGACCGTAAGTAGTAATTGACCTCTTGGAGCCAAATACACCATTTCACTGTCAGAAGAAGACTATTTGCCTTGTTAAGTCAAAAGGCAGGATTGTGAATGAGGGTGGAGGGGAAGAAGGAGATAGAATTTGCCAAGGTAATGAAGCAGGAAGGATGCTGTAATAGAAAAAGCACCAGGCCTAGAGCCAGCCACGCCACTTATTAGCTGCATACCTTTGGGAAATCCATTTTAACATCTCGACATTCAGAAAAGTTGTAGTTGGTTTATATTAGTGCTCTTCACCCCTAGCTGCACATTAGAATTCCTGGAGAGCTTTTTTAAAATTTTAATGCCCAGCCCCCACCACAATCAAGTATCTCTAGACAGATCTGAGGCAAGGACCATTCTTAACACTCCTCAGGTGATTCCAATGTGTAGCAAGGGTTGCTATGCACTGGTTTAGATCTCTAAGGTCTCCTCCAGCTTATTAATCTACCAGGATATAGCTATAGGAAATTATGATAACTATAGTTTTGCTTTCTAGCATGCTCACCCCACACCTTCTTCTAATAATAACCACCTTCTGTTGCAGAACATATTCTAAGTGGTTCTGTGGGGTAATGCCTTATTCATCTAATTCTGAGCATTTTCTCATTACTGTTATATTAAAAAACAATATGTCATTTAAGAGAATCAAGCAAAGGTTATAGCTATTCCCAATTAATACCCCAAAGTCTTAAGAGTCCACAGGCTGAAGGAGCCAAATAAAACATCCTGAACTCACAGTTTTTTGTTTGATTTTGCTTGAATTCAGCAAGAGATATATTCAATAATCAAATCCCTAAGATTCCACAAATCTCTATTTATGACAATGGCCTGCTCCACTAAACCCATAAACTTATTTCTGTTAAAGATCTCTGTTATCTCTGTTAACAGAGAAAATCTGAATCCAGAGTCTACAGCTCTTACCTACAAACCCATATCATCCCAGAGTAAGCAGCAGGGCATGTTATTTGTTTTATTTTCTTGTGATTAACAGAGGGAGATGGGAGGGATAACCTTTCAGAATTGTCACTGGTTATGCAAAATTTTCTGCTGTTTTCCTGAGTTTAACAAATTACATTTCAAATTATTATTTTAAAAGTCCATATTGCTACTTGGATATTCCTTTAATTTAACACTAGGGAAAATTCATGGTTAAGTGGCTTAAGTCAATTGTTTCCAGGTTACATCTGTCTAAAAAAAGGCTTAATCTATTTGCCACCAATTTAACTACCAAATCCAAACAACTGTTGAGCACTGTCATGACTAAGTTTCTCTGTATCCCTCTGAAAAGTTGGGTAAACACCTGAGACAAGGAGATAAGAGCTAAACCAAATGCTATAATTAGCTTCAGAATTACCATGCTCCTAAGATGCTGAAAAACAAGACCTGAGCTACATTTTTTATTTAACATGGAAAGTTATGTGAAAGCTACATAAAACTATGCATAACTAGACATGTTTTTATCGACCACTCACATCAGAGGAGACTTGAGGGAACTGTTACTTTAGAATTGGTCTATAATAGATAATTCCCTATATGCTCTCTCACATTTGTTTCCCCTCCGATTTCAACATTGTCTAATTCCTTCCATGTGCACATTATAACTTAAGATGAAGAAAAAAACATTAAAGAAACACTGGTGAAAGGGATTAGAATACGCCATCCCAGAATATGCCACTTTGGCATGAGAATTATTTTGAGCCGAAAATAATTAAGACACAGCAGACACTGGAGGAACTCTCTGCCCTCGCCCCTTCTGCCTAAAAGCAGCACGTAAATGTCTCTTTGTATAGGTGACATAAATCTCCATTTGTAAAGGTGTTCCCCTCTCCTGCACCTGGAAGAGGAGCTGGGCTCTCATCTGCATAACAAACCGTACCAAACACCCCTTATCTGCCATACATTTCCCAATGGTCTTTACCACCCCTTTCCTTTGACTAGTCACTTCACCACAATTTGGTGTCCTTTGTTAACATGGTATATAAGCCTCAAGTTAAAACCACTCCTTTGAGTAACTCACCATAGTTCTCCCACATATATGCGTGTTGCATGTATAAATAAACTCTGTGGGTTTTTTATGGTATTGTTAACCTGTCTTTTGTCAGTTTAATTTGCAGGGCTCAGTTACCTATACTACGAAGACAAATCAAAAAGATTTGTCCTCTTGTACACTGGATACAGACACTCACCCTGAAGTTAAAGCAAACATACCCCTAGAGGCCCAGCAGACAGGTGGGAGGATAAGGAAGGAAAAAATAAGTCAAGGCACGTAGTGCCCAAGTTCAGGAAAGAAAAGGGTCCTCAATTCCTCTCTCCTTCCTAGGCCTCCATTAATTCATCCTGCCTAAAACTCTCCATACAATTCTAGGCAAGTTTAATGTGTCTAATAGTTTTCATTTCCTGCCAACTGCTATGAAAAGATGTTCCCCCAAGTGAAAAAACATTAGCAAATCTCTTAATCTTTTCTTGCCGTAATCAGTAAAAAGAATATGAAAGGTTTTCCCAGACTGGAAACTAACCTTACAAAACAAACTTTTTTTTTTTAACTTCTCTAAAGAATGTAAAATTAGGCACATAAATAAGCAATGGCTTCACCCTTGAAATACAGGTAATGGAATAAACTACATCAACCTTAAAATTAAATTTATTCAGGGCGCCTGGGTGGCTCAGTCGGTAAGCATCTGACTTTTGCTCAGGTCATGATCTCACGGTTCGTGAGTTCAAGCCCCGTATCAGGCTCTGTGCTGACAGCTCAGAGCCTGGAGCCTGCTTCGGATTCTGTGTCTCCCTCTCTCTCTGACCCTCCCCCACTCACACTCTGTCTCTCTCAAGAATAAATAAACATTAAAAAAAAATTTAAAGATCAAATTTATTCAAAAACTTAAATTTAAAGTGCTCTCTACTTATTTTTTTTTTAAATTCCCTGGCTTTAACATTGTGTAAGTTTAAGGTATGACTCGATGCATGTATATATTGTAAAATGTTTACCACAATAAGGTTAGTTAACATATCCTTCACCTCACATAATTACTATTTTGTTGTTACTGTTAGGGTGAGAATATTTAAGATTTACTTTCATAGCAACTTTCAAGTATACAATACAGAACTGTTAACTATAATCATCATGTTGTACATTCGATTTCTAGAACCTATTCATCCTCTAACTAAAAGTTTGAACCCTATGACCACTATTTCCCCATACCCCCTCATAACCATTAATCTACT
Source organism: Leopardus geoffroyi (assembly GCF_018350155.1). Lineage (NCBI taxonomy): Eukaryota > Metazoa > Chordata > Mammalia > Carnivora > Felidae > Leopardus > Leopardus geoffroyi. The sequence continues at coordinate 19,717,745 of NC_059343.1, forward strand.
GTTTCTATGAGTTTGAAGTTTTTGGATTTCACATATAAGTGAGACCATACATTATTTGCCTTTCCCTGCTTGTTTCACTCAGAAAAAAGCCCTCCAGGTTCATATCCATGTTGTCACAAATGGCAGAGTTTCCTTCATTTGTACAGCTGAATTCTTTGTATACATATAAACCATATTTTATTAATCCATTCATCCCTCAAAGCACATTTAGGTCTTTTCCATGCCTCAGCTGTTGTGAACAATGCTGGGATGGACATGGTCGTGCATATATCTTTCCAGTTAGTGCTTACATTCTCTTAAGCTAAATACCCGGAAGTGGAATTGCTGGATTATATTGCTGTTCTATTTTTAATTTTTAGAGGAACCTCCATACTGTTTTCCACAGTGGCTGAACCAATTTGTATTCCCAACAACAGAACAAGAAGATTCCTTTTTCTCCACATCCTCACCAACACTGATTTCTTGTTTGCTTGATAATAGCCATTCTAACAGGCGTGAGGTGATAACTCATTGCCATTTTGATTTGCATTTCTCTGAATTTTATCGATGTTGAGCTTCTTTCTATGTGCCTTTGTCCGTCTGTATGTCTTCTTTGGAAAAATGTCTATTCAGATCCCTTGCCCATTTTTTCATGGGATTGTTTGGTTATTTCCCTAGTGAGTAGTATGGGTTCTTTATATATTTTGTATATTAACTCCTTATCAGATATAAGGTTTGCAAATATTTCCTCCCATTCCATAGGCTGTCTTTTCATTTTGTTGATTCAGTTTGCTGTGCAGAAGCTTTTTACCTTAATGTAGTTCCACTTGTTGATTTTCACTTTTGTTGCTTGTGCTTTTGGTGTCATATCCAAAAACGTATTGCCAAAACCAATGTCAAGGAGCTTCTTCCCTGTGTTCTCTTCTAGGAGTTTTATGGTTTCAGGTCTTATTTTTAACTCCTTAATTCTTTTTTTTTTATTTGAGAGTGAGAGAGTCAGAGAGAGAGAGAGAGAGAGAGAGAGAGAGAGAAGGTAGGGGAGAGGGGCAGAGGGAGAGAGAGAGAGAGAGATCTATCCATTATTGAAAGTAGGGTATTGGGGCGCCTGGGTGGCTCAGCCGGTTGAGCGTCTGGCTTCGGCTCAGGTCATGATCTCGCAGTTTGTGACTTTGAGCCCCACATCAGGCTCTATGCTGACAGGTCAGAGCCTGGAGCCTATTTCGAATTCTGTGCCTCCCTCTCTTCTGCTCCTCCCCCGCTCATGCTCTGTCTCGCTCTCTCCTTCGAAATAAATAAAAATATTAAAAAAAAAAAAGAAAAGAAAGTAGGGTATTGACATCTGCTATTATTGTATTGTCATTTCTTACTCCCTTTATTTTCGTTTTATTTTAGAGAGAGAGTGTGTGAGTGGGGGTAGAGGGCAGAGGGACTGAGAGAACCTCAAGCAGGCTCCATGCTCAGCACAGAGCCTGACACAGGATCAATCCCATGACCCTGGGATTATGACCTGAGCCAAAATCAAGAGTCAGACGCTTAACAGACTTAGCCACCCAGGTGCCCCTGTCACTCCCTTTAGATCTGTTAGTATTTGTTTAATATATTTAGGTGCCTCAATGTTGGGTGCATATATATTTACAATTGTTATATCCTATTGATTGATTTGCTCCTTTATAATTATATAATAATCTTTGTCTTTGTTACAGTTTTCGACTCAAAGTCCATTTTGAGTGATAGAAGTGTAACTACCTTTGCTGTCTTTTTGCTTCCACTTGTATGGAATATCTTTTCCATCAATTCACTTTGGATCTGTGTGTCCTTAAAGCTGAAGTGAGTCTCCAGTATGCAACATACAGTTAGTTGAGTCCTATATTGAAATTCATTTGGCCATTTTATGTCATTTGATTGGATAGTTTAACCCATTTACATTTAAAGTAATTATGGATAGGCAAGAACTTAATATTGCCATATTGTTAAATGTTTTCTGGCTATTTTGGAGTGCCTTTCTTCCTCTCTTCATCTCTTGTTGTATTCCTTCGTGAAATAATGATTTTCTGAAGTGGTATACTTTGATTCCCTTCTTTTTATCTTGTGTATATCTATGATGTGTTTTTGTTTCATAGTTTCCCTGAGGCTTACTTGAAACATCTTACAGATAAAGCAGTTATTTTTTAGGTGATTTCAACTTAATTCTATTTCAACATAATTGCATATGAAAATTCTATCCTTTTACTTCTCTTCCCATATTTTATGTTTTGGATATCACAATTTATATCTTTTTATATTGTATATCCATTATGAAATAATTGTAGCTATATATATTTCTAATAGTTTTTATTTTTAATCTTTATAATAGAATTAAGTTAACATGTCATCATATTATAATATCAGAGTGTTCTAAATTTGACTATATTCTAACCTTCACTATTATGTTGTATTTTTTATGTTTTCATGTTACTAACTAGCATCCTTTCATCTCAGCTTGAAGAACGCTTTTTAGCATTTCTTATGAGGCAAGTCTACTAATGATGAACTCCTTTAACTGTTGTTTCTTTGGGAAAGTCTTTTTTTTTTACCCAGTAAAGTTGTTTTTCAGAAATAAAGGTGAGAAATCCTTTATTTCTAGAAACTAGAAAAATAGTTTTTTTTTTTTCTTTCAGCACTTTGAATATGTCATTTTACTTTCTCCTGGCCTGCAAGGTTCCTACTGATAAATCCATGTATTACCTTATAAAGGTTCCCTTGTATGAAAACTTTTTTTCTCACTGCATTTAAATTTTCTCTTTTCTTTGATTTTAGACAGTTGCATTATGTGTCTTCCAGGAGAATTTTTGCACTGAAATTTTGGGGTGACCTATTAACTTTATGAACTTGAATGTCCAGATCACTCCCCAGGTTTGGTAAGTTCTCAATCATTTATTTCTTTAACCTTTCTGCCCCCTTTTCCCTTTCTTCTCCTTCTGAGATTAGAGCAATACATAGATTATTTTTCTTAACGTTTTATTTATTTTTGAGAGAGAGAGAGTGAGCATGAGCAGAGGAGGGGCCGAGAGAGGGGGAGACACAGAATCTGAAGCAGGCTCCAGGCTCTGAGCTGTCAGCACAGAGACCAACACAGGGCTCAAATTCACAAACCATGAGATCATGGCCAAAGTTGGACACCTAACCAACTGAGCCACCCAGATGCCCACAGATTATTTTTCTTAATGGTGTGTCTAAGTCCCATAAGCTTTCTTCATTCCTTTTCATTTTTTTTCTCTTTTTGATCTTCTGAGTGGATTGTTACAAATGATCTGTCTTCAAGTTCACCATTTCTTTCTTCTTCATGATCTGGTCTGTGTTTAAGCTCTCTAATTCAGTTCAGTCATATCTTTTAGCCCCAAAATTTCTATATGGTTCTTTTTTATGTTTTCTATCTCTTTTCTTAACTTCTAATTTTGTTCTTATATTGTTTTCCTGATTTTATTAAATTGTTTATTTGTGTTCTCTTGTAGATCTCTGAGCATCTTTACAATTATTCTGTATTCTTTGTCAAGCGAGTTGTGTATCTCCATTTCTTTAGGGTCAGTTACTAAAAGTTTGTTATGTTCATTTAGTAGTGGCATGTTTCTCTGATTCTTCCTAATCCCTGTAGCCTTGGCTAGCATCTGCTCATTTGAGAAAAGTCACCTCTTCCAAACTTCATGGACCATTTCAGTAAGGAAAGACCTTCACCTTTGGCTGGGGTCATGCTGGAGTATGCTGTCACCCAGGGTCTTGTGGTAAAGGGTACCAAGGGTGAGGGGATGTGGTGGGTCCAGGGATACCGTTTCTTGGCCAGGGTGCTAGTTACATGGCTATGTTTTTGTGCAAATTAACTGAGCTATGCACTTGTAATATGTGCCCTCATCTGTAGGCATATTTCAATAAAACTTAAATTAAACCATATACATGTAAATAACCCCAAATACAAATATACTCAGGAAAATCTAATAGGCCGCCATAAATAACAAGTAATCCTATATGTAGGAATATGTAGGAATTAGAATCAGATGGGATGTAACTAAGAAAATACCTCAGGGTCGTATGGAAACCAATTTGACAATAAATTTCATATATTGAAAAAAAAAGAAAATACCTCAGGGTAAGTAAGTCTTGAGTAAGGTTTTGAAGGAAGTTTACAAACTGAAGTGAGGTTGGGGTGGTGAATTTAGGACTGTTAAAAATATGCTTTCAAATGGGATGAACAGCATGTGTATTGAAGGGCAAGTCATGATATGGCCTGGGGTATGATCTTTAAATCTTTGCTGAGAATTGCAGGGTTATAAACTACACAACATATTTGGAGTAAGACTTCCTCTTCTTATTCTAAAGAGTAATACAATTACAGTGTACTATTGTGTCATGGACCATTCTCCGAAGGGCCAGTACCAAGTCTTACTGATCTTTATACTCCTAGCACCTGAAACAATGATTAGCACATGGTACCCTCTGAAAAAAATGCTTATCATATGTTTGTTAACTAATAATGAAGTAACTAACCAACTAATTAATCAAGTAAGTATCTAAAAACTATCTTGAACTGTTTATTTGTCCTGTGCATTATGTAAATTAAAACCAGAGAGTTGGGAGGTATCAGGGATTGTCTGATGCAGGCAACAGTTCCCAGACATGGCCCAATAGGCAAGGAACACGAACACTCAGAATTTCTCCTTCTGACCATAAGTACAATGCCAGCTGAGTCAGGTACCACTGGAGGAGATGATGACATATCAAAATCACAGCCCAGCTCTAGGCAAGCAGGAGTTGCTAACAGTTCCTGCCTGGCCTGAGCAGGTCTTTCAGGCCCAGGAAGCCAGGGAAAGTCCTGGTCAAAACTTGCCAGACAGTATTCCCGTATGTCTGCCTCATGCTACTTGAAGCACTCAACACATATCATCAGGAAGTGCACTGAGACCCTTATTCCCAAGCCCAGAGCATGGTCCTACTTAGATGCCCTATATCTTGGCTCCTTAGGGCAGATGCTTGTTGATTGCTAATATGATCATTTACTGCCCTCTTACATTAGTCCATGACACTGGGAAAATAGAAAAAAGCTTTAAGGAATACCTAGTATCTTTTTTTCATCTTTCCACTTTCCCCATCATGTAGATTTAAACAACTCTCTCTCTGCTCTAGGTAATACAAAGAAGTGTCAGAGACAAGAAAATCTACCAAAATATTCAACCTCTTTGAGGCTAATAATCCTGCTTCTGAGAATTTATAAAAAAGAAGCATTTCAAGAGAGGGAAAAAAAGCTGTCAGCAGATTTTCATTAAAGTATTATACATAATAGTAAAACTTTATAAATTATCTAAGTGTTATACAATATGAAAACTATTTGGGAATTTATGATACAGCAGGTCAGAATAATATTCTAAGTTATTCACAGTAATTACTGTCTACAAAATGGAAATGTATATAGTAGACTCATAATTTAAAAGCAGAATTCAAGGGGCACCTGGGTGGCTCAGTCGGTTGACCGTCTGACTTGGACTCAGGTCATGATCTCTCAGTTTGTGAGTTCGAGCCCCACATTGGGTTCTGTGCTGACAACTCAGAACCTGGAGCCTGCTTCGGATTCTGTGTCTCCTTCTCTCTCTGCCTCCCCCTCCATTCTCTCTCTCTTTCTCTCTCTCTCAAAAATAAACATTAAAATGTGTTTATTTTTTTTAATGTTTATTTATTTTTGAGACAGAGAAAGACAGAGCATGAGCAGGGAAGGGGCAGAGAGAGGGAGACACAGAATGTGAAGCAGGCTCCAGGCTCTGAGCTGTCAGCACAGAGCCCGATGCGGAGCTCGAACTCACAGACTGTGAGATCATGACCTGAGCCGAAGTCAGACGCTTAACCGACTGAGCCACCCAGGCGCCCCTAAAATGTTTTTAAATAAATTAAAAAAATAAAAGAATTCATAATTGTATCTATGCTGATTGCCATGTTACAATATTATGGATACAAAGATAAGAAAAAACAGAAGATAAAATGACATTTGATGCTTTAGCAATGTAGATTATGAGTATTTTTTAATTCAACAGATCACATAATACTGTTACAACTGAAGAGTCAACAATTTGTCATCACCCAATCTCAGTGTTACCCTAACATTACTTCCTTTGTTTCAATTAGAACACCAATTAAAAACCAAGGGAAAAAAAAACGTAAAGAAATTTTGGGACTGCTCTTTTGAAATCCATTTTCATAGTATAATTCCTAGAGGTCATGACCAATGTCATTCCATTTCTAATCCTCTGTATAATCCAACACAGTTTCTTGTACACAGTAAGTACTCTATGAATATTGTTGAAACGAGAAAAAAAACAGTTCCCTACCCCAGTCCACAAAACAATTGCAACAAAATTGTGGAAAATAATCACATTAAAAGAATTAATCTAAAGGATCTGTCTGGAGTGGCATCTGCCAAGGATTCAGGCACAAGTAGTTTACTTTGGAGATGATGCCATGAAGCTCCAGTGAGGGTGACAGGAAGAAATCCAGGAAAGGAAAAGAAGCAGATAAAGGGTACATTATTAAGCAGGTTACTGCTATAGGCAACTGAGGCTCAATAATGTTGGGAACCCCTGAGACACACAACAGAACGTGTCTCAGAGCTATCCTAGCAAAGGGTGCGAAAGCTATGGAATTTATCCACGAACTTCTCATCTATCATTTGTTGAGGGCTGCTTCGGGGACATTAACTTGCCCTGCGCTGCACATGGTCTGAGCATAATCCTACCAGAAAAAAAACCCATCGGCAAAAAAGAGCAAGTGTTCCTAGTGAGAAGCCAATGTTTGTGCTTACAGAAAGCAACAGTGTATGTTGAGAGGCTGTGGAATAGAGGTGCTGACCATGACTGCCACAGGGGCTATATGACAGATGCCAAACAAGTTACTCAGTTGCAGAAGAAGTAGCGTTTGAACCAATCCTTAAAGGAGAAACAAGATGTGGATGGGAATCATAATCTCTATGTCAGAAGGCTCTTGGGATATGTGCATTTACCAGAACCACCCCTAGCCTTTGATATATACTCAGAAAATGTTAGTTTTGATCCTCCCCACAGTCAAGAATATGGAGAGCCTTGAAATTGCTATTCTGTAAGTGCCCTAACACCCTAAGTGGCAGAATGGAGAATGCAAGGCATGAGTCAAGTCCTGGGGCCGGGTGTGTACAAGGGGTGCTGAGAAGATGAAAAGTAAACTAAGTTCATTGGAGCAAGTCTCTCTGTGGCATCATCATAATCAAGTCCAGTGAAACAGAGGAGAGGAAGATATTATGGCAAACAGGAGTAAAGGAGATTTGGGGGCTGACTGTAACCTCAAATCAAACTCCATCAGAAATGTTTGGAGAGATTTGCTTTAACCTAGTTTGTGTGAACTGTGTTCCCTCTACATATGAAGAGCAACCCACCTTTGCTCACCCAGAAGAGAACAAAGGGAAGACAGAGGTAGTGGTAGTAGTGACAACATGATCCTTAGTTTTTGCTGCTGAGAAGCTTGCAAAGTGCCCCTGTCCCCACCTCAGCCACCTATTCACACTTGAACCAACTGCCAGAAGGGGCTTGGCAGCCAGTACCAGGGCCATCTTCTCCAAAGCTTTGACCACCCAGCAACCAACAGGAGGGTCAGCTCAGTGAAGAGACCCAAATCATGGTCAGTATGATCACAGTGGTCAGACCCTTGCTGCATCCATAGCAAACCCAGGGTTTGTGTTGGACAGGATGAAAGAGGATGCAGGCTGAAGTGAGTCAGAATTCTAGAGGGAAATACCAAGTGACGAAGCTGGGAGGGCCTTTTTCATCACCAGCTTCCTGAGCCAGAACTGGAAATCACAGCCCTCTGGTTATGGACACTGGATTTAATATACTCCTGAGAACAGCTGTTGCATGCATTTTTTCCTAGGTGTGAGTGTGTGTGTGTATGTGTGTGTGTGCACGCACGCGCGTACATGCCTGCTCACAAAGTACACTGTATCCTCCCTAATACTGCTTCCTGGTGACTCCTGATAATTTTCACTTGCAATCCAGTGGAAAGAGTCCTAGACACGTCATCAGGCTGAATTCAACCCCATTTGAACTGTGCTACCCCGTTCTAGCTGCACTACTCCAAGCAAGTTAGTTTTTCACCTGTAAAATAGTGTTATCATGAGGCTTAATGATAAACACTAATCCAGTGCCCACCGTGTGTCAGGCGCTACTCTAACTACTCATTCCAGATTCACCACAACCATGTTGGGTATTAGTATTACTGCCCTTTACACAGATGCAGAAATAAGGTACAGGGAGGGCATGCAACTTGTCCACGGTCATACAAGTATTAAGTAGCAGATAGGAGGATCCAGGGCTTGCCCTTCTAACCATCATGCTCTGTGACCTCCCAGGAGGTGACAGTGCCTTCCAGACATGGAGGTGGGACTCCATAATTTACATTCACATTTTACATTTTGAAAAATAACGTGGTGCAGTGATGAGGACTTGGGCTTGGAAGTTAGACTAACCTGAAGCCCATTTAATTACTGTGATCATGTCTTTGAGCCTGAGTTTCCTAAAACTGAAAAGTGAAACTGGAATCATAATCCCTGTGTCAGAAGGCAGCTGGGATATGTGACTTTACCTCCATCACATTGATGGGTGTGCAGATAAATGTTAGTTTTAATCCTCTCCCTGTAATCGGGTATATGTGCAAAGCCTTGAAATTGCTCCTCAATGAGGTCCTAACACTCTAAGCCTTTTTCCCCTCTAAAAAGCCAAAACAGCAAACAAACAGAGCAAATAAAAGCCATCAGCATAGTATCTCAGGATCTCTCTGAAAATTCCCCAGGATTTTCCCTGATAGAACAAAAATGAGAAATACACAAGAGATATTTAGGGAGGCCCCCATCCCTAAATAATAGTAACTGACACCAAATAAGACAGACTGGGCAGCCACGAGGTGATAGGCATCCTGTTAATACAATCAGTTGGTATCCTGCCAAATTCCCTTTCTCTAACTAAACCTTATGCACAGTTTACTTAACCTCTGAAAAACTATGCAATGCTGATTATAGAGCATTTTTTAAAATGTTATCTCAAATCCCAAATACTTTAAGACAAATCCACTTCCCTCTTTCATCTTAGGGTAATAAAATAGTTATTCAAACCCTGGACAACCATGAGTTTCTCTTCCTTGCTCCTGCATCTACCAATGAGTATTTACTGTAAAGAGTAGGCCTATTGTAGCACTGCATCCAATAAAGCTTTTTACTAAACTATTTTCTTAAGAACACAGCATCTCACCATAAAGAAAGTAACTCCCAAGATCTCTTCCTCTTTTAGAACATAAACCCTAAGGGCAAATTTGCACTAACACAAACACCCTATAGGTTAAGTTTCTTACGCCTTGCTAGAAATCATTATAAAACCTGGATCAGGGGCACCTGGGTGGCTCAGTAGGTGGAACGTGACTTCGGCTCAGGTCATGATCTCATGGTTCGTGGGTTTGAGCCCCACATCAGGCTCTCGAGATGCTGTTGGCACAGAGCCTGCTTTGGATCCTCTGTCCCCCTCTCTCTGTACCTCCCCAGCTTGTGCACTCTCTCTCTCTCTCAAAAATAAATATTTTTAACAAATAAAATTTTTTTAAAAAAACAGATCAAATTTGGGATACAATTCTAAGACTTAAGAGCAACTAATGGACAATATTTTCAATGTGTCCCTCAGCTCCCAAAGCTGTACCTGAGGCAACTATAAAAATCCATGGAATTAATTTCATCCTCAAAATTAAAGCAGCTGTGTTAATAATTAAGTTAGTAAATTTCAAGGCCATCTCAACTGTGCCTACAAATCTAGCACAGATTGAGATCAAACCTGAGACACAATTCAATTTTCCAAACTATGAACCAAATGCTGGCGGAGAGTGAAAGTGCTGACCCACATATACCTATTAGATTAAATACTACTCTCCTCCTCATCATCATATTGTCCTTTGCATGAGAAGCTGACACCTACTGACCCACTTTTAGTAGGATACGCTCTTGAAATATTTTGCTTGTTAGTGTTGAACTTGCTCCAGATAGCTTCACTTAATTCCAATTCTGATCAACATTTTCAAGGACACTAGCCGGGGTTAAGTGAGCCGTCCATGGCGAGAACTAAAACAAAGCCAAGAGTTTCACCAGGGAACCAAACCCGTGACCCTAATCCTGTAAGCATGCATGCAGTTATGGTGAATCAGTCAGAAATCAGCAGCACAACTACTTCAGAGCTCCTCAAGTACAACCCACAGATGCTGAAGAGAACTGGATGAAAGAAGTACTACTCTACTCTTACTCTTTCAGAGCTGTGACTGGAACCATGTATTTAATCACAGGCCATTTAAAAAAACACAGGACAACAGATGATCCCTAAATGTACTGAAGGATTTAAAATTATGGCTCAGCAGAATGAAAATCACATATCTCCCCTAGGAAATGAAGTCCTTGTCCATGTCAACTAAAGAAGAACAGATTTTCTCCAACCTGATGACAGCAGCTTTCAGTACAGCACACCGTGTTATGGTGGGCGTACTAGTTTCTTAGGGCTGCTATAGCTAACTGCCACAAATTTGGTGGCTGAAAACAATCGATGTTTATTCTCTCATAGTTCTGAAGGCCAGGAGCCTGAAATCAATGTGTCAGCAGGACCACGCCCCCACTGTGAAGGCTCTAGGGAATTATGCCTTGTCTCCTCCTAGGTTCTGGGGGCTCACAGCAATCCTTGGGGTCCGTTTGGGTTGTAGCAGCATCACTTCAGCCTCTGTCTCCACTGTCACCTGGGCTCTTCTCTCCACATCTGTAGGTATTCACTTCCCATCTTGTAAGTACACCAGCCATTGGTTTTAGGGTCCACTCTAATCCTAGATGACTTCATCTTAACTAGTTATATCTGCAAAGACCCCATTCCCAAATAAGGTCGCATTGTGAGGTTCTGGGTGAGCATGAATTTTTGGAGGACAGTATTCAACCCACTACCGTGGGCATTCCCAATGTGCCAACGACTCATAGCTCTTACCAGACTGATCTCCTGTAAGGCTTCCTGGTTATGTTTAAGATAGGAGACTGCAAACTCTTTCGCTTATAGGTCTCCGTACTCCACTATAATTTGATAGTCTGCAAACAATGTCCAATTCAAAATAACGTAGACATGTATGTAGTGTTTACCTTCTTTTATTTGCTAAGACTATTAGCTCTAGAAAAAGTTAAAACTTATACAGAAATCAGCAGAAGCAGCAATTTAAAAGCATGACTCCTTGTGAAAATTCTGATCAAACATTAACTCATACTAGTCAAAGAATAAGAAGTGATTCTAATGTTCTGCAACAATTCTAGAGGAGTGGTTTCCCAAGTGCAATCCCTAAACCATTAGCATCAGCATCAGCTGAGAGCTCCTTAGAAATGGAGAATCTCAGTCTGCACCCAAGACGCATGGGATCAGAATCGTCATTCTAAAATTATTTTCCAGGTGATTTGTATGCTCTGTTCTAAAACTCTGATGCCAAAAGTCAAAGAAAAGTCTAACCCTCCCAAATAATTCCATACTATCTGGCAGGATGGGTATTTGTTTTGCTAAGGGTTGATAGGGAATATTAAACACACGTACACACACACACACACACACACACACACACACACACACACACTCACACTGGTCGTTTCCTTCCCACAGAGTGTCAGCAGCTTTCCAAATGAACAAGCTGTTTCCATGACATCAAACCCTTAATTTGAAGCAGACATACTAACCATCTAGGAGTGTGATAGCACAATGCACCATTTCATATATGTTTTATTTGTGTTCTGGGTCTCAGATATCTCCTTCTTGAAAAAGAAACCCTTGTGAAAAAAAAAAACTAACATTTACAGCAACACTTTAATTGACAAATGTGTCACCCTTTATTCTCCTGTAAGTAAGGCACTCTGAATGATTCCGTGCTAAATCTCTGGTCACAGTTAATCAATCGGGGATAATAATATGAATGACTACTAAAATAATTATACTATTATGAGTACATGTTCTCCCTGTCTAGTGAATGTTTTCCCTCTCCCCACCACACTTCCAGGCCATTTTATTCTTAATATATTCTCAAAGTCAATTTCTTCTTTGCTGTGAACATGCATTTTGTGAACAAATAATGGAAAAATCCTCCCTTCTGTAGCATCTGCACTTAACAATACCCTGAAGTGACAGAGACAAATTCAGGAATGTGACTGTAAGAAGTTCATTTGCATTATTAACAGCAGCCTGGAAACATAGTGAATCAAGTCCTAGCCTCCCCCTAAAAATCTTCCCTTAAATGTTTATCTCCACACTTTTTCAAAATTAATTTACCCAATCAACAAATTTAAAGGGGAAACCAGTGTGTTTGATGCCAAACAGTTTCAAAACAGCCAAGTCGTTTCCTGAAGGGAATAGACCAAATTCCAACGTGCAGAAAGGAACTGTGTGTAACGAGGGTGATTAAATAAGCACATACTCAGTACAGCTAGCAGCCACAGAACTACAGGCTCAGATGCAAACCAGCTTCGCTGTGGAAGGTTCAGGCAGGAGCTGTTAGGAATTCTTCACAGCATTTTCTAGTCCATGACACTTACTAGGCTTTCGCCCACCTGCTCACACACCAAGTAAGATGCGAGAAAAAGAGAGCGTTGCTTGAATGCATAATTCCCAAATGCTTTTGGCAGCTAGATGTCTGCATTTGAGGGGTTCAGCCCATTCCTTTCTCCTATGCTCCTGGGATTCAGCCATTCAATCCCAGGACTACAGGGTATGACTCATTGCCGTAAATCACCTTTGATTTCTAAATATACAAAGAGAGTTTAGGGGGAAAAAACAAGGTGACATTCTCTCCACGACCTTCAAGAACTGGCTGTGTGACAAGAGCCAGCACCAGGGGAACCTAGCCATAGGAAGGAAAAGGCAGCCCAGAAAATCCCTCTGAGACAGACGGTGGGAGAAGAGGCAATGAGAGAAAGGAGCCTGGAGTGAAGTGGGGACTGACAACATCGAGCTGAGCTTAGAGCTCAACCAGATGCCTCTCCTGCGTGGAAATTTCTCAAGGAGGCACATAGGCTGCATTTTCTAGGCGGTGTCACAGCTGCCTCCCATCCCACCTCTGCAGGAGGTTGTGGCCTGTGTTCATTTTGCTCATTTCAGCACTGAGCAAAGGGAGAGACACCCACTAAAGGTAAAATGTGTATTTGCTGATAGAAGGAAAAAATCAATCAAATAACTGATTAACTAATGAAACAAAAATTTCCCGGCAAAGTTTATCAAATACTATTTTTGGAGAATTATTATAAAGTGATACCTTCTTCTTCTGGGAGACGTGGGGAAAGATTTGTTTCCCTAGATAAAATAAAATCACATATTGAAATGTAAGAAAAATTTTAAATGTCATTAAAGGAAATGACTGTGTTTTCCTAATAAAATACTACATACATTATAAGTTGAAACATATGCAAGAAATTCAGTCAAGATTGTTTTTGAGTTCATTTCAATAATTTATCCTTCTTTTTTAAAGTTTATTTATTTATTTTCAGAGAGAGGGAAACAGCAAGGGAGGGGCAGAGAGAGAGGGAGACAGAGGATCCGAAGCAGGCTCCATGCTGAGGGCAGAGCGCCCGATGCACGGCTGGAACTCATGAACTGTGAGATCATGACCTGAGCCAAAGTCAGATGCTTAACCGACTGAGCCACCAGGTGCCCCAATAATTTATCTTTCTTTGATATCCCAGCTGAACAGAAAAGTAAGGCCAAAGTTACTGAGCTTTTAACAGCACTTTGCCTCTCCATATTCCATAATAATGTTCTGCTTTTCCTGGTTCCTCAGATTCAAGCACACTATGGAAGCTGATGGCGGCGAGGAGTAAATGTCCTTGGATGGATGAACCAAGCAGGTTTATGAACCAATATGCAGTAGCAATTACCAAGCACATGAAAAGGATACTGACTAGAATATATGAAAGAATCTGGGAAAGAGGCACGTTTTTAGCATAACCACACACAGTAGACCTCTAAGACGGAGTAACTGTTGGCAGTGTTATAGGTCTGATTGTCTTGCAGATGGTCTACTATGTAAGAGATCTTAAGCTCTGACACCGTCCTGACTGCCCCTGAGCTGCCCCTGCCCCAGACCCAGTCAGTATCCAGTAACAAGAATAGACGGACCTAAATAACTCTCAGCCCACCCAGCACACGCAGGAGGAGCAGGACATTGTTATGGGGGAGGTGGACGCCTACTGCTCCTTCCAGCACTAAAACCCTATTGGAACCCGGATTGTCTAGGCCACAACGGCCGTTAGGCACTAAAACGGACTATATTAAGGTTGTGTGGCTCTCCAATCCCTCCCTAATGCCTTCCCAAAGTTGGGATGTTTCTAAGGGGCACCCCATGTGAGTTCTGCATTTGACTTCTCTGCTGCTCTCCCTCCCTGTGGGGGCTCAGCTGTGGGCACTATCAGAGCTCCTGTCTTAGGCTCTTCTGTCCACTGCAAAGCAGACAAAGAGGTCACCTCCCTCTCCCCCCGCCCCGCCACAGGGACGACTGTCCTGTTGCCAGCGCCTCTCCCAGTTCCCCCACTGCCAGCACCTGCGGCTGGCTCTCCACCTGAGGGCTTTCTCTCAGTGTGTGTTGAGAGGCGGGAGAAAAGCGTCCAGGAGTTTCCCCAGGAGCACTTCTCAGCCAGTAATGATTAAACTGGAGGATTAAAACCCCCAGCTTCCTTGCCCCTTGGGTGGGATAACTCTGACACATGTTGTTGTTTTAATTATCTCTCCAAGGCCCCAGTAGGATTGAGCTTCAGTTAGTCACAGTGGTGACCAGCTCGAAGGTGTACCCTTTATTAGCATTTGTGGCCAAATACGCTTTTGCATTTAGTAACAAGCAAAGAAACAACTGCTTTTGTTCCGTGTGCTCTCACAATGTCTATGAAAGGGGAAGTGGGGCAGATACAGCAGAGCCTGCCTGGATCACCCCAGGCCTTACACTGTCCTGACCTCCTGGTCCACTGCTGACTGCCAACACCCGCAGCTCTCCGCCTGTGAGCTTTCCCCGACTCCCAGAGCCCACACTGCTACCCACGATAGGCTGGGAACGGCAGGCAGCGGATGCTCCCAGGAGCAGCCCTCACCCAGCGACTGGATGAGATGGCTCAGAAGCACCTACCCTACTACTGACTCCCAGGGTGTGCAGCGGGATTACCCAAGATGCTAACTTGCTTGACACACACGCCCTTCCCTTCCTCACTTCACTCTTCTGCCAGTGCTTCCTGGGATCTCCTTCCAAACCAATGACTTGTACTAGAATCCTTGCCTCAGAGTCTGCTTCCAGGGCAAGGTAGTCCAAGATAGGGAAGAGACACAATTCCAAATGTCTGGGACTCTAAATGGCAAATAAACAGCCAGAGGACATAAACCCTTAAGTCGCTAAATTCTGTTTCCTAAAGTTTCCTAAAAAGTGAAGGCAAAATGAAGTGCTTGGGGTCCAAAGGCCTCAGGCTTCTTGACCAAAAAGTTAAATCTAAAGGAGCATTATGAACCCCATATTAGATTACCAAATATTCTCATCTACCCTGATCCTTCAGCACTTTCTCTCACATCTGTTCCACAGAATTTGATGGGCCTCCTCAAGGAACACTACCTAGTCGATCTTCTAAAAGCTTCAAGTAGTAGTCAACACACACTTAGAAAATATTAAATCACTGCATCCATTTGTTCACCACTCAAACAGAACTTGAATAAAATAATCATTTTATTCTTATAAATAATAAGATTATTTATTATTTATTTATTATTTATTATTATTTATTATAATAAAATCTCTTTTATTCTTATTATAAAAGAGGCTCATTGTTGATAATCTGAAAAACAATGAACAATGAAAAGAGAAAATAAGTTCCATCACCAAAGAAATCCATCATTAAATTTTTATGTATTTTCTTCTACTCCTATATATGTGTGTGTGTGTGTATGTGTGTGTGTGTGTACTGCAAAATTAGGATCATTCTTATGGTATCATTTTAAATATATATAATGACAGCTCTCACTTGCCATTATCATTACAGCTGGAGAGTCATGAATCATATCAACTCACCAAATAATACACAAAAAAAACACATCATTTTACTTTTCTTTTTTAATCTCCTCCCTTTCCTCTACTTTGATGAAACCATCTTACATGGACTATTTTTAACCTAGGCAGACTGACTAAAATGTAACAACCTTTTCCTTCTCTGCCCATCTTTCTACAAACTGTTAATGAACAGTGAACTGGTCAATCAGCAGGTGAAAGCAGAGCAAAGGGACAGAGGCCAAGCCGATGGAGCCGATAACCAGCTTCAGATAATCAAGGCTGATTGTGCATTTACTTTCCCATGAATGTCTAAAGCTGTGAAAGGCAATTACCAAGTGCATTAAGCAGAGAGAGTTCTATACTGCTTCTTTTGTTGTCTCTGATCATCTGTTGAGCTGTTAGAGACCTCTTTCTGAGAGTCATTTGTAATCAGTTCATAGAAGGAAGATGGCCCCCAACAGGTGTGCCCATGAATTTGGTAAAAGGTTGGAAAATAGCCCCTCTGAAATAACAGTTAATAAGAGTTAGAATATGAAGGGTAGATGCCTCCCGAACAGACAACTCCATCTGAAAGGTAACTTCAAAGACACTGGTTGCTGATAATAGAGAATGATTTTCCAAATCTCATAAAGAGGCTTGGGTTCTTCTCTAAAATGAAATCTAAAATACAACTACTGGCAGATAAACTATAGCCTTGCAAGCCAACTTCTCTGAAATGAGGAAATGTATATAGGCGGAAAATTGTGATAATAGACGAGGGAGGGAGGAGGAGCACCGTGATGAAAAGGAACACTTACCGAACACTGTGCGTGCGTTTGGGCCAAGTGCTTCCTGTCAGTTAAGCTTCAGACTACTCCATCAAATGCATTTTAGTCTTTCCACTTTATAGATGCAGAAACTGAGGCCTCAGAGAGATTAGGTAATAAACAGGCAGTAGGTAGAAGAGCAGGCCATTCCAATCCAGGACTGCCTGATTCCAAAGTGTAACACAGTAAAATCTCACTGTTTATTAGAAATATTTCCAGCAAGAGAATGCCCTGATTCTATTAATTTGCCATGGTTATACAGACTGAAATGCTTTGACAAACAGCTATAAAACTTGATGGAATATTCCCTAAGTCCATTCAGTTCCTATTTCGTACCAAGAAAACATGCGATGCACCTCCTGACTGACCATACGCACATAAATTACCGTGAGCCATTATTCTGCCAGAGATAGTTCTTGATAAACTGACAGCCTAGGACTTGGATTCGTGTAGAAGACACTGCATGTGTTACCCAGCAAGCATTTACTCTACTTTGCCTGCCTTGACTTTAAACTTTCTGACAGAACCTCTAAAATCCTCCTCTACGTGACCATGTGCTTTACCAGATCAAACACAGGAATCCCATTCTTCCAACCAGGGAGTGTGTTCGGCATGGGCATGTGAGGCAGTTCTGACCAATGAAATGAGAGGGAAAGTATGCTACGAGGCTTATAAAAATAGTTTCTTCTTTCTTAATGAAAAGAACAGTAAGTAGGGCTCCTTGAAGAAATTACTCATGTCACGTCTGGGGCAGAAAATATAATTGACTGAAACCTTTTGAATACATAAAAATCCAAGAGCTCAAAATACTATTTTTAAAAGAGAAAGTCAAAACAAACACTATTGTCACCATTACACCAAAACGTTACTTTGAAGATCGGTAATTAAAAGTTAAGAGTCAACTATTTATCTTGCCTCTCTAGGACTTCAGGGTAACCTAATGGTAAATAATCCTAGTTGATTCTCCTCTTTCCATAAAAGTGCCAGCTACTAAATATCATTTTATAAACACTAGTAAAACAATTAATTCAGGTAACCATCTTTACTGGAAGCTAAAGCCATTAGGCAAAAAGGTTAATGGGGAACTGGACAGTTATATCCAGTGCCAAAGTACCAACCTTCAAACTATTTACCATTTGCAAGGAAAATGTATTACAAAATGTTATTTTATAATAGAGAGATCCGGCTGAAATCCCCTTGTTTTAGCACGACTGAGAATGGGGCAATCAGATATTACATGATTCTTAATATGATACAGTAAGTACATATCACCTGTTAAATATTTCCTCTAAAATTTGGTAACATGAATCTATACAACTCCTTATTTTTTTAAGTTTATTTCTTTTGAGAAAGAGAGACAGAGACTGAGACAGAGAGAGAGAGGGGGGGAGGGAGAGGGAGAGAATCTCAAGCAGGCTCTGCACTATCACCACAGAGCCCAAATGTGGGGCTCAAACCCAGGGACCATGAGATTATGATGTGAGCTGAAATCTAGAGTTGAACACTTAACTGACTGAATCGCCCAGGCACCCCTGAAACTATTTAACTCTTTAGATCTAACGTCCACTTTACAGAAAATATGGAGGACACAAAAACACTTCAAAGAGATAATCAAACAAAATCTGAACTTAAGTCATTCTGCAGGACAACAGACCTGGGCCCTTCCACATTTCAATTTTATGGGAAAAAAGAAGGGAGGTAATGTTCTAGAATCATGATTAAAAGAGATTTAACAGAGGTGCCTGAGTGGCTCAGTCAGTTGAGCGTCCAAATCTTGATTTTGGCTCAGGTGATGATCCTAGGGTCATGGGATTGAGCCCCACATCAAGGCCCACATCAGGCTCCACACTGCGGAGTCTGCTTAAGATATTCTCTCTCTCTCTCTCTCTCTCTCTCTCTCTCTCTCTCCCCCCCCCGCCATCCCTGCCCCCTACTCACACACGCGTGCTCTCTCTCAAATTAAAAAAAAAGATTTAAGAGATATAACAATAATATAGAATGACCCCTGATTGGATTTTGGTCTGAACAAACCCAGCCATAAAAGACATTTTGGGGAAAAATGTGAAATTTGAATATGGATTGGGATATTAGATGCTATTAAGGAACAATTCTTAAGTTTTAGGCATGATGATAATATGGTGATTAGTTAGGGAAACATCCTTGTTTTTCAGAGATACATTACAAAGAAATTTCATGATATCAATAATTTAAAATTATTCACCAAAAAAAAGACGAAGCAAATAGGTCAAAATGTTAACAAGGATTACATCTATGTGATGGATAGCAATAATTTTCATCTTATTCTTTCTACTTCTGTGTGCAATTGAACTTTATACAGTCCAAACAAAAGTGATGAAGAGTCTTCTGCTGGCTATTATTTTCCCCCTCCCTTCCCCTCTTCTACTGGCTATCATTATGTCTGCATACAATCCTGGAAATCGAGGCAGTCACCCTGATACCATCAGGAGAGCAAGCCTGAAGGAAAAAGCTAGCACGGTGCAGCTGGAAGAGCAGGAAGATGGAAAAGCTGGGTCCATGATGACATTGCTGAGCCAGGCAATTATTCAGCCTGAGCACTTACTGAGCTTCTTATTATTTATACCATTTTGAATTGCCAAATTCAAATGTCCAGGAATATCCCAAGTAATACAGTTATTGAAAATCCATTTCCAAATTCCCTATTCCCGCTTCTTCGAATGCTCTTCCTACAGACACTTGCACAACCTGCCCCCTCACCTCCTTGAGGTCTCTGCTCAAATGCCACTTTCTTACAGAACCCTAGCTGGGCCACTCTGTATAAAATGGCAGTCTCCCTTTGTTCAGGGTAAACTAAACACTGGAGCTCCTCAGCAAGTTGAAGACTACTCGTAGAATCCACAATAACCCAATCCATGTGCAAGCACGTTAAGACCTCCAGGAAAAAGGAGTATCTTCCTTCAAATTTTCATAACTTTCACCCATTTTTTTAACACATTCTATTTTATCATGTTTTATGGGATATTTGTGGACACACTTATGTTCCCCCACTAAATTCCATGTATCATTGTACTGAAGCCAGTTTGTATCAACTCTTGAGAACTAAATGTGCATCTCTTTCTAATTATTTCACTGCCACCATGTCAGTAGCTTGAAAAGGGCTGTAGTGAGCATATTTGCGTAAGGGAAATCAGCAAATGCTACAAATCAGGGCCT
The DNA here is from genome assembly GCF_018350155.1 of Leopardus geoffroyi. Classification (NCBI taxonomy): domain Eukaryota; kingdom Metazoa; phylum Chordata; class Mammalia; order Carnivora; family Felidae; genus Leopardus; species Leopardus geoffroyi. The sequence continues at coordinate 19,737,817 of NC_059343.1, forward strand.
TCCCCCTGACAAACATCAAGATGGTAAAATTAAAGCCAACCATTTTTGGGGTGCCTGGGTGGCTCAGTCAGTTAAGCGTCTGACTTTGACTCGGGTCATGATCTCACTGTTGGTGGGTTCGAGCCCCGTGTCGGGCTCTGTGCCGACAGCTCAGAGCCTGGAGCCTGGAGCCTGCTTTGGATTCCAGCTCTGTCTCCCTCTGTCTCTGCCCCTCCCCTGCTCATGCTCTGTCTCTCTCAGTCTCTCAAAAATAAATAAATGTTGAAAAAAATTTTAAGCCAACCATTTTTTAAAAATATATTAGAAAAGAACAAAAATAAAAACACCCTAGATAAAAATGAATGAATCACTCTAATTAAAGGACAGAGGTTCTCAGACTAGATTTAAAAAAAAAAAAAAAACAAGATTCAACTATATGCTATTTAAAAGAAACACCTTTGAATATAAAAACACAAAGAGTATAAAAGTAAAGGGATAGAAAAAGACATACTACACAAAGACTAAGCTTTATTAAAATCAAAGTGGATTTTGGGGCACCTGGGTGACTCAGTTGGTTAAGCATCCATCTTCAGCTCAGGGCATGATCTCACAGTTCATGAGTTCAAGCCCCACATCGGGCCCTGTGATGACAGCTCAGAGCCTGGAGCCTGCTTCAGATTCTGTGTCTCCCTCTCTCTCTGCCCCTCCCCTGCTCACACTCTGTCTCTCTCTCCTTCAAAAATAAATAAACATTAAAAAGTTTTTTTAAAAAATCGAAGTTGATGTCAAAACAAGAAATTTTGCTAAAGATAAAAAGGTCCATTTCACACTGATAAAGAGGACATTTATCAAGGAGATACAATTTTAAATTGGTACACACACCTAACAACAGAGCTTTAAAATATATGAAGCAAAAACTGGCCAAACTAAAAGGAGAAATAGGCAACTCCACAAGCACAGCTGCTATTTTAGTACTTCCCTCCTTCCCTCTCTCCCTCCCCCCCCCGCTCCTCCCTCCCTCCCTCTCTCTCCATCTCTCTCTTTCTTTCTCCCCCCACTTTGGTAATAGAACGAAGAAAAAAATAAGTAGAGGCATAAAAGACTTGAACAATACTTCAACCAGCTTGATCTAATTAACACAGAACACTGCACCTAACAAATGTACAAAAACAATTCTTTTTAAGTGCACAGGTAACATTCACCAAGATACATTGAGCTCTAAAGCAAGTCTCAATACATTTATTTTTCTTTTTTAAATATGAAATTTATTGTCAAATTGGTTTCCATACAACACCCAGTGCTCATCCCAACAGGTGCCCTCCTCAATACCCATCACCCACCCTCCCCTCCCTCCCACTCCCCATCAACCCTCAGTTTGTTCTCAGTTTTTAAGAGTCTCTTATGTTTTGGCTCCCTCCCTCTTTAACCTTTCTTTTCTTTTTTTTTTCCTTCCCCTCCCCCATGGTCTTCTGGTAAGTTTCTCAGGATCCACATAAGAGTGAAAACATATGGTATCTGTCTTTCTCTGTATGACTTATTTCACTTAGTCAATACATTTCAAAAGATAGAAATCAATTTATTTTCTGACCACAACAGAATTAATTTAAAAATCAATAACAAAGAAATACTAGAGAATCTGCAAATATTTGGAAATTAAGCCATATTTTCTAAAGAAGTGATGGGTCAAAGAAGAAATCACAAAAAAATAGAAAATATTTTGAACTATGTAATGAAAATAGACCATATCAGAAGTGTAAGATTTCGTTTTGTTTATAGAGATAGAGAGTGTGGGTGAGCAGGGGTAACAGGCAGAGGGAGGGAAAGAGAGAGAATCTCAAGCAGATTCCTCACTCAACGCAGAGCCTGAGGCAGGGCTCAATCCCACCACCCTGGGATCATAACCCAAGCCGAAATCAAGAGTCAGATGCTCAACCGACTGAGCCAATTTGCAGGTTTTATCTAAAGCAGTATTTAGAGGGAAACTTATAGCTTTAAAGTGCTTATATTAGGAAAAGAGAAAGTTTCCACCTTAAAAAGCCAGAATTTAAAAAGGGAAAACAAAACCCAATTTAAGTTGAAGACAGAAGCTAATAAAAATATAAAAGGAAATCAATGAAATAAAAAAACCCAGAAAAACAAAGGCTTAAAAAACGGCTCTCTAAATGATTAACAAAATTGATAAACCTCTAGCTGGGCTAATGAAGAAAAAAAGAGAAAATATAAATTACCAGTATCAGGAACAAAAGTGATAATATCACTACAAATTCTACAGATGTTAAAAGGATAATAAGGAAATATTTGAACAACTTAAACCCAATAAAATTGACAACACAGATGAACAAAATTATTTGAAAAACAAAATAATCAAATTTATAGTTTATAAAAACTGACAAGAAATTAAAAATCTGAATAGCTTTATGTCTTTTAAAGAAATTATAAACTCTCCTACAAAGAAAACTTAATGCTAGTTTCGCTTTATCCGCAAATCCTATCAAACATTTAAGAAAGAATTACAGCAATCATATATAAAATCTTTCAGAAAACCGAAAAGAAGAAAATTTCCAATTTGCTTTATAAGAGCCAGAATAACCCTGACACCAAAACCTGTGCACAGGGTATATTGAACCCTATTTGCTTCAGGCCATTGCTTGCCTAGAAATGTTAAACCGAGGTGGATAAAACCACTGCAAGCTCCATAGAGAGGATGCGGTTTTTTTTTCAGCCCCAGCCAGCAATGTTTTAAAAGTAATTATAAAGCTGTTGGTCATGACATTTGGCTTTAAAAGAAAACGGTGCCATTGGGAGCAAGACTGACACCACATTATGACTTTCCCATAATTTAGTCATTAGATTTTAAAGAAATCATTTCTCCCAAACAACAGAACCACCAGAAAGCTTTACTCATGCCAAAGGCTCAGAAATTAATATAAAAGTTAGTGAGTTTTTCTTACACTCTTGGAGGAATTACACTCAGGTGACTAAACTGGCTTATTCAAAATGACTGTTACATGCAAACTAAGCCAAAAGGATAGCTTGACATCAGAGTAAGTTACAGGTACTTCCCATGCATTTCTCCCAAGCTGCACAGAAGGAATTCTAATAGCAACAAAATTTCCTTCCAAATAAATGACAAAGCTTGGCCCTTAACAATGACTCCATTTCAACCAGGAGCTGCTACTCCATAAGCAATGAGAAACACCTTATAAGTGGATACCACAGTACTATGACAGCCAGATCATATTTTGACAACATAACAAAAAATGAATCGACAAAGGCCTTCTCTGCATTGACAAGAGGCCCACACTAGAGGAACAAACAGCACATACCTCACTAAACTGTTTGTGGTTGACCACTATTTTGGTAATATAATGAAATGTGATTTTGATTACTTTTCCTTGCCTGTGTTTTAAGCATAACCATGTAAGAGGCCTACAGGGAGACAGCTAGGTGTTTGTCAAAGATGCAGAAAGGTGTTTGTGTATTTGTATGTGTGTTTGTTCATCTCTGCAGAGCCACTTCCCTTTGAGGTTCTGAAAATTTTTTTAATTCAAACACAAAGGATGACATTACGTGGAATTCTGGCTTGGCACAGGAAGTTGTCTAGACTTCCTTTGCCAAAATTCTTTTATTTTTTTTTTTCAAAATGCTTTTACAAGTAATATCTTATAAAAGATGAGGTTAAAAGTAAAAGAACCAATACCCAATTCCACAACTAGGAATTCATGGCAAAGAACTTTTCGGAGATGCACACAAAGATTTATACATAAGAATATTTACTGCAATGTTAGTTAAAATAGAAATTAATTAATAATAGCCTATATGATTAAAATTAGAAAAATAACTCGGTTAACAATATGATGAGAAAAAATGCAGCCATTAAAAAGCATGTTTCAGAAGGGTATAGATACATCCTTTTAAATGATTGTGCATATGCACTGAGGATATATAGTCTGTTTTTTAATAGCTGCATATATTATATATATATACATACATATATATATACATAATACATACATATACGTGCTTATATACTGTCCAACTAAAATTCATGTCTATCTAGAATCTGTTACTGTGACTTTATTTGGAAGTATGATCTCTTCAGATATAATCACGTTAAGAACAGCTAAAATAGTTTTAAAAAAGAACCAGGTAGGAGGAGTCACACTATCTAATTAACTAACTTACTATAAATAACCAACACAGTGTGCTATTGGCCAAAGGATAAGCACACAGATCAATGGAACAGAACAGAGGCCAGAAACAGACCCACATATACATAGTCAATTGATTTGCCACAAGAGTGTCTGACTTCGGCTCAGGTCATGATCTCATGACTCGTGAGTTCGAGCCCCACGTCAAGCTCTGTGCTGACAGCTCAGAGGCCGGAGTCTGCGTAGAATTCTGTGTCCCTTTCTCACTCTGCCCCTCCCTCACTCATGCTGTCTCTCTCTCTCTCTCTCTCTCTCTCTCTCTCAAGAATAAATAAAACAGTAAAAAATATTTTTTTAAAAAAGTGCAAATGAAATTCATTAGAGAAAGAATAGTATATTCATCAAAGGTTGCTGGCACATTTGGACATCCACATGTAAAGAAGAAGAAAAAGGAGGAGGAGAAGGAGGAGGAGAAGGAAGAAAATAAGCAAGAAAGCAAGAAAGAATTTTAGTTCACTCTTCACATCATATTAAACAATTAGCTCACAATGGATTATAAAACTAAATGTAAAACCTAAAACCATAAATATTCTAAAAGAAAATATAGGAGAAAATCTTTGTGGCCTTGAGTTAGGTAAAGAGTTCTTACATATAATACCCAAATCAGGATATCTGAAAGAAAAATAATGAATAAATTGCACTTCATCAAAATTAAAAACTTCTGCTCTTCCAAAAACACTAAAGTAATGAACCAACAGACCACAGAACGGACGAAAATATATGATACAGGACTTGTCAGAACTCATCAAAAAAACAAACAACCCAGTAAGAAAAAATGGGCAAATGATCTGAAAATACTTTACCAAAAAAGATACATGAATAGTGAATAAACATGAAAAGATACTCAACATAATTAGTCATTAGGAAAACGCAAATCAAAACCACAATGAGATAATATTACAAATCATTACAATGGTTAAGATTAAGAAAACGAACTCTACCGAGTGCTGGCAAGGCTGTAAAGTAACTAGAACTCTAGTACATGGCTGGTGGGAATGCAAAATGGCACAGCCACTATAGATCACATGGTACGCAACCTTTTAAGGCCTTCTTTCACTTCACATAATGCATCTAAGATTCATTCATGTTGTGCCTGTATCTGTGACTAGTAGGTTTTTATTGCTGAGTAGTATTCCACTTTATGGATGTACCAGTTTGTTTATCCATTCCCCTACTGAAGGACATTTGAACTGTTTTCAGTTTGGGGCAATTATGAATACTGCTGCTATAAACATTCACATACAAGTTTTATGTTAACATAAGTTTTGATTCTTCAGGGTAAACACTTAAGAGTGCGATTGCTGAGTCATATGGTAAGTGTATATTTAACTTTAGAAGAAACTGCCAAACTGTTTTCCATAATGGCTGTGCCAAAATGGCAAAACTACAGGGACAGAAAACAGACCAGTGGTTGCCAGAGGCTGGGGTGGAGGGAAGAGTTGGCTACAAATGGCCATGAGGGAATTCGGTGGGCGATGTAACTATTCTATAGCTTGTGGTAGTTGTTACACGACTGTATATGTTTGTGAACACATACAGCATTACACGCTAAAAAGAGTGAGTTTTATTTATGTAAATTATATCTCAATAAACCTGAATGAAAATCATTCATCCAGAAGGAATGCATAGAAATCTTAGGATATCCTATGCCATATTTAAACCAAAGATCTGAGATAGCAGATGGCTTCCCACTGCCTTCAGGATAAAAATCTAACTTCCTTAGTGGGATGTACTTTCTTAGTGGGCTTTTAACCTACTTCTAGGAGGTAGGCATTAGCTCCATTTGGGTCTCATCTCAACAATTACTATCCAGATTTGGGTATTTCCATTGTTTTTTGAGCTTGTTTTCAGCTCTTCCCCTGAAATTCCATTTCCTTTGTAAGTCATGGTCTTCCTGCTTTGATACCCAAACCCTACCAAACCTTCTCACCCAGCCTGGGCATACAGTTCAGCGACAGAACCTCTGGCAGGGTCCCAGAACCTCCCCACACAAGCATCCAAGAGAAGGTGCCTCACCTTCCCAGCCTGGCTTCAGAGAACTGAACCAGACACAAACATAGGTATATATATGTATAAGCACGTGTTTCCTGTAACATTTTTGTGAAGCTCTTTACAGATGCCCTAACTCCTTTTATTCTCTCTGCTGATTCAAGTACAGCATCGCTTGACATCCCCAGTGCTACAGAATGTAATACATCTGATTAACAGCAGCAAAAGTAGGAGCAGCAGGGAGCTTGGATGTTGCACTCTCAGGCTCTCATGGAGCAGGTTTTGCAAATTGGATCCACCAAATGTTAGTCACAGGATAGATGAAAGGAGCGAAACTATTATATCCATGTTTGGACCCTGAATTCTAGCATAACTCTCAGCAGTCTGACTGTATCATTCTGTTTCTTGGAAAGCAAGCTTTCTACTCCTGATTTTACCAGAGGAAAAAAAATGTAGAAGAGAAGAAACAATGTTTGGTCAGATTCTAAAGAAAATAATTTTAAATACACGTTCAAAGTACTTCTTGCTGGCATTAAAAATAACAAAGATGGCTCAAAATGAAGTGAAGATATGCTTATCAAAGACATATAGTTTTAGCAAAGCAGTCCGTGACAACCATTTCAAATGCCTAGGGGTCTCTCTCAATTATTTCTGACTTCAGAGTCATCCATGTTAAATGCTAAAAGAAGACCTCTCCTTAAGTATGATTATCACTGCACATATTTTTAAAAATTAAAAATCTCTCTTTTTACAAATTTAAACCAACGTATCCCATTAAGCAACTGAGTTTTGCTTTCTTAAAACTCTTTCTTTCTTTGAATGTCAGGACTTTACCTTCTCTTGGTTCCTTACCTACACTCATAAGCCACTTCTCAATAACGTCTTGGAGTGATTTCTAGCTTAGGACACATCCCTCCATTTCCCATCCTGATGGAAACCAGCCTGTAATTAACACCATTAGACAAGAATGCTGCACGTAAAAAAACAAAAAAAAAAAAAAGTTGCAAGAGAGAAAAACAGTACAGACAGCTCACCTCTGTACTCAACCCTTCAAACATCCCACCTACTCCTCTGGTTTTCACTACTCCTTGATTTCCAAACATGTGTCTCTACTCCAGCATTATTTTCTGAGCTCCAGGGTTATCCAGTAGTATATCTGTTGGGAGTGTCACAACCTTAAAGAATCTAAAAGTTAACTCATCCTTTTCCCCCATCCATTTTCCCAACATATTCTCTTTTGCATACTCCATATCTTAGCCACATCTTAATTTCTCAGACATTAAGCCTTGCCAATTCTACTTCCTAATTATCTCGTGAATCTGCCTCTTTCTCTTTATTCTCACTACTATAGCCTTAGTTCAGGCCGTTTTTAGCTCCTGTGTGGGCTCTTTCTGTAGCAACTAGTTATTTTGCCTACCTCCGGCCTCATAAACACACAACTCCACTCCTCCACCCCCCGACCCCCATCCAGGGTATCCCTTAGATCCCTGCCCAAAAAAGGGGGTTTACAAAATCCAAATGTGATCATATCTCTCTCTTCCCTAGGTAAAATTCTTTAGAGGCTTTCATTGTCTACAGGATAAAAACCAACTTCCTTAAGAGGAGGTGTAAGACTTTATAAATTGCTCCTGCCTACTTGCACCTCTTTATCCCTCATTCAACCTTCAAAATCCTACTCCAATGGCATCTACTCTATGAAACTCTCCCAATCAACCCCTACCCCCATAGTCAAGTTAGTCCCTCCTTCCTGTATGTCATGTAATTAATATACTTCTCATTGTAAAATAAATGATAATTAATTCATATATAGATGCTACTCATCTAAGAGATGAGCTCAGTGAAGAAACAGATTATTTATTGTTCCTATCTATACACTTAGCAATTGTTCTCAATCACCAGATGGTGAATGGATGAATGCTTAAAGTGGAGAAGAAATCAATTAGTGAGCCATCAATGGTTGTTTATTTTTCTAAACATTCTAAACTAGATTTCCTAATTGTCTGAAATGAAAAAGTTCCTGCTAGCCATGATCATTTGAGCAACAAAAACTACTATGTTGGCATCTCCTGTGACAATAACTATAAAAGAAAAATAAAACCTTGTTACATATCTGGTGCTCTGTGTAATAACCTTGAAAACAGGCCATGAAATTTCCCCATTTAAAAAAAAATCCCAATGATGAGGTCTCTGCCATAGTAATAAAATTCTAGTAAACACCGTGACCATTTATTTCGGAGAAGAATGAATTTGCAGCCTCAAGTGTTAGAGCCTAATGGAGGAGGAGTCAATACAGCCAAGAAGAAAATCCCTGCTACATTTAAGAGGGCTAAAACCTTTATCACCCTGGAATATTCCAGGTCAAATTCAAGATGGATCATTCTTTGACAACTTAAAAGGTGCAAATTAAATATGGTGATGGGTACATTTCACAAAAAATGAGATCTCCTGCAGTCAGACCACAAGAAAGCTCTCTCTTTTTTTTTAGTGAATACTCACATGCATACGCATGGATATCAAATGGACTCAGATAAGAGAATAACAAGGTTAATCTGTTCAGACAGAAGGTAAGTCAGAAAGAGAAAATTACCACTGTTGTTCTTCAGACTAAGTTAAATTGATCATTTCTGTTGTCTGTCATCATCGACTACAACGAGGACAAAGCCCAGCAGGCTAGGAGATCTCTAACAAGCCAGGAAGCCCTTGTTCCGGTGTGCCTAACTAAGACTCTGACCCCTGATGACTCAAGAAACAAAAGAATTTGTCTGAATATTTAAAATAGCACTGAGATCATGGAAAACCTAAGCCAGATTTCATGCATTTCCCCAAAAGAGCGATAATATCATGCAATACTGACATGTCCCTGAAACTGTAAAGCAATTAAATATTTGTCAAATCCGAGCCTTTTCTGTTTGGCTCAAGTTCTGTTACTTTAGGTCCTCCTACAGTTCCATCAGTGTATTTCTGAAATCAATGGTTCCTATCAGGGTCCCATTGGGTTGGTACACTTAAATTAGGCTAATGGGAATAGGATGTATTTTAAAAGGAACTTTTTAAAAATGTGTGGGCAAGACATAAAGGAACCACAAGAAGCCCAGGGCCAATACTATAGGGGCAGTTACCATCCCTAGGCCCAAAGAGAGGAGGGAAGAAAGCAGTTTTCAGAACCCAAAAGGAAACAGATGTAAAAAGGAAGCAGAAGTTCTCAGCCAGCCCAAGGTGACCTTGCAGCTAGGGAGCCAGGAGATAAATATATGATCTGTCTGACTTTCTGCTGGACCCACCACAGGCTGAACCGACCTGGAAGCCAGAGGACAAGGGAGAGGACATATAGGCCAGATCTCAGGGCAGACAGCAGGGTAAAGACAAACGGAGAATGGCCCTGGAGGACAAATGAGAACTAAACAACACTGCACGTATTAGGAGGAAAGGGTTTCCCAATCACTGACTGCTACTGAGTCACTACTGCGTGCGATGTACAGTTAACTATAAGAATGTAATGGGGATAGAAGTAAAGGAGGTTGAAGATGAAGGGAGGGAGAGTTGCAAAGGAAGAAAGAACTTCGCCTACAGGAAATGAAAACATGTTTCGAACTGTGGCAAAACTCATGCAATGACGATATTTACAAGTAAAAACTCCACTCCAGAGTGTGGTCTGTGCAGCAGCAATAGCAGCAGCATCTGGGAGATTATTAGAAATGCAAACTATCAGGCTGTACCCCAGACCACTTACTCCGGAATCTGCTTTTTAACCAGATTCCCCAGGTGCCTGTTATGCACATGGAAGTTTAAGGAGCACTGCTATAAAGACTCTCCAGAGTTACTCAGGGTAATAAGAGAAGTTTGGAGTAATTAAAACCAGTGGGATTTATAGGGAAAGGTTCGTGGAGGAGGTATATTTGAGAAGGATATTAAAAAACTATTTTATAGAAAACACGGTTTTTAATTTCATCATAACGTCAAAATGCAAATATAGTTCATCAGTAACTGAATATGTAATGGTCAAGAAATAGTATCATCAAAAACTGATACTAGGGGCACCTGGGTGGCTCAGTCGGTTAAGCGTCCGACTTCGGCTCAGGTCATGATCTCACAGTTCGTGAGTTCGAGCCCCGTGTCGGGCTCTGTGCTGACGGCTCGGAGCCTGGAGTCTGTTTCAGATTCTGTGCCTCCCTCTCTCTCTGCCCCTCCCCTGCTCATGCTCTGTCTCTCTCTGTCTCAAAAATAAATAAACATTAAAAAAATTTAAAAAAAAACTGATACTAAATATTATTCCATTAACATAAAGTTCTTTCACAGTAAAATAAAATTCTTGTGCTACATACATTCTCTAAAGGTTTTCTAAAGAAAGGAAAAATCCAGGCTGATTTAAATTGGAAAGCTGCTGTTTCAGTTTTGTGATTTGCTGTCTTTCTCTCCTGAATACTACTTTCCTTTCTATTTCAGACCCAACTCTGTTACTTAATGGGTGTTCAGTAAATACTTTTTGATTGATTGAAGCCCAACTGATTTAAAATTGTGTGCTAAACTGTAATAATTGATCAGCATCCAAAAATCTAGTCGATTTCAACTTAGAGAACAGCTCCATCTAGTGTCTCGACAGGAAGGCGCCATCTCCTATCAAGCCTATGTTTACCTACAGGAGGAGAAAATTCTGCTGGTAAAACTAACCCATCCCGGCCATGTCTTTCTATCTTACTACACCTGTAACGAAGTCTTAGTATTATTGCAGTTTGCCTTTTCCAGGCATCAGCTCCATCTGTGAAATAGCAGGAGCGCTTTCACCTACTATGGAAAGACAGCTTTCCCACAACATCTGTGCAGCCCACCCCACACCCTCTTACCTCAATCCTTACCAACTGACCAAATGCCACCCTGTTGCCACCTTCCAGAACCTGTATGCCTGTGCCTAAGGGCTTTTTCAGGCCACCAAAGTCCACCTTGCTGCTCACACAGCAGGCCAGACTTAGAACCGACCCGACTCCCAGAGGGCCCAGACCATGACTAATGGGAATTGGTGTATAAACGTCCCAGTTCCCTCACCCCTCAGGAGGGAAGCTCTATTTCCTAGAGTTTTCTCATGAGTTTAAGCACCAATCATTCAGAGTAGTGGCTTTTTTAGCTGTCTTCTCTTCCCTGTCTCACTTCCCTACCCCCCTACCAATGTTTCCTCAACTCCAGAAAAAACTACTTGTACTTGAGTTTTTCCCTTGAGGTCTGATCCTGGGGAAACCCAGAATAAGACATTCTTTAAAAAACACTTTACTGAGGTCCAATTTACACATAAAAAGAAGTGCATACTTCTTATAGAGTGTGGAGGTAAGTATACATCCATGAAACCATCACCATAGCCAAGGCCACAGGCATATCCATCACCTTCCAAAGTTTCCTCCCACTGCTTTTACTATCTTTTTGTGGTAAGAACATTTAACATAAGCTCTACCCTTTCAGAAAAGTTTAAGTATGGAGGAGCCAAGATGGTGGAACAGCATGGAAGCTTTTTGTGTGTCTCACGTCCATGAAATACAGCCAGACCAACACTAAACCATCCTACACACCTAAAAAACAGATTGGAAGATTAACACAACAATCTGCACAACCTAAACCACAGAATTCAGCAGATACATGACACAAAGAGCTGAACTTGGGGAGCAAGAAGCCCTGAAAGGTAGGGAACCCCTTTTGCCGGCGGAGAGAGGACAGAGACTGGGGAGGAGGGGAGCATACGGGAAAAGCACTCCTCCCCAAAAGCAGCTGGAGAGAAAGTGGAAAATTGGAAATAGCCACAGGGACTAAACTAAAAAGGGAGAAAGGAGAAAGGAGAGAGTTTAAATTCCATTAAGACTGTAAACAAGGGGAGCGCAAAGGCTGCAACTCCATAGCTCGATGCATGGCGGTGCTCTGGTGGGAAAGGTGAATCCCCAGGAACAGAGTGGGGTCCGGGAGGTTCCCAGGCCACACGGGGAAAAGTGGTTCCACTGATGGAAGGACATTTGGTAGAGACTGTTGAAGCCACCTGGTCCCAGCAGACCCCGGAAGGCAGCCACATTCACTGGTGCTGGGGCAAGGTTGCTGAGGGTGAAGCCTGGTGTCAGATGTGTGTTGCGATTTTCCATGGTCCCTGAAACGCTGAGGCTACACTGTCTCATGATTTTTTTTGGGGGGGGGGGGGGCGGGCTGGCACTTGGCTGCAGTCTCGGGGCACCGACAACAGCAGGATCCAGCAGGCATTCCTGGGTGCAGCCAACATTCAGCCATTGGTCATTCGGCCATCATTGGGTGAGACCCTCCCGCAGAGGGTCAGAGCGGGTCAAAGCCGCAGTCCTTTGGAAGTAAGGGGCCAGGGAAAACAGCCGCATCTGAGACAAAACTCGGGAGAGAGGTACTGCCTGGGGCCTGGTCACAGGGAGTGGAAAAGCAGGCAGTGGACGAGAGCTGAAGATGGAGGACCAGTTGACGACTGTTGATCCGGGAGAACAGACTCGGTGGCTGGGTGGCGCCATTTTTCACCGCTCCTGCGCATGTGCACCAACGAGCACCACAACAATCCACCCCAGTAGGCTAGCAGCGCCATCTAGGGGAGAGCGGAGCTGTTACACCGAGCGCTGCCCAACTGGGCCAACTTCGCTCTTCAAGAACACAAATCTCACCTCCGGCTTAATCTATGGACTACAAAGAGCTACATGGACTGACCTCTAGGGGAAAACAAAGCAATTTCAGTCCTATTTCAATCTGTTAACAGGTTCATCTATTCAATTTTTTTTCTGTCTTTTTCATTTTTCTCTTTTACAATTCTTTTCTTTTTCTTGAATACAGAAAGAAAAAAAACTCATTTTTATTTTCAATTGTTATTAAAAATATCTGTCTTTAATTTTTATTACTATATTTTTTACTTTTGTGTAAATATTTTCAAATTCTACTTTACTTCCATCATTTTATTTTAGTCTACTTCAGTGTACTCACCTTTTCAAATTTGCAAACAATTTCCTTTTTTTTCTTTTTTTTCTCTTTTCCATTTCTTTTTTTTTCTTGAATGCAGAAAGAGAAAAACTTCATTTTTACTTTCAATTTCTTTTGAAAATATTTTTATTTAATTTTTATTACTATATTTTTTGCTTTTATGTACATTTTTTCAAATTCTATCTTACTCCCATCATTTTATTTCAGTCTACTACAGTGTGTTCACTTTTTCAAATTTTCAAATGATTTCTTTTTTTTTTTTGGCTTTTCCTTTTTTTTAATCTTTTTTCTCTTTTTTGTTTTTCTTTTTTCTTAAATACAGAAAATGAAAAAATTCATATTTCTTTTTAATTTTTATTAAAAATATTTTTCTATAATTTTTTTCTACTATATTCTCTATTTTTGTGTATTTTAGTCTACTTTAGTGTATTCATTTTTTCAAATTCTCAAACGATTTCCCTTTTTTTTCTCCCCCCCCCTTTTTTTTGTTTGTTTCTCTAATCTGTCAAACCACTTTCTACACCCAGACCAAAACACACCTAGGATCTACCATCATCTATTCGATTTTTGCGTGGGTGTGTTTTAATTTTAATATTTTTTAATTTTAATTTTTTAAATTTCAATGTTTCTACCTCATTAATTCCTTTTCTCCCTTCAAAATGACAAAACGAAGGAATTCACCCCAAAAGAAAGAGCATGAAGAAACGACAGCCAGGGATTTAAACAACACAGACATAAGCAACATGTCTGAACCAGAATTCAGAATCACGATAATAAGAATACTAGCTGGAGTTGAAAAGAGATTAGAATCCCTTTCTGCAGATAAAGGAAGTAAAAAATAGCCAGAATGAAATTAAAAATGCTATAACTGAGCTGCAATCCCGGATGGATGCAGCAATGGCGAGGATGGATGAGGCAGAACAGAGAATCGGTGATATAGAGGACAAACTTATAGAGAATAATGAAGCAGAGAAAAAGAGGGAGATTAAGGCAAAAGAGCACGATTTAAGAATTAGAGAAATGAGTGACTCATTAAAAAGGAACAACATCAGAATCATAGGGGTCCCAGAAGAGGAAGAGAGAGAAATAGGGGTAGAAGGGTTATGTGAGCAAATCATAGCAGAAAACTTTCCTAACCTGGGGAAAGACACAGACATCAAAATCCAGGAAGCACAGAGGACTCCCATGAGATTAAACAAAAACTGACCATCAACAAGGCATATCATAGTCAAATTCACGAAATACTTAGGCAAGGAGAGAATCATGAAAGCAGCAAGGGAAAAAAAGTCCTTAACCTACAAAGGAAGACAGATCAGGTTTGCAGCAGACCCATCCACAGAAACCTGGCAGGCCAGAAAGGAGTGGTGGGATATATTCAGTGTGCTGTATCAGAAAAATGTGCAGCCAAGAATTCTTTATCCAGTGAGGCTGTCACTCAAAATAGAAGGAGAGATAAAGTTTCCCAGACAAACAAAAATTAAAGGAGTTTGTGACCACTAAACCAGCCCTGCAAGAAATATTAAGGGGGACTCTCTGAGGGGACAAAAGATGAAAATATATATATATATATATATATATATATATATATATATATATATATATATACACACACACCAAAAGCAACAAAAGATTAGAAAGGACCAGAGAACACCACCAGAAACTCCAACCCTACAAACATCATAATGGCAGTAAATTCATATCTTTCAGTATTCACTCTAAACGTCAACAGACTCAATGCTCCAATCAAAAGACACAGGGTAACAGAATGGATAAGAAAACAAGACCCATCTATATGCTGTTTACAAGAGACCCACTTTAGACCTAAAGACACCTACAGATTGAAAATAAGGGGATAGAGAACCATCTATCATGCTAATGATCAACAAAAGAAAGCTGGAGTACCCATACTCATATCAGACAATCTAGACTTTGAAATAAAGGCTGTATCAAGAGATGCAGAAGGGCATTACATCATAATCAAGGGGTCTATAGACCAAGAAGACCTAACAATTGTAAACATTTATGCGCCAAATGTGAGAGCACCCAAATATATAAATCAATTAATCCCAAACATCAAGAAACTCATTGATAGTAATACCATAATAGTAGGAGACTTCAACACCCCACTCACAGCAATGGACAGATCATCTAATCAAAAAGTCAACAAGGAAACAATGGCTTTGAATGACACATTGGACCAGATGGACTTAAAAGATATATTCAGAACATTTCATCCTAAAGCAGTAGAATATACATTCTTCTCCAGTGCACATGGAACGTTCTCCAGAATAGACCATATACGGGGACACAAGTCAGCCCTAAGTACAAAAAGATTGAGATCATACCATGCATATTTTCAGACCACAGTGCTATGAAACTCGAAATCAACCACAAGAAAAAATTTGGAAAGGTAACAAATACTTGGAGACTGAAGAAAATCCTACTAAAGAATGAATGGGCTAACCAAGCAGTTAAAGAAGAAATTAAAAAGTATATGGAAGTCAATGAAAATGATAGCACCACAACCCAAAACCTCTGAGACGCAGCAAAGGTGGTCATAAGAGGAAAGTATATAGCAATCCAAGCCTTCCTAAAGAAGGAAGAAAGATCTCAGATACACAACCTAACCTTACGCCTTAAGGAGCTGGAAAAAGAACAGCAAATAAAACCCAAAACCAGCAGAAGACAGGAAATAATAAAGATTAGAGCAGAAATCAATGCTATCGAAACCAAAAAAACAGTAGAACAGATCAATGAAACCAGAAGCTGGTTCGTTGAAAGAATTAACAAAATTGATAAACCACTAGCCAGTTCGATCAAGAAGAAAAAGGAAAGGACCCAAATAAGTAAAATCAAGAATGAAAGAGGAGAAATCACAACCAACACAACAGAAATAAAAACAATAATGAGAATATTATGAGCAACTCTATGCCAACAAAATGGGCAATCTAGAAGAAATGGACAAATTCCTAGAAACATATACACTACCAAAACTGAAACAGGAAGAAATAGAAAATTTGAACAGACCCATAACCAGTAAGGAAATCGAATTAGTAATCAAAAACCTGACAAAAAACAAGAGTCCAGGGCCAGATGGCTTTCAGGGGAATTCTACCAAACATTTAAGGAAGAGAGTTAACATCTATTCTCTTGAAACTGTTCCAAAAAATAGAAATGGAAGGAAAATTTCCAAACTCTTTCTATGAGGCCAGCATTACCCTGATTCCAAAACCAGACAGAGACCCCACTAAAAAGGAGAACTATAGACCAATTTCCCTGATGAACATGGATGCAAAAATCCTCAACAAGATATTAGCCAACCGGATCCAACAATACATTAAAAAAATTATTCACCACGACCAAGTGGGATTTATACCTGGGATGCAGGGCTGGTTCAATATCCGCAAAACAATTAACATGATTCATCACATCAATAAAAGAAAGGACAAGAACCATATGATCCTCTCAATAGATGCAGAGAAAGCATTTGGCAAACTACAGCATCTTTCTTGATAAAAACACTCAAGAAAGTAGGGAGAGAAGGATCATACCTCAAGATGATAAAAGACATATACGAGCAACCCAACACTAATATCATCCTCAATGGGAAAAACTGAGAGCTTTCCCCCTAAGGTCAGGAACAAGACAGGGATGTCCACTCTCGTCACTGTTATTCAACATAGTGTTGGAAGTCTTAGCCTCAGCAATCAGACAACACAAAGAAATAAAAGGCATCCGAATCGGCCAGGAGGAGGTCAAATTTTACTCTTCACAGATGACATGATACTCTATATGGAAAACCCAAAAGATTCTACCAAAAAACTGCTAGAACTGATTCATGAATTCAGCAAAGTTGCAGGATATAAAATCAATACACAGAAATCGGTTGCATTCCTATACACCAACAATGAAGCGACAGAAAGAGAAATCAAGGAATTGATCCCATTTACAGTTGCACCAAAAACCATAAAATACCTAGGAATAAATCTAACCAAAGAGGTGAAAAATCTATACACTGAAAACTATAGAAAGCCGATGAAAGAAATTGAAGAAGACACAAAGAAATGGAAATAGATTCCATGCTCCTGGATAGGAAGAACAAATATTGTTAAAATGTTGCTACTACCCAAAGCAATCTACATATTCAATGCAATACCTATCAAAGCAACACCAGCATTCTTCACAGAGTTAGAAGAAATAATCCTAAAATTTGTATGGAACCAGAAAAGACCCCGAATAGCCAAAGCAATCTTGAAAAAGAAAACCAAAGCAGGAGGCATCACAATCCCAGACATCAAGCTATACTACAAAGCTGTAATCATCAAGACAGTATGGTACTGGCACAAAAACAGACACTCAGATCAATGGAATAGAATAGAGAACCCAGAAATGGACCCACAAACGTATGGCCAACTAATCTTTGACAAAGCAGGAAAGATAGCCAATGGAATAAAGACAGTCTCTTCAGCAAGTGGTGCTTGGAAAACTGGACAGCGACATGCAAAAGAATGAACCTGGACCACTTTCTTACACCATACACAGAAATAAACTCAAAGTGGATAAAAGACCTCAATGTAAGTCAGGAAGCCATCAAAATCCTTGAGGAGAAAGCAGGCAAAAACTTCTTTGATCTTGCCCGCAGCAGTTTCTTACTCAACACATCTCTGGAGGCAAGGGAAACAAAAGCAAAAATGAACTACTGGGACCTCATCAAAATAAAAAGCTTCTGCACAGCAAAGGAAACAATCAGTAAAACTAAAAGGCAACCGACAGAATGGGAGAAGATATTTGCAAATGACATATCAGATAAGGGGTTAGTATCCAAAATCTACAAAGAACTTCTCAAACTCAACACCCAAAAAACAAATAATCCAGTGAAGAAATGGGCAAAAGACGTGAATAGACACTTCTCCAAAGAAGACATCCAGATGGCCAACTGACACCTGAAAAAATGCTCAACATCACTCATCATCAGGGAAATACAAACCAAAACCACAATGAGATACCACCTCACACCTGTCAGAATAGCTAACATCAACAACTCAGGCAACAACAGGTGTTGGTGAGGATGCAGAGAAAGAGGATCTCTTTTGCATCGTTGGTGGGAATGCAAGCTGGTGCAGCCACTCTGGAAAACAGTATGGAGGTTTCTCAAAAAACTAAAAATAGAACTACCCTATGACCCAGCAATGGCACTACTAGGCATTTATCCACGGGATACAGGTGTGCTGTTTCGAAGGGACACATGCACCCCCGTGTTTATAGCAGCACTATCCACAATAGCCAACGTATGGGAAGAGCCCAAATGTCCATCGATGGATGAATGAATAAAGAGGTGGTATACATATACAATGGAGTATTACTCGGCAATCAAAAAGAATGAAATCTCGCCATTTGTAACTATGTGGATGGAACTGGAGGGTATTATGCTAAGTGAAATTAGTCAGAGAAAGACAAAAATCATACGACTTCACTCATAGGAGGACTTTAAGAGACAAAACAGATGAACCTAAGGGAAGGGAAACAAAAATAATATAAAAACTGGGAGGGGGACATAACAGCAGAGACTCCTAAATATGGAGAACAAACTGAGGGTTGCTGGAGGGGTTGTGGGAGGGGGGATGGGCTCAATGGGTAAGGGGCATTAAGGAATCTACTGAAATCATTGCTTCACTATATACTAACTAATTTGGATGTAAATGTTAAAAAA
The DNA here is from genome assembly GCF_018350155.1 of Leopardus geoffroyi. Lineage (NCBI taxonomy): Eukaryota > Metazoa > Chordata > Mammalia > Carnivora > Felidae > Leopardus > Leopardus geoffroyi. The sequence continues at coordinate 19,756,663 of NC_059343.1, forward strand.
TAAAGTTAAAAAAGAATACAAACGTTCTAATTCAAAGACAAAAAAAAATTTTAAGTATACAATGCAATATTATTAGCTATAGGCACTACACTGTGTAGTAGATCTCCAGAAAGTATTTATCTTGCATAACAGAAACTGTGTACTCTCTGACCAACATCACTCCATTTCCCCCTCACCTCAATCCCTGGACCTACGCTGCTTCTATGAGTTTGACTATTTTAGATTAGACAAATAAGTAAGACCACACAGTATTTGTATTATTCAGCCTTTAAAAAATAAGGAAATTCTCACTCACATGTGGAATCTAAAAAACAAAACAAATGAATAAGCAAATGAAAAGCAGAGAACAAATAATGTAAATACAGAGAACAAACTGAGAGCTGCCAAGAGGGAGAGGGGTGAGGGAGGGGAAAAATGGGTGAAGAAAAAGTAGGGGGTACAGGCTTCCGGTTATGGACCGAGTAAGTCACGGGAATAAAAGGCACAGCACAGGGCATATAGTCAATGATATCGTAACAGCATTTTGTGGTGACAGGTAGCAGCTACACTTGTGGTGAGCACAGCATAACATATAGAGATGCTGAACTACTATGGTACACCTGAAACTAAGGTAACATTGTCAACTACACTCAAATAAAAAAAAAAAATTGTGAATGAGGAAATTCTGCCATTTGTGACATCATGGATAGATGTGGAGGACATTACACTAAGTGAAATAAGCCAACACAAAAAGACATTCTTATTGCACCATATCCCATCCAAAGCCACTGGTTAAGAAGACAGGTAGAAAACAAGTGTGCCATGCCTGGTTCCTCACTTGCTAATCCCCCAATCTAACAGTATAATCTCCTCATCACAGGAATTCTACATGAGAGCAAAGACTTTGTTTTATTCACTGCTGATCGCCAACACCTACAACAGTGCCCTCAAATAGCAAGTGCTTAATAAATATTTGCTGAATACAAGTTGATGTTGTTGGACACAGATATAGCTCTGAGTTTAAAAGTTTCTTAGTCACTGGGGCGCCTGAGTGGCTCAGTCGGTTAAGCATCCAACTGTGGCTCAGGTCATGATCTCGCAGTTTGTGGGTTCAAGCCCCGTGTCAGGCCGTGTGCTGACAGCTCAGAGCCTGAACCCTGCTTCAGATTCTGTCTTCCTCTCTCTCTGCCTCTCCCCTGCTCATGCTCTGTCTCTCAAAAATAAATTAAAACGTTAAAAAAAAACTGTTTAAAAATTAAAAAAAAGAAGAAAGTCACTGAGGCGCCTGGGTAACTCAGTTGGTTAAGCATCGGACACTTGATTTTGACTCAGGTAACAGATTCACACTTGTGCAATGGAGCCCCATGTCGGGGTCTACATTGACAGCACAGAGCCTGCTTGGGATTCTCTCTCCCTCTCTCTCTACACCTCCCCTATTCGCTCATGTGCTCTCTCTCTCTCTCTCTCTCTCTCTCAAAATAAGTAAAAATAAACTTTAAAGAAAGGTCACCTTACAGTGACCAATATTATGTACGAAAATATTAATTTCTCCTCTTTTAATTCTCAATATTTTCCATTATGAAAACATTTCTGGCAAAACTCAGATCTGTAAGTCTACATCTAATGTGCTAAATCACTCAGAATACATGTGACTGGAATAAAAGTGCATTAGAGCTATGAGAATTTGTGAGTATGAGTATTAAGATAGTTATTTCCAGGGTTCATATTTTGCCAAATTAACATTTTAATTAATTCTATTATGAGAAAATTTTAAATTTCAAATTTATACCTAAAGCCACATTTAAAAAATTCTCCCCTTTTCCCTACAAAAGAAAACATGATTTTCAATTGACTATGTCTTCAAATTAAACATACATTTGAGATTTGTTTGCTACCTTTGACCACATTCACACAATAGAGTGTTCTAGTATGTGAGATGTTTTCTTAATCCAAGGATATTATCAGATTACTAAGGAAAATTACTGAACTCTGGAAGTTTAGACCAGAACAGGTCGAAAAGATAATGTTATCTGGTCTCACTCAGGGAAGCTGTAAGGCATGCTAGACCCATGACCATTCATCAGGGACAGTGAGGTAAACTAGGATTAGGCAGGGCCTAGGAGTGCTGGCCCTCCAAAGTGTGGCCGAGAGCTCAGCTGTCACAGCCCAAAGAGACCTCTATCCAGACAAGCACTGAAAACCAAGGGGTTCAATATGGTGGGTAAAGGTTGGCATGTAGCAGCTTCCAGGCTCAAGAGAAGGGTGGTAAGCCTGGGTTTCAGCAAAACACAGGTCATATCTGTAGCCACAGGGCAGAGAGAGATAGGCAGAGGTGGGCTTTAGGCAGGTTTTCAATGCCCTAAGTAACTGCAGTCCAAGGTGAGGGCAAAGCTCAGCCCATGACAGGAACTGGAATGGAAGCCAGGAATTAGGAGGGTGCATCCACGTGGAAGACTGGGACACATGGCTTCACTGATGCCCTGAACCTCATCCCAAGAAGGTCTGAAACTGGGAACAAACACAGGTTAATTCCAAACACGCTCTAACGGGGATATGGATGGGGTCTGGAACGCATGTTTACAGTGACTGACAGGACCTAGGCCTAAAGGTCAAAAGTCATCAGGGTCTCCAGGTAGACAAAGCTGCAAGGGCATTAGGAAATCCATAGAAGGCGGGAAATTGCCCTTCTTCAGCTAGATTCCCCTAGACAAATCAGAGAAAGATCCATATTTCTGTAAAATGAAGATTTAGCAGAAGTGTTGGATGTGGGTGGAGGATGAGCGTGCTTACTGTTATTTTCATAGCCGGTTACGTTCTCTGAGGATAAAGAAGCTGCAGAGCACACTGAGTTGCAGAGCTGTGCTCTAGAAGACAGAAGAACGTGTTATTCAGATCTACTGCCCAACTGCACAAATTAAGCGCAAATCAAAGAGTCATGCTGCACCTAGAAAACACACATTAATTTGAGTGTTCATTTATTTGGATCTCTTTTTTCCACATGGTCTAAACGGGTCCCAAACATCCCAGGATCACGACAGTCATAACAAAAGACTATTCAACGACTATTTCCCCTAGTATCACATCATGATATGATCAGGTTCAAGGCCAGTCCTATGCAAAGGCCATTTAGGTTTATTCACATTAAGGCCAGGACCCCAGCACAAATTAAATTCTCATTAAAAGTCAAACTGTGAAGAGAAGAGCAATTTAAATATTGAACAAGGTGAGTCTCAAACCACCTTCAGCTCAGCTCACTGATGTGGTTAATGATCTAGAGACAGGACCACCAGAACGCAAGTCAACCAGTCTGGGGGGAGGGGGAAGCAGACTGGCTACTACAGTAAACACTGATCCAGGGGGGCTGAGCTTGTCAAGGCAGGGTTATCAAGCACCCAGATGCAATACACTCGCGAGGAAATGCCATGACAGGCACTTCTAATTGTGTCCCTTCTCTCTCACAGTAAGAGAACTCCTGATTTGAAGCCAGACTCATAGCCTCCCCAATTTAAAACACTTTCCATGCTACTCTGCAGCCAGGTATGATGCCATGTGTCTATATGCTGGTCAAATGAAGATGAGCAAAAGTAAAGTTTACAGCTTTGGGGTCATGTACTTAACAGCAAAGATGTGGCCCTCCACTGCCATTTTATACCTTTCGTGCTGGCTGGAATTCAGATGTTAGGAGAATCATCTTGGACCATACGGAAGAGGTCAAATTCTAAGAACGGCAGAGCAACAAGATGAAGGGTCCCTGGGCCCTTGATGACTTCTCATAGAATGCTACTGAAACTGCTGAGATTGTAATTTGAGAAATAAATGAACTTCTATACAGTTCTATACAGTTTAAAGCACTGTTGATTTTACTCTCTATTAAAGCAGAGATTATAGGGGCGCCTGGGTGGCGCAGTCGGTTAAGCGTCCGACTTCAGCCAGGTCACGATCTCGCGGTCCGTGAGTTCGAGCCCCGCGTCGGGCTCTGGGCTGATGGCTCAGAGCCTGGAGCCTGTTTCCGATTCTGTGTCTCCCTCTCTCTCTGCCCCTCCCCCGTTCATGCTCTGTCTCTCTCTGTCCCAAAAATAAAATAAATGCTGAAAAAAAAAAAAATTTAAAAAAAAAAAAAAAAAAGCAGAGATTATATACTATTACAGATACATGGCAAATAATGTCTTAGTAATAACATTTTAAGGACAGGTGTGACTTATTTCTTCTGGTATAAATTATAGTAGGTGTCCTGTGGTAACGCTACTCACATTAATTTGCATTGCAAAACGTCTTACAGAGAAGGGGCAAAGGAGTGTAATAGTATGTAGCGTGTTGTGAACTGTCTCAAGTCCATCATGCACCCACCGGATGTATCCAACGTGTGAATGCCATGTGGGTTGAAAACTGCTATACTGAAAACAGGAAGCTAAGGAAACCACGGCTATAGGTTTAATATCCATGTGGATTGTTTGTCGTCATATGCAGATTGTATTCCTCACCTCAGTTATTAATTTGCCTAATTCTATCATAAGGCGAAAAAAACATCAAGAAAGCTGGACGCATAATAATCTTCACCCATGGAAAAACGCACAGGACACAAGTCCAACTGATGGGAGGGAAGCTTAATGACAGTCAAAAGGGCATAACAGAAGTATAATGAGCCAACCAAGAAAAGCATGTTTTATTTATAAAATTGTCAGGAAATAAAAATAAATACATAAGAGCCTATATTGGCCAGAGCAAGCTTCCCCCCTAGACTACAGTGTATGTTCATTCCAAAGGAATAATCAGACAAGAAAGATGGAATGTGCTAAGCTGTTCGGAACAGTGATGGTTCTAACAGTGAAAAACTGGCTGCACCTACATGTCCAACAACAAAGAACTCGCTAAATAAATGTGTTGTGTCTCTGACATGGGATAATTTGCAGTCATTAAAATTGAACTTGAGAAGATTATTTCATTACATTTTATTAAGTGACAGTACAAGTTTAAAAATATGTGAAATATGATCTTGATTTTGTTAAAAAAAATACCCTACTACATAAGGTATAATTTACGCGTGTTTGAAACATTTAAAATGTTACAACTCTGATATTATCTCAGAGAAGGGAGATATGAGTAATTTTTATTTTTTTCGTTATACTTCTGTTGTTTTTCCAGAGTCTTCAGTAGACGTATATGTTAATTTTACAATCAAATAAACAGATAAATGTAATCTTAAAGGAAGGATAAAAGGAAAAGAAGAAAGAAAGGAGGGAGCAAGGGAGAGGAAGAGAAAACTGTGACTCTCACACAGAACAGATCTGAGTCTGCATCTAGACTCCACCTCATAGTTCTCTGATCTTGACAAAATTAACAACTTCTCTAAACCTTAGTTTCCTCACCTGTAAAAACAGTATTAATACTTATCTGAAAGGGCAATTATGAGGGTTTAATATATGTATTTCCCAAACTTCTGAAGAACATTAATCTCTTAAAATGATCAAATAAAGTATTTCCTTGGGAAAATCAAAATGTATATTTAGATATTAAAGATCCTAACAAGTCTCCCTTCCCTTTATTTTATTTATTTATTTATTTATTTATTTATTTATTTATTTATTTTGGAGAGAGAGAGCATGAGCTGGGTAGAGGGGCGGGGGAACCTGAACTGACATCAAGAGTTGGACGCTCAATCGACCAAGCCACCTGGGCTCCTGTTAAACAAACCAGTTTAATTTCATTTAATCCAGCCTTCCCTGAATTTATCTGACTGTAGAATGGTGTTTTTACATAATATCTGTGAACACACTTAATTCTGCCCAACACACCTGAGGAAATGCTGACAGGTTAATGGACACAGCCCAGTGCCCAGAACACAATGGGTGCTCAGGTAGTTTATGTCCTTTTCTCACCTATAAAGAAAGGACTGAGACTGCATTATTACAATGCCAGAAATAGTGAACTAGAATGGGTAGAAGACAGCTCGTAAGTAAGAACCTAGAAGAATAATGAGCTTAAAAAGAGGAAAAGTCGGACTGAAAATAACACTGAGAAATGACACAATGCATTATTTCCCAACATAGGAATGAAGCATTTGCTGGCTAAAAGGGAAAAAGGAGGATGATATTACACCCTGTGAACATAAAATTGTGATTTCTGTTACTGATACTAAATGTAACATGCAATTAAAGAAATGAAGTTTACATGGAAGTAAATGTTGATGAATCCTAATGCATGCCAAGACCTTGACAGATTAAAGTGAACCAATTTCAATTTATAATTTCATAATGCATAAGCATTAGCCAGAGGCTCTTCCAACAAGAAATAGCAAGGTCCACCTTCAATATAATTCATCTTTTTACTTAGAATTTCAATCATCAGACCCTATGGATATTCTTTAGAGGTCAGTATGAAAACTTCCCAGAAGAAATTCTACATGATAAAACCAACACTTTGGGCAGCACCATAAGAATTCAAAAAGCATTTTAAGTTCCCACCATTGTTACCTTTGGCTTAGTACAAATGATTAATGAATGAATAAATGAATAAGGTAAAAGGTGCTTTGCATATGACTCACAAGTGTCAGAAGTAGGTGAATTAAATACTCTCTCAAAATCCCTTATAACCCTGTATTCCTCATCTTTGTTATTTTCTTGACATTAGAAAAGAGTTATCATATGCCAACTGAACCAAGAGAGAACAGCAGGAATAAAAAGACATCAGAATTAATGAATTATCCCAATCTAATTATGTTCAGGAATCAGAAGAGATCATGTTAACTACAGTGGGTGTAGGCAGGCATAGTACTGGCCCGCAAAGATGTTCATACCCAAATCCCAAGGACCTGTGAATGTTACCTTACATACAAAAGAAGCTTTACAAATGTGATTAAGTTAAGGACCTTGAAATGGAGAGATTATCCTGGATTATCTGAGTGACCCAAATTAATCCCATGAACACTTAAAACCAGATGATTTATCCCACGTGAGTCAGAGAGAGGCATGACCATGGAAATCATGACGGAGTATGTTAAAAAGCACATAAGGAGACTTCCAGTTAAACATGGAAGACCGAGAGACTGCACACAGGCATTTAACTCTGTTTCTCTGGTCCCTCAAGAAAGAAGAGTAAATACACATTTTTGGAAAACATAGCCCTTTAAGGACAAAGAGAACAGGAGAAGAGATAGATGCAACAAAATTTTGGATGCTGAAAAGAATATTAGTAAGTGGTAAACTGACTTAGCAGATATAAGAAGCTGAAGCTGTAGGGAACAAAGTTAAGAACCAACCTGGAATCCTCAATATGCTACTAAACTGACCAAACCAAGTGGTATCTCAGGGAGGCGGGGGTAAAGGTGGTGTGAAAAACTACAGCACTGTTTGACAGTCTGCTTATCAGGTGGCAAGGCCCCCCATTTTGGGTAATTGTGGGAAAGACTCTTTGGAATAACCTCTGGCTTCAAATAAATACAAATGCATGAAATTTACAAAGAAAAAACCTAAAAGGACTGAAGAGATGACAAGAAAATGAGAAATTAAAAGATTAAAATCTAAGACAAGATATGAACTCAAAGAGGTAAGTAGATTACAGAAACTGCATTTGATCTAAACACATTTTCCCTTACCCAGAAACCATAAACTTTTTTCATAACCTCACTATTCAAGGAGAACCTAAGTTAAAGTCCAGGTACCACTCAACGTGGGTAATCAACTAGGAAACCCTCCCTACATTAAGCACAGATTCCAAAGAGATAGAACCACAAGGAAAAAGTTGCCTTGGTCTTGAGCAAGCAGTGGCCGAAGGGAAAATCTCTGAGACTTTGTATTAACAAGTAAGCCACCAGCAGGTTTGCAGCCCAAATCCAAATCACCTGGGAGGGCCAAAAAACTTCAAGCAGAGACGTTATTTTATATCTCCAGTTCTCAGCCTTGGATGTTCACAGAGATCACCTGACTAGCTTTAAAAACTACTGATGCCAGATCCGACTACTCCAAATTCCGATTTAAATACTCCATAGTTCTACCCTACGACCCAGTAATATCACTACTGGATATTTACCCAAAGAATACAAAAACACTAATTCAAAAGTATATAGGTACCCCTACGTTTATTGCAGCATTATTTAAAATAGCCAAATTATGGAAGCAGCCCAAGTGTGTATCTATAGATGAATGCATAAGGAAGATGTGGCATAGAGATAAAATGGAATATTATTCGGCCATAAAAAAAGAATGAAATCTGCCATTCATAACAACATGGATAGAACCAGAGAGTATTATGCTAAGGGAAATAAGTCAGAGAAAGACAAATACCATATGATTTCACCCATATGAGGAATTTAAGAAACAAAACAAAGGAAAAAAGAGAAACAAATCAAGAAACAGACTTTGAACTATAGAGAAAAAACTGATGGTTACCAGAGGGGAGGTGGGGGGAGGATGGGTGAAATAGGTGGTGGGGATTTACAAGTACGCGTACCATGATGAATACTGAGTAATGTATAGAACTGCTGAATCACCATATTATACACCTGAAACTAATGTAACACTGGATGTTGACTATATTGGAATTAAGGTAAAAAACTTAATAAAATGTTTTTTAATTATAGTCTAAAAAAAATTATAGTCTATAGTTCGTTCACCTTGGGCATTTTTTAAAGTTCCTCACATGATTCTACAGACAGTCAAGTTTGAGAGCCACTGTTAGTGATGGTAGGCATATAGCATACATAAATGCAAATTCTATTTGGAGAAAGGAGTATCATTCCTAGGTTTCAATAGAAACCCATACCTTGGGGTGCCTGGGTGGCTCAGTGAGTTGTGTCCGACTTCAGCTCAGGTCGTGATCTCGTGGTGTGGTTCTCACGAGTTCCAGCCCGGATCAGGCTCCCTGCTGTCTGGGTGGAGCCTGCTTCAGATCCTCTGTCTTCCTCTCTCTCTCTGCCCCTCCCCTGCTTGTTCTCTCTCTCTCTCTCTCTCTCTCTCAAAAGTAAATAAACATCAAAAAAAGAAACCCATACCTTTTTCAAGAACAATGACCATAACATTGAAAAAAAAACAAAGCTCCATGAAACAAGACAACATAATTAAGAGACTATAGAAACAAACTCTCAAAGATTTCAAATTAAGGAATGAATTATAAGACACAGAACTAAAATAACTATTCTTACTATGCTTAAGGAAATAAAAGGCAAGCTTGAAATTATCTTTACTGGAAATCATAATGTGTCCAAAGACATTTGAAAATGTAGCTAAAAAACTTACAGCAATAACCACTACAATCCAAAATTTATTTTTTTTTTAATTTTTTTTTCAATGTTTATTTATTTTTGGGACAGAGAGAGACAGAGCATGAATGGGGTAGGTGCAGAGAGAGAGGGAGACACAGAATCGGAAACAGGCTCCAGGCTCCGAGACATCAGCCCAGAGCCCGACGCGGGGCTCGAACTCACGGACCGCGAGATCGTGACCTGGCTGAAGTTGGACGCTTAACCGACTGCGCCACCCAGGCGCCCCTACAATCCAAAATTTAAAACTCGGTGTATGAGTATAAAAGTAGATTACACATAGCAAAAGGGAATTAGTAAACTGATACATAGATCAGAAGAAAATGTCCAGATGCTTCACAGAAATATAAAAATAAATAAAATTAATAAAAGCATTTATGAGATTATATGGAGTACAGAGTGAAATGGTTTCATATATCTTTAAATAGAGTTCCAGGGAAAAAAAGAAAGGAGAGAAGAAAAAAAAATAGTGGATGAGAATTAATGAAAAACACAGATTCACAAATACAAGAAGCTCAGTGAGTCCCAACCAGGATATATCCATAAGGACTTTTACCACAGACACATCATAGTAAAACTGCAGAACACCTAAGACAAGATCTCAAAAGCAACCAGTGGAAGATAAGAACAGAATGCACCCCACTCAAATGAATGAGACCAAAAGCTGACTCCTTAACAAGAGCAACAGAAACCAGAGAGAGACAGAATGATACCTTCAATGTGCTGAAAGGGAATAAACACCAATTCTATTGTGATAATTCTCAAGAGTGACTGTAAATTGAAAACAGTTCAAGACAAACAAAAATTGACAGAATTTTCCTCCCAAAAAAATCTCACTAAAGGAAATTCTAAAGGATGTATTTCAGGAGAAAAAAACATATTCCAGAAGAAATAATTAAGAAGGAACAAAGAATATATAGCAAAAAAAAAAATGGGTATGTGGGTAAATCTAAAAATGTATTATTTGGGGGCACCTGGGTGGCTCACGTGGTCAAGCATCTGACTCTAGGTTTTGGCTCAGGTCATGATCCTGCAGTTCGTGAGTCCGAGCCCTGCATCGGGCTCTGCTCTGACCATACAGAGCCTGCTTGGGATTCTCTCTCCCTCTCTCTCTGTCTCTCTCAAAATAAATAAATAAACTTTAAAATACATACATATTATTTTTAAAACACAACAATAGTAATGTTCTTTGAGATTAAAATATAGCTAAGATACAAAACAAGAATAATTTATAACGGAGGAAAAAATAATGAAATTAAAAGTGTTCTAAGACCCTTATGCTGTCCAGGAGAAAAAAAAAAAAAAAGAACCTATTAATTTTAGATCTGATAAATTAGGTAATAAGCATACTGTAACTCTAGGGACACTACTGAAAGGAAAAAATGTATAACTTTCAAAACTAATAGAAAGAAAAGAAATAGCATGATTTAAAAAGCACTCAATATGAAATAAGGCAATAAAAGAGAGAAATATAAAGCACGAAATAGGATAAGACCAAGACCTATTATTATTTTAATATAAATATAAATCAATCCAGTGCCCCCCACCTAAAAGACAAATGTTCTTAGAAAAACCACATTTTAATCAAAGAACTAGGTTTTAATCAAAAGAGACAATATCTGAAAACTAAGGATAGAGAAATGCTAAAGCAGAAAGATAGGGAAAACTATACCGTGCAAATAATGAAAAGAACGCTGCAGTACAGGGCGCCTGGCTAGCTCAGTTGGTAGAGCCTTTGACTCTCGATCTCAAGGTGATGAGTTCAATCCCTACAATGGGTGGGGAGCCTACTTAAAATTAAATAAATAAATGAACAAATAAATAAATGCGCCAGTCACTATAGTACTGTCAGAAAATATGCAAGTAAAAAGTATTCCCAGAGATAAAGTTAATCACTTTATATAAATAAAAGGTACAGTTTACCAGGAAGATAAAATACAAAATAATATACAGCAACAAAATAATTAAAGCAAAAAATGACAGAACAACAAGGCAAGATACACAAAAGCATACATACAATGGGAGATTTGAACATGGGCGTCGGTAACAGAACAAATCGATTTTTAAAAATCAGAATGGAAATGGAAGCAAAAACACGATTAACACACAAGCTCTCTTATTTAACATTTTATGAGATTTCATCTTTGGTTTGTTCTTGCCAATCTCTGTGATTCTGTAAGGGTTTTTTACACATAGACCTTTTGACTTGATTTTGTCAGCTACTAATTTTAATGCTCATGTATCAGTTGCAAATTGTAAAGCAGTAACAAACTTTAATTCTCTTTATTTCATAGCTCAGTGGCCTGCATTCTTCCCTTACAAATAGATAAAAAAAAAAAATTTCAAGTGTGCGAACTTTACAAGTGCATCTAAATTTTGTCAAGTTTCAAATAATGGCAGTGTAGCTGTAAGTACACTCTCTTTCAACTCTTTGTCATTTTATAATGAAGGGTTCTCTCTGAATCAGTTATTTTTTTGAGCTGCAGATTAAGACCCACTAGTGAACTCTAAAATTGATTTAGTGTGTCAAAAGCATCATTTTTAAAGAAATAAGCCAGCATAGAAAAGGATTAGAGTACACATAAGAGTAAGAATTGTTTCCTGTGGAACTTGTTTCCATGTATGTAGCTATTTACAAATATATTATGCATGTGTTTCCATATGTGCTATGTCTAGACACATACATGAACACAGATATTTGAGTGTTCTGAGTTATAACGTAAAATTCATTTTTTATTGTGGGTCATGGCCAAAAAGTTGAAAGTCAATGTTGTAAATCATCTCCCAGGTTCCGTGCAGTTGTGAAGCCACAGAACAAAACATGCATGTAAGATTTCTACTTCCTATCCTAGAATATCCCAAGGTCCCTCTTCACACCTTGAGAGAGCTAGTGAATTAGTCAGCTTTGCTCTAAAGGGGGAAACCTCACAAATCTCAAGACTGTAACAACAAACATGTATTTCTTGCTCATATGTATTGGCACCTGCTGTAGTGGTATTGTAAACTCCACCTTCAAGGTGGGACAGTAACTCAAATGACAACAAGCAAGGACACATAAACTTCTCATTTACAGGACCCAGTATTTGGGAACAATAGTATAATCTATCAGGGCAATACATTTCTCTCCTTCTCCTTTCTAATCACTTTGTGTGACAAAGGAAATGAGAGTATTTCTTGTCCCCTATGTAGGAAAGAGGCCAAGGTCATGGCTTATATGAGTTGTGGCCTGGTTAGTTTCCTCTGGGTTGTGGTTAAATACTTCCCACTGAATTTGAGCCACAATCCTGCAAATAGACTAGTACTTTAAAGTACAACCAAACAGGAAAAATCCGTTCAGGTACTGAAAAAATTACCTAGAGAACATAAAAGGAAGACAACAATAATTACCTAGAAATCAAGAACACAAAGTTTATAACCTAAAAAGTTACCCCAAAATGGATTAACACAGGTCTTTTTTCCTAAGGGCACCAATAAATTTTTATAAACCAAGTACAAATAGTGCTAATAAAACTTAATGGGAAAGTGGATTTTTTAAAGTATATACTCAAAATACTCATTTTCTGTTCTCCCGTGGAAGTCTGCATCAGTAAATGTTATTGTCGTTTTCTCAAGATCAAACTATTGGAGATTATGCATACCAGCGTTTCTCCCTTAATTCAAAAATAGTTCAGAATCCCAGTCATGAAGAGAAGAAACAGCTAATAATAAATCTCGTGAACGCCTACGACTCTCTGAGAACCCTCTAAAAAGTGACAAACTAGGTATTCATAAGCGGACATCATTAAAAATTTTTCGACTAGTATGAATCACTCCAAACTAAATTATAGTAGAAATGCCATATCCATTTTAAATCCTAAACTACCCACTTAAATGGCCAATAATTTACTCTTTGAGAGAACACGAACAAGACTCCAATCAATTTACATGAAACCACTGCCAAGTTCCAATTGTTCCGTCCTAGTAATTTTATTTAAAAAAAAAAAAAAAGGTTGAGTGGAAAACAAGACAGTTGTTTTTATAACTTAGCTATAAATAAAATGCATTGTGGGTGTGGGTGGTTGTGTGCAAAATCTCATCAAAGAATGTGTGAATGTGCTTGAGGAGTAAGTTTGGACACTCTAGAGTCACCTCTAGGCCACATGCTACCTCCTCTTTCTCTGAACACCTTTATGCCATATACACAAACACACATTTCTGTGTAATAATAGCCCTGCACCAAAACTATTCTTAGAGTCGTGACTAACTTCTATCTTATTTATCAAAAGAGAATACAATCATTCAGGACCTACTTTATCCCCAAGTGAACCCTCACCTCAGCAGACACAACCTGAGAGGAAAGCCTGAGAAGAAACACAGTGGCAATTCAGTTTGCCGTGGCCCAAGCAAGACTCTCATCAATTCTACGACATGTTGCTCTCATTTCACTGAGATATAAAGGCAAGTGAGGTGTGAAGAAAATCCCCCAAACTCCAGGGTGGCCACGCCAATAGTCACCTAAACTCTGGATAGAACAGAAAACACAAGGTCACCGTTTCCACGAAAGGTGACTGAATTGGCTCTTGATGGTGATCCCCAGAGCAAAGAAGTTGCTTTAAGAAACCCCCAACTACTATACTCATAAAGTAAAGAAGAAAGGGGGCTTCCCAAAGGATAGTTGAGGTGAACAATAAGAGTTAACAATTTGACCCTTTTCTTTGACATATAATTAAAGAGATGCAAGGCATTTCAATGACTTGCCCAAGGTTATCTATCTAATGTTTTATAACAATTAAATTTGACCTTATGTCTCACGATTCAGATTCACTGTTCTTTCCAGAACAACTCTGAAACCCCAGTTTCAGCAGTGAATTCTCAACAAAGGAGCACTGGACAACTACAGCCAGGATACTGCTGAATAATATTTAATGCTGGGGCAAAAAGGAACTTTATTGAGTGATAGAAATATTCTATATTTGATAGGGATTTCGGTCACATGTGTATACACTTGACTGTACATTCACTGAACTTAGGATCTGTACATTTCACCATAAATCATAAATTATTTTATTATTAAAATAACAACACTTGGGGAGGGCGGGGCCTGGGTGGCTCACTTGGTTAAGCATCCGACTTCGGCTCAGGTCATGATCTCGCAGTTTGTGGCTTCAAGCCCCACAACAGGCCCTGTGTTGACAGCTCAGAGCCTGGAGCCTGCTTCGGATTCTGTGTCTCCCTCTCTCTCTGCCCCTCCCTGGCTCAGGCTCAGGCTCTGGCTCTCTCTCTCCCTCTCTCCCAAAAACAAACATTAAAAATTTTTTAAAACAAAACTATGAATAAAGAATTTTCTGAGAAAACTGAAGGCAAAATGAACATTTTCATTTTCTATATTTGTACTTTATTTCATTCTAAAACTGATTTCAGACAACTTATAGTAATACATAAACTCTAACAGGTGAAAAATACATAAGAACTCAAGGATAAGGGAAAATAAAGGAATAATGATAAGATGTAGCAAGAAAAGTATCCTTTATACCTAGAAGACAGGGAGGAAGAACAGACTATAAATAATTATATTTTATTGTTTTTCCCCTGTCACTGTGACCATGTAAAGTTTCTGTACTGTGAGAAAAGGACAGCAAAGTATTCAATTCTCCCTGAAAAATAATCAATTAAAGAAAAATTAGAAAATACCTGCTTCATGTCTGAAATATAACAAATTATTCCTGGTTAAGCTTGGCCTCAGAGTCTACTGATAGAAGTAAGATTCAGTCCTCAAAGTAGGGTTTTTATAGAACCTCAAATATAAATTTATATGTATGATATAAAATTAAATATAAAAACTCCCAATAGTTTCCACTCATTCTAAACAGGTTGATAGGTTGCAATCTTTATCCTTGAATAAGATCAACTGGAAATAGCATAAAACTTGAAAAATGTTATTATTCTTTAACCTCTCAAAATATGTCGAAGCGTAGCCCAGATTATCATCCAAGTAACAGATGCTATGGACAGCAAATGAGGAGACATTTAAAACAGGAAGTTTTAATAATAATTTAATAACAATTATAAAAATAAGACATACCCTGAAGACTCAGGCTACTCTGAGAACAATTCAGTTTGAAAGGATCAAGTGTTGATTTGAAATGTAGTTTGGTTTGTTTCTTTGTATTAAGTGAAAGAGAGTCTAACATAAATCTTCTTTTATACAGGAATACACAGAAACATAAAAAATTAAAGAGGATAGGTGTAATTCTATTGATTTTTAAGTTAAAAAACACAACCAAATAAGCTCATGCTTATATGGTAAATTAATCTATGACAAAGAAGGCAAGAACATACAATGGGGAAAAAAGAGCCTCTTCAATAAATGGTGCTGGGAAAACTGGACAGCCTACATGTAAGACAATGAACAGGACCACTTTTTAACACAATACACAAAAAATGAACTTCAAATCAATTAAAGACCTAAATGTGAGACCTGAAACCATAAAATCCTAGAAGAGAACACAGGTAGTAACTTCTCTGACATTGACCGTAACAACTTTTTTTCTAGATGTGTCTCCCTAAAGTAAAGGAAACAAAAGCAAAAATAAACTATTGGAACTACATCAATATAAAAAGCTTCTGCAGGGGCACCTGGGTGGCTCAGCCAGTTGAACGTCCAACTTCGGCTCAGATCACAATCTCATGGTTCATGAGTTCAAGCCCCGCATTGGGCTCTGTGCTGACAACTCAGAGCCTGGAGCCTGCTTCAGATTCTGTGTCTCGCTCTCTCTCTGCTCCTTCCCTACTCACACTCTGTCTCTCTCTCAAAATAAATAAAGATTAATTAAAAAAAAAAAAAAGCTTCTGCAGAACAAAGAAAACCATCAGCAAAACAAAAAAGACAACCTACAGAATGGGAGAAGATATTTGCAAATGATATATTCAAAAAGGGGTTAATACCCAAAATATATATGGAGAACTTACACAACTCAACACTAAAAAATCACACAATCTAATTAAAAATGGGCAGAGGACCTGAAAGACATTTTTCCAAAGAAGACATACAGATGGCCAACAGACACATGAGAAGATGCTCAACATCATTAATGATCAGGGAAATGCAAATCAAAAGCACAGTAAGATATCACCTTACCTTACACCTGTCAAAATGGCTAAAATCAAAAAGATAAAAACAAGTGCTGCAAAGGATGTGGAGAAAAAGGAACCCTTGTGCACTGTGGGCGGAAATGTAAATTGGTACATTCACTGTGAAAAACAGTACGAAATTTCTCAAAAAATTAAAAAATACAAATACCATATGATCCAGTAATTCCAGTATTGGGTATTTATCCTCCCAAAATGGAAAACACAAATTCAAAAAGATATGTGCACTCCTATGTTTACTGCAGCATTATTTACAAGAGCCAAGATATAGAAGCAACCCAAGAATCCACTGTAAGAAAAATGGATAAGGAAGTTTGTGGTTTGTGTGTCTGTGTGTGCATACACACAGACATACAACTGAATAATAGCCATACATACATACAATGGAATATACATACATATATACATATATACATACATACATACAATGGAATAATAGCCATCAAAAAGAACGAAATCTTGCCATTTGCAACAATATGGATGGACCTAGAGGGTATTGTGCTAAGTGAAATAAATCAGACAGAGAAAGATAAATACCATACGATTTCACTCATATGTGGAATTTAAGAAACAAAACTAACAAACGAGAAAAAGAGAGAGAGACAGAGAGAGAGAGAGAAGCCAAGAAACAGACTCTTAACTACTGAGAACAAACTGATGGTTACCAGAGGGGAGGTGAGAGCGAGGACGGGTGAAATAAGAGATAAGGATTAAGGAGAGCACTTGTGACTAGCACTGGGTGATGTAGGGAAATGTTCATTCACTATATTGTACACCTGCAACTAATATAACATTGTATGTTAACTATACTGGAATGGAATATATAATATACTGAAGAGATGTACTAACCAATTCCAATGTACAGATCTTATTTGTACCCTGATTCAAATAAACTGTAATATGTGTGTGTGTGTGTGTGTGTGTGTGTGTGTGTGTGTGTGTGTGTATAACAATCAGGGAAATGTGATCTCTAATTAAATATCTGATCCTAATAAACTACTGTTAACTTTTTAACTGCGATAAATGATACTATGTTTTAAAAGGTAAGCATATTCACCTTCAAATTTATATTCTAAAATATTGAAAGATGAAATACGATGGCTGGAATTTACTTCGCAATAATCTAGTGAGTGGGTAGGGATATAGGTAGAACAAAATTGGAGATGAGCTGAGCACTGTTGAAGCTGAGTGGCAGGTACATGTAAGCTCATCATACTATTTCTCTACTTTTGTGTATGGTAGAATGGTGAAATTGGTGAAATGGTGAAAATGGTGAAATTTACCATTATAGAAGTAAGGAAAAATACAATAAAAGAATTATAGGGTATACCAATTCTTCTTGAATTTCAAACGTAAGAAAATAATATCCTATAGAAGATAATAGCATCATCATTCATTCATTCATCCATTCAGCAAATATTTGAGAAACCAATGTACAAGAAGGCAGGGGGAGGAGGAATCAAATATACATCATAAGTTCCCTCTACCCACAAAGAGCTTACAGACAATTAATATTCACTATATATTTTTCTTTCAATGAAATGGACCAACTGTTTATGAAGAATAAAGAATTCTACTTTCTGTAGGAATCATTAATAATACCACGGAATGCGGGGCGCCTGGGTGGCGCAGTCGGTTAAGCGTCCGACTTCAGCCAGGTCACGATCTCGCGGTCCGTGAGTTCGAGCCCCGCGTCGGGCTCTGGGCTGATGGCTCAGAGCCTGGAGCCTGTTTCCGATTCTGTGTCTCCCTCTCTCTCTGCCCCTCCCCCGTTCATGCTCTGTCTCTCTCTGTCCCAAAAATAAAAATAAACGTTGAAAAAAAATTTTTAAAAAATAATAAATAATACCACGGAATGCTATCCCTCTTCCCCTTTCCTCCCTGAGAGCACAGAGGACAGTAAAAGCATTAAAGATCTGCTTTACATTTCAGCCTCAGGGATCACTGATCAGTTGAAATGGCCAAAGTCCATGATTTCAGCCTCATGGCTGTAGCCAGTAAAAAGCTCAAAACATAGGATTGGCTTAGGGGTAGTAGTTGGAGAGAAGGAAGAGAGATCCTCTGGTTAACATTACCAAGAAACCCCTCCTTTCACTCCAAGTAAATGGATTTCCTGAAAGAAAATTATTTTCCTATCCTACTGAGAATAAAGGAAGAGATACGAGAGCTAGTATCCTGAATGCAGTGCTCAGCCAAAAGCATGGACATGAGAAAGACAAAAAGTGGCAATTCATGTGTAGAGAAAAAAGAACAGAGGACAAAGAAAGGAAGACAGCAAAAGGTGATGCTCTCAAAGATTAGAACCAGTTTCACTGTAAGAAAGGAAAAATGTGGACAATACAGTTTGAACAAAACAGAAGAAAGCAATTAAAAGAAAAATGAGACAAATGGACTAACAGCTCACTCGGATCTTGGGGAAGACTGAAATATAGAGCAAACTCTCAGGGTGCCTGGGTGGCTCAGTGGGCGTAAGTGTCTGACTCTTGGTTTTGGCTCAGGTGATGATCTCATGGTTTGTGGGCTCAAGGCCTGCGTCAGGATCTGCACTGACAGTGTGGAGGCTGCTTGGGATTCTCTCTCCTTCTCTGCTCCTCTTCTGCTTACTCGCTCTCTCTCTCAATAAAAAAAAAAAAAACTTTAAAAAATAAAATAAAGGAAACTCTTCTTTGAACACATTTGCATACTGTGGATTCCAACATCATTTAAAAAAATTTTTAATGTTTTTATTATTTTAATTTTTGAGAGAGAGAGAGAGACAAAGCATGAGCAGGGGAGGAGCAGAGAGACAGAAGGAGACACAGAATCTGAAGCAGGCTCCAGGCTCTGAGCTGACAGCACAGAGCGTGATGCGGGGCTTGAACTCACGAACCACGAGATCGTGACCTGTGCTGAAGGCAGACGCTCAGCTCAATGGACTGAGCCACCCAGGGGCCCTCCAAGATCATTTTAAGCCAAGTTAATATGTTTAATTAAAATGCTTAGTAAAGATTTAAGATGCTTAGTGATAATACCTTTTGTTACAGTAAGTAAGCACCCAGCAAGCTACTGGTTGGATAAGTCATGAGGGATGCTAATGACCCCACAGTTGTTAATACATATTCAGCTAGAGTCTTCCAATTCCTGGTTATGTACCTACATCCTTTCCTACCAAATAAATAGAGGAAGAAGCTAAACCACACTCCCTGGGTGAGAAAACCTCACTAAGTTGGGATTTTAATTAAGATTCAACAACACAATGAAATATCATGCAATCTTAAAAATAATTATAATGACAGTTGGAAAATGGTCAAACATTTATTACAGAATGTTAAGTTCCAATAGCAGAATATAAAGTATGAGTATATTTGTGCATTAAAAACTACAACTATTGCGGTGCCTGGGTGGCTCAGTCACTTGAGTGTCCGACTTCAGCTCAGGTCATGATCTCAGGGTTCATGGGTTCAAGCCCCACATCAGGCTTTGTGCTGACAGCACAGAGTCAGCTTGGAATTCTCTCTCTCTCCTTCTCTCTCTGCCTTCCCCTACTCGTGCACTCTCCCCCAGTCTCTCTCAAAAATAAACATTAAAAAAATTTAACTACAACTATTTAATGATACGCCATCCATATGTAAAGTAACATGCAAAAATAAAATCACAAAACAAGATGATAGAAGTGTTAATGATTTCATTTTTGTAAAGTTTACACTTGTTATTATTAAAAGAGCAGAGGGGCGCCTGGGTGGCGCAGTCGGTTAAGCGTCCGACTTCAGCCAGGTCACGATCTCGCGGTCCGTGAGTTTGAGCCCCGCGTCGGGCTCTGGGCTGATGGCTCAGAGCCTGGAGCCTGTTTCTGATTCTGTGTCTCCCTCTCTATCTGCCCCTCCCCCGTTCATGCTCTGTCTCTCTCTGTCCCAAAAATAAATAAACGTTGAAAAAAAAAATTTTTTTAAATAAATAAATAAAAGAGCAGAAAGAGGCAGAAAGTAACTAGAAAGTTTTCAGATTTTTGAATAACAGGAATATACCAATTTTTAAGAAGCTCAAAAAGTAAATAAAGTCCCCCTCCATGGGAGAAACACTGAAAGCATCTCTGCTCAGAGTTCTGCCTCATCCCCACCCTGCTTGCTAAGCAAGCAGGGAGGTCAGGTTCCCATTTAGTCTCCAATGCAAAATAAAGAGCTATCATTTCTAACACCCTGGTGGCTAATATCTATTCCTAGGTTCAGATGGTCTAAAAGTGAGGATGAGTACACAGTCAGGTATAGAATCTCCTCCCCTAGTGGTAACCAGGAACAAGGATCACACTCTTAGTATCTCTAAAATAAACACCAATCTGGGGTGCCTGGGTGGCTCAGTCAATTAAGCCTCCGACTTCAGCTCAGGTCACGATCTCACAGTTCGTGGGTTCGAGCCCCACATCAGACTCTATGCTGACAGCTCAGAGCCTAGAGCCTGCTTCGGATTCTGTGTCTCCCCCCCCCTCTCTCTCTCTCTGTCCCTCCCTTGCTCATGCTCTGTCTCTCTCTGTCCTCAAAAATAAATAAATGTTAAAATAAATAAATAAATAAATAATAAAATAAACACCCATCTGTACATCACTCTAATAACATCTAGATGAGTGACATCCAGCAGAAATATAATGCTGGCCACAAATAATAATTTTAAATTTTCTACTAACTATATTTTGAAAAGTAAAAAGAAACAGGTGAAATTAATTAATTTATTTATTTATTTAATATCATTTATTGTCAAGTTGGCTAACACACAGCGTATACAGTGTGCTCTTGGTTTCGGGGGTAGATTCCCATGGTTCATCACTTACATACAACACCCAGTGCTCATCCCAACAAGTGCCCTCCTCAATGCTCATCACCCATTTCCCCCTCTCCCCCGCCCCCCATCAACACTCAGTTGGTTCTCTGTATTTAAGAGTCTCTTTTGGTTTGCCTCCCTCCCTCTCTGTAACTATTTTTCCCCTTCCCTTCCCCCATGGTCTTCTGTTAAATTTCTCAAGTTCCACATGAGTGAAAACATACATCTGTCTTTCTCTGACTGACTTATTTCACTTAGCATAATACCCTCCAGTTCCATCCACACTGTTGCAAATTTCAGGATTTCATTCTTTCTCATTTCCAAGTAGTATTCCATTGTATATATAAACCACATCTTCTTTACCCATTCATCAGTTGAAATTAATTTTAATAATATATTTTATCAAACCAACTACAGTAAAACCTTGGATTGCAAGTAACTTTCTGCGAGTGTTCCACAAGACAAGCAAACATTTTTAATAAATTTAAACTTGATAAAAGAGCAGGGTCTTGCAACATGAGTAGTACATGTTGTCGAACGTCACATGATCACAACTGACCCAATGGTTCTTCTCTCCCTTCCTCCCTCCCTCCCTCCTTCTCTGTTTCTCTCTCCCTCCCTCCCTCCCTTGCTGCAGGATTGTGGATGATCATCTCCCACGCTCAGTCTCAGGCCACAGTGTCTGGAAGAAACCAGTGATTTTTCAGAACAGTGGAAGGTGCCCAAAATTGGCACTAGAGTATTTTTTGTCACTTCAAAGCACCTATGGACAGTCCTTTGCTTTTCCAGACAAAAGTAAGCTTAGGAATGCTGTGCTTCTTTCTAAGCCAGACTGCTTGCCTCTGCCACCTTATTGTCAGTTACATTACAGTATATGACAAGAGTTTATTAATAGTGTACTGCAGTCAACATCTGTGCAAGTGTGACGATGGCCCCCATGCAGAAAAAGGTTGAAAAGAAAGGCGATGAGAAGGAGATGATTACAGTGGAAGTTAAGAAGGAAATCATCGAGAAGTACAAACAAGATAATGTGAGTGGCCAAAATTGCAAGATTTTATAAGAAGTCTACATCTGCATCACATCTGCAGAGGAGGAGGAGAAAAAGGTGGAGGAATCCCTCAACTCAAATGAGATTAAGGAGATGTCTAAAATGTGGGAGACAGTGCAAAATTTTGTAGAAAAGCACAACCCAAATAAGGCTGGAGCAGTGTGAACAATGAATTTGTTTAACGACAGGACATTGTCACATTTCCGCGAAATCCTCAAAAGGTGGCAAAAGCAAGTGTCATTGGATAGGTTCCTTGTTAACGTTGCATGAAAAGAAAAAGATTCCATTGAGCCAAGAGATAGCAGGGATTCCATTAGTGATAGAAAGTTGTCCTACACAATAACCCTCCTCTCTCTTGTCTCCCTCACACCAGCCACGAAAGCTTTCAAAGGTAAGTGCAGGTTAATTTGTTTATTTTTCTTTATATTTTGAATTTTATTTATTATTTTGTACCATATTATAGTATTGTAATCATTTTTATATGAATATTTTTGGGTTGTGGAACGAATCATCTGAGTTTCCATTATTTCTTATGGAGAAATTCGCTTTGCTACACAAGTGCTTTGGATTACAAGCATGTTTCCAGAACGAATTATGCTCACAACCAAGGTTTTACTGTATATCCAAAATAATATAATTTAAAAATGAAATCAAATATTGAATATTATTAATAAGATATTTAACATTATTTTTTGCATACTAACTCTTTGAAATCAGTATACATTTTATACTCAAAGCACATCTAAAGTCAGAGCAGGCACATTTCAAATACTCAACAGCCCTATGTGACTAGTGGCTACCCAAGTGGACAACATAGCTCTAGATTGATAGATAATAATTTTGTGAAGTGATTCTTTTAATCAAGGAATCTATTTCTGGCAAAGTAAGACCAAATATGGAGACTTGCTGTTTATCACTGAAACACAATGAACATTTAATAACAACATTAAAAATGAACCACCAAACTAGCAAAGACTATTATTATGACAGCATGTTTGCAGTTTCAGTGGTTTTCTTATGAGTTTTGTAATGGTGATGGCAGTCTTAATAAAACTACTAATTATTTATGTACTATTTGTTCTATTATTTGGTTAGGTTGGTTTTACAGTCAAGCACCTTAAAAGCCTGCCAAAGTGAAACCATATTTTTAACCTATTATTATACTCTACTTATTTAAGATGGACTGTGTTTAAATCATTTCTGGCTTTACTTTCATCACAAATGCAGAAAATTTCACTGCCATTTTTAGGATAATTGCTTTTTCATTTTATGAGTTTTACTTTCATTACATCTTATTCTAGATTCAGTTAATAAATGCTTGTTGAGCCGCTTCTGTAAGTACTGGAATACAGTGAGAAGAAATACAAGAACTCTGTTCTTCTGGAGTTTCCATTCCAGTCAGGGAGATGCTATAATGACAGTATTTTAAGACACTCTGTAAAATAAATAAGTCATGGAGATGAAAAGTACAGCATAGGGAATACAGTCAGTAATATGGTAATAATGTATGGCGACAGATGGTGACTATGCTTATCATGGCAAACATTGAATAATGTATAGAAATGTTGAATCACTATGTTGTACACCTGCAACTAATATAACATTGTAAGCCAACTATATGTCAATAATAAAAATAAGTAGAAAAATACTTCAGAGCACACACTGTGATAGTAAATGTGTATCATTTTGTTAAACTTCAATTCTAAAAACAATCAGTTGCCTTAATCAAGATTCTATATTCCTGGAGTGGTCAGTTAGCATAATACCACAGACTATACTCCAAAGGAGGCTATTCTACTACAAGTTCTTCTGTTACCCTATCAAGACCAACGTGCCATGCTTTGTTAATTAGCACACTGAAAGTCAAAAAACAGGATTCTGATGAAATCAGTGATCTATGAATTAATATGATGAATGTGTGAAATGAGCTTTCCCTGATAAAGGTAAAGCTACTCAAGAAATATGGACTGGATAAAAGCATTTTAGAGTCACTGTCCACATTTACATAAACAAGGTATTAGAAAGCATCAAGGCCCTGAGTTACTAGGAAAATGGCGGCATAGGAGGACGCTGGGCTCACCGCGCATCCTGCTGATCACTTAGATTCCACCTACACCTGCCTAAATAACCCAGAAAACCGCCAGAGGATTAGCAGAATGGAGTCTCCAGAGCCAAGCGCAGACGAGAGGCCCACGGAAGAGGGTAGGAAGGACGGCGAGGCGGTGTGCGCTCCACGGACTGGCAGGAGGGAGCCGGGGCGGAGGGGCGGCTCGCCGGCCAAGCAGAGCCCCGGAGTCTGGCTTGCAAAAGCGGAGGGGCCTGACGGACTGTGTTCCGACAGCAAGCGCGACTTAGCGTCTGGGAGGTCATAAGTTAACAGCTCTGCTCGGAAAGCGGGAAGGCTGGAGGACAGAGGGAGGGAGCGTTGCTGAGCCCCGGGACGACAGAGCTCAGTTTGTTGGGGAACAAAGGCGCTCACCAGCGCCATCTCCCTCGCCCACCCCCCAGCCAAAATCCCAAAGGGAACCGGTTCCTGCCAGGGAACTTGCCTGCACCGCGCAAACACCGCACAAACACCCAGCACTGTGCTTCTGCGGATCCATCCCTCCGGGGCGGGTCTGACTCCCTCCTGGTGCCGCAGGGCCCTTCCAGAAGCATATCACAGAAGGATAAGAGAGCTGAGCCTGCCCCTCCCGCCCCTGTGCACCTGGCCGATCAACCCCAGCTAATGCGCCAGATCCCCAGCACCACAAGCCTGGCAGTGTGCAAGTAGCCCAGATGGGCCACGCAACCCCACAGTGAATCCCGCCCCTAGGAGAGGGGAAGAGAAGGCACACACCAGTCTGACTGTGGCCCCAGCCGTGGGCTGGGGGCAGACATCAGGTCTGACTGCGGCCCCGCCCACCAACTCCAGTTATACACCACAGCACAGGGGAACTGCCCTGCAGGTCCACACCACTCCAGGGACTATCCAAAATGACCAAACAGAAGAATTCCCCTCAAAAGAATCTCCAGGAAATAACAACAGCTAATGAACTGATCAAAAAGGATTTAAATGATATAACAGAAAGTGAATTTAGAATAATAGTCATAAAATTAATCGCCGGGCTTGAAAACAGTATAGAGGACAGCAGAGAATCTCTTGCTACAGAGATCAAGGGACTAAGGAACAGTCACGAGGAGCTGAAAAACGCTTTAAACGAGATGCAAAATAAAATGGAAACGTCCACGGTTCGGATTGAAGAGGCAGAGGAGAGAATAGGTGAACTAGAAGATAAAATTATGGAAAAAGAGGAAGCTGAGAAAAAGAGACATAAAAAAATCCAGGAGTATGAGGGGAAAATTAGAGAACTAAGTGATACACTAAAAAGAAATAATATACGCATAATTGGTATCCCAGAGGAGGAAGAGAGAGGGAAAGGTGCTGAAGGGGTACTGGAAGAAATAATAGCTGAGAACTTCCCTGAACTGGGGAAGGAAAAAGGCACTGAAATCCAAGAGGCACAGAGAACTCCCTTCAGACGTAACTTGAATCGATCTTCTGCACGACATATCATAGTGAAACTGGCAAAATACAAGGATAAAGAGAAAATTCTGAAAGCAGCAAGGGATAAACGTGCCCTAACATATAAAGGAAGACCTGTAAGACTCGTGACTGATCTCTCTTTTGAAACTTGGCAGGCTAGAAAGGATTGGCACGAGATCTTCAATGTGATGAACAGAAAAAATATGCAGCCGAGAATCCTTTATCCAGCAAGTCTGTCATTTAGAATAGAAGGAGAGATAAAGGTCTTCCCAAACAAACAAAAACTGAAGGAATTCGTCACCACTAAACCAGCCCTACAAGAGATCCTAAGGGGAATCCTGTGAGACAAAGTACCAGAGACATCGCTACAAGCATAAAACATACAGACATCACAATGACTCTAAACCCATATCTTTCTATAATAACACTGAATGTAAATGGGCTAAATGCGCCAACCAAAAGACATAGGGTATCAGAATGGATAAAAAAACAAGACCCATCTATTTGCTGTCTACAAGGGACTCATTTTAGACCTGAGGACACCTTTAGATTGAGAGTGAGGGGATGGAGAACTATTTATCTTGCTACTGGAAGTCAAAAGAAAGCTGGAGTAGCCATACTTATATCAGACAAACTACACTTTAAATTAAAGGCTGTAACAAGAGACGAAGAAGGGCATTATATAATAATTACAGGGTCTATCCATCAGGAAGAGCTAACGGTTATAAATGTCTATGCGCCGAATACAGGAGCCCCCAAATATATAAAACAATTACTCATAAACATAAGCAACCTTATTGATAAGAATGTGGTAATTGCAGGTGACTTTAACACCCCACCTACAGAAATGGATAGATCATCTAGACACACGGTCAATAAAGAAACAAGGGCCCTGAATGATACATTGGATCAGATGGACTTGACAGATATATTTAGAACTCTGCATCCCAAAGCAACAGAATATACTTTCTTCTCGAGTGCACATGGAACATTCTCCAAGATAGATCATATACTGGGTCACAAAACAGCCCTTCATAAGTATACAAGAATTAAAATTATACCATGCATACTTTCAGACCACAATGCTATGAAGCTTGAAATCAACCACAGGAAAAAGTCTGGAAAACCTCCAAAGCATGGAGGTTAAAGAACACCCTACTAAAGAATGAGTGGGTCAACCAGGCAATTAGAGAAAAATTTAAAAATATATGGAAACAAACGAAAATGAAAATACAACAATCCAAACGCTTTGGGACACAGCGAAGGCAGTCCTGAGAGGAAAATACATTGCAATCCAGGCCTATCTCAATAAACAAGAAAAATCCCAAATACAAAATCTAACAGCACACCTAAAGGAAATAGAAGCAGAACAGCAAAGGCAGCCTAAACCCAGCAGAAGAAGAGAAATAATAAAGATCAGAGCAGAAATAAACAACATAGAATCTAAAAAAACTGTAGAGCAGATCAACGAAACCAAGAGTTGGTTTTTTGAAAAAATAAGCAAAATTGACAAACCTCTAGCCAGGCTTCTCAAAAAGAAAAGGGAGATGACCCAAATAGATAAAATCATGAATGAAAATGGAATCATTACAACCAATCCCTCAGAGATACAAACAATTATCAGGGAATACTATGAAATATTATATGCCAACAAACTGGACAACCTGAAAGAAATGGACAAATTCCTAAACACCCACACTCTTCCAAAACTCAATCAGGAGGAAATAGAAAGCTTGAACAGACCCATAACCAGCGAAGAAATTGAATCAGTTATCAAAAATCTCCCAACAAATAAGAGTCCAGGACCAGATGGCTTCCCAGGGGAGTTCTACCAGACGTTTAAAGCAGAGATAATACCTATCCTTCTCAAGCTATTCCAAGAAATAGAAAGGCAAGGAAAACTTCCAGACTCATTCTATGAAGCCAGTGTTACTTTGATTCCCAAACCAGACAGAGACCCAGTAAAAAAAGAGAACTACAGGCCAATATCCCTGATGAATATGGATGCAAAATTCTCAATAAGATACTAGCAAATCGAATTCAACAGCATATAAAAAGAATTATTCACCATGATCAAGTGGGATTCATTCCTGGGATGCAGGGCTGGTTCAACATTGGCAAAGATGAAGTCAAGCTTTCACTTTTTGCAGATGACATGATACTATACATGGAAAATCCAATAGACTCCACCAAAAGTCTGCTAGAACTGATACATGAATTCAGCAAAGTTGCAGGATACAAAATCAATGTACAGAAATCAGTTGCATTCTTATACACTAACAATGAAGCAACAGAAAGACAAATAAAGAAACTGATCCCATTCACAATTGCACCAAGAAGCATAAAATACCTAGGAATAAATCTAACCAAAGATGTAAAAGATCTGTATGCTGAAAACTATAGAAAGCTTATGAAGGAAATTGAAGAAGATATAAAGAAATGGAAAGACATTCCCTGCTCATGGATTGGAAGAATAAATATTGTCAAAATGTCAATACTACCCAAAGCTATCTACACATTCAATGCAATCCCAATCAAAATTGCACCAGCATTCTTCTCGAAACTAGAACAAGCAATCCTAAAATTCATATGGAACCACAAAAGGCCCCGAATAGCCAAAGGAATTTTGAAGAAGAAGACCAAAGCAGGAGGCATCACAATCCCAGACTTTAGCCTCTACTACAAAGCCGTCATCATCAAGACAGCATGGTATTGGCACAAAAACAGACACATAGACCAATGGAATAGAATAGAAACCCCAGAATTAGACCCACAAACGTATGGCCAACTAATCTTTGACAAAGCAGGAAAGAACATCCAATAGAAAAAAGACAGTCTCTTTAACAAATGGTGCTGGGAGAACTGGACAGCAACATGCAGAAGGTTGAAACTAGAACACTTTCTCACACCATTCACAAAAATAAACTCAAAATGGATCAAGGACCTGAATGTGAGACAGGAAACCATCAAAACCCTAGAGGAGAAAGCAGGAAAAAAACCTCTCTGACCTCAGCCGTAGCAATCTCTTACTCAACACATCCTCAAAGGCAAGGGAATTAAAAGCAAAAATGAATTACTGGGACCTTATGAAGATAAAAAGCTTCTGCACAGCAAAGGAAACAACCAACAAAACTAAAAGGCAACCAACGGAATGGGAGAAGATATTTGCAAATGACATATCAGACAAAGGGCTAGTCTTCAAAATCTATAAAGAGCTCACCAAACTCTACACCCGAAAAACAAACAACCCAGTGAAGAAATGGGCAGAAAACATGAATAGACACTTCTCTAAAGAAGACATCCGGATGGCCAACAGGCACATGAAAAGATGCTCAACGTCGCTCCTCATCAGGGAAATACAAATCAAAACCACACTCAGATATCACCTCACGCCAGTCAGAGTGGCCAAAATGAACAAATCAGGAGACTATAGATGCTGGAGAGGATGTGGAGAAACAGGAACCCTCTTGCACTGTTGGTGGGAATGCAAATTGGTGCAGCCGCTCTGGAAAACAGTGCGGAGGTTCCTCAAAAAATTAAAAATAGACCTACCCTATGACCCAGCAATAGCACTGCTAGGAATTTACCCAAGGGATACAGGAGTACTGATGCATAGGGGCACTTGTACCCCAATGTTTATAGCAGCACTCTCAACAATAGCCAAATGATGGAAAGAGCCTAAATGTCCATCAACTGATGAATGGATAAAGAAATTGTGGTTTATATACACAATGGAATACTACGTGGCAATGAGAAAGAACGAAATATGGCCCTTTGTAGCAACGTGGATGGAACTGGAGAGTGTGATGCTAAGTGAAATAAGCCATACAGAGAAAGACAGATACCATACGGTTTCACTCTTACGTGGATCCTGAGAAACTTAACAGAAACCCATGGGGGAGGGGAAGGAAAAAAAAAAAAAAGAAGTTAGAGTGGGAGAGAGCCAAAGCATAAGAGACTGTTAAAAACTGAGAACAAACTGAGGGTTGATGGGGGGGGGAGGGAGTGGAGGGGGGAGGGTGGGTGATGGGTATTGAGGAGGGCACCTTTTGGGATGAGCACTGGGTGTTGTATGGAAACCATTTTGACAATAAATTTCATATATTGAAAAAAAAAAAAGAAAGCATCAAGGCCCATTGCCTGTGCACTTAAGGATAGCACCCAAAGCTTGATCCCTGAACATTTCTGGATCCAACTCTTCAGAGAATTTCTCATGGCCTGACCTAACCACAGGTAATAAAATCCTGCCTGTGGGATACTGTTATGCCTCTGCCAGAACAGAACCTTTCATACAAGGTGGAAGACAAAACATCTGAGAAGACAGAGGCCTGTGGCTCTAAAAAGCTTAAAGAATGGGTTGAATTAACTGTTTTGTACCTGCTTGAGAATGAACACTTATTTAAGATCTGTATATGTGGCAGGATATGGTCTGAGACTTGCTTTCATTATGACATAGGAATGAGGCTGTAGGTGACTAGCAAGCCAACATCCACTAAAAATTTCTTCAGCAGCTACTATTTTTAAATTTTTTTATGTTCATTTATTTTTGAGAGACAAAGAGAGACAGAATGTGAGCGGGGGAGGAGCAGAGGGAGAGGGAGACACAGAATCCCAAGCAGACTCCAGGCTCTGAGCTGGCAGCACAGAGCCCAACGTGTGGCTCAAACTCACAAGCTGTGAGATCATGACCTGAGCTAAAGTCGGACGCTCAAATGACTGAGCCACCCGGGGGCCCCTTAAGCAGCTACTATTATCCACCAAAATGAACCTTAAAATTGTACATGACTAAGTGACACAGGTAAGTACATTTAACATGAGACAGTCAATAAGCACACAGAAGAATAAGTAAAAAACATAGGTTCAGATAATAATGACTATAAAAAAAATAAGGGGCAAGAATATAGAGATTGAGAAGCCAGAGAGAACCTCTCTGATAAGTTAATACTTGAGCATAAGCAATCAAAGCCAAAATTGGCTTTTATTTAAGTTTTTATTTGAATTCCAGTTCGTTAACATACAGTGTAATATTGGTTTCAGGCACACAATATAGTGATTCAACACTTCCATACAACACCCAGTGCTCATCATAACAGGTGCACTCCTTAATCCCCATCACCTACTTCACCTATCCCCACACCCACCTCCCCACTGGTAACCGCCACTTTGTTGTCTATAATTAAGAGTCTATTTCTTGGTTTGCCTCTCTTTTTTTCCCCTTTGTTTATTTGCTTTGCTTCTTTTTAAATTTTTTTTAATGTTTATTTTTGAGACAGAGAGAGACAGAGCATGAGCAGGGAAGAGGCAGAGAGAGAGGGAGACACAGAATGTGAAGCAGGCTCCAGGCTCTGAGCTGTCAGCACAGAGCCTGACGCGGGGCTAGAACTCACGAACTGTGAGATCATGACCTGAGCCGAAGTCAGACGCTTAACCGACTGAGCCACACAGGCGCCCCTGCTATGCTTCTTAAATACCACATGAGTGAAATCATATAGTATTTGTCTTTCTCTGACTTATTCCGCTTAGCATAATACTCTCTAGCTCCATCCATGTCATTGCAAATGACAAGATTTCATTCCTTTTTATGACTAATAGTCCATTGTATCTATATACCACATCTTTATTCATTCATCAGTTGATGTACATTTGGGCTGTTTCCATAATTTGGCTAATATAGACAATGCTGCTATAAACATCAGGGTGCATGTATCCCTTTGAATTAGTATTTTTGCATTCTTTGGGTAAATACACAAAAATAAATTCATAATGGATGAAAGACCTAAATGTGAGACCTGAAACCATAAAAATCCTAGAAAAAGGATAACTACAGACTAATTTACCTGATGAACATGGATGTAAAAATCCTCAACAAGATATTTGCCAACCAGATCCAACAATACATTAAAAAAATTATTCGCCATGACATAAGTGGCATTTATACCTGGGATGCAGGGCAGGCTCGATATCCACAAAACAATCAATGTGATTCTTCACATCAATTAAAGAAAGGACAAGAACCACATGATCTTCTCAATAGATCCTGAGAAAGCATTTGACAGAATACAGCATACTTTCTTGATAAAAACTCTCAAGAAAGTAGGGATAGAAGGCTCACACCTCGAGATCATAAAAGCCATATATGAAAGACCCAACATTAATATCATCCTCAATGGGGAAAAACTGAGAGCTTTCCCCCTAAGGTCAAGAACAAGACAGGGATGTCCACTCTTGCCACTGTTATTCAACAAAGTATTGGAAGTCTTAGCCTCAGCCATCAGACAACACAAAGAAATAAAAGGCATCCAAATAGGCCAGGAGGAGCTTGAACTTTCACTCTTCACAGATGACATGATACTTTATACGGAAAACCCAAAAGATTCCACAAAAAAACTGCTAGAACCGATCTATGAATTCAGCAAAGTTGCAGGATATAAAATCAATGCACAGAAATTCGTTGCATTCCTATACACCAATAATGAAGTGACAGAAAGAGAAATCAAGGAATCGATCCCATTTGCAATTGTACCAAAAACCATAAAATACCTAGGAATACGAGGTGAAACCAAAGAGGTGAAAAATCTATACATTAAAAACTATAGAAAGCTTATGAAAGAAACGGAAGAAGACACAAAAAAAAATGGAAAAATATTCCATGCTCTGGATAGGAAGAATAAATATCGTTAAAAGGTCAATACTACTCAAAGCAATCTACATATTAAATGCAATAGCTATTGGGGCGCCTGGGTGGCTCAGTCGGTTGAGTGGCCAACTTCAGCTCAGGTTCATGATCTTGCGGTCCGTGAGTTCGAGCCCCGCGTCGGGCTCTGTGCTGACAGCTCAGAGCCTGGAGCCTGTTTCGGATTCTGTGTCTCCCTCTCTCTGACCCTCCCCCATTCATGCTCTGTCTCTCTCTGTCTCAAAAATACATAAACGTTAAAAAAAATTAAAAAATAAAAAAAATAAATAAATGCAATAGCTATCAAAATAACACCAGCATTCTTCACAGAGCTAGAACAAACAATCCTAAAATTTGTATGGAACCAGAAAAGACCCCAAACAGCCAAAGCAATCTTGAAAAAGAAAACCAAAGCAGGAAGCATCACAATCCCAGACTTCAAGCTATACTACAAAGGTGTAATCATCAAGACAGTATGGTACTGGCACAAAAACAGACACTCAGATCAATGGAACAGAAGAGAGGACCCAGAAATGGACCCACAAAAATATGGCCAACTAATCTGTGACAAAGCAGGAAAGAATATCCAGTGGAATAAAGACAGTCTCTTCAGCAAGTGGTGCTGGGAAAACTGGACAGCGACATGCAGAAGAATGAACCTGGACCACTTTCTTATACCATACACAAAAATAAACTCAAAATGGATGAAAGACCTAAATGGGAGACAGGAAACCATCAAAACCCTAGAGAAGAAAGCAGGCAGCAACCTCTTTGACCTCAGGTGCAGCAATTTCTTGCTTGACGCATCTCCAAAGGCAAGGGAATTAAAAGAAAAAATGAACTATTGGGACCTCATCAAGATAAAAAGCACAGTGAAGGAAACAATCAGCAAAACTAAAAGGCAACCAACGGAATGGGAGAAAATATTTGCAAATGACATATCAGATAAGGGGTTAGTATCCAAAATCTACAAAGAACTTATCAAGCTCAACACCCAAAAAACAAATAATCCAGTGAAGAAATGAGCAAAAGACATGAATAGACATGTCTCCAAAGAAGACATCCAGATGGCCAACTGACACCTGAAAAAATGCTCAACATCACTCATCATCAGGGAAATACAAATCAAAACCACAATGAGATACCACCTCACACCTGTCAAAATAGCTAACATCAACAACTCAGGCAACAACAGATGTTGGCGAGGATGCGGAGAAAGAGGATCCCTTTTGCACTGCTGGTGGGAATGCAAACTGGTGCATCCACTCTGGAAAACAGTATGGAGGTTCCTCAAAAAATTAAAAATAGAACTACCCTACAACCCAGTAATTGCACTCCTAGGTACTAATCCAAGGGATACAGGTATGCTGTGTTGAAAGGACACATGCACCCCAATGTTTATAGCAGCACTATCAACAATAGCCAAAGTATGGAAAGAGCCCAAATGTTCATCGATGGATGAACAGATAAAGAAGATGTGGTATATATATATATACAATGGAGTGTTACTCGGCAATCAAAAAGAATGAAATCTTGCCATTTGCAACTACATGGATGGAACTAGAGGGTATTAAGCTAAGAGAAATTAGTTAGAGAAAGACAAATATCATATGACTTCACTCATATGAGGACTTCAAGATACAAACAGATGAACATAAAGAAAGGGAAGCAAAAATAATATAGAAACAAGATAAGGGACAAAACATTAAAGACTCTTAAATATGGAGAACAAACTGAGGGTTACTGGGGAGGGGGGGTTGTGGGAGGGGGTATGGGCTAAATGGGTAAGGGACATTAAGGAATCTACTCCTGAAATCATTGTTGCACTATATGCTAACTAACTTGGGTGTAAATTAAAAAAATAAATTAAGGGGCGCCTGGGTGGCGCAGTCGGTTAAGCGTCCGACTTCAGCCAGGTCACGATCTCGCGGTCCGTGAGTTCGAGCCCCGCGTCGGGCTCTGGGCTGATGGCTCAGAGCCTGGAGCCTGTTTCCGATTCTGTGTCTCCCTCTCTCTCTGCCCCTCCCCCGTTCATGCTCTGTCTCTCTCTGTCCCAAAAATAAATAAACGTTGAAAAAAAAAATTAAAAAAATAATAATAATAAATTAATTAATTAAATTTTAAAAAATCCTAGATAAGAACACAGGCAGCAACTTCTTGGACACTGGCCATGGCAACTTCTCTCTAGCTATGTCTCCTGAGGCAAGGGAAACAAAAGCAAAAATAAACTATTAGGGCTACATCAAAATAAAAAGCTGTGGGGGTGCCTGGGTGGCTCAGTCAGTTTAGCATCCAACTTTAGCTCCGGTCATGACTTCATGGTTTGTGGGTTCAAGCCCCGCATCAGGCTCTGTGCTGAGAGCTCAGAGCCTGGAGCCTGCTTCAGATTCTGTGTATCCCTCTCTCTCTGCCCCTCCCTTGCTTGCACTTGCTCTCTCTCTCTCAAAAATGAATAAACATTTTAAAAATTTTTTTAAAAAAATAAAAAGCTCTGCACAATAAAGGAAACCAATCAACAAACGTAAAAGGCAACCTATGGAATGGGAGAAGATATTTGCATATGACATATCTGATAAAGGGTTAATATCCAAAATATATAAAGAACTTATACAACTCAACATCCAAAAAATGAATAATCCAATTAAAAATGGGCAGAAAATACGAATAGATATTTTTCTAAAGAAGACATACAGATGGCCAATAGACACATGAAAAGATACTCAACATCACTGATCATCAGAAAAATACAAATCAAAAGTACAATGAGATATCACCTCACATCTGTCAAAGTGGCTAAAATTAGCAACACAGGAAACAATAGGTGTTTGTGAGGATGCTGAGAAAGGGGAATCCTCTTGCACTGTTGGTGGGAAGGAAACTGGTGCAGCCACTATGGAGAACAGTATGGAGGTTCCTCAAAATAAAAATAGAGCCACCCTACCACCCAGCAACTGCACTACTGGCATTTACCCAAAGAATACGTAATTGCTTTTAAACAGCGGGTTGGTTTCCCCACATCATTCCCCCCTCCTCAAAGCAATCCCTGAATTCTTCTAACAAAATAAACCTCAACAATAAGTCTCCAATTATATTCCAAAATAAAATTTCATTGAACCTGAGCCTAAAATAATAAATCACAAGACACTACAAATACAAGCCACTATGGGTAAGAATCAGAAAAAAGAAGCAACAGAAAATTGGCTTATAAAGATTACAGGGGCGCGTGGGTGGCTCAGTCGGTTAAGCGTCTGACTTCAGCTCAGGTCATGATCTCATGGTTCTTGAGTTCGAGCCCCACATTGGGCTCTGTGCTGACAGCTCAGAGCCTGGATGGAGCCTGCTTTGGATTCTGTGTCTCCCTCTCTGCTCCTCCCCCACTCACATTCTGTCTCTCAAAAATAAACAAACATTAAAAAAAAACCTTTAAAGATTACAAATACTGGAGTTATCAAATACAAAATGCAACATAATAAAATACATTACAAGAAATAAAGCGTGGTATTGAAATGTTTAAGGCATAAAAGACTATCAAAAATGACCAGAAAATATACTGAAGAATAACTTCTACAACTAAAAATATTATAAAAATTAGAGTAAATGGACAGGGTAAAGAACAGCATACTGGGGTGCCTGGGTGGCTCAGTCAGTCGAGTGTCTGACTTCAGATCAGGTCATGATCTCACAGTCTGAGAGTTCGAGCCCCGTTTTGGGCTCTGTGCTGACAGCTCAGGGCCTGGAGCTTGCTTCGGATTCTGTGTCTCCCTCTCTCTTGGCCCCTCCCCCACTCACACTCCATCTCTCTCAAAAATAAATAAACATTAAAAATTTTAATTAAAAAAGGAACATATTAGACACAGGTGAAGAAAGAATTGGTAATGATGAACTAGGTAATTAAACCTAACTCTCTAGCCAAGACCAATTAGAAAAGCTGAGAAAAACTTATTTTTATTTTGATTTTTTAAAGGCAGTGAAGACATACTACTCAGTGACGGATTTGGGGAAAGGGAGAATGGACACAGAAGAGCCAAGAAAAGAAGGAAAGAAGGATAGTGAGCAAAGGAGATGAAAGAGAGAATTGGGGAGTAGCACTATTTAAAGAGATAATGGCTGATAATTTTCCAAACTGAGGAAAGACATCAAGCCAGAGATTCTAGAAGCACCATTAATCCTTAGACAAATGCAAAGAAAACCATCTGTGATGGTTTATTTTATGTGTCAGCCTAGCCAGGCCATGGTACCCAGTTTTTGGTCAAACATCAGTCCAGATGTTGCTGTGAAGGTTATTTTTTAGATGTGTTAAACATTTAAATCAGTGGATTTTGAGTAAAGCAAATCATCTTCCATAATGTGGGTGGTTCTAAATATATCATACATACATCAAATGTAAATACAAATTAAAAGATTAAAAATAACTATATGTTGTTTAGAAATGATACACCTTAAATATAAGAATATAAAATGTTGAAAGAAGGTAAAAAGATGTATCATACATACACTAACCAAAAAAGGCTTCTATATCTATATTAATATCAGACAAAATAGACTAATGCTGAAAGCATTAACAGAGTTAAAGACACATATTTCATAACAATAAATGATTCAGTTTACTATGAAGATATAACAATTCTAAATTGCCATACGTGTTATAACATGCCTTCAAAAATATATACAGCAAAACTTGACATAACTAAAGGATAAAAGACAAATCCACAATCTTAGTGGGATATTTTAACTTATCTGTGTCACTAACTCATAGAAAAAAACAGATCAAAAAATCCTTAAGGAGAAGCTTTGAAAAGCATGGCTAACAAACTTGACCTAATTTATAATACGGAGAGGACTACATAGGTAATCACAAAACTGCAAAGCGCACATCCTTCTCAAGCACACTTGGAACATTTAAAAAGCTGACCATATATGAATGTATGGTCTCCGATGACAACAGAATTAAGTTAGAAATAAACTACAGAAATATAGCTAGAAAATCTTTCGTATACAATATTTGGAAACTAAGCAGTACTTAAATGACCCATGCATGATTCAAAGAAGCAAACACGACAAAAATCAAAGTATTTTCAACTGAATGATAATTTCAAAAACCAATGTATCAAAACTTACACATGTAGCTAAAGCTACGTTTTAGGATGAAATTCACAGAATTAAACGCACTATTAGAAAGAAGGCCTATAAAACAATGATCTAAGCATCTCAAGAAGTTAGAAAAAGAAGAGCAAATTAAAACAAAAAAAGGAGAGTTACGGGAAAAATTTAGGGCAGAAATAATAACAAAGAAATCAATCAATCAACACACTCCTGAAAAACAAGGTGGGGGAAGTCATTCTATGGGACATCAACCTACTCTACTGCTACAGACAGTAAGACATCAGGGTATTGGCACAGAGACAAATAGAACAGGGGAGTAGAACTGAGAGTCCAGAAACAAACTCCCACACATATGCAGACACTTGATTTATGACAAGATGGTACTACAAGGCAGAGGACAAAGGGTGGTATTTTCAATGAATGGTGCTGAGTCCAGTTAATATCTACATGGAAAATATAAAAAACTTTTTTTTACTCCTATCTCCAACAGTATACAAAAATACATTCAATAATCTGGTGTACCTAAATATGAAATAAGAAAACAATAAATCTTCTGGAAGATAAGTTAGGAGATTTCTTCATGATGTAGGCACAGGGCAATAAGATTTTTTTCAATGTTTATTTCATTTTTGAAAGGAAGGGAGCCCACAAGTAGGGGAGGGACAAAGAGAGAGGGGGGCAGAGGATGTGAAGTGGGCTCTTAACTGACAGCAGACAACCTGATGTGGGGCTTGAACCCACGAACCGTGAGATCATGATCTGAGCCGAAGTCAGATGCTCAACCGACTGAGCCACCCAGGCGTCCCAGAGCAATAAGACTTTTAAACTAGACATAAAAAGCAACAACCACTAATAAGCTATGTTACATTAAAATTAAGATCAACTTTTCATCAAAAGACACCAGTAAAAGGGTGAAAAGGCAAACTTCAGACTGGGAAAGATACTTGTAATGCATACAACAAAGGGCTCATACCTAGACTATAGAAAAGATTCCAATGAATCAATAAGTGAAAGACAAATGTGTTATTTCAGGGCCTCGCAGAAGCACATGCCAAGATGGGATTCAATGTGCAAGGATTTATTAAAGAAAATGGCTGTGAGAAAAATTTTACTTAATCCACAAGATAGTGTTTTAACACTTTCAGCCCCGTAAAGGACACAGAATTTTTTTAAATACTTTTCATTTATGTACATTTCTGTAGAGAAGTAAAAGACGTGTAAACATGAAATAAATTAGGATAAAATTCTGTAAGAGAAGTAGAATAGAATTAGGAGCTCACGGAGAAAAGTGAAGAATGTAAAATTCACAGAGCTTTGTTTTGTTTTTGAGATCAAGAGAACGCGCGTGAGTGGGGGAGAGTGGTAGAGGGGAAGAGAGAGACAATCTTAACTATGCTCCATGGCGGGGCTCAATCCCACGACCCTGGGATCATGACCAGAGCTGAAATCAAGAGTCAGACACTCAATTGACTGAGCCACCCAAGCACCCCAAACTCAAAGAGTTTTCATTTGAAATGACATGAGAAAAAGAGGCTGGAAGGGACTGAGTTTATTGGGAACTGACTAGATTACATTTTCTGATAGAGAGTTCAAGATAGAAACTAGTTTCAGTCCTCACTCCACCTCCAAGTTTGATGCAACCGAAAATTTATCCTGTCTACATGTGTAACTGAATACATTTATACTAATATGATATTTAATCAAAATGGAAAAAAATCAGTGTATCAAACTATAATATTCAAACATATGCTTTACTTTTTATACTTAAAGCCCTCCAGGAATTACTTAAAAAACTGAAGCTTTTATAAATATGATAAACATGACATAAATATATTTTTAAATGTTTTTAAACTCTCAATTTATATCCACAAAGGAGCTTGTACACTCCACAGCATCTACTTCATTCTGTGAAGTAACTGATACTGCACCAAAAAAGAAAAGAAAAAGAAAAAAGCCTAAGGAGAGAAGTGGAGTATTAGCCCATTTAGGACTGAGCACAAATCTGAAATGGAAATGTAAGAGAATAAGTAAACAGGTTGTAGAGACAGAATGAAGGGACTCTTTCTTAAGTGAAAATGTACTCATGTCAAGTACTTATAACCACTTCACAGATGTTTATCTATATAAGAACATGTAAATACAAACATCTGTTTAGTTAAAAGCAGGTTATAAATCCAGTGCTTTAGAACTGAAATGTATTAACTACTATTCAAGCTAAGAGTCTCTAACCACACAAAATGTACAATGGGACATACAGGTTTGGGGAGTTTTTATTTTGCTTTGTTTTGTTCTACAAAAAAATTAGTTACTTAGAAACAGCATATGTAGAATCATACTACATTCTTCATAACATTAATCCAGAATATTTGACAAATGTAGTTTGATGTTACAGAAAAAATCAAGGGCTTTGGATTCAAAAAGAAGTGAATTCAAATCATAACTCTCTAACAGAACACTTGTGTGGCCTTAGACAAGCCACTTAACTTCTATGGGCCTCAATTTTTTTCTTCTGTAAAACTACAGAAGCCAACATCTAACATAATAGGATGGTGGAATGCAGCTCTTCGTACCCGAGATATCAAAATAATAGATGTCAGGACACAAATGTGAAACCACACTTCTTCATCCACCACTCCTAGAGAGTCACTAAGGAAACAGCCCATGACTCTTTTATCAGTTAGATTTTGCTGCATGACAAACCGCCCCACAAGTTGGTGCTTAACAATACAAACATACAGTATTTCTCACATTTCTGGGAACTGTCTTGGCAGTTCTTCTGGGCCAAGACCCTCTGGGCCAGCTTGGCTGGGCTAGATGATCTACAGGTCTGGCTGTCGACCTGATGTCAGATGGAGTGATAGGAAGAGCTTGGCGACATGACTCTAAACATCCAGCGGCTTAGTCACACAGTCATAATCACGGAGTTCCCAAAAGCAGCAAGAAAGGTCAAGCCCCATGGTGCAAGCACTTTTTTTAAAGTGTCCACTTGTAGCACATTTTCTATTGTCCCACTGGCCAAAGCAAGTCGCATGGCCAAGCTACCACAACCTCTGAATCGCTCAGAAAGATAAGAGATATAAAAAGAGGTTTGAGAATATAGTCCTCAGCTGCTAGTAAGAACTCAGTAAATATATGTTGAATAGAATAATAAATGAATGAAAGAAAAAAGTGAGAGGATGGTGGTGCCTGCCATTAACCAAAATAGGAGGTTTAGATAAAGAAGCAGGCTGAAGATGTAGGAAAAACAGTGAATTCCATTCCAAACACATAGAACCCTGAGGTACTCGCGAGACACTCAATAAAGATATCCAATAGACAATTACATATACCTTTCTGGAAAGTTGCAAAATGATTTCCTGGAGCTATTTTAGAAGTTAAAAATAATTTTTTAATTTGGGTCTGTCCTTTATTATTATCCTTTATTTACAATTGTAATTTACATTGCAGTGAGCTTGAAATATCACATTTCCTTAAATCTAAGATGTATTTTCCACATTTTAACAGTTCACTTGATGTGTGTTATATCCATGTATTCATTTAACAGGATAGTATTCTTTATGAAAAGCTGATATAAATCAATGTAGCATTTTAAAATTCAAGGCATCTTAAAATCAAGGAACTATGATGAAGCATAAACTCTTGGCCTGCTGTGTCCAGGAGTAGATTTTAACCCATTAGGTAAGGCTACTTTTACTGCAGACCCAATCAACAAGTTTCCCTTGATCTTTCTGCAAAACTGGTACCACATGCTCTTTTACCTGTCTCAGAAAAAGCCAGTACCATCCAGCCCGTATTTAAACTTCAAAACCTGACAGATATTTGATCACTTCTTCTTCCTCATCCATAATAATCAGTCCATTGCCACGCACCACTGAATCTACCTCCCAAATATGACTCAAACACAAGTCTACCACCACCACCCTATATCAAGTGCCATCACCATGCACCTGATCTATTCTGATCGACTCCGTGCTGCTGTTCTTGCTTCCAGTCTGGCCTTCCTGCTATTCACTTTCAGCGTGGCAGCCAAAGGACTTTTTTCTTTTTTAATTTTTTAAGTTTATTTATTTTGAGAGATAGACAGTGAGAGTGGGGGAAGGGCGGGGGGGGGAGGGAGAGAGAGAATCCCAAGCAGGGCCCGCGCTGTCATCACAGAGCCAGATGTGGGGCTTGAACCCATGAAACCGTGAGATCACAACCTAAGCTGAAACCGACAGTCAGATGCTTAACCAACTGAGCCAACCAGGCACTCCAGCCAAAGGACTTTTTTTTCAATGTAACCTACATCATATTACTCTCCTACTTAAAATTCTTCAAGTTCCCATTGTTCTCAGCATAAAATCCATAATGACATCCACAGCCTTCCATAAATTTCAAGCCTGTAGACAACCTCTTTAACCTCATCTTGTACCACTTTCCACTTTGTTCCATTAAAACTCATCTACTTTCAGTTTTCCTAATTTTTTAAGCTTATTTATCTTGAGCGGGGGGGGGGGAGGGAGGGAGAGGGAGAGAGAGAGTGGGAGCACAAGTAGGGGAGAGGCAGAGAGAGAGAAAGAGAAAGAATCCCAAGCAGGCTCCACACCACCAGCACAGAGCTGGATGCGGGACTTGAAGTCACAAACCGCGAGATCATGACCTGAGCCCAGGTCAGACACTTAACTGACTGAGCCACCAAGGTGCACCAGTTTTCCTAATTTTTATTAAGCTCTTCCCCTCCTCAGAACCTTAATCCATGCTGTTCTCTCTGCCAACGCTATTCTTCTCCCCTTTCTTCAGTTCATTCATACTTTATCTTTTAGGTCTCAGCTTAAGCGTCCCATCTTCAGAGAAAACTCCCCTGACCTTCCCGCCCACATACATATGTATACGTATAGGTGTGTGTACATATATATGATGTTAATTTTGTCTCTCCCATTGGACCATGAATTTCATGAGGGCAAAAACTATGCTTGTCTTGTTTGCTATCCAATTGTTCCCATACTGCCCAGAGCAGACAATAACTATTCCTGAGGAATAAACAAAGAAATAACAAAAACACCCTCACACAAAGGAGTAAAATTGCTGGTGACACATAAACACAGTGGCTTGTGACCAGAGAAACTAGAAAATGGAAGGCTCGGGTGAATAATGGACAAAAGCTGCAGATTCTACAAACAGAATGAGAAGTAATTTTCACTTAAAAAGTTACAGCAACCAGCACAATATGCTGGCAGGAAGCAAACCTTTGAATTTCCTTAGCAATACAAACATTACAACATTTAAAATATAAATTGGAAACAAAGACTGAGCATTTTCCACAGATACCAAGGGCCCTGATACAAGTAAGTGACTTTCTAAAGCTGACGGTTAAATGGCAATGGCGAATGATCCAGAGGAAGACCACAGAAACCCAGATTTGAAAGAGGCTGCTGGTTGTCCCCCAACATCCACCCTCCCTTTATTCTATGTAATCCAATTTTTTGACAGTGGCCATGATCGATATAGGCAAAGTTCTAGAAGCACAGAGAAGAAAGCTGTGTGTTGTGGCATGAAAAAACGTTGCAGAGAGGTGACATGTATGTGGTGTTGCCACTGAATGTTCTAGACTCTTGTGCCTTGAGCAGCTGTTCCACATTATACATTCAAGTGAAGGAGAAAGGTCTCTTTTCTGGGAAGAGAGGCATATGGGGTACAGTGAGGAATGGAATGAAGAGAGCCAGGATGTAGGCTCTGGCTAGCTTCTTACTCTCTGTAAAGCCTGAGCAG
The DNA here is from genome assembly GCF_018350155.1 of Leopardus geoffroyi. NCBI lineage: Eukaryota > Metazoa > Chordata > Mammalia > Carnivora > Felidae > Leopardus > Leopardus geoffroyi. The sequence continues at coordinate 19,799,912 of NC_059343.1, forward strand.
GGGCAGTCAGCTCACTGGGCCTCGTGTTCTCCATATGAAAATGCTGACTATGAGGACCCCGTGTAAACAGAAAGAAACCTGCTCAGGACCCCCAGAGAGATAATGAGTTGTGTCAGGCCTAGAAGGCTGGGCATGATCTTGTCAGATGGAGATTGTGCTCAACTGTGCAGTCACACAAGGATCCCAAAGGATCCCTGAGTCAGAGTCAGGAATGCTGTGGTTCTGCTGCTACCTGGTTGTGTGATGTTAGATAATACATTCACTCTGTCTGGGCCTCCCTTTTCCCAGCATGCAAAATAAAGGAAGTGAGTAAGATGACCTCTGAGGCCACCCTGCCTCAATCTATGCCTTTTATCACCCGGTATCTTCCATTTATAGACTTTATTTATTTAAGTTTATTTATTTATTTTGAGAGAGAAAGAGCATGTGTGAACGTGCGTGGGGTGGGGGGACAGAGAGAGCGGCAGAGAGAATGGGAGGAGAAGAGTCCCAAGCAGGCTCCCCACTGCCAGCACAGAGCCCAATGCGGGGCTCGAACCTACAAACCGCGAGATCATGACCTGAGCTGAAATCAAGAGTCAGACGCTTAACCAAATGAGCCACCCAGGCACCCCAACAAACTTTATTTTTTAAAGCAGTTTCTGGTTCACAACAAAATTCAGGGGAAGGTACAATGATTTCTTTTTTTTTTTTTTTTAATTTTTTTTTTCAACGTTTATTTATTTTTGGGACAGAGAGAGACAGAGCATGAACGGGGGAGGGGCAGAGAGAGAGGGAGACACAGAATCAGAAACAGGCTCCAGGCTCTGAGCCATCAGCCTAGAGCCTGACGCGGGGCTCGAACTCACAGACCGCGAGATTGTGACCTGGCTGAAGTCGGACGCTTAACCGACTGCGCCACCCAGGCGCCCCTACAATGATTTCTCATACACTTCCTGCCCCCACGCATGCATCATCCCCGCTATCAATATTCCCTACCAGAGCAGGACATTTGTTACAACTGATGAACCTACACTGACATCTCATTATCCAAAGTCCACAGTTCACATCCCAGTTCACTCTTGGTGTTGTACATTCCATGGGTTTGGACAAATGTATAATGACATATACCCACCACAGTATCATAGTATCATATAGAGTTATTTTCACTGCCCTAAAAATTCTCTGTGCTCTGCCTATTCATCCCTTTCTCCTTGCTAAACCCCGTCAACCACTGTTCCTTTTACTGTCTCCATAGTGTTGCTTTTTAAAAATTTTTAATGTTTAATTTTGAGAGAGAGAGAGACAGGGAATGACTGATGGAGGGGCAGAGAGACAGGGAGACACAGAATCCGAAGCAGGCTCCAGGCTCCAAGCTGCCAGCACAGAGCTCAGTGTGCAACTCGAACTCACGAACCTTGAGATAATGACCTGAGCCGAAGCGGGACGCCCAACCGACTGAGCCACCCAGGCGCCCCACCATCGTGTTGCTTTTTATGGAATATCATATAGTTGGAATCATATAGTATGTAGTCTTTTCAAATTGGCTTCTTTCACTTGGTAATATGCATTTAAGTTTCCCTCCATGTCCTTCTTTACATAGCTTAATAGCTCATTTCATTTTAGCACTGAATAGTATGCTGTTGCCTGGATGCACCACAGTGCATTTATCCATTCACATCCTGAAGGACATCTTGGTTGCTTCCCAGGTTTTGGCAATTATGAATTAAGCTGCTATAAACATCCGTGTGCAAGTTTTTATGTGGATATTTTCAACTCATTTGAATAAATACCAAGGAATGCAATTGCCAGAATTATATGACAAAATATGTTTAGTTTTCTAAGAAACTGCCCAACTGTCATCCAAAGTGGCTATACCATTTTGCATTCCAATTAGCACTGAATGAGAGTTCCTGTTGCTCCGCATCCTCACTAGCTTTTGATATTGTCAGTGTTCTAGATTTTGGCCATTCTAATAGGGGTGCAGTGGTATCTCATTGTTGCTTTCTTTTTGCATCTCCCTGATGACATATGATAAGGACATATGATAAGCATCTTTCCATATGCTTATTTTCCATTTGTATATCTTCTTTGGTTAAGTATTTGTTAAGGTCTTTGGCCCATTTTTAAATTGAATTTTTTTCCTACTGTTGACTTTTAAGTCTTTGTGTATTTTGAATAACAGTCCTTTGCCATATATATCTTCTACAAATAATTTTCCCAGTATGTGGTTTGTCTTTTTTTCTCTTGACAGTATCTTCCAAAGAACAGAAATTTTTAATTTTAATGAAGTCCAGCTTACAAATTCTTTTTTTCATGGATTGTGTCTTTGGTGTTGCATCTAAAAAGTCATCACCAAAACCTATATTATCCAGATTTTCTCATATGCTATCTTCTAGGAATTTTATAGTATTGCATTTAAGTCTGTGATTCTTTTTTTTTTTTTTAAGAGACATGCAAGTCGGGGAGAATAGCAGAGGGGGAGAGAGAGAGAATCCCAAGCAGGCTCCACACTCAGCACAGAGCCCAATGAAGGGCTCGATCTCACAACCCCGGGATCATGACCTGAGCCAAAACCAACGGTTGAACACTCAACCGACTGAGCCACCCAGGCACCCCTGTGATCCATTCTGATGTAATCAAATTTTATGCTTATTATGACTGCCCATCTAAAGGCTGAATTCCTGGGGTACCTGGGTGGCTCAGTCAGATAAGCATCCAACTCTTGGTTTCAGCTCAGGTCAGGATCTCGCAGTTTCATGAGTTCGAGCCTCACAGTGGGCTCTGCACAGACAGTACAGAGCCTGCTTGGGATTCTCTCTCTCTCCCTCTCCCTCTGTCCCTTCCCCACTTATGTTGTCTCTGTCTCTCTCAAAATAAATAAATAAACTTAAAAAAATAAATAAAGGCTGAATTCCTGAGCCTCTTTTGCTGCTATGCATGGCCACGTGATAAAGTTCTGGCCAACAGAATATGAAGTTATGTGTGCAAATGTTAGTTCTCACCCTTAAAGGGAAAAGCATATTTTCCTTCCCTCCCTCTTGTGTCTTCTTCCATCCTGCTGTCTGGAACATGAATATCATGGCCAGCCACCTTGAACTGTACAGACAAGTACAGAGGAGGGACAGAAAACAAGATAAATGGGGACCTGATCCCTGTACAACCATGTAGAGCAGTGTTGTCATACAAGCCAGGGACTACTACCTAAAAGAAAGAGGGGTGCCTGGGTGACTCAGTTGGTTAAGCATCTGACTTCAGCTCAGATCATGATCTCACGGTTCGTGTGTTCAAGCCCCATGTCAGGCTCTCTGCTGGCAGCTTGGAGCCTGGAGCCTGCTTTGGATTCTGTGTCTCCCTCTCTCTCTCTGCCCCTCCCCCACTCATGCTTTCTCTCTCTCTCTCTCTCTCTCTCTCTCTCTCTCTCTCTCTCTCTCTCAAAAATAAATAAGCATTAAAAAACATTTTTTAAAGAAAGATAAATTCCTATCTTGTCTAAGCCATTGTTAATTTACATTTCTGTCACAGGCAAGAGAAGTTACATCCTAACTAACAGATTGAGTCATGCAAAAAGAGAAATAAAGACATTGGGAGATCAGAGACCATTCTTTTGGTCACTCCTGAGAAAGGGTTTTCATCTGGGGCACCTGGGTGCTCAGTCCGTTGAGCATCCGACTTTGGCTCAGGTCATGACCTCACGGTTCGTGAGTTTGAGCCCCGCATCGGGCTCTGTGCTGACAGCTCAGAGCCTGGAGCCTGCTTCGGATTCTGTGTCTCCCTCTCTCTGCCCCTCCCATGCTCATGGTCTGTCTTTCTCTGTCTCTCAATAATAAATAAACATTAAAAAAAATTTAAATACAGCGGTTGCATATAATTATATAATATTCATCATATATTGAAATGTTTATGGGTTCCATTAAATAAATGTATTCATCATTCTTTTGCATTCTTTACCTAAAGATCAGTTATACAGACCTTCTAGACATAGTATAAAATGAGTTTCCTGATCGGACCCTATTTAGCAATGGCAGTAAAGATTCTGGAGGTGAGAATGGGCAAAACCAAGTAAAAAACTTCCTCATACCTATCCTCACTCTGATTCACATACTCCTCACAAAAGGTTTGCTTTAACCAATTCATGGTATACACTATACTGTGACAGAACTGCATTTGAGGTATTTTAAATGTGTATGCTGAATATTCTGTTTCCCCTCTATCTTATTCCTTCCTTCTTTGTGCCTTGTAATCTTCATGCAATGCATGAGTTGACTCCCTTATGCTCTGACTTCTGCTTGGGTTTGGCCAATCAGAGGCATAAACAGGGTGGGAGAAAAGGGAGGGTGGGAGAAAAGAGAGATCGGGATATTTATTCCCCCAGCTTCTTCCCTGCCTGGCCACAGTTGGCAAATATCTGTTTTTCTCAGTTGAAGGCCAAGAAGGGAGCATAGAGTGTCCATGTTGGACATTTGTATAATTTCTCAGACTGGGGGCTAAGTGTGGTTATGAAGCGCTGACAAACTGGAAGCTACCACCCACCTTAGGCCATGACAATCAGAAATTGAGCCCAGTGTGAAACACTGTTGGGACAGAAGTATAGTGGCATGGCAGCCTCTGCTGCCTCACATTTTAGAACCTACTTGCCGCGACACAGCCAGCAAACCTTGGACTCAACTGCATTGGGAGTGACAAAGTACAAAAAACAAGAAACCTAAATTCTCAAACTTGACATACGAATCACCTAGAGTACTTGTGAAAGATGTAGATTCCTGAGCAGCGTTTCAGGAAATTCTGATTCACCTTATCTGGAATTTGCCATGGAATCTATAACAAGTTGCCTGGGTAGTTTAGGCCCAGGTAATCAAAGGGGCACAGGTTAAGAAACACTGAATTAGAACTTTGTGGCTGAAAAAAAAAAAAACTAATATCCAAGTAGCCAGTGTTCTTTACTTGGGCAACAGAAAGTTAACCTCCAGCTGAACTGCATAATTCCTGCAGGATGTCTTTTATAGCTATAGCAGTTTCCCAAATAATCTGGAGGGGGCGGGTCTTGTTAATCACAGCCTCATTTAATCACAAAATTCAAGAAGCATTTGCTAAAGATGAATGAAATCAAATTCTGCAACTCTTGAAAATTAAAATGATTACAAGAATATGTAACTGAAACTTGTGTTGATACAAATTGCTAACTATAACAACATAAGAGAAGCGATTTCTCAACTGCAAATATAGTTATATTGTTAATTTAAACATAGGTAAAATGAAATCTCTTAGCTAATGCTAAGTCATTAACTGACTTAAAATATTTCTGTTTTGCTCTGTAATTTTCTATGTTAATTTGATATCCACCACTTGATTATATTTACCTTACACTTAAGCAGAGTTATTTAATTCAGCTTGATTATTATATTATGCTTATGAAGAAATGCAACATTCAGTAAAATGTAAAAATAATTTATTTTTAAATTTTTTTTTAAAGTTTATTTCTTTTTGAGAGAGAGCATGCACGCACATGCAAGCAGGGGAGGAGCAGAGAGACAGGGAGACACAGAATCTGAAGCAGGCTCCAGGCTCTGCACTGTCAGCACAGAGCCTGATGCAGGGCTAAACTCACGAACCGCGAGATCATGACCCAAGCTGAAGTCAGATCCTCAACCCAATGAGCCACCCAAGCACCCCAAATGTATAAATATTTTAGAATAAGTTTTCATTATTTGATTATTTTTCTTCTATGCATTAATACATTTTTATAAACATTTGTTGTTTTGGGGCGCCTGGGTGGCACAGTCGGTTAGGCGTCCGACTTCAGCCAGGTCACGATCTCGCGGTCCGAGAGTTCGAGCCCCGCGTCAGGCTCTGGGCTGATGGCTCAGAGCCTGGAGCCTGTTTCCGATTCTGTGTCTCCCTCTCTCTCTGCCCCTCCCCCGTTCATGCTCTGTCTCTCTCTGTCCCAAAAATAAATAAAACGTTGAAAAAAAAATTTAAAAAAAAAAAAAAACATTTGTTGTTTTATTCAGGTTCAAATATTTCTCAACTTGTAACTGTATAAAATGTATTTTAAAAATGGCATTGATATGGGAATGCAAGCTTGTCCAGCCACTCTGAAAAACAGTATGGAGGTTCCTCAAAAAACCAAAAATACAACTACCCTACGACCTAGCAATTGCACTACCAGGCATTTATCCAAGGGATACAGGGATGCTGTTTCAAAGGGACACATGCACCCCAATGTTTATAGCAGCAGTATCAACAATAGCCAAAGTATGGAAAGAGCCCAAATGTCCATCAATGGATGAATGGATAAAGAAGATGCGGTATATATATATATACAATGGACCATTACTCGGCAATCAAAAAGAATGAAATCTTGCCATTTGCAACCATGTGGATGGAACTGGAGGGTATTATGCTAAGCGAAATTAGTCAGTCAGAGAAAGACAAATATCATATGACTTCACTCATATGAGGACTTTAAGAGACAAAACAGATGAACATAAGGGAAGGGAAACAAAAATAATATAAAAACAGGGAGGGGGACAAAACAGAAGAGACTCATAAATATGGAGAACAAACAGAGGGTTGCTGGAGGGGGATGGGAGGGGGACAGGCTCAATGGGTAAGGGGCACTGAGGAATCTACTCCTGAAATCATTGTTGCACCATATGCTACTAATTTGGATGTCAATTTTAAAAAATAAAAAATAAAATTAAAAAAATATTTTTATGGCCTAGTTGGCCTGACAAAATTTTTAAAAACATAAAAAAAAAGATTGAAATGATATTGTATGGTGACAGCTGTTGATTAGCTTATTGTGGTGAGTATGGAGTAATGTATAGGATTGTTGAATCTACATGTTGCACAACTGACATTAATATAACATTGTAGGTCGAGTATACTTCAGTTAAAAAGAAAAATGTAGGCAAAGCTCCAAGTGGGAAGAAAGGACTACTGAGGTGTGTAACAGCTCTGTTTCTTACATCAAAATTAAGCCCCCTTTTCTCTCATCAAGAGAAAAAGAACCAATTTATATTTTTATAATCAAAATAATAAAGATGTGAAATTTAAAAATGGCCTTGATATAACCACCAAACTAAAAAATTTTGCACTAGATGACAGTGTACATCAATGTAATTATGACTTCTTTAGAATGTATGGTTTAAAGCAATCAAGACTTTTCATACAGTTCAATTCATCACATGGTATCTATTCAAAGACTCAACCCCAGTAGTCTGAGTCTTTATAATCTCTGTTTAAGGATTTATGGAGCTGAGGGGCGCCTGGGTGGCTCAGTTGGTCGAGCGTCCGATTTCAGCTCAGGTCGTGATCTCACAGTTCGTGGGTTCAAGCCCCACATCAGGCTCTGTGCTGACCGCTTACTCAGGGCCTGGAGCCTGCTTCAGATTCTGTGTCTCCTTCTCTCTGCCCCTCCCCTGCTCACGCTTTGTCTCACTCTGTTTCTCAAAAATAAATAAATGTAAAAAAATTTTTTTTTAAAAAAGGATTTATGGAGCTGAAATCCTGGTAACTCCAATAGTTACCATTTACTTACAATCTACTATGTGTCACGCACCTTACTGGGTGCCTCACAGATGTGATTTCATTTGAAACCCACGAGAAGACCATGAACTTGGTATAATTATCCAAAATGTTAGGTAAGGAAATTGAAGCTCAAGAAGTGAAATGACTCACCCAATTTTTCACTGCAGGCAAGGAGGCAAAGCCAGAATTTCAAGTCACTATTGCAAACTCTACCTCTTTACACCCTGCCATGATGGCTTGATGGAATATTAAAATATATTTGTTGAACACCTGTTCTGTGTAAGACCTTGTATCCAACTTCAAAGAGGACTCAGGATGAATGAACACAATCCTAACCCTCAAAAAAGAAATTTCAATCTAACTGAGGTAGAAGATAAAAATAAAAGATGTACAGGAGCACCTGGGCGCTCAGTCAGTTGGACACCTGACTTCAACTCAGGTTATGATCTCGCAGCCAGTGACTCTGAGCCCCGCATCAGACTCTCCGCTCTCAATGTGGAGCTCACTTTGGATCCTCTCTCTCCCTCTCTCTCTGCCCTTCCCCTGCTTGTGTTCTTTCTCTCTCTCTAAAAAGTAAATACAAATTAAGAAAAAAGATGTGCATAGTTTTATTATTCACAAAAATATAGGTAAATTGTGCTTTTTATTAAAGTTTTTAGTCCAAAATGGGAGATGCTCATCATAAATTATATTACAATAGATCTACAGTATTTGTCTTATCATGTCTTCCTTCACAAGCTAAATCTCAGATAAGAAATCTCATTTAAGAGTTTATTTGGCGAAATGGACCTCATCAAAATTAAAAACTTCTCCTATGTGAAAGAGCTGTTAAGAAGACGAAAAGACAAGGTGCAGACTGTAACAAGATATTTGAAAGCCACATGTCTGACAAACAACCAGTATGTATAATATACAAAGAGCACTAAAAACTCCACAGTGAAAAAATAAATAATTCAATGAGAAGACAGGCAAAAGGTATACAGAGGCATTTCAGTGAAGAGGATATAGAGATGATGAATAAGCACATGAAAATATGTTCAATATCATTATCCAACAGGGAAAAGCAAACTGAACCTACATTGAAATATCACTTCACACCTATCAGAATGGCTAAAATATAAAATAAGGACAGCACTAAGTGCTGACTAGCATGACAAGGAACTTGATCACCCATATATTGCTGGTGGAAATGTAAAATGGTACAGCCACTCTGGAAAAATTAGATGGATTGTTTTAAAACTAAACATATAAATATCATATGACTCAGTGACTGCAAACCTATGTATGTATTTATCCCAGAGGAATGAAAATTATGTTCATGCAAAAACCTGTAGGTGAATGTTCATAGAAGCTTTCTTTGTAAAAGCCAAAACCTGGAAACAGCCCAGATGCCTCTATACGGGTGAATCATTAAACAAACTGGTACATACATATGTGATACCACTCATTTGCTTGCTTCAATCCTATCTCTTTTGAAATGTCTATTTTTAATCAGGTTATCCTTAATTAAACCGTGAGCCACTAGCAGACTACCTATATGAAACTCTGTTTGGCAAAACTGATGAAAGGTTTGTAGAAAATAGATCAAAAGCAGATGATATCTTGTTTTAAAATGTTTACTTATACTATCATTCCACCGTCACATTGAACTCCTCCAAGTGTTCTCTTCATTTCAAATTTTATTGCAACACAACCAACTTCATGACCGACCATGGGAATCCAGGAAAAAGGCATTTTATTTTTTGTAAGTTAATAGTCCTTTTACTGGGGGAAAAAGACCAGGATTTACAACTTGGAATGGATATAAATTATAATTTCTTGAACAGCAATGTTGATGGTTGTGCTGAAGTCCACAGCTACAGCCCAGTCTGCTGGCTCCAACCCATGGCTCAGAAGATTTTAAAAACAGAGTCCAAAGACGTTCCCTTGGTAAAGGTTTCTTTTGAAACACCTGTACGAATCGTGACAGCCTGACACCCCCATTTCGTGCCAATACAACACAGACAACACCAAAGCAACACACGCGGCATGCCGCAGGGATGTGTGTCCCCACCATCACAGGTGGGCGCATGAAAGTACCAGAGGGCCAGCCAGCTCAGTGGGGCTGCGCTTAGACATTCTATCCTTCACCTGTTTTTCTGCACAGCGTCCTGAGGTAAGCCAATTTTAAAGGTTTGTTTTCAGTAAACCAGGTTCGACAATTTATACTAACAAACTGAACCGGAACACATTTTGAATAGGTTTCTAATTTGATTTTTCATTTTTCGTTTTTAATACAAAAGCCTGACAGTGCTCAATTGTCAAGCTACATTCATGAAAAACTGGCCGTTAGCAAATGGACACGCAAGGAGTCCACTAAGTACTTTCCTATCATTAAGGGAGTACAAGCGTTTATATAGTAACACTGACATGTAGCTTGATCTTCAGAAGGCAGGACCACCAACGCATATGTGTGGATTTTGTGTGTGTGGACAGAAGGTACTTTCGACATTCAGTTTTGCTTTATAGAAAGAGAAAGAGTAGATGAACGGTTTGTTCTGTTTTGTTTTTTTGCTTTTGTTTTTGTTTTTGGTTTTTTTGCAAGAGGTAAGTAAAATATTCAATATAATTCTTCTACAGAGGGGAAAAGGAGCTGAAAGTAGGTCTTCATTTTGCAGTCATCATCTGTATGAATTCTTCATAGTGGACTTACCCATCTCCATCAATAACTACTTCTCTGATCATTTATTTCTTCATCTTTTAGTGTTTCTCCTAAGTTTGTCATGACACGACATAGTTCTCCACACTGATATAACCATTCCCATCCTTGTAAAAAAACTCGGAACACTTTGCAAATTTCTTCTTCACTGCTTGTATCTTTCGTTTTTCTAGCCATCGCAGTCAAAAATTCTGCGAAGTCAATGGTGCCATTAGCATCAGCATCCACCTCATCATTGATCATCTCCTGCAATTTGGCTCCTGCTGGGTTCTGACTCCATGACCTCATGACAATTCTACGTTCCTTTGTTGTGATGGTGCCATTACCATCTTTGTCAAGTAGGGAGAAGGCTCCCTTGAACTCGGCAATCTGTTCTTCCGTCACCTCGTCACCTCGTCACCTCGTCAGCCATGGTGCTAGCGAAGGGAGGACGAGCAGAGGGAGCGAGGGTGGCTGCACCAGAGCAGGGGCTGTGACGGCAGGGGTGGCTCTACGGCAGCCACTACTGCTGCAGCTAAGGCGGTGTGCACTGCATGCTGGGCCCCTGCCGCTGCCCCACTCCAGGGACAGGCCATTTAAAAGCATACAAACTTCCTAACACTAGGAGAAATAGTCCATACACGACCCACGATTTTCTGCAAAATTTTATCAAAAGCCACCAGAAACCAGGCTTGGAATTAATATTTTCTTGCCACTTGAAAAGACTATTAGGAAAAGAAGTTTTATCTGCCTTTTCTTTGACAGATTTAAACTCAACTGTGTTTTACCCTCTCCAAAGGAAGCAGCATTTCAGTTTTAATTTTTTTTTCAACGTTTTTTATTTATTTTTGGGACAGAGAGAGACAGAGCATGAATGGGGGAGGGGCAGAGAGAGAAGGAGACACAGAATCGGAAACAGGCTCCAGGCTCTGAGCCATCAGCCCAGAGCCCGACGCGGGGCTCGAACTCACAGACCGCGAGATCGTGACCTGGCTGAAGTCGGACGCTTAACCGACTGCGCCACCCAGGCGCCCCAGGAAGCAGCATTTCAGATTCAATTTTTACTTTCCAGAATTGTTTTTCTAATTTTAGAAAAGTTAGCATTTTGGGGTGTCTGGCTGGCTCAACTGGCAGAACATGCAACTCTTGATCCTAGGATTTTAAGTTCTAGCCCCATGTTAGGTATAGGTTTTACTCAGAAAAGTAAATAAATAAAATCTTAAAAAAGAAAGAAAGAAGGAAAAGTGATCATTTTATAAACAACACAGTCACTGTAAAGGTATAAAACAACCATTTGCTACCATCTAGTGGAACTATTAAGTTTTGCACAGAAACATTTTTTGCTTTACCATAATCATTCTACTTCATTACCTTTATCTGAATCTCCTTGGTTAAACAGAATTATGGTTGTAAAAGTAAAATTTCTTGGTATCTGATCCAAAATTCTTAAAATATAAAGATCACGTGTAAGGGACAAGATACAAAAGAAAAGTCTGCTGAAGACACATTATTGCACTTTTTCCCATTTAAAATAAAATGATTTTGATGGTCATCCATAAACTGATCAGAGGAAAAGGTCGTGAACCATACTCCACCTACATTTATGCTGAAGAAGACTTGATTTTCACGCAAATCGGCACCGTATCCTCATTTCCAGCTTGCTCCTATCCTACATACTATGTCATTTTATTGCCAGACTTTTTCTCCAGTGTGCTTATGTCATGCAAAGCATGTCAAATATGTATGGTCATATTAATTACATTCTTCTTGAACATGACAAAGTAGTTCTGGTGGAATGTGAAAACTGGGAAACCAAATTACAAATGGGCCACATGGTCATTGATGGGAAGACAATGTAGAGCAAACACTATGTTCCACAGCACTGATTATGTTGCTTTGCCTACAGGACAGCTATTCCAGAATACAGGAGGGCTTTATCAGCATCCCTTCCTATGCTCTCAGTAGTCACAATTGTAAAGATGAGCCTCCGACCTAAAACATACACGATTCTCTGCCTGTTATCTTTCTTAGATACCTCAGTTATCTTAAGGTTTCCTTCAGCATGTTTGCATTCTACAAGAACATTATACCGGAGAAGTGTATGTATTGTGAAGTGAGTATTTAGTCATATTTCTGACACAGGATTTATTCTCCCAGTCATCACAGTCCCCTTGAGTCTGGCTACAGAATATTATGTGGCATCTACCACATCATGGGAGTCAGGCAAAGGTTTATACTGATAAGACAGACTCCCAAAGACATTTTCACAAGGATTATTTACATTCCAATACTACAAAAATCATTTTTTGGAGTCCTCCTCCATGTCAATCCTCCCATCCACAGGAAACACACCAAAAAAATTTCAAGAGACGGCCCTGGTGCCATCTTGACCAGAGAGCCATATCCCCTTTCGTGCTCTGCAATGAACATTACTTCCAAATAGCTTTGAACTGAACTCACAATAACCCAAGTAGTATAAAGTTTAAATTTCCATTGAAATAACTGGAATATTTATGGGGTGCCTGGGTGGCTCAGTCGGTTGAGAGCCCGACTTCGGCTCAGGTCATGATCTCACGGGTTCGTGGGTTTGAGCCCACATGGGGCTCTGTGCTGACAGCTCAAAGCCTGGAGCCTGCTTCAGATTCTGTGTCTCCCTCTCTCTCTGCCCCTCCCCTGCTCATGCTCTGCCTGTCTCTCTCAAAAATAAATAAATATTTTAAAATTTTTTAAATAACTGGGATATTTAAAGTTATTAGTCAAGGACAACAGAAAGAAGAAAAAATACAAGGAAGCCACTACTGTAATGAGATGATCCTTCAGACTAGTCTGTCCTTGAGGACATGATGTCACCTAATAGAAAGGGAGTAGCTCCAGTAATTCTCTAATACACCCCAAAATTGATTAGAATACTATTGGGGAAGTAACCTTTGCATGATCTATTGCCCCTCACCCCAGGATTGTCTGCTAAGTGTCCCGGCCCTGGAACATTCCCCTAAAAACGTTGGGTACTGAGGTATCACTTGGCCCCAGATTATTCCCAGTAAGAAAACTTTTCCCTGAAGGATTCTCCCCTGCCCTGGGGAAACTGTGAACTTGTTTGTATTCCTTAAGTATGTGTCATATGGCACCTGGCCTTCCCCATCAGTGTATCTGCTCCCTCTGCTCCCACCAGCAGCAAAGGAATGGAGGTCTTCAATTGCAGCACAAGAGTGATGTGTACAGTCCATCACCCTGCATCAGTTATCAGGAGGGACCCGCTAGCCATGGGAGACTGGCACACATTACAGATGCTGATCATGTGTCTCTTCCCCTTTCCATGAGTAAAGCACTATTCTAACCAAGTGTCTTGTGTGTTAAGTCCTACTTGGTAACTCACAACCCATCGAAGATGCAGTGGGCCAAGGTCCGTGCGCTCCTTCTTCTCGTGGTTGGCATTGTTACGATCTCTGCCATCCTCCACACAATGGCCCTCCTTGGTTGCGACTGGTAGCTGGATCATCATACTCAACAAACACTAAGCCTCTACTTGAGGAATAATAAAGCTACCTGAGCAAGAGAAGCCTAGTTATTTATCAACATTCATTACTTCCCTTCTTATACAGAACTGGAAGTTTTACCTGAGCAAACAGCCAGGACTCCAGTTACACACCTCAGCCTCTTCTCCTTGCACCTCCTCCTATGGGCTAGACATGGTGGTGAGCAATCCCTGACCATGTAAAGGCAGGAAACACTCCAAGATGCCAAAGTAATGAGACAGCAGCACAACAACCAGCCTAAAAAATAACCAAAATTCCCACCCAGAATCGTACATAAGACTGGAATGAACAAGAGATGTTAGAGGACAATAGCCAAATTACGGAAGCAGTCCAAATGTCTATCGACTGATGAATGAATAAAGAAGATGTGGTATATATACAAAATGGAAAATTACTCAGCCATAAAATAGAACAAAATCTGGCCATTTGCAACGACACAGATGGAGCTAGATAGAGAGTATGATGCTAAGCAGAATAAGTCAGTCAGAGAAAGACAAATCCATATGATTTCATTCATAATGTGCAATTTAAAAAACAAAACAAACACGTTGGGGGAGAGAGACAAACCAAGAAATGGACTCTTAACTATAGAGAACAAACTGATGGTTACCAAAGGGGAGGCGGGTAGAAGAAATAGGGGATGGGGATTAAGGAGTGTGCTTGTCGTGATAAGCACTAGGTGTTGTATGGAAGTGCTGAATCACTGAACTCAAAACTAACATTACACTGTATGTTGGTTAACTAAGTGGAATTTCAATAAAACCTTGGAAGAAAAAAAGAGACGCTAGAGCAGGGAGCCAGAAGAAAAGTGAGAGCTCTAGAGAGAAAATATGGGTTGGAGACATCATCTTCACACTGGTAAGATTTGGCAAAGAAGGGCCCAGAGACAAGGAGGAGTTTAAAGACAGGTCCTTGGAAAACACTAAAACTTCGAGGATAGCAAGAGAAAGACAAGACAAAGAAGGAACAGAGAAATAGGATGAAAAGCTGGAGCACAAAAATCATAGGATAAACTCAACAAAAATGACAATAACAAAAAACAATTAAAAATGGACAAAGGACTTGAACAGGTATTTCTTCTGAGAAAGTATATGACGACAAAAAAATAATAAGCACATGAAAGATGCTCAACATCACTAATCATTAGGGAGATGCAAATCAAAAATACACTAAGATACCACTTTATACCCATTAAGATGGCTACTATCAAAAAACCCCAGAAAATAACAAGTATTGGTTAGAATGTAGAGAAACTGAACTCTTACGCACTGTTGGTGGGAAGGTGAAATGGTACCTACCACTGCTGTGAAAAACAGTATGGCATTTCTTCAGAAAAACTTTAAAAAAACTGCCGCATGATTCGGCAATTCCATCTCTGAGTATATACATCCAAAATAAATGAAAGCAGGGTCTAAAAGAGATGTATCTGCACACCCATGTCTATAGTAGTGTTACTCACAACAGCTAAAATGTAAAAGCAACCCAAGTGTCCATGGACAGATGAATGGATAAGCAAAACATGACAGAAACAAAAACTAGAACGGTGGTTTCCAGGGGATGGGAGGAAGGGGAAATGAGGAGTTCTTGTTTAATGGGTATAGAGTTTCAGTTTCTTGTTTTGTTTTTTGGGTTTTTTTTTTTTTTTAAGTTTATTTCTTTTGAGAGAGAGAGAGAGTGAGAGAGAGAGCGCGAGGGCGGGCCAGAGAGAGCGCGAGGGCGGGCCAGAGAGAGAGGGAGAAAGAAAATCCCAAGCAGGCTCCAGCTGTCAGCACAGAGGCCAACTCAGGGCTCGAATACACGAATCCTGAGACGTGACCTGAGCTGCAATCAACAGTCGAACGCTCACCCAACCAAGCCACCCAGGTGCCCCTAGAGTTTCAGTTTTATGAGATGAAAGTGCCCCGGAGACGGATGGTAGCGCTGGTAGCACAATAATGTGAATGTATTGAATAGTACACTTAAAAATTATTAAGATGGTACATTTTGGTTCGCCGCCTCTCCCACGCTCCGGAGCGGACCCCGAGGCGGCGCCGGGCTCCGCCGCCTCGGTCCCGGGCCCGGGCCCGACGTCCGCGGACTCGGGCCCCCGCAGCGCTGCCCGCCGGCACCGCTGCGGAGAACAAGGCCAACCCTGCGGGGACGGCAGGGGGACCTGGGGCTGGAGCTGCGACAGGGGGCACGGGACCCGTGGCGGCACGGGCCGGGGAGCCGGCCGAGCGGCGCGGGGCGGCTCCGGTGTCTGTCGGCGGGCGGCGCGGCGCCCCCAGAGGGGGCCACGTCTAAAGGGGTTTACGTGCTGTAACGGGGTTTACGCGCGGCCAACGGAGCCGTGAGGCCGGTGGTGTCCAGCACGCCTATGGTGGACTTCCTGATGCAGCTGGAGGATTACACGCCTACGATCCCAGATGCAGTGACTGGTTACTACCTGAACCGCACTGTCTTTGAGGCCTTGGACCCACGCATAATTCGGCTCATCTCCCTAGCTGCCCAGAAATTCATCTCAGATACTGCCAGCAATGCCCTACAGCACTGCAAAATGAAGGGCACAGCTTCTGGCAGCTCCCAAAGCAAGAGCAAGGACCGCAAGTACACTCTAACCATGGAGGACTCGACCCCTGCCCTCAGCGAGTATGGCATCAGTGTGAAGAAGCCACACTACTTCACCTGAGCCACCCAACCTAAATGTACTTGTCTGTCCCCTTGTCCCCACACCAGCCTGCTTTCATAATAAACTTATTGTGACAGGCAAAAAAAAAAAAAAAAAAAAAAAAAAAAAGATGGTAAATTTTATGGTGCTTATTTTACCACAAAACAATTGGAAAACAGCACTCCTGGGGGAGAGGGGCCATCAGTTAGACTGAAGAAGAGGCCTAAAAAAGGACTCACAGGGGCGCCTGGGTGGCGTAGTCGGTTAAGCGTCCGACTTCAGCCAGGTCACGATCTCGCGGTCTGGGAGTTCGAGCCCCTCGTCGGGCTCTGGGCTGATGGCTCAGAGCCTGGAGCCTGTTTCTGATTCTGTGTCTCCCTCTCTCTCTGCCCCTCCCCCGTTCATGCTCTGTCTCTCTCTGTCCCAAAAATAAATAAACGTTAAAAAAAAAAAAATTTAAAAAAAAAAAAAAAAGGACTCACAGATCCGTCCAATTATGAGATGTTGCCATAACCACTCCCTGCAGCACTTGGCCTTTTTACCACGCTCCCATTATCTTACCCACAGTTTCCCCAGACTGTCCCTATGTGGTACATCAACTCCATTCTTGTACCTTGTAACATGTTAGGACACCTACCCCCAGCCATGTTGGCCACACTAGGAACACATTAGAAGTTATCATCTCAAAATCATGATCATCATCATACACAGAGAAAAAAAATACTTTCTCCTTACGCTCATGAAGGCAAGCTAAACAATAACATAACTGTGGACATGGTGAACAAATTACCACCTGAATATGTTCCAAAGGATTCGGACGGCCAGGTAGGCATAATGAAGACTGTAGGAGAACACTCCTCTCCGGACTATGACAGCTCAAGGTGGAGATAAAGACACTTGGTGACTTCTCAGCATAGGAATGGATGGCCTTTCAGTCCCAGAAAATCACATCCCATTAAGTGACTACTACATGAGGATAAGGCCTGCTCCACGAGCCAAATACCAGTCTGCACCACTCTGACGTTTTCAGTATTATCAAGGAAAAAACCTGCACCTGGCTACCAAGGACTACTAGACAGAGGCTTCCCAGGAAGGCCACTCTCTCTCGCTCTTCATCCAAAATGTGAATTAAAGTGAAAATTCTATTTGAAATTTCCCCTTCCCTTCCACAACATTCACTACGTGCACAAATGATGAACTAATAAGTTTGTTCCTATTTCCCTAGGGGCTACATTCAAAGTTCAAATGTCCAAATACCCAAGCTAGAACCACCCTTTGGGACTCTCCACTGATCAACCTAAGCTCACACTTTCTTTCTATGAACTCACACTGTTTACACTCGATCTGACATTTGATTGATACAATGAATGAAAAGTTTACAGTATTAAGTATCAGGAGTTGTACTAAGGCTTTATATTTATCATCTCATTTCAGCTTCAGCATACAGGGAGGGTCATGCAATATCTATCTACAGTGTAAAAGTGAAGAAATCTAGCCTCAGAGAGATTAAATGCCTCTCCCAAGGCTACAGGTTCAAGAAGTGGCAGAGCTCGGGGCGCCTGGGTGGCGCAGTCGGTTAAGCGTCCGACTTCAGCCAGGTCACGATCTCGCGGTCCGGGAGTTCGAGCCCCGCGTCGGGCTCGGGGCTGATGGCTCAGAGCCTGGAGCCTGTTTCCGATTCTGTGTCTCCCTCTCTCTCTGCCCCTCCCCCGTTCATGCTCTGTCTCTCTCTGTCCCAAAAATAAATAAACGTTGAAAAAAAAAAAAAAGTGGCAGAGCTCAGACTAGAACTGACGGTGTGCCACTCCAAAACGTATGCTCTTACATAGGAAGAGGGTGTTTCACACCAGATTCAACTGCCACCCCCATACCCTTTTGAGTTAGTAAATCTCTCTGAGGGTAACCCTGAACCCACAGCAGTGACCAGTCACTACCACTTGATGTGACAATAGCGCTATGTCCAAACACCAAGAGGAGTGTTTAAAATATATAAAGTCGTTCGAGAGAAGCACGTGCAGTGCCCACAATTAAAGATTTGGTGCATGAGGGTGCTGGTGGTCAGACATATCCCTGAAAGGCTGCACTGAACAGGACACTGAAAGCAACATGTCCTATCAGGTAAGAGATCTGGGACTGTACCCTGACTACTCACTCACTCTGACCCCACTCCAGAATAAATCTTGGGTTCCATATACTATGAGCTCTTATAACATCCTGTGTGTGTTTTCTCCCACCAGAATATACAGAGTACTTCTTATACAACAATTTTATAGTTCTATGAGTAAACCCTAAACCACTGATAAACCCTGGAGTGTGTTAGCACGTTAAGAGCAGAAACAAGTCCCTCTAGTTAGTGCTGCCTCCCAAAGGAGTGCCTGGTCCTTCATCATGAAAAGATGAATATTCAGCACAAAGAATAAGCAGATCAATGAGAGAATATTGCACAATGCAACAGGTAACAGATAAAGACATTCAGATAAAGACTTGCAGGAGATGTTCATGGACTCACATCCCCTAAGGGACGGCCTCCATCTGGACAAGGCCTGCCCCACAAGCCACATACAAACACCATAACCTTTGCATTTTAAAAATATGGTAGAAAGATGCGTGCACTTTGCCAGTAATGAATACTGGAGAGACAATTTCCACGAGTGGACATTCTCTCTTTTTCTGTATCCAAAATAAAAATCACTTTGAAACCTGCCCTTCTCATATTCTTCCTTCTTACCTAACTTTGACTATGTGTACAAATGTTAGACAATCAAAATTTATCCACATTCAACTAGAGGCTACTTTCAAACAGTTAATTCAAATAGATCAACACAAACGTCTAAGATTCTCACCTGATGAGCCTTAGCTCACTGCCCTTGGTTTGAATTCCTACATTTTTGACTGAAAATAACATCTGATTGCTATGATGAATAAGAATACCTACAATCCTAAATATAAAGTTGTAGACTTCTCATCTCATTTCAGTTTCAATACATAGGGAGCATCATAAAATATCTCCCGTGTAAAAGTGAAGAATCTGAGGCTCACAGACATTAAATGTCTCTCCCATGGCCACAGGGACAATAACTGGTAGAGCTCAGATTGGAAAAAAAAATAATGAATCAAAACCTGTGTGCTCAGACAAAAAGAAGAGGATGCATCACACCAGGTGAAGGTGTCACCCCCTATCCTTCTGTGTAGGTAATCCTCCTCTTTCAAAGTAACCCTGTGACCATAGCAATACACTTGCTGGAACCACAAGGCTGTATACAAAGATGGAGGAGTGTTTGAAATATGTAAACTCCATTAGGAAATTACCAACAGTGCCTACAGTTAAGGATGGAACAACTGAAGATGCAGTGACTCAGACATATCCCTAAAGTCTCCGTTGAACAAGATGTTGAAAGCAACACGTCCCTTCTGTAAGAGGTATGGCAAATATCCAAAGGGCAAATCATTTAGTGCTCAGTACAATCATATTCTAAGTTGAGAAGCTAGGCCATCTCACAAAGAAACGGACCATAACTGGTTCTGCTGGAATTATCCCATGTCCCCAAGCAAAGATATAATATAGTTTAGTTGAGGGCCCCTGGGTGGCTCAGTTGGTTGAGCGTCTGACTTCGGCTCAGGTCACGATCTCACGGTTTGTGAGTTCGAGCCCCGTGTCGGGCTCTGTGCTGACAGCTCAGAGCCTGGAGCCTGCTTTGGATTCTGTGTCTCCCTCTCTCTCTGCCTCTCCCTCACTTATTCTGTCTTTATCTCTCAAAAATACATAAGATGTAAAAAAATTAAAAATTTTTTAAAAAATAAAAGAGTTTAGTTGAAGAAATATAGAATTCTTTCATCAGAGTGGTCAGTATGGTAGTCATACTCTCTACCATCAAGAGTCTGGCCCACCCAATCCCAAAATACATAATTAAATGTTCTATTTAAATGAAAGCCAGCCTTCTGGGGGAACTGCTACATTAAAACCCAAACTAACTTTCTTAATCATGTGCTCCACTGGGAGTTGAACATCAATAATGTATTCCTCTTTTCCCGTATATTCCTTAAGAATCCAAGCCATCCTCCGATGGTAGCTCCCACCTGGCTATTAAACAGAGAATAAACACTCCAGGAAACATCCTAGGAAGCTGCCCAAGCTGTATACTTCATCCTGTAAAGCAAGCACCATTGTTACAGTATCCAACCATGAAGCAAAGTCGGAGAGTCCTCATATAGAATTCCGACTTGGGAGTGAACTGCACTTCCACCATCTGCAGAAGAAAAGGCTACGATCAACGATGTCCACATGCAGAAACTATGATGGTAAGTGGTCTGAGATTGTATCCAAATTAAATCACTCAAGAGGAGCCCTTAGAAAGAAAAGAGGATGCACAACAGCGGGGTGGGTCACAAAATCCTAGGGGCCAGGGATTGTCTCTCAACCAGTCCCAGCAAATGCACATTCCTAAAAGTGTGCATCGAATAGAATGAAGACAAGCTCTCTCAAGGGAAAGACTTGGCAGAAGATCTATTATGGGTTTAATTGTGCTCCCCCGCCAAAACTCATATTTGCAGTCCTAGCACCCAATTCCTTGGAATGTGCTCTTATTTTAAAAAGGGTTTTACAGAGGTAATCAAGTTAGAATAATATTAGAGTGGCCCTAAACTAATATGACCAGTGTCCTTATGAGAACAGAAAATGTGGAAAGAGATACACATGCATGGAAAACACTACATGAACATGTAGAAGGCAATCTACAAGCCACGGAGAAAGGCCTGGAACAGACCCTCCTGCTTCATTCGTTTCCCATATAACCAACAATGTCAACAATTTCATTTTTTACTTCGAGGCCCACATGTGTGATACAGTAAGTTTTTGTTGTTAAAGCCACCCAGTTTTGGTTACTTTCTAAGGCAACGCTAGCAAATTAAAACACTCTCCAAAGGCGAAGACAATTTGTGTCAAATACACTCATATTCTATTTTTTTTTAAGTTTATTTATTTTGAGAGAGCATGAGCATGGGGAGGGGCAGAGTGAGACGGAGAGAGAGTCCCAAGCAGGCCCTGCACTGTCAGCACAGAGCCCAATACAGGGTTCAAACCTACGAACCACAAGATCGTGACCTGAGCCTAAACCAAGAGTCCAACACTTAACCCACTGAGCCACCCAGGCGCCCCAAATACACTCATATTCTGAAGTGAAGTGCTGGCCACATGGCAAACAAATGATACCAAACAGGTCTGCCAGTAGTACTCCATTAAACTACCAAAGAGATATAAAAGAATTAACATAGAGGAAAAAGAGAAAGAATTTTTAGAGAATTCTGTCAGTGTGCTGGGTATTTTCTAAACACTCATAAGGGCAGGCTAAGTACTGTTTCTCCCTTGCTGTGAATCACTGACCAGGAGCTTCAGAAAACAATGACTGACGCTTGTGAAGGTTGAGGGATACAGGAACAACTGTGTGACTCACACATGTATCATCAAGAAGTGAAGGCTTGAGGTGCCCCTGGAGAAAGGAAGTAAGTGTCTACCTTGTGAAAGAACAGCAGTTCCAAAGAAAGATACTGATTTCCTAGGTTGACAGGTTGTTCTGGAAAAAGAGAAGCCTGAGAATTCTTTCACAGGGAAGCCACCCAAGAGGACCGCCTAGTAAAGAAGAAAGTCAACAACAGAAGTGATGGTCATAGCAAGCCTAGGGATTGAGGTGAGGGTCTAAGAGTCAGAGAAAGGTCAGTGCATGTGACAGGGCATAAAGTCTGAGGTCCCTGCAGAAAAATGAAAATATTTCCTGAAAGCATCACATCATGGCATCCTCCACATCTCAGAGCCTATCACCACATTACAACTTCGCCAACATGTCATTTCTCTTGTCTCTCTGGGGAACACATTAGGGGGAAAAGGACGAGAAACTGGAGAATAGATAGACTGAGAACAGAAAGACAAAAAGTGTTTGCCTATTACTGACTCCGAACAGAAAGACAAAAAGTGTTTGCCTATTACTGACTCCATACTCATATATACATATCACCTGCAGGATTCCAGTCTGTGAACAGGCCCCATCTGGGACTGAAAAATATTCCCCAACGTTCAGGAATTGAGGCAAACCTGGATTAACACCCTGGAATAGATTTCTTACCAAATGGAAGTGGCAAGAGAACATTTATCTATATAAGAATAACAAAAAAAAACTTTGGAACCCTGCTGGGCTTTCCTCCAAGACATGGGAAGAAGTCCCCAAGTCGGTTTTTGGGGAAAAGAGCACAAATGAAGTTACTTTCTTTCTGAACTCA
This sequence comes from Leopardus geoffroyi, assembly GCF_018350155.1. Taxonomy (NCBI): domain Eukaryota; kingdom Metazoa; phylum Chordata; class Mammalia; order Carnivora; family Felidae; genus Leopardus; species Leopardus geoffroyi. Next base: position 19,822,554 of record NC_059343.1, read on the forward strand.
TTAACATAAGCTCAACACTAATGCAAACAAATAGTGATCAAATTCAATTCTGCCTATGTTCTAATGCAACGCGACCATACAGAAATCGGAGTGAGAACTGTGGGAGAACCAAGCACGCCTGCATTACTGGATAGCACAAGGCAGGACATTCAGACACACTGTGACTTCTTGGCTACCCCAAAACATACACTTTTATTATTTTTAAAGGCACTTTCAAAAACACAAAAGAAAAGACATTCTCTGAGATAACGCCCTACTTAAAAGACCCCTTATTTATTTATTTCAACCAGCTTTCAAATATATTTATTGATGGCACAAAAACAGACACATAGACCAATGGAATAGAATAGAGACTCCAGAATTGGACCCACAAACATATGGCCAACTAATCTTTGACAAAGCAGGAAAGAACATCCAATGGAAAAAAGACAGTCTCTTTAACAAATGGTGCTGGGAGAACTGGACAGCAACATGCAGAAGATTGAAACTAGACCACTTTCTCACACCATTCACAAAAATAAACTCAAAATGGATAAAGGACCTGAATGTGAGACAGGAAACCATCAAAACCCTAGAGGAGAAAGCAGGAAAAGACCTCTCTGACCTCAGCTGTAGCAATTTCTTACTTGACACATCCCCAAAGGCAAGGGAATTAAAAGCAAAAATGAATTACTGGGACCTTATGAAGATAAAAAGCTTCTGCACAGCAAAGGAAACAACCAACAAAACTAAAAAGCAACCAACGGAATTGGAAAAGATATTTGCAAATGACATATCAGACAAAGGGCTAGTCTCCAAAATCTATAAAGAGCTCACCAAACTCCACACCCGAAAAACAAACAACCCAGTGAAGAAATGGGCAGAAAACATGAATAGACACTTCTCTAAAGAAGACATCCGGATGGCCAACAGGCACATGAAAAGATGCTCAACGTCGCTCCTCATCAGGGAAATACAAATCAAAACCACACTCAGATATCGTCTCACGCCAGTCAGAGTGGCCAAAATGAACAAATCAGGAGACTATAGATGCTGGAGAGGATGTGGAGAAACAGGAACCCTTTTGCACTGTTGGTGGGAATGCAAATTGGTGCAGCCGCTCTGGAAAGCAGTGTGGAGGTTCCTCAGAAAATTAAAAATAGACCTACCCTATGACCCAGCAATAGCACTGCTAGGAATTTACCCAAGGGATACAGGAGTACTGATGCATAGGGGCACTTGTACCCCAATGTTTCTAGCAGCACTCTCAACAACAGCCAAATGATGGAAAGAGCCTAAATGTCCATCAACTGATGAATGGATAAAGAAATTGTGGTTTATATACACAATGGAGTACTACAGGGCAATGAGAAAGAACGAAATATGGCCCTTTGTAGCAACGTGGATGGAACTGGAGAGTGTGATGCTAAGTGAAATAAGCCATACAGAGAAAGACAGATACCATATGGTTTCACTCTTACGTGGATCCTGAGAAACTTAACAGAAACCCATGGGGGAGGGGAAGAAAAAAAAAAAAAGAGGTTAGAGTGGAAGAGAGCCAAAGCATAAGAGACTGTTAAAAACTGAGAACAAACTGAGGGTTGATGGGGGGTGGGAGGGAGGGGAGGGTGGGTGATGGGTATTGAGGAGGGCACCTTTTGGGATGAGCACTGGGTGTTGTATGGAAACCAATTTCACAATAAACTTCATATATTGAAAAAAAAAATAAACCCTAAAGGAATAAAGGAGAAAAAAATAAAAATAAAGGATGTTTTGAGTATTCCTGAAAAAAAATAAATGTTATGTTATTGTTTAAAAAAATAAAATAAAATAAAATAAAATAAAATAAAATAAAATAAAATAAAATAAAATAAAATAAATATATTTATTGAATGGGGTGCCTGGGTGGCTCAGTCAGTTGAGCGTCCGACTTCGTCTCAGGTCATGATCTCGTGGTCTGTGAGTTCAAGCCCCATGTCGGGCTCTGTGGCTGACAGCTCAGAGCCTGGAACCTGCTTCAGTTTCTGTGTCCCCCTCTCTCTCTGCCCCACCCCTGCTTGTGCTCTGTCTCTCTCTCTCTCTCTGTCTTTCAAAACTGAATAAACATAAAAAACAATTTTTAATATATTTATTGAAAAAGAAGCATACTATTGGTCAGTTTGAGTGCTATATCTATGATAAAACAGATTATGAAAACTATAGAATGAAACCATTATTTTATAGAACTGAATCATCTGATATGCTACCTCTTGCAATAACTTAATGGGTCCAACTATACCCTTTGAATGGACCAATTTTATAATTCTCCTAGAAAGTTTTGAGTTGGGTATAATTTCTTGCTGCTTTCTTTCTCTGATCCAAGGCTTAAGAGAAAATCCCTGGAAATCAGCAAGTGAAATCAGACCTCTCCAGGATTGAGAAGAGACAGGAATGAGAAAAAGGACATCCTGTCACATTTTAAAGACCCACAATTGCTGTGCTTTGCAGGATAGAGGGGAAAAGGGATGCACAATGGAGAAGGAAAAACAGTCCCAACAATTATAATGAACATTTCTAAACTGTCAATATCATGGATTAATTTCTAAAACACAAGCTTATAAACAAAAGCTAACCAGCTAGCCACTAACTAAAATGCATATGCAATATAATCAAGGAGATAATGTGCTTATAAAACCACATGTGTCTTATTTATCTCTAATTTTATTTTATTTTTTCCATCTTTTTTTCAAATTTTTATTTAAAGTCTAGTTAGTTAACATATAGCGTAATATTGGTTTCAGGAGAATTTAGTGATTCATCACTTACATATGACACCCAGTGCTCATTATAACTTATCTCTAATTCTTAAATAATTGATTCTCTTATTGGGTATGCAAGTGAGCAATGGAGAAAGTGGTACATCTGCAGTACCAGCCAGTGCTAAGAGTTTCAACACTTCCAGAAGATGCAGACTAGAGAACTTTATTAGGCACCGGAAGGGTTTCTCTCTCAGCCAAGATGTCCCCATTTAAGTTACTTTTGAATTTCATTTCAAGCTTATTTTGTACAAAGTCTACTCTTAGTTGAGGATAGTCTCCAAAAGCTTCTCTTTTTTTTTTTTAAGTTTATTTCTTTATTTTGAGAGAGCATGTGCATGAGCAAGGGAGGGGCGAGAGAGGAAGAGAGAGAATCCCAAACAGGCTACGTGCTGTCAACGCAAAAGCCCTATGTGGGGCTTGATCTCATGAACCAAGATCATGACCTGAGTCGAAATCAAGAATCAGATGCTTAACTGACTGAGCCACCCAGGCACCAGTCCAAAAGTTTCTTGAGCCACTCTGCAGACTCTCTCTTTTTCTACTCTGTTTTCATGAATAATCCTTGAATCCATGTTTATATCTAGCCCAAGGCTTTTTTCTTGTAGAGATGTAGTAGAGTTGCAAGTTTCAGAGGTCTGATTATACTGTTTAAAAACAGTAGCCTTGGGGCACCTAGGTGGCTCGGTTGAGTGTCTGACTTCAATTCAGGTCATGATCTCGCAGTTTGTGGGTTCAAACCTTGCATCAGGCTTGCTGCTATCAGTGCAGAGCTTGCTTGGGATCTTCTGTTCCCCCTTTTCTGTATCACTCCCCTGCACCCACTCGCACTCTCTCTCCCTCTCAAAAATAAATAAAACATTAAAAAATTTTTTAAAAATAGTGGCACCTGGGTGGCTCAGTCGGTTAAGCGTCCAACTTCTGCTCAGGTCATGATCCCGTGATTTGTGGGTTCAAGCCCCACATCAGGCTCTGTACTGACAGCTCAGAGCCTGGAGCCTGCTTCGGATTCTGTGTCACCTTCTCTCTCTGCCCCTCCCCTGCTCATGTTCTCTCTCACTCTCTCAAAAATAAACATTATAAAAAATTAAAAAATAAAATAAAAAATAAAAAAATAGCCTTAAGAGAGTCCAGATACCAGCTTCTGAACTCCATTTTCACAATGTGATGGTATCTGCTAGCAACTGTCACTGCCTGACCCAGAAAGGGTATATTGTTCTTCAACTGGGAGAAAAAAGAAGGCATACGGAGTTTGGGAATAACACACCACATAAGCAAGTTTGTGTTGGTGTGGCTTTCCATACTGTACTCCCCAGAGATTCAAATCCATACTGCATTCTCCTCAGCATCTCTGAAACTTATCAGAATTTTCTTAACTGATCTTTTGAGTTGTTCCATATAAAACAGGTCAATGTCTTCACCTGGTCCTTTATTCATTTGAAAAATATCCCAAATTTTCTGGTGCTGAGGAAAATGAGTATAAATGACGTCCACAAGGGCTGCATCATTGACACTTGCCTGCTTCTCCTCACAAAGCATAACCAAGCGCTGAACAAGTGATTCCTTTTTCTTCCAGAAGTTTGTGGTCTGCTATTGATTTTCAGACCAAAAAAAAATCCCAGGCTTGGAGGACTGTCATCATTTCAGTTACTGGGATTTTCAAAATGGTTCTCTTGATAAACTCGGCAACAGCTCTGTCCATCTTTTGGCACGTCCAACATGACCAGTAATGTGTCTCCTCAGCAGCTGTCGCCTGGAGGTGATCCACTTTTTTTTAATATGTATTTTTTGAAAGAGCACAAGCAGGGGAGGGGCAGGAAGAGGGAGACAGAGGATTTGAAGTGGGCTCTGTGCTGACAGGCTGACAGGCCGACAGCAATGAGCCGGACATGAGGCTCAAACTCACAGACTGCAAGATCATGACCTGAGCCAAAGTTGGACACTCAACTGACTGAGGCGCCCCTGGTGCCCCTGGAGGCAATCCAATTTTAAATTTAGACCCAACAACAGTCTTTATCAGCTTATCTCCTAAAGGGGATAAACTCACCCATAAATTCACATCAGTCCTCATTTTACTGTGAATTATTTCCACACACAGTCCAAGGAAAACATTAACCATGCAGATGGGGGCTTCTATGCTTCCATGGATTGTGCCCCATTTTCTCTACAGGTGAAAGCTTTGGCAATCATGGGTACCTTCAAGTCTTGACCAGTGCATAAAGCCTCTGATTCCTCACCGCACCCATCTTTGTGTTTCCGGATTTCTCCCAATTCAACCCCTTTCTCACTTCTTTCCCCTTTTCATTTTTTTCCACTATTCCCCATGTCTCCTGTGTTCCCATTCATTTTGCTGAGTGATATATATATAAAAGAACATGGACTCTCTGACTGAAGACAGGATTTCGGTCATTAAAAGAAACTTTCAGAGGGGTAGCTGTGAAAGAACCCCGATGGAATCCATTTCCACATACTCTTCTCCCATATGTATGGTTTCCGAAGTTCTCTTGGCCCAAGAATGACCAGGGAGCACATCCATCATCTCCTCCTTCCCTCTCACTAGCAACATGTCCTATTTCAACCTTCAAGGTCTCACCTATCTTTGCCCCAAAAGGGCAATGAAACCCAGATAAAGGGAATTAAAAGTCACATGGAATAAATCTGTCAAAAGGAAGTGAGGAGTTAATCACCCACACCATGTGGGAAAGAGGGCTGGGTAAAACAAGGAAATAGGGCTCCCTGAGTGCCACCACCAGCTGACACAAAAGTTAGGACCATACTTCTACTTTAGTATTTGGAGACCATATAAATCACAATCCAAATGGCAGAGGCAGTACAAAACTAGAGAATGATATACCCTAAATTGAAAGGTTACATACATTAGTCACCAGAATCAAATTATTATCTGAACCTGGAATAAGGTCAAAAGCCAAGAAATAGCCAACTCTTTTCAGGAGGCTTTCAAAATACAAAAGAGGCTCCCAGAGAATACCAAAAGAAGCTATATACCCCGACATGACAGCTCAAGGATAAGTCTGAACTGGAGATAATCCAATATGAAATTCTAGTAAATAACAACAAGGAGGCATTTGCTCCAAAGACAGCTGGAACAGACACATATGTGGCAGTATTTGCATGCACCCTGACCATAAACGAATGAGGGGACAAAGGGATACTGGCTTACTCCCATTCTGGTTCTGAGGTAAGCAAATGAATGAGGAAATACACTCAACTACCTATAATAAGAGTGTAGTTCAGGTGCTGTAGGTCTGATACATCTATAAAAACCTACCTTGAATAGGATGATATAAGTAACAGGTCCTTAAATGTAAGAGTTTTGCTTGACACTTCAAAGGCCAAAACAATAAAATCAAAGTACTCCATATTATACAGCAAAGTCCTCAGGTACGTTAGTTACCAAAAACATCCAAAAATGGTTCAGCTGCATTAACCCAGTGTACACTTCTAGGACATAAAAACTTGGGTTGAAAGGAGGAAAGGCATCTTGGAGGGAGGTGTCAATGTAGCAGGCATTTCCTTCCCAATTCTGACTCTAGGCCTGCTTCCCTTTGCTTAACTGAGCAATTTAACATTCTATTTATAGAGAAGGTATGAGCTGGGGATATGCCATAGTTAGAGCCCAAATTTATTTTCTAAATTATGTGCTCCACTAGGTCTGGAGTATTGGTTGTTTACTTATCTTAGTCTTTTCTCTGAGAATCCATGCAATTTTCCAACAGCATTAGCTGCTGGGGAATAACACAGGGCATGAATGATCCAGTGAAAGTCCCACAAAGCTGATGACTACTGTGTTTATTTTCCTGACACCATTGTCCTGTTGGATATGGTAGGAGGATAAAAATATGAAACACAGTCCAAATGAGAGTCCTTGCATACTGCCTCTATTTGTGATACAGACAGGGAGGCCAGTGTCATTCTTTGTGAAGCTATCTACTGCATGCATGGTCAGAGATACGCTTGAGAGAAGTTAGGGTGTCAGGTCTAGTTTTTCTGGCTATGAGACATGGAAATCTCTTCTGTACTGGTGTATGGCTCTGAGGATATCTAACAGGCTACCTTGGTCTCATGTGCTGGAATTATTATGTCTTGGTTTGGGGCCAGGTTCCGAATTGGAGATAGATTATCATACCCTGTGTGAGAGTCTACGCAGGTGACCATGGCCCTAACTTGGGCAATTCAGGTCTGATGAACTTTATGATCTTGATGATTCTATTAATTTTCATCTTGGAAGGGTCCCTATCTATATATCTCCACATAGGCACAAAACTACATGTGTATCTTGGGTAATCTGATGATGATTTTTCTCTCTGCAGGGGCTGAGACATGATGATCCAGTCAGCACGCTTCCAGACACCACACTAGACTGCCAACCCATGGATGACTGCCCATGAGTGATTCGAAATGCAAAAAAAATGTATAGTGGAAGATATTTTTTCCAGAGTAAGCAACACAGCCCCTATCTCTACCCACTGAACAGAATTCCATTTTCGAAGCCATAGCTGCAAGCAGTTTACTTTGGGGTTAGACAGCTTCCACAGCCCACTACGACCCATCTGTCTTGAACTTACCAATGAGTTCACGAAGCAGACCCAGGCATCCTCAGAAACCTGGGTGTATCGAAGTCACGAGAGCCTGAGGTGCTGCCATGATCTCTGTATCTGAGACAGCTACATCTGGAGTGTGAATGGACAGTTTTTCCTGCACCTCTGAGACACCATTAGAGCCTAAGACTTCCTAAATATACCACTTTCACCTAAAATGTAGGTTTCTTATACAATACTCACTTTGTTGATGTTCTCCTTTAAGACCAATGCCATAATATAAAAGCCAGGGTTTAACAATCCTCATTCTTGTTTTGTTACTTTCTCGATGTCCACCAGCATCAACAAGCTAACAAGAGTCTCTCAAATTGGGTATAGCATGTGTCAGATTCAAGCAAGGACCATGAACAAATAGGTATTTAGTGCCATTGCTTAGAAGATACATATTTTAGCCACAGGATCCATTCTGCTTAAATGTCGGTCACTGACAATTTCCCTGAAAACACGCCGCATGGATGAGGAGCCTGAGTGAAAGGTTGTCTGTATAGCCTAATGGATCATTTCTAATGCAGGCTGTTGGTCAACTTCAGTGCTTATCTGGCGATCTTATGTAATGGGCTGAGTTGGATCCTCATATGAAATATAAAGAGCATCCAATATTGAATGGAGTTATCAAATACTCTGCCCTCCTTTGATTTCCCAGAGATTTTAATGCCATCATTTTTGTTCATGAATAGATTCAGATTAATTCTAGGTACCAGGCCATGGTTTCCATAAAGTTAATCTTGGTAGCCGACCAACAACACTTGTCAGGATTAAGAGTCCATCCCTGGTTATGCAGATATTAGCCCATCTCTCTCAGGTAGATGGTATGCTACCCTTAGTCCTTTCGATCGGGATAATGTAATCATGTGAGGGTACCAAGACCCCTGGTGAGATGTCAGTTCCCTAGGTCTCAGCCTATCCACTGCTGAGAAATTAGAGGGTTCAGGCTGTCACAGGCATGCAGTGTGAACAGGTATTGTCCTCTGAGTCTCATGGAAGCAAATAAGCTCTGATCTTCTGCTTGCAGTGGGATCTAAAGAAAGCATCGACACATTCACCACTGCGTATCAGGCCCTTCAGTCTGTACAACAGACTTTATCGCCATCATGATATCTACAAGTACAATGGTAAAGATAAGTGCTGTCACACTGAGCTTACGGCAACCTGCAGTGAGGTGTCAGGAACCAATGGCTTCTATCACTAGACACAGGATGATTGTAGAATGGTCTGGGCTCTTTAAACACTCCTGCCTCTAATAGTTCCTTAACAAGTGTAGGGACCTCCTTTTACCATCCCCAACACATGCCAGTATCCTACTTTGCTTTATTTATACTCCATTGCTGGAATGGGAAAACCTGGTAGCTCCCATTTTTCTACTTATTCTACCACCAGTACTATAATTGTAGCATTTCCCCATTGGGAACATTCCTTAAAATTCAAAAGAAGAATTACACATTCTTATCACAACTCTTCCGAGAATACATTCAGCAGTATCAGTTACAGCACTTTCGGTATATTGGCTCAAAAGAGCCTACCCATTAACTCACATCAGTCCATAGTGCAATCTGAGACTTACTTCCACATCAGAAGTAAACTTCTGACTGAGCCCATGGAGACTTCTAGGCACCACAGTGACTTGTGCCCCAGTGTCCCTAGGGGCTGAAAAGTGTGACAACTTCAAGTGCCAACAAGCCCTCAAAACACTTGGATGAGTGTGTCAGATATTTAGAGAAGGAGAGGCCACAACCCTGCCCTTGACCTGTTCATTCTTGAAAACAGAAAAGTCTGGGTAGAAAGGTGGTGCTGAATGTGTTACATTAACATCAATCAGAACGGTACAGATATCCGAATAGGGTCTAGGTCCTCCTGATCCTCCTATTGTGAGCAATGTGGTCATGGCCAAACTGGCTTATAACATGGGGTTGGGCATAGGGAATGGGGTGATTACTCCTCATCTAAGTAACTGGCAGGGCCCCCTCACCTATGAGTCAAGAAGAAAATCTCTATAATATCACTAGGGTTTTCCCAAATCCATGCTTAATATCAGTTCTTTGCAACTCAATTTAAAAGCAGATCTTGGGCTGCCTAGGTGGCTCAGTTAAGCATCCAATTCTTGATTTCAGCTCAGTTCATGATCTCATGGTTCATGGGTTCAAGCCCCATATCAGGCTCTGTGCTGATAGCACAGAGCCTGCTTGGGATCCTCTCTCTCCCCCTCTCTCTCTGCTCCTCCTCTGCTTGCACTCACTCTCTCTTTTGCTCTCTCTCTCTCAAAATAAATAAATAAATATTTTTAAAAAGCAGATCTTAGTACATTTTGATGTAACCAACTATCCCTTGTCACCAAACACTTCATCCATGAGGTTGGCTACTGGCCCACAGATCCCATTCCATATTGGATGGATCAACCTGCTGAGTGTCACCTATATTTTTACAAAAGGGCTTTGTGACCTTATCAGTTTCCAGGAGAAGAGAGTTAAACACACACACACACACACACACACACACACACACACAAACAGACTCATAAATGGAGAGAACAAACTGGTGGTTGTCAGAGGGGTAGGGGGTAAGGAGATAGGTGAAATAGGCAAAAGGGACTAAGAGGTACAAACTTCCAGTTATAAAATAAGTAAATCATGGAGATGAAAAGTACAGCATATGGAATATAGTCAGTAATACTGTAATAACCCTGTATGGTGACAGATGGTGACTACACTTACTGCAGCGGGTATTTCATAATGTATAGAATTGCTGAATCACTATGTTCTACACCTGAAGCTAATGAAACATTGTGTATCAACTATATTTCAGAAAGAAAGGGGAGGGGAGGGGAGGGCAGGGGAGGGCAGGACAGGGCAGGAGAGGTCGGGGGAGGGCAGGGGAGGGGAGGACAAGGCAAGAAAAACCAAAATTCATGGAGTCAATCTGTCAAAATCAGGTGGCACAGAGCCCCATGTAGTGGTGCCTCATATTAAGAGACAACTTTTAGACCAATTTTGTAGTAGACACAACTATTCTCTCAGGAATATAGAACACTAGAGTGCATAAAAGACAGAAATTGTTCTTTAATGTGGGATTCTGTGTATGAAATCACTATGCCCTCAATTTTGTTGAAAATTGTAAGCCTCCTCTCTGATGGGCATCCAAGGCTACACAGAATGACACCTTCCACTTGCCAATCAACAAGATATTATTAACCTTGAAAACTTTGGACATCAGAGAAATTTTTCCGATGCAATATAAATATTCAAAATTTTAAAAATATCACATTTTAATACCAGTTACACATAATTGGACAGCATCTCAATGGCACAATAATTTTTCAATTTTTACCTTTTCACTGCAACTTCTCCCAGCTGCACTCAGACACATTTTTCATAAACACAAATCATAAATACTTTCTCACAGACACTACAACACAAGCGTCAACAATACATGTACTTTCTCCAAGTGGAAGCCCAGGGACAAGAGGGAAGGGAACACAGGGATAAGAAATGACGCCAGTAAACACAGGTTGTTCATACTTTCATTCCATTTCAGGGCACAAGGACACTTTTATCAACAACTAGGCACCAATTAGCTGATTCTGATCTTACCTCTTGCTACCTAACCCTCCAAGCTTTTTTCAACAAGTAGAATACGTTATTAGATGCCAGAGAATCTATCTTACTACCAAGCTGGCCCACACACCTTGGAAGAGGTTGGACAGAAGAAGGACCCTTATGCTTCCCCCTCACCTACCATGTAGACACAGGCAGGCTACCAGATCCAGGAGATCTATATCTCTCATAACCTGGTCTGCACTGCTCTACTTATGTGGGGGAAGTCTTCATCCCTCCTAACCCACCCTTGCTTTATGGCCAGATCAGGAAAGTTTCATGTCATCCAACGACTCAGCCAGGGTATTCTCAAGTACCACACATCCCAGATGACTTATCCATCCTAAAATGGAATATATATTGTCCCTTTCATCCACCACTTAGGTGGCACCATGTACTAAGAGATGCTAGGAAACCTAATTAGACACGAATCTGGCCAGTGTGGCCTTTTGTCTAAAAGGTGGGGCACTATAACTTTACTAGTCATAAATTCAGTCACTGAAAGCACAAAGACATGCAAGGCAAAGGAAAAGGCTCAACTATTTAACACTTAAAAATATAAATATTCCTTTTATATTTTGACGCTTTACTATCAAAAAGCCCAGCAAAAAAAAGAATGAGGCAAGAGGGCCAGCTCCCTGTGATTGCTGTCTCACCCGCCAAGAAGGACAACAGGATAACAAAAGGGGGCAAATGTCTTCACCGCAAGCTACAGGATACCCCCTTGTGGGCTTCTGGACTGCAGCTAAGTGGTTTCCTATTCTGCGGCTCTATACTTAAGGGAAGGCGAGGCAGAAATCTCCGTATCTTAGCAAACTCTGGAAGGGATGAGTACAGTACCTCATGAGGGGTGAGGACTGGAACAGCCGGCTCCCGTGCAGCGGTGCAGAAAGCTTCACTCGTGCTGCCTGGACTTAGAGTGGCGCAGGGCCTAGCGTGTGACTCAAGTGAAAGAAAAGCTAGGGTTGAAGCTGTCGCGCCGAGTGAGAACAAAATAAGCCTGTTTTCAGAGGTAACTGCACTTCCATCGGCTACAGAAGAAAAAATGTCTTTTCCGAGCTCAACATGAGCTCTCTGAAACAGACTAACCGGACATTTCCTCGTCTTTCATGGAGGAGGGACAAAGGTTACCTCCCCCTGTGTTATTGACCAGGACAATGACAAAGAGCTTCAGAAAACTGAACTGGAGTTAGGGGGACATCAGCACTAGTGTATGACACATGCAAATGAAGTCAAGAGTCTAGGACTGTAAATACATGGGCAAAAGACACAATCAACAAACTTGTTTATAAGCGAACGGCACTTTCACCACACACAGTTCTGTTTTCCATGGTCGACATGAGAACCCAATAAAACTAAGTGTACTCAGATTATTTTGAAAGGAAAGCACAGAGAAGAAGCACAGGAGGGCTAGATGACCACCACAGAAGTGTGAGACTAAAGAAGTAAGAAGCTAAAAGGGACTCCTGTGGCAGGTCAGGAGAAAGGTGCTGAATGGGGCGGCAGCCCACAGGCTGAGAACCTTTTAGGAAGCTCCAACTGTGCCTGGGAAGCATTAGCTCAAGATCCATACTGCTAACTTCGCTGCAAACTGCACCCCACCACCTGCAGAAAAACGGGATGTGCTCTCCACGGTCCACATATGGATCCACACAAAGGGAATGCGATGGGTATTTTCTCCATGCTCACGAGGGAGGCGTGAAGACTACCTGAACTTTGTTCCAAGCAAACAGCAAACAGCTGCAGGAAGCTTGTCTTTTTCTTTCCCTCAGAAAATCCTTAATTTATTTACATTTGTGTTATCCAGTCACTTTGTAGGGTCATTTACTTTTACACACTCGAAGCCATCAGACCTACATATTTCATTCTTTGGTACTGTCTTGAAAGAAGCATACACTTGCTGACACATGTTTCTGCCACATTCTTTGCTTCCCCCAACAGGCAAGTTCAGACTCAGGAAGCAAAAGTCCAGTGGAAAGTACCAGAACCAAGGGAAGACTATTTGCCTCATCACCCATTCCACAAAATACTTTCTTGGAATCTGCTCTGTGTATAAGATGGTATCCTACTCCCACGCATGTAACCTTTGTCTCTCTGAAAATCAAATCTGATTCTACAAGGAAATCACAAAAACAAAAATACTGTTCTCTCAAGTTATACTGGATTTGATTTCAAAAGGAAAAAAAATCTGGCACAAAAGAGACACTCAGACCAATGGCACAGAATAGAGAACCCAGAAACGGATCCACAAACATATGGCCAACTAATCTTTGACAAAGCAGGAAAGAATATCCAATGGAGTAAAGACAGTCTCCTCAGCAAATGGTGCTGAGAAAACTGGACAGCGACATGCAGGAAAATGAAACTGGACCACACCATACACAAAAATAAACTCAAAATGGATGAAACACCTAAATGTAAGACATCAAAATCCTCAAGGAGAAAGCAGGCAAAAACATCGTTGACCTCGGGCCAGCAACTTCTTACTCAACACGTCTCCGGAGGCAAAGGAAACAAAAGCAAAAATGAACTATTGGGACCACATCAAAATAAAAAGCTTCTGCATAGCAAAGGAAACCATCAGCAAAACTAAAACGTAACTGACAGAATGGGAGAAGATATTTGCAAACAACATATCAGATAAAGGGTTAGTATCCAAAATCTACAGAGAACTTATCAAACTCAACACCCAAAAAACAAATAATCCAGTGAAGAAATGGGCGAAAGACATGATATGGACACTTCTTCAAAGAAGACATCCAGATGGCCAACCAACACATGAAAACATGCTCCACATCACTCATCATCAGGGAAATACAAATCAAAACCACAGTGAGAATACCACCTCCCACCTGTCAGAATGGCTAACATGAACAACTCAGGCAACAACAGATGTTGGCGAGGATGCGGAGAAAGAGGATCTCTTTTGCATTGTTGGTGGCAATGCAAACTGGTGCGGCCACTCTGGAAAACAGTATGGAGATTCCTCAAAAAATTAAAAATAGAACTACCCTACCACCCAGCAATGGCACTACTAGGTATTTATCCACGGGATACAGGTGTGCTGTTTCAAAGGGACACACGCACCCCAATGTTTATAGCAGCACTATCCACAATAGCCAACATATGGAAAGAGCCCAAATGCCCATCAACAGATGAATAGATAAAGAAGAAGTGGTGTATATATATACAATGAAGTATTACTCAGCAATCAAAAAGAATGAAATCTTGCCATTTGAAACTACATGGACGGAATTGGAGGGTATTATGCTAAGCGAAATGAGTCAGTCAGAGAAAGACAGATATCATATGACTTCACTTATACGAGGACTGTAAGAGACAAAACAGATGAACATAAGGGAAGGGAAGCAAAAATAATATACAAACAGGGAGGGGGACAAAACATAAGAGACTCTTAAATATGGAGAACAAACAGAGGGTTGCTGGAGGGGTTGTGGGAGGAGGGATGGGCTCAATGGGTAAGGGGCATTAAGAAACCTACTCCTGAAATCGTTGTTGCACCATATGCTAACTTGGATGTAAATTAAAAAATAAATAATTAATTTAAAAAAGGAAAAAAATCAAGCTAGTTTAAAAAATTGTAAACTGTCCCACATCAAGTATCTAACCATTCGTGGAAGTTGGCTTTTCTATCTCAGTTTTTAACCAAAGGTAGCAGAGGCTTTACTTATAAGAAAAAAAAAGTTTAAGTACAACTAAGCTACATAAATTATACGAGTGTTTTATTTTGTTTTGTTCTAATCTATCTGGAACTTCTGTTCTTTTCAGTCCTCACTAACTTTCCTGACTATCCTGAACTGAAATTTTCTTTGCTAAGGTTATCTTTGACCTCTGACTTCCCCAACCCCAGACTTTTTATAGCACTTGTTATGTGATCCATCTATGACATTTAACCCAACCAGCTATTTTCTCTGTGGAAACTGCTGCTGCTGGCTTCTGTGACATCATTCATGGGCCCCTCTCCTGGTCTTTCTAGCTACTTTTTTCCAGTCTCCTTTAGTCTCTCTTTTTACTTTATTTATTTCTTAATTACTGGTTTTCCCTGCGGTTCCATTCTTGACCCTATTGTTTCCACATATATTCCCTGGGCAACTTGACTAAGCCATGAATCAAAGTATCACATGAACACTGATGAATCTACAATTTCAAACTCCAGCTCTGTCTACCTGCCCTGCTCAATGTTTCTCAGACATTTTGAACTTAATAGGTCCCAAGTACAGCATTTTTTTTTTTACTTTCTTCCCCTGTTTCCCTTAGACCTGCTTATTCTCTTCCTGTATTTTCTATCCTACAGCACAATCATCTGTTGTGGAGCCGACTAAAATCTTTTTAAGCGAGTTTGTGCTAGACTCCCTTCCCTCCAGGACGTCACTAATGTTCTTTCTCTACCTGCAACATTCTCAGAGGGCTCCTCCCTTAGTTAACTCTTAAATATCCTACATTTTCCATGCTAATTTCTCAAAGATGCTCTCTTAGCTTTATTTTCCAAAAGCTGTCTTAAAACTGACTTTTCCTTCTTAGTAAATTTTTAGCACAGCACAAAACAATACACACACTTGAGTGGTTATTAAATAAATGACTATGTTTTTCACTTCCCCACTATTTTCCAAAAACACAGCAGACATATTTATTTTGGTCCATCATTTTATCAAGCACAGTCACTGGCACATGGAATGCTCTTAATAAATCCTCCTGGATATTGAATAAGTGACTTCTAGGTACCTCCTAGGCAGAAGTCCTCAGCATTCCTTGCCCACCATCAGCCTCACCTCCATCCACCAAACTATTAGTATGGTTACTTTTTAAATACAAATATGAATGATTCTCCCACTCTGGAATCTTCAGTGACTCCCAAATTTCTCTAGGAACAAATTGAAACTGCTAAGCCTGGTCTACAAGATTATGGACAATGTGACATGAATCTTCAGGAAGCTTGTCTTATCTCCCCTGGAGCTGGGAAACACATGAAGCAGTGTCTGACTCAGGTGAGTGAATTCCACACCCGGGGCTGGAGCTGCCTTGAGAAAGGCACAGTGAGGTGTGTGGTTGGCCAAATGAATGACACGATTGCACAAGGCCACACTGGAAAGACAGGGCCTCATTAGGACACACAAACTTGGGCAACTGCCCATCCCTGGGCTGAGCCCAGGGCAGCTGAATCCCAACATACCACATCAAAACAAGAAAACTGAATAAAAATTTGGAAACTTTTGTTTGCCAAAATGAAGGACTGCCCACACTGGCAAGCTAACAGTGACTAGATACATGAGCTACTATGCATTTGAAAGCCAACAAATGCCACATCTTTTTAAGGAGCCTACAAATACATAACACAGGCTCCCTGAGAAAACCCATAGGCTTAAGCACCCAGGTGTGAATGCTAAGGGACAAATCCACACTGGAGATGATAATCAATATAAAAAATTCCTTCTGAGAACAACCAGAAGACTTTGAGCCAGCAGACAGAAGGGAAGCAATATATGGGAGGGTTTGCACGAACCCCTACAACTCCTAGAATGATGGGATGAAGGGATACTGGCTTCCCTTCTATGTGAAATATTTAAAGTGGATGAGGAAATGCACCCACAGGGCGTACAATTAAGCGTACAGTGGGAGAAGATGCTCTGGGTCAGGCATATGCCTGAAAGCCTGCCTTGGGAAAAATTTTGAAAGCAAAATGACCTTGATACAAGTATATGCAGATGCCCCAAGGACCAAATTGAAAATTGCCACAAACCTCAAATTCTAAAGTAAGCACTGTAATACCCAACGAAACCAGTTGTGATGGCATTAGCCCACTCACTACCTAAGGATGTAAAAACTGAGGTGGAAGCAGGAGGAAAGATATTTTGGACAGAACTGAGAATGTGGGGGCATTTTCTACCTGCCTGTAAATCTGTGCTCCCTCCCTTTCTACTCAACCCTATAATTACATTTTCTATTTAAATGGGAGGTACCTGCTGGGGAAATGACACATTTAGAACCCAAACTGACTTTCTTTAGTGTGTGCTCCACTGGGGGCCATACATGACGTGTGCACTTCTCTTCATGTTTTTTCTTTAAGAACCCAAGCCATCCTTCAATGGCACCTGCTTCTGGGAAATGACAATGGATATGAATAGTCCATCAAGGGGCGCCTGGGTGGCGCAGTCGGTTAAGCGTCCGACTTCAGCCAGGTCACGATCTCGCGGTCCGTGAGTTCGAGCCCCGCGTCGGGCTCTGGGCTGATGGCTCGGAGCCTGGAGCCTGTTTCCGATTCTGTGTCTCCCTCTCTCTCTGCCCCTCCCCTGTTCATGCTCTGTCTCTCTCTGTCCCAAAAATAAATAAATGTTGAAAAAAAAAAAATTTAAAAATAAAAAAAAAAAAAAAAAATGAATAGTCCATCAAATGTCCCATGGAGTTCCCCACTGCTGGATATTTTGCCACAAATGTGGCACCATTATTTGATGGCTGTCCCAGGCAAATGCAAATTTAAAACACAGTCCAATTAACAGTACTTGCATGTGATGTTCACGGGGGGTTCACAATAATACTCAGAAAATGGATCTACCACTCTCCATGCCCAGTGGTAATCTTGAGAGGAGAGCAGAGCGCTTGGTCTGCCACATCTGTTCTGGAAACTGGAGATCCCCTACTAGATTGTGCAGCTAACATTCTAGGCATGTCTGCCAGGCTTCCTTAGCCTGATGTGCTGGAATCACTAGGACTTGTTTTCGGGACAGGGCCTAACTTATAGATGTATTACCAATTTTGGGTTTTTTTTGTTTTTTTGGTTTTTTTGGTTTTTTGGTTTTTTCGGCCAATTCTATCCAGGTAAGCATGATCTTAAGCTAGGCAGTGCAGGTATCATGAGCTTGTTGATTCCATTGATTTTTGTCTTCAAAAAGTCGTTATCTGTGCTCCACATGGAGCATAAAAAAGAGGTGTTTATCTCATGCAATCAGAAGATCATGTTTGCCATGACAGAGGCTGAGACATGAGAACCTGGGCATGGCCTTACCAGGCACCAGTCCACACTGACAGCACATGAGCACAAACCCTAACTTGGTCAAAAATGAACAATGTGTGGAGCACCTGGGTGGCTAAGCTGGTTAAGCATCTGACTCTTAACCTCAAGGTCGTGAATTTGAGCCCCACGCTGGGAATGAAGCCTACATTAAAAAAAATTAACAATGTGCATTTTGGGAAAGAGGGTGTTCAAGGCAAGCCACCACAGCCCAGACCCCACCCAATGAGCAGTATTCCCTTTTTTCTTTTCTTTTTTAAAACATGTCTATTTAGGGGTGCCTGGGTGGCTCAGTCGGTTGAGCGACCAACTTCGGCTCAGGTCATGATCTCACGGTCTGTGAGTTCAAGCCCCGCATCAGGCTCTGTGCTGCCAGCTCAGAGCCTGGAGCCTGCTTCTGATTCTGTGTCTCCCTCTCTCTCTGACCCTCCCCCACTCATGCTCTGTCTCTCTCTGCCTCAGAAATAAACATTAAAAAAATTTTAAAAAAATAAAATAAAACATGTCTATTTATCTTGAGAGAGAGAGAGAGCGGGAGCAAGAGAGGGGGCAGAGGGAGGGAGAGAGAATCTTAATAGATCTGAAAGAAAGACAGATACCATATGTTTTCACTCTTATGTGGATCCTGAGAAACTTACCAGAAGACCATGGGGGAGGGGAAGGAAAAAAAAAAAAGATGAGGGAGGGAGCCAAAACATAAGAGACTCTTAAAAACTGAGAACAAACTGAGGGTTGATGGGGGGTGGGAGGGAGGGAGGGTGGGTGATGGGTATTGAGGAGGGCACCTGTTGGGATGAGCACTGGGTGTTGTATGGAAACCAATTTGACAATAAATTTCATATTTAAAAAAAAATTTTTTTAATTAAAAAAAAGATCTAAGAGAGATCTCTAAGAGAAATCTTAAGAGAGAATATATATATTATATATATCATTACCATGTCCACCACAGTGAAAGCTGCCTCCAGTCTACAGAACGAACTCTTTGATTACTATGATATATGGATGTTCAAGTTCAAAGAGGACTAAAAAAAAAAGAAACACACACAAAAAAGTACTCCCCCATTCAGCTATGATACAGCACAGTGAGGCATCTAACACTAATGCCTTTTCACAGACCTCACAGGGTGGTTGTAGAGTGGTATAATCTAAGCACTCTCTCTCCATTAGTTCTTTGCTCATTATAGAGTCATCCTTTCACCCATATGCTCCCTTCCCCTGACATCCCGGTATCCTACACTACTTTAATGGTACCTACTACGTGGCATAATACCCTCTAGTTCCATCCAAGTTGTTGAAAATGGCAAAATGTCATTCTTTTTCATCGCCAAGTAGTATTCCATTGTATATATAAATGACATCTTCTTTATCTATTCATCAGTTGATGGACATTTGGGCTCTTTCCATAATTTGGCTATTGATAGTACTGCTATAAACTCTGGGGTGCAGGTGCCCCTTTGAATCAGCACTTTTGTATCCTTTGGATAAATACCTAGTAGTACAATTGCTGGGTCATTGGGTAGTTCTATTTTTAATTTTTTGAGGAACCTCCACACTGTTTTCCAGAGTGGCTGTAGCAATTTGCATTCTCTCCAAAAGTGCAAGAAGGTTCCCCTTTCTCTGCATCCTCACCAACATTTTTTGTTTCCTGAGTTGTTAATGTTAGCAATTCTGACAGATGTGAAATGGTATCTCATTATGGGTTTGATTTGTATTTCCCTGATGAGGAGCAACATTGAGCATCTTATCATGTGTCTGTTAGCCATCTGGATGTCTTCTTTGGAAAAGTGTCTATTCATGTCTTCAGCCCATTTCTTCACTGGATTATTTGTTTTTTGGGGTGTTGAGCTACGTAAGTTCTTAATAGCCTTTGGATACTAACCCTTTATCCAATATGTCATTTGCAAATATTTTCTCCCATTCTTTCAGTTGCCTTTTAGCATTGTAGATTGTTTCTTTTGCTGTGCAGAAGCTTTTTATCTTGATGAGGTGCCAATAGTTCATTTTTGCTTTTATTTCCCTTGCCTGCAGAGCCATGTCAAGTAAGAAGTCGTTGTGACCGAGGTCAAAGAGGTTGCTGCCTGTTTTCTCCTCTAGGAATTTGATGGTTTCCTGTCTCACATTTAGGTCTTTCACCATTTTGAACTTATTTTTGTATATGGTGTAAGAAAGTGGTCCAGTTTCATTCTTCTGCATGTTGCTTCCAGTTCTCCCACTACCATTTGCTAAAGAGACTGTCTTTTTTCCACTGAATATTCTTTCCTGCTTTGTCAAAGATTAGTTGGCCATACGTTTGTGGGTCCATATCTGGGTTCTCTGTTCTATTGCGTTGATGTTATGTGTCTCTTTTTGCCAATACCATACTGCCTTGGTGATTACAGCTTTGTAATACAAGTTCGAGTCCCAAACTGTGATGCCTTCAGCTTTGGTTTTCTTTTTCAACATGACTTCGGCTATTTAGGGTCTTTTGTGGTTCCATACAAATTTTAGGATTGTTTGTTCTAGCTCTGGGGGAAATGCTGGTGTTATTTTGATAGGGATTGCATTGAATGTATAGACTGCTTTGGGCAGTATCAACATTTTAACAATATCTGTACTTCAATCCATGAGCATGGCTGGGGAAGCCTGGTGGGATCCTGGCTGTGTACTCATTCCACTATCATTGTTCTAATAGTAGCATTTCCCCCACTGGAACATCCCTTACAGTCAAGAAAGAATTACATGCACATAACAAAACTCTTCCCACAATACACTCAGCAGTATCACTTACAACATTTTGTGTATATAATGGCTGAAAGGGCCCAGCTTTAAAATCACATCAGTCTCCATTCCAAAGTAAGAATAACAAAGAAATGGAAAGACATTACATGGTCATAGATTAAAAGAACAAATATTGTTAAAATGTCTATATTACTCAAATCAATCTACACATTTAATGCAATCTCTATCAAAATACCAATGGCATTTTTCACAAAGCTAGAACCAACAATCCTAAAATTTGTATGGAACCAGAGAAGACCCCCAAAATAGCCAAAGTAACCTTGAAAAAAAGGAGGAAAGTTGAAGGCATCACAATTGCAGACTTCAAGGTATATTACAAAGCTGTAGTGATCAAGACAGTATGCTACTGACACGAAAATAGACACATAGATCAATGGAACGGAACAGAAAACCCAAAAATGAACCCACAACTATAGGTCAATTAATCATTGACAAAGCAGGGCAGAATATCCTATGAGAAAAATAATGTCTCTGCAACAAATGGTTTTGGGAAAACTGGACAGGAACATGCAACAGAATGAAACTGGACTACTTGACTACCATACAAAAAAATAAATTCAAAATGGATGAATGACCTAAATGTGAGACCTGAAACCATAAAAATCCCAGAAGAGAACACAGGCAGCAATGTCTCTGACATCAGCCATAGCAACTTCTCTCTAGATATGTCTCCGGAGGCAAGGGAAACAAAGCAAAAATAAACTAGTAGGACTATACCAAAATAAAAAGCTTCTGCTCAGCAAAGAAAATAATCAACAAAACTCAAAGGCAACCTATGTAATGGGAAAAGATATTTGCAAATGACCTATCTGATCAAGGGTTAATATCCAAAATATATAAAGAACTTCTAAAACTCAACACCCAGAAAATAAATAATCCAATTAAAACATGGGCAGAAAACATTAATAGATATTGTTCAAAGAAGACATACAGATGGCCAACAGACACATGAAAAGATGTTCAACATTAATGATCATCAAGGAAATGCAAATCAAAACTACAATGAGATATCACCTCACACCTGTCAAAATGGCTAAAATAAACAACACAAGAAACAACAGGTGCTTGCAAGGATGGGGAGAAAGGGGAACCCTCTTGCACTGTTGGTGGGAATGCAAACTGGTGCAGCCACTCAGGAAAAACAGTATGGAGGTTCCTCAAAACGTTAAAAATAAAACTACTCTATGATCCTGCAACTGCACTACTGGATATTTACCCAAAGAATACAAATATACTAATTCAAAGGGATACATGCACCCCAATGTTTATACATAAAGCAGCATTATCTACAATATTTCTACATTATTTCCAAATCTATATTATTTCCAAATTATGGAAACAGGCCAAGTATCCATCGACTGATGAATGAATAAAGAGGATGTGGTGGGTACACACACACACACACACACACACACACACACACACACAAGAATATTACTCAGCCATAAAAAGGAATGAAATCTTACCATTTGCGATGACACGGTTGGAACTAGAGAGTATTATGCTAAGCAAAATAAGTCAGAGAGAAACAAATACCATATGATTTCCCTGATAACTGCGATTTAACAAACAAAACAAACAAGCATAGGTAAAAAGACAAAGAGGCAAACCAAGAAATAGACT
Source organism: Leopardus geoffroyi (assembly GCF_018350155.1). NCBI lineage: Eukaryota > Metazoa > Chordata > Mammalia > Carnivora > Felidae > Leopardus > Leopardus geoffroyi. The sequence goes on from NC_059343.1 coordinate 19,844,962, forward strand.
CTTAACTACAGAGAACAAATGATGGTTCCCAAAGGGGAGGTGGGTTGGGGGGATCGGTGAAACAGGTGATGGGGATTAAGGAGGGCACTTGTTGTGATGAACACCAGGTGTTGTATGGAAGTGTGGAAATGTCAAATCACCATATTGTACACCTGAAACTAATATTACACTATGTTAACTGGAATTTAACTAAAAACCTTTAAAAAAGAATAACTTTCATATCCAGTGAAAGGAAAAATTTCAGAATTCTGGTGGATACTCTAAGGTAGCAGACTGTCTTAGGGTCCAGTATCTAGACAAATGAAAGGCTTCAGCAACCTTGACCAAAAGTTCCTTGTTTGGGGCATAAAACCTTTGATTACTATGAGAGAAGGTGGGATCTGACCCTCTATATTAGACCCCAATGTACTTGAAACAAGTAAGTCTGGGTACAAAAGTGGTATGGAGGTTTTAGATGAACAACAGTCCAAATAGCAGAGATTTAACGAAGGCTTCTAGGCCCCCTTAGTCCTCCTCCTGTCATTAGGCAGGCGGTCTATATATGTGTTTTCTTAAATTAGTTCTACCCTAAATGACCATGGAGCATGTAAGGGTTCTCCTCCCCTCCCTGCTAATATTCAACATGTCCTATGTTAGCTACAAGGCTGCATATTATTTTTCCAAAAGAGCACGGTGACCTTACCTGCTTCAAGCATGAAGGGGTTAAATGTCTCATTGAGTAATTTTGTCAAACAATGAGGGTTATGGAAGGTTCTCTCCTGGCAGGGCTCAGGTAAGGGTGCAACACAGACATGGGCCTCCTGAGTTGTCACCACCAACTTACTCACAAATATGGGATCCCACTTAACAGTTGAGAGTAAGTTCAGACTGCAAATAATCCAATACAAAATTCTAAGAACAACCAGAAGGATTTAATCCCAGAAGAGCACAAAAGTCAATACGCAGGCAGGGTCTGAACATACCTTGTTATCTCATAGAATTATGAAATGAAGGGACACTGACTTCCATCCAGTTTGGAAATAAAGTCAACAAGAAAATGCACTAGCAATGCCTCAAAATGGATGTTGAAATCAATATGTTTTCAGATATAAGAAAATTAGATGGGGATGCCTGGGTGGCTCAGTCGGCTGGGCATCCAACTTCAGCTCAGGTCATGATCTCACGGTTTGTGGGTTCAAGCCCCTCGTTGGGCTCTGTGCTGACAGTTCAAAGCCTGGAGCCTGCTTCGGATTCTGTGTCTCCCTCTCTCTCTGCCCCTCCCCCCACTCACACTCTATCTCTCTTAAAAATAAACATTAGGGGCGCCTGGGTGGCTTGGTTGGTTAAGCGTCCGACTTCGGCTCAGGTCATGATCTCACGGTCCGTGAGTTCGAGCCCCGCGTCGGGCTCTGTGCTGACAGCTCAGAGCCTGGAGCCTGTTTCAGATCCTGTGTCTCCCTCTCTCTCTGCCCCTCCCCTGTTCATGCTCTGTCTCTCTCTGTCTCAAAAATAAATAAATGTTAAAAAAAAATTTTTTTAATAAATAAACATTAAAAAATTTAAAAAAAGAAGAAAATTAGAAGATGCTCCAAAAGTCAAAATAATAAATGTCTAGGATAACACTATAACACTTGCTAAAAACATGAGCAAAACTGGGTCAGCTAGCACTAGTCCATTTCAAAATTAGAAATATGAAAACCGAGATTGAAAAAGAGGAAAGAAACTTTGGTGGAAGTTAGTATGGTATGAATTTTCCTCCCCAGAGTGAATCTGGGCCTCCTCTCCCCTCCCCAACCTTATCATGGGAGGACTCAATTTAACTGGAAGGTAACTGCTCAGAAAATGCCATATTTAGACCCCAAACTGTCTTTCTTAAGCGTGTGCCCCATTGGGAGTTTAATTCCTCTTTAAATTTTTTTAGTTATCAATTCCTCTTTAAATTTTTTCTTTAAGAATCCTAGCAAACTCATGCAGCTGCTCTGGAAAACACTGTGGAGGTTCCTCCAAAAGTTAAAAATAGATCTACCCTATGACCCAGCAATAGCACTGCTAGCAATTTACCCAAGGGATACAGGAATGCTGATGCATAGAGGCACTTGTACCCCAGTGTTTATAGCAGCACTTTCAACAACAGCCGAATGATGTAAAGAGCCTAAATGTCCATCAACTGATGAATGGATAAAGAAATTGTGGTTTATATACACAATGGAATACTACGTGGCAATGAGAAAGAATGAAATCTGGCCATTTGTAGCAACATGGATGGAACTGGAGAGTGTTAGGCTAAGTGAAATAAGTCATACAGAGAAAGACAAATACCATATGTTTTCACTCTTATGTGGATCCTGAGAAACTTAACAGAAGACCATGGGGGAGGGGAAGGAAAAAAAAAAAAGAGAGGGAGGGAGGCAAACCATAAGAGACTCTTAAAAACTGAGAACAGGGGCGCCTGGGTGGCTTGGTCGGTTAAGTGTCCGACTTTGGCTCAGGTCATGATCTCACGGTCCGTGAGTTCGAGCCCCGCGTCAGGCTCTGTGCTGACAGCTCAGAGCCTGGAGCCTGTTTCAGATTCTGTGTCTCCCTCTCTCTCTGTCCCTCCCCTGTTCATGCTCTGTCTCTCTCTGACTCAAAAATAAATAAACGTTTAAAAAAAAAAACTGATGGGGCGCCTGGGTGGCGCAGTCGGTTAAGCATCCGACTTCAGCCAGGTCACGATCTTGCGGTCCGTGAGTTCGAGCCCGCGTCAGGCTCTGGGCTGATGGCTCAGAGCCTGGAGCCTGTTTCTGATTCTGTGTCTCCCTCTCTCTCTGCCCCTCCCCCGTTCATGCTCTGTCTCTCTCTGTCCCAAAAATAAATAAACGTTGAAAAAAAAAATTTTTTTTTAAAAACTGAGAACAAACTGAGGGTTGATGGGGGGTGGGAGGGAGGGGAGGGTGGGTGATGGGTATTGAGGAGGGCACCTGTTGGGATGAGCCCTGGGTGTTATATGGAAACCAATTTGACAATAAATTTCATATTAAGAAAAAAAAAAAAGAATCCTAGCCATCCTTCAATGGCATCTGCTTCCTGGGGATCACACAGTAAGTCAATGGTCCATCAAATACCCCATAGCATGAGAACATTTTACTACAAAGGTGTCACTATTGTCTGATTGCATGTGGTCAGTGAATCCAAATATAAACACACTCCAACTAAAAATCGTTGCATAGATTTCCCCCATATGCTATGCACACAGGGGTTGGCAGTGCCCATACTCAGAAAAGGCATCTACTACATCGATGCCCAGCAATAACATCAAATACAGGGAATGAGCCAGATCCAGAACTTTTGTGTTTGGGACCTGGAGATCTCTCTACTCAACTGTGTGGCTGACCCTCTGGGCCCCTTTCCAGGCTTCCTTGGCCTCATATGCTGGAATCACTAGGTCTTGTGTTCATGCCAGGTCCTTAATTGTAGATGGATTTCCATGCCTTGTTGCACAGTCTATCCAGGTGATCATGGTCCTAACCAGAGCAAGATAGGTCTGATTGTTTGTTGATACTTTGAATTTCACTCTCAAAGGACCCCTATCTTTGTGCACATGGCACACAAATATGATGTGTAAGTTTTCTGTAATTAGCTGATTATATATGCCACCTTAGAGACTGAGACTTGATAAATCAGCTATCACAGTGCTAGGACCTCTCTACGCTGTTAGCCTCTGGGTGTCTGCCAAGAGTCAATCAAAATGTAAAAAGGTGCATTTGATTAAAATTTTCAAGGGCAAACACAGCCCATATCTCCATTCATTAAGCAGGATTTCCTTTTCCATGTACAGATGAAAGCAGCTTTCCTTGGTGTTCTACAGCTTCTGCTGCAACTACAATTGCCTTGAATTTAAAAAGCAAATAGATCCACGTATTAGACCAAAGCACCTTCAGGAACCTGAGTGTACTGCCAGCACACAGGTTGATAGCATAAGCCCTGCATTTCAGTCAGTTGCATCTTGCCGGTGACTGGACACTTTTTCCTGCACCTCTAAGATACCGTTAATGCCTAGTTTACTTCTTCTCTGGATACGCCTTTTGTTTTCAAATGGATGTTAGTTCGGCAATACCCACTTTATTGCTCTCACTTAGGATCCATCCAATGATAGGGAAGTCAGCATGTAAAAACCACCCGCCCTCTTGCTTTGTACTCTCTATGTCCACCAGTACCCACTAACAGAGAGCAATATCTCTCTCAAATGTGGTATACTGGGTGGCGATGTCAGGCAAGCACCATTAACAAATTCCAAAGGGTGCCATCTTTTTGCTAGAAGTTACAGACTGCACAAGTGTGTAGGAACATATTCCTCAAAATACACCGTGCCGATGACTGGCCCAGTGGAAATGTGTTCTGTACAGCCTGTTGTATAGTTTCTAAGCATGTTGTTGGTCCAAGTAGAAGCCTTCTGAGTAATGTGATGCAACGAACTGAGAAGGATCCCCACGTAAGGTATGAAGTTAACCCAATACTGATCAAGATTATCATATGCTATGCCAAAGGTGATTTTTCTGGAGGTTTTAAGGTCATCAGATTTTCTTGAACAGGCTAGGAGATTGTTATCAGGTCATCAGCTGACATGCTTCACCAGAACTAAATATGCGTGGCTGGCCACTGACTCTTATACTGGTTACTCAGATATTGGGCTATCTATCTAAGGCAGAAAGTACACTGCCCTTAGTCTTTCCAATCAGAACAATGTCATCATTATATAACAGGCCTCCTCTGGTGAAGATTCAGTCTTTGTTGGTCTCAGTCAATCCACCAGTGACAAGTCCTGGAAAGCCTTAGGGCACCATGTGGCAAAATAGACAGCATACTTTGCATGCTGAGCCCCATAAAGGCAAAGAGGTTGGAATCATCTGATTACAGTGGAATATGAAGAACACAGTAACATGTCCAGCCAGCCCTTCATACCAGACTCTTCAGTCTGTGGAATGGACTCCATGACTATTATGATATCTGGAACTGCAAGGGCAAGGAAGTCTGTTGGTGCACTGAGATCATGATAATCCACAGAGAGGGGCAAAGTACACTAGCTTTTCTCATTGGTCACACAGGGCTACTGTAGGGTGGTGTAGACTCTTTAAGCACCTCTGTCTCCATTAATTCCTTCATCATTGTAGGGACTTCTTAACACTTTCTCTCTAACCCAGTTTCCTACAGTGCTTTACTGATAGCTCATAGCAGGGCTAGAGAAGGTTTTTGGGCTCCAAATTGTCCATCTGTCCCATTACCACTACTCTAATCATGGCACTTCCCCCACTGGGAACATCCCTTACAATCAAGAAAAGAACGACACACAGTTATTTCCACAAAACATTCCAACGTTACAATTTGCATGTGTATTGGTCCATATGGGCTCTATCATAAACTCACATCAGTCCATAGTTCAATGTGAGAGCTATTTCTACATCCAAAGTAAAGTTTTGACATGAGGGTGTCAAGGCAGCAGAGTGATTTCTACTTCCGTGCCCATAACAACCAAAAAAGTTTAGAACCTGTCTGTAGTCTAGTCCCCAACACAACTTAATGAGTGGTTAGAGCTTCCTGTTCCAGTTGTAGAACGTCTAGCATGTCTTGATCTCTACTTTTAACCCTTGCTTATTCTTGAGTTTTGAATGAGCTAAATAAACACCAGTCAGAAGAAAACAAATCTCAGCAAGGTTTTCTAGGTCTTCTTGGTCCTCTTCCTGTCTTACCATGTGCTTGTGGCCTAACTGCCTTAGACAGTCAACAATTACTGGGGACATTAATTAGGCAACTGGGTGATCTCCACTCCTTGTCCTCCAGCAAAACTGACAGAGCTCTCTCATCTGCTACTCAAGAAGGAAGCCTCCATTGTTTCACTGGGTATTTGCCTAAACACATCCCTAATATCACTTCTATTTTATCCACTGTAGGAACAAATGTAAGTACATTTCCAAGTAACTGGCTGCCTCTTGTCACTACTTTATCCATGAAGTCTGCTACTGCCCCCTGGGTCCTGATTTATACTTCACTAGTCAAAACGCGATACCAATTACACATTTTATGCCGTGTATCGCATGAATGGACTTGCAGACCTCTCAATGACAAAATCACTTTTAACTCCTTATCTTTTCACCATCAGTTCTGCAGTTGCATTCAGACACCTTTTTCAGAAACACAGACCATGGATATTTTTACACAAACCCTACAACATGAGCTTCCAAGAGACTACCTATTCTCCTGAGGTAGAAGCTCAGGAAATAAAGGGGGAACATTCGGGGGAATCTACTGGAATCAGAAAGTGCAGATTTGTACCTAATTCCAGCCATTCTTGGGCCACAAAAAGTATACTTGAAAAAACAATGAGGGGCCAATTGGACAGGTGACTTCAATCCTACCTCTTGCTGCCTAACCCTCTAATTTCTTTTATGTTTTCTTTATTTTTGAGAGAGAGACTGCGTGCAGGATAGGGACAGAGAGACAGCAGGACAGAAGATCCAAAGCGGGCCATGTGCAGAGAGCAACAAGCCCAATGCGGGGCTCAAACTCACAAACTCCAAGATCGTGACCTAAGCCAAAGTCGTATGTTCAACTGACTGAGCCACCCAGGTGCCCCTAAAATTTCTTAATAAGTAGTGTACATGATCGGATCCCAGAGGATCTATCTTTACCCCAACCTGGCCCACACACCCTGGAATAGGCTGAACAGTGAGAGGGCCCTTAGGCTCCCCCTTCATCCACCATGTAGACAAGGGTTAGTTACCACATCCTGGGGAGCTGCATCTTTCATTAACTGGCCCATGCTGTTTTGCCTGATTCAAGAAAGATCTGATGTCCTCCAAGGTACCCATGCTGGGCAACAGTATCAGGAAAGTCTCATCTCATCCACTGAAATGGGGAAAAAAGCCCTATCAATCCTAACACAAAATTCCTTAGTAAGGGGACCCTATATCCACGTCTCACTTACACATTAGGTGAGAGGATGTGACTAGATGCCGGTGATCTATCCTAGGCACTAATCAAGCCAGCATGGCCCCTTAAGTAATAAAAGGGCAAGGTACTTTTATCAGCCACAGTTTTGAGGCCAAATTTGTCATCTCATGCACAAAGACATGCATGGACAAGGACAAGGCCCAAAATACTGTTCCAGTAAAAATACAAAAAAGTCATTTTTAAATTTAGATACTTTAATGCTTACAAAGATAGCGAAAAGTAAACAAGGTAAAAGTGCCATCTCTGAGTGAACCTTGGCCCACACCAAAAATACAGGATGACAGAAGAGAATGAATGATGTCAGTGCAAATTCTAGGTTATCCCCTTGTGGATGAGCCACTTCTAGACTGCAAGCTAAGTGGTTTTCTATTCTGCAACTGTATACTCAAAAATACCTATATCTCAAGGGACCCTAAAGGGGATAAGTAAAGTGCCTTATGAGGATGAAGGTTGGGATGACTGACCCAAGTTCAACATTTGAGAAGGCTTCACTCATGTTCCCTGGAGTCACAGTGACACAGGGGTGGTATGTCACTAATGTATTTAAAAAGCAAGAGATGTTGCCTCTGCCGGAAGGTACAAAAGAGGGCTGGCTGGGGAGAGAAATGCACTTCCAGAAGCTGCACAAGAGAAAAATGTGCTTTCCAAGGTGGAGATATGGAGCGTGTGAAAGAGAGCTTGGTGGGCATTTTCTCCACCCTCAGGAGGGAAGGACAACTACTGCTTCGCCCTTGCCTCAAGCAAATAACAAACAGCTTCAGTATGCTTGGTTTCTGTCTTCCTGAGTTGGGGAAACACTAGGAATACTATCTCATTCATACAAATAAAGTCAAGAACTTGAGTCAGGATCTGCCCAGATCTGAAGGAACAATGAGAGGCTGGATTAGAGCAAACAACTCTTACGATACATTCAACAGTATCACTTACAACACCTTGTGCAATTGGCCCCAAAGAGCCCACCCATAAACTCACATCAGTCCACAGTCCAATCTGAAATTTATTTCCACATCCAAAATTAATTTTTGACTGTGCTCATTGGGGAATTCTAGGAACCACAGTGATTTGTGGCCCAGTCAGTCACACCATAAACGCTGAAAGGCCTGACAACTTTAAGTGCCATCAAGTTCCCAACACACCTTGACCAGTGTATAAAACGTCCAGTTTCAATTAGAGAAGGAGGGTCTCAACCCCTGCCCTGTACCTATTTACTGTTGAAGGAGAAAGGACTGGGTAGAATGGTGGTACTGAATGAGTCAGTTTAGCATCCACTGATTTCAGCCAAAGGGCCGAGGTCCTCTTGGCCCTCCTACTGTTATGAGCAGTATGGTCCTGGACAGACTGACTTACAACATGGGGTCAGTCACAGAAAATTGGGTGATCTCCACTCCTTGTCCTCCAGGAAAACTGGCAGACAGTTTTCTGGAAAACTCCCTCATTTGCTAGTCAAAAACAAAGTCTCTATAATCCCATTGGGCTTCTGCCTGAACCCATCCTTAACATCGCTTCTTTCTCCCTCATTGTAGGAGTGGACCTTAGTACATTTTGACAAAACCAACTGCCCAGTCATCAAACACTTTATCAGTGAGGTCTGCTACTGCTCCCCAGGTCCTATTCTATACTTGGGTATGCTGGGTCTCCCCTACGCTTTTCCAGAAAAGCACTGTAACCTTAACTCCTCCAGAAGGAGGGAATTTTAAATCTGTGGAGTCAATCTGCAAAGAGAAGGTGGTACAAATCCCAGGGTAGCGTTGCTTGTTTTAATGAGAAACAAACAGGCAACTTTTGCAGAAGTTTTGAAGGAGCAACAACTATTCTGTCGGGAACACAGAATACCAGAATGTGTGAAGGACAGCAGTTGTTTTTTGACTAAACTCGTAATTCTGAGTGTGAACTCATTTAAATAATTTCAAGTATTGTATCTAGCAAGTATGCCCTCAAATTTGTTGGGAACTGTAATTCTTCCTTCTGCTGGGATCCAAGGCCATCGAGAATGACATCTAAAACTTGCAGATCAACAAGACATCCTTATACATTGAAAACTTTGGACATCAAAGGAACCATCCCCTGATACCATAGAAACACTGACAGTTCAGCATGTAACACATTCCAATTACACATCAGTACGTGCTGCAGGCAACGGATCGGCTTGCCGGCTTTTCAAGGACAAAATCACTTTTAACTTTTCATCTTTTCACTAGAAATTCTATAGCTACATTCAAACACTTTTTACAAGAACATACACCACAGATATTTTTATACCTTTATAACACACCAGCTTATAGGAGACCATCTACTGTCTTTGGATGGAAGCAGAAAGTAAAGAAGAAGCAGGGGGTCCAAATGGTACCAGTAAACATGGGTTTGCACATCCTTTCAGCCATCCTTTGGCCACAACAAATGTAATTTTAACAACTATGCACCAATTGAACAGTTGATTCCAACCCTACACCTTGTTGCCTAACCCTCTGAACTATTTTCAGTAGGTAACATTTGCTATATGACCCCAGAGAAATCTCTTACTCTACCCCGGCCCACACACTCTGGCAAAGGTTGGACAGTGGGAGGACCCTTGGGATTACATCTCACCTACCATGTGGACAAGGAACATGCTACCAGATTTTGAGGCGCCACACCTCTCATAAGCTGGCCTGCGCTGCTCTCCTGATCTGAGGGAGCCTTGAAACCTCCTAACCTGCCCCTGCTGTGCTAGCAGATCAGGGAAGTCTCATCTCATCCTCAGACAGGTTCAGCTGGGATCATCAAAGGTACCACCATCACCATTTTAAGTGACAGAATGTGACTCCAGATGCTGGGGAATCTATTCCAGCCACTAACCTGACTGGAATGATGGCCTCTTATCTAACAAAGGAGCATCATAACTGCATCAGCCACATGCCAAATTTGGCATTTCATTCACAGAGATATACAAGGCCAAGGAGAATATTTTTAAAGGTCTTTTTTACATTTTGACACTTTAAAATTTACTAATATAGCAAAAAAAAGAATGAAGCCAAATTCCATCTCCCTGTAATCCTCAGGCCACACAGCAGAAAAGACATGTGAGAAGAAAATGGATAAACTACCTCAGGGCAGGCTGTAGAGTACCTGCTTACACAGGAGCCACCTCTAGGCCGCAGCAAGGTGACTTCCTATTCTGCAGTTCTATGCTCAAATGAGGGCAGTGCAGAAATTCTGGTATCTTAGCAGACCCCAAGGAATGAGAAAACCATCTCAGAAAATAAGGGCTGGAATGACTGATCCAAGTGCGAGAGCTTCAGAAAGCTTCACTTTTGCTCTCTGTGTTTACAGTGACATAGGTATGGTGGCTGATTAGTGTAAAAAGAAAAACTAGGGCTGGAGCTGCCCTTGCCAGTAGAGACAAAAGGGAGCTGGCATGGGAATGAACTGGAGATGATAACGTTCCACTTCACAACTATGATGTTCAAATGACAGCATTGCATCTAGGCCTACAGAGACTCACCAGTATTTTCTTTTCTTTTTTTTTTTTTTTTAATATGAAATTTTTTGTCAAACTGGTTTCCATACAACACCCAGGGCTCATCCCAACAGGTGCCCTCCTTGATGCCCATCACCCACCCTCATCTCCCTCCCACCCACCCCCCCATCAACCCTCAGTTTATTCTCAGTTTTTAAGAGTCTCTTATGGTTTGGCTCTCTCCCTCTCTAACTTTTTTTTTCCTTCCCCTCCCACATGGTCTTCTGTCAAGTTTCTTAGGATCCACATAAGAGTGAAAACATATTGCACCAGCATTCTTCTTGAAGTTAGAACAAGCAATCCTAAAATTTGTATGGAACCACAAAAGACCCCAAACAGCCAAAGTAATATTGAAGAAGAAGACCAAACAGGGAGGCATCACAATCCCAGACTTTAGCCTCTACTACAAAGCCGTAAGTAATCATCAAGACAGCATGGTATTGGCACAAAAACAGACACATAGACCAATGGAATAGAATAGAGACTCCAGAATTGGACCCACAAATGTATGGCCAACCAATCTTTGACAAAGCAGAAAAGAATACCCAATGGAAAAAAGACAGTCTCTTTAGCAAATGGTGCTGGGAGAGCTAGACAGCAACATGCAGAAGAATGAAACTAGACCACTTTCTTACACCATTCACATAAATAAACTTAAAATGGATAAAGGACCTGAATGTGAGACAGGAAACCATCAAAACCCTAGAGGAAAAAGCAGGAAAAAAACCTCTCTGACCTCAGCCGCAACAATTTCTTACATGACACATCTCCAAAGGCAAGGGAATTAAAAGCAAAAAAGGAACTATTAGGACCTCATGAAGATAAAAAGCTTCTGCACTACAAAGGAAACAATCAACAAAACTAAAAGACAACCAACGGAATGGGAAAAGATATTTGCAAATGACATGTCGGGCAAAGGGCTAGTATCCAAAATCTATAAAGAGCTCACCAAACTCCACACCCGAAAAACAAATAATCCAGTGAAGAAATGGGCAGAAAACATGAATAGACACTTCTCTAAAAGAGACATCCAGATGGCCAACAGGCACATGAAAAGATGCTCAATGTCGCTCCTCATCAGGGAAATACAAATCAAAACCACACTCAGATACCGCCTCACGCCAGTCAGAGTGGCTAAAATTAACAAATCAGGAGACTATAGATGCTGGAGAGGATGTGGAGAAACGGGAACCCTCTTGCACTGTTGGTGGGAATGCAACCTGGTGCAGCCGCTCTGGAAAACAGTGTGGAGGTTCCTCCAAAAATTAAGAATAGGTCTATCCTATGACCCAGCAATAGCACTGCTAGCAATTTACCCAAGGGATACAGGAGTGTTGATTCATAGGGGCACCTGCATCCCAGTGTTTCTAGCAGCACTTTCAACAACAGCCAAATGATGGAAAGAGCCTAAATGTCCATCAAGTGAGGAATGGATAAAGAAATTGTGGTTTATACACAGAATGAAATCTGGCCCTTTGTAGCAACGTGGATGGAACTGGAGAGTGTTAGGCTAAGTGAAATAAGCCATACAGAGAAAGACAGATACCATGTGTTTTCACTCTTATGTGGATCCTGAGAAACTTCACCAGTATTTTCAGTAGAGCGCTGTGGCCTCAGCAGCCTCTAGGAGGAAAAGATAAAATCTCCTGGAGTCGATCTAGGCCCAACATGAAGACAGGCCACTCGAGGGGCAGCCAGGCACCACTGCACGAGCTGGTTTGCCAGCTTGGTACTAAGCCCGCAGTATGCGGGGGCAGTGGCAAGTCACTATACACAAGTCAGGAGGAGCACAAATGTGAGGAACTGGCATCACCAAAATGTAGTGCTACCCCACAGTGGTTTGGGAATACGGGTTCTATCAAACCCGTTAATACATTAACCAATGCATGAACTCTCCAGTTCTTTTTAGTGACGAAGGGACCTCAACTTCTACCACAGGCTTCTTTCCTCCTGAATGAAGTAACATCTGACTAGAAAGGCCATTTTGAAAGCTTTAGATCTACAAAAGTCCAAACTGCCAAGATCTCAGGAGATTTTAATCACGCCACTTGCTGCCTAAAGCCACAAACATTTGTCAACAGGCTGCATATACTGTCAGGTCCAGAAAATCTATCTTCAGGAAATCACAAGATGAAGGCATACTGGATTACACCTACATTGTATGTGCCTTGCCTTCCTAAATATCTTCCAATTTACCCCCTTTTCTCCCTTCTTTCTCCTTTTCTGTTTTTATCAAATGTTCCCAAGTTCTCCTTCTCACTCATGCCGACTGTTCTCTATAAAGAATGCAATGGCTCTAAGACTGAAGACAGGACCCCAATCATTTTAGGAGACTCTTAGGTAAGCTGGGCAGGGAGAATCCTAGTACAATCCATTTTCACATACTCGTCTCCTATAGATAGATAGACAGATAGATTCCTAAGTTACTTCTGCCAGCAAATGATCATGGAGCAATGCTAGAAGCTCAGCTCTCCCTTTTCAATATCAACTTGTCCAATTATGAAAGACAAGGTTACACAAAAATACACAAGTATTTTTTCTAAAAAGACACTGTACTTTAGCTGACCTCCAGAGAAGGAAGCTAAAATATCATGGAGACAATTTGTATAAAAAGCTGGGGCCAGACAGCTCTGTCCATGGGAGAGCTGAACCCAAGGCCAACATGGAGACAGGAGCCCTGAGATGCCACCACCATCATACATGCAAGCTTGGGATGGAGATCCCTAGCCTGGTGCTGAGAGCCCCAATAAGTCACAACCCAAATGGCAGAAAGAGTTCAAAAGTGGGAAACTGGCATTTGCCAAACAGAAGGACTACACACAACGGTCAGCCCAGATTGACTAGACACCAGAAGCTGCAATCAACAGCCAACAAACATCAAGTCTTTTTAGGGGGCCTTGGACAATACAAAAGAGGGTCCCAGAAAATATTCACTAGTCTAAACACTTCCATTGGACAGTAGGAGGAGAAGTTTGGACTGGAGATAAATCAATATAAAGTTCTAAGACCAACCAAAAGATGGCAGCCCGAAGAGAAGACAAAGGAGTCAACATGTAGAAGGGTCTGCAGGTGCCCTGATATCTCATAGAATGATGGAATGAAGAGGTACTGCCTTCCTCAACATTTGAAAGTGGTAAGGAAAGGCACATGCAGTACCTACAATTAAGGGTGCATTTAAGGAAGGTGCAGTCAGACATGACCAAAAAGCCTGCCTAGAATAAATGTTGAAAGCAACACATCCTCGGATATGAGCATTTGGGCAGAGGTTCCAAAGTCCAAAACAATAAATGTCTGGAACTTCATATTCTAAAGTGAGGTCGTATACTGTCTTGCCAAAAACCTGAGCAAAACTGGGTCAGTTGGCATTAGTCTGTTTCCCAATACAGAGATGAAAATTTTAGGTAAAAAGCAAGAAACTTGGGGGCAGAAATGTGGTAGGCATTTTCTTCCCTGATCATAATCTGGGCCTCCTCCCCACATTCCTAAATTCATTAAACATTCAATTTAAATGGGAGATACCTGCCAGAGGAACGCCACATTTAGACCCCAAACTGACTTTTCTAAGCGTGTGCTCCACTGGGAGCTAAGCATCAGCTATCCATTCCTCTTCTTTTCTTTAAGAATTCAAGCCATCTTTCCATGGTATCTGCAGCCTGAAGAAGGCACAGGAAATCAATGGTCCATTGAATGTCACACAAAGTAGCCCACTGCTGAGTGCATTTTACTATAAAAGTGGCCCCAATATTTGATTACATGTGGTCAACAAATCCAAATGAAGTCATAGTTCAACTACAAGTCCTTGCATAAAATACCCCCTTCTTCTGTACATGTGCATATGGTTGATTTACTGTAGTCTATGTCCAGTGGTAACCTTGAAAGGAGGGTACAAAACCAGGTCCGCACCTCTGTGTATGGGACCTGGAGATGTCCTCTCTACTTGACTGTTTAGCTGGCCGCATGTGCTAGAATCACAGGGTCTTGTTTTGGGTCCAGCTCCAAAAGTGTAGATGGATTACACTCCCTAGTGCACAGTCCATCCAGGTGACCAGGGTGCTAACCTGTGCAGGACATAATCTAATAAACTTGTTAATTCCAATGAATTTCATTCTCAAGATGATTCATGTGCAACACATAGGGCAGAAACAGGAGGTGCACATCTTGTGCAACTGAATGATTATGTTCACTGCCACAGAGATTGAGAATCAATCATCCAGCCATCCCGTTGCCAGGCACCTGTCCACATTGGCAGCCTGTGGCCTCCTGCCCAGGAGTCAGTCAAATGTAACAAGGTGCATTTCAGGGCCTGTTTTTCAGAGCCAGCACCACAGCCTTCAGGCTATGCAGATAAGCTCTACCATCTGAGCAGACTGCCTTCTTCCACGCACGGGGGCAAGTGGTTTTCTTTGAGGTGGTACAGCTTCCACAGCTCATTACTATGTGTCTGCCTTGACTTTAGTGTACGTGCCTATGCACCAGACCCAGGCGTCTGCAGGAACCTAGGTGAATACAGGTCAGCAGAAAATGGGGTGTTAGCACCATCCCTGCATCTCAGTCACCCAAACTTGGAGAGTGACTAGACACTTTTTCCTGAACCTATGACACACGATTAATGCCTGGTTTAGTTCTTCCCTGAATATGCCACTTTCACTTAAAAAGAGATTATTTCTTGGGCAACAGTCACTTTTTGGGGGTTCTTATTTGGTGTTCATTGTATGATAGGAAAGTTAGGGCATATCGACACCTGGTCGTGCTTTGTTACCCTCTCAGTATCCATCAGCACCCACTAATAAGCCAGCAGTAATCTTTCAGATGGGGTGTATCAGGTCACCCTACCAGGCAAGCACCATAAACAAAATCGCAAAGGGTGCCATTGCCTTTGCTACAGGTCTCAGGTCACATAAATGTCAGTTTCTGATACTTTCTTTCAAAACACACAGCATGAGTGATGTGCCTCAGTAGAAAAGTGGCATGCACAGCTTGAGAAGTTCTATAGCATGTTAGTCAAATGGCTAGCTTTTGAGTAATCTTTTATAAAGAGCTTAACAGGAACCCTACATGGGGCATGAAGGCCATCCAATACTGATCAGCACTGCCAAGTTTGGTTTTCTGGAGGGTTTTAGGCTATCGGTTTTTCTTGAATACACTCAGGGAATGTTATCTGGGCATCAGTCTACATGCCTCACCAGAACTGTATCTAGCTGGCTAGCTGCTGATACTTCTCGGGGTTAAACTTCCAACATGAGTTACAGAGGTAATGCACTGCCTACATAACAAACACAATACACTGCCCTTAGCCCTTCTATCAGAATTATGTCATCATTTAATGACACCAGGACTCTTCTGGTGACAATCCAGCCTTTTGTGAGTCTCAGCCAATCACAATGATAAACTATAGAATGCCTCAGGATACCCTGCAGTACACTGGAGAACATACATTACAGCTCCATAAAGACAAATAGCCTCTGATCATCCAATTGTCATACGATCTGGAGGAAAAAAGCATCAAAATAACCAGTGATGCATACCAGGCCCTTCAGTCAGCACAATGGACTCCATGACCATCATGATAACTGGAACTACAGGGGCGAGGAGGGTTGCTGAACTGAGTTTGTGGTCATTCATATTGTGGTGTGAGGTACCAATGGTTTTTCTCAGTGGTCACACAGGGTTACTGTAGGGTGATATACTCTCTTTAAGCACCTTTCTCCTTTAGTTTCTTAATCAGAATGGGAACCTCCTTTCACCCCCCTCCTCATAAGGCTTTACTGATACCTCACGACTGTGCTGAGGAAGCCTGATGGGCTCCCACATGTCCACTCATCCCACTACCATTGTTCTCATTGCGGCATTTCCCCACTGGGATCATCCCTTACAGTCAAGAGAAGAATTGCATATATTTAACACAAATCTTCCCACAATACATTCAGCAGTAACAGTTACAATATCTTGCATGTGCATTGGTCTGTAAAGGCCCACACGTAAACTCACATCAGTCCACAATCTGATCTGAAAGCATTTCTTATAAACTTTGACAATGTTCACAGGAATTTCAAGGCATCACAGTGACTTATGTCCCTGCGTGCATAAGGACTGGAAAAGTGTGAAAAACATGAGTGTAGTCAAGCCCCCAACACACTCTTACCAGTGGATAAAGCATTTCGTCCCAGTTAGAGATGCTCTAGAGTCTAGACCTGTTTGCTCTTGAAAGAATAAAGGCCTGAGTGAAAAGTCCACGTTAAAGAAACATCAGTCTAAACATGAAAAATCTAGCAAATTTTTCTGTCTTCTTGGTCATCTTCCTGTCAATACCAACGGACTCATGGTAAGACTTGCCTGGAACACGGAGGTTGGTTGTTGGGTTACCGAGCAATCTCCACGTCTCTTCCCCCAGCATAGCTGGCAGGGCTTCCTCATCTACTACCTGAGGAGGAAGCCTCCATAATCTCATTAGATTTTAGCCCAGACCTGGCCTTATTGTTCTTTCCTTTCTGCTCTCTATGGGAGCAAAGCTGAGTATATCTCTCCATAACTGACTGCACTTGAACAAGAAGGAGTATTTTATCTGTAATCATAGCCATCCGTCATACAGAAGCAATATCAATTCCCCAGTGACACAGATGAGTGGGTAATAACCAAGGAATGTTTTTCTTAGATTAATGGGGTTCTCTACCCTTTATGTCTAACTGAAACTACCTACCCAATTCATCAGAGGTATCAAGGAAAAGGTGAAGGTTTACATGCCTCCCCCTCACCAAAGCATTTAGAAACATGATCCACAACTGTATACCAATGTTGTGGACACTGCAGTCTTATCTATTCTGCAAATCTATTTTGAGGGGTAGAGGGTGGGCCAAAAGTCCCACATCCCAAAAGACTGTGGAGTGAATGAGAACTTGCCTCATGACCAACTTGAAAAGGAGCTAGAAAGGTGAGTGGGACATGGCAAATGATCTGCCACGTTTAAATGAGATGTGTTTCGAGTTTTTCCCTGTGTGACCTACAGGGATATGTACAAAGCCACCAGCGCAAAAACACAAAGGCAATGCCCTAAAACTGGATAATACCAGGGAGCTTCTTCATTTGGGACACCTATAAGTCATAAAATCACTGCATTCTCGGAGGAAACTTCCACTGACCCTCACCATCACATGTTTCTCTGTAATACTCAGATTTGCATGACAGATTATGAGATGAGGGATGATGTTATAGATTAAGCATTTGTGTCCTACTCTCCCCCCTGCCCCCCGCACCACAAACTTATATGTTGAAGCTCTAATCCCCAGTGTGATGGTATCTGGAGATAGAGCTTTGGGGAGGTAATTAGGTTTAGATGAGGTCGTGAAGGCAGGGCCCTCATGACGCGATTTATGCCCTCGTAAGAAGAATAAGAGACACGAGAGCTCACTCTTCATCATGCGTGAAAACAGCAAGAAGGCAACCATCTTCAAGCCAGGAAGAGGGTCCTCAGCAGGAACCAAATCTGCCAGGACCTTGATTTTGGACTTCTCGCCTCCAGAACTATGAGAAATAAATGTCTGTTGTTTAAGCCAACCATTCTATGGCATTTTGTTGTAGTAGCTGAGCCGAATAAGACAGATGGGACAAATGACATAAGTGCAACAGCCTTAGCAAGCTTCACTCATGACTCTGGAGTTAGAAGTACAAAGGGACTAGTGTCTACTTCACACACAAAAATAAAGTGGAGCCAGAGATGCCCTTACCAGAAAGTACAATAAGAGCACTGAGTTGGGAGCACCTATACTCCCACCTCCTAAAGAAGAGAGGATTTGGGTCACCATGTGGAGTCTGAGAAAGGAAATGTGGTAGGGTTTCTCTCCACTCTCACAAGGTAGGGACAGCATATAATAAAGAGCTTCAGAAAGCTTTTCTCATGTCCCATGGAGTTTTTGAAACACAAGGTACAGCATCTGAGATACACAAATAAAGTCACAAACCTGGGGCTGGAGCCAAAGCTACTCCCGAAGGCATCATAAAAGGGTGGTTTGGGAGCGCACTGCGCTTCTACCACATGCAGAAGAAAGGGCTGCGTCTTCCATGTCCACATGTGAACGTTAGAATTGTGAGTGGCATAAGATTGTGTAAAAAGGAAATCACCCAAGGGAATATGTGGAATGAACAGAGAGAGCCAAACAGAAGTGTCAGTCACCAAAGACCAAGAAGTTAAGTATGAGTCAGGTGGACAGTCAAGGAAAAGCATATTCCTGCAAACTTGCACTGAATATGACTGTGAATACATATCGTCCCAGGTAAGACAGTGGCAGAGGCTCCAAAGGCCAAAAAGAATAAATGCCAAATATGTTCATAATGTAATGTGAGGAACTAGGATGCCTGTTATGGACTGAACTGTGTCACCCAAAATTCTTATGTTGAAGCCCTAACCCCCAACGTGACTTGTTTGGAGATAGGGCTTTAAGGAGGCAATTAAAGCTGAATGAGGTCATAAGAGTGGGGCCCTAATCCACTAGGACTAATGTCCATTTAAAAATAGGAAAAGACAGGGGCGCCTGGGTGGCTCAGTCAGTTAAGCGTCTGACTTCGGCTCAGGCCATGATCTCACAGCCTGCGGGTTTGAGCCCCGCCGTCGGGCTTCTGTGCCGACAGCTCAGGGCCGGGAGCCTGCTTTGGACTCTGTGTCTCCCTCTCTCTCTGCCTCTCCCCTGCTTACACTCTGTCTTGCTCTCCTTCAAAAAGAAATAAACATTAAAAAAATTTAAATAGGAAAAGACAGGACACCTGGGTGGCTCAATCAGTTAGGCGTCCAAGTCTTGATTTCAGCTCAGATCATGATCTCATGGTTCGTGAGTTCAAGCCCCACGTCAGGCTCTGCACTTTCAGTGCAGAGCCCACTTGGGATTCTCTCTCTCCCTCCCTCTCTCTGCCCTGCCCCCACTCGCACTCTCTCTCTCTCTCTCTCTCTCTCTCTCTCTCTCTCTCTCTCAAATAAATAAACTTAAAAAAAAAGAATAGGAAAAGACACCAAACCATACACTCTCTCTCTGTATGCATGCACAAACAAGAAACCATGTGAGGATGAACAAGACAGCCATCTGCAAGTCAGGAAGAGGACTCTCACCAGAGACCAACCCTGACGCTTTGGTCTTCCAGAACTGTGAAAAAAGTAAATTTCTGTTGTTCAAGCCACCCAATCTGTGATATCTTGTTATAAGAGCCTGAGCAGGCTAATAAACCATCCTGCAAAGAAATGGACATATGTGGGTTCTCTTGACATTAGCTTGTCATCCACTGCAGAGATATAAAAGAACTGAGGAGAAAGAAGGAGAAAAGAATTCACAGAGGTATCAGTGTGACAGGCATTTTCTCCACACTCATGAAGCAGGGAAAAGGACTGTTTCCCCCTTGCCACAAAATCACTGACAAATGGCTTCATAATGGTTGACTAAGGCCCCTGAAGATCGGGGAAGACAGGAACTAGTGTCTGACTCACCCAAGTAAAATCAAAAGGCTGGAGCTAGTGGTACCTCTGGATAAGGAACAGCAAAAGCGCATCTTGGGAGTAAGCAGCAATTCCACCATTTACAGAAGAGAGATCTTTGATTTCCTTGGTTTATATATGAATTCTATGGGGAGAAAGTAGCCTGAAAATTACTTAAGTACCAAGAGAGGCACATGAAGAGGTAAAATGACCCCAAAAGAGGTAAAAAAAAAAAAAAAACACAAAAGCCCTATTGACTGAGGGAGAGTCTCATGACCAGACAGAGGAAAGGCATTGCATTTAGCAGGGCATAAAGCCTTAAGTCCCTAAAGGATGAAATGAAAACACCTCTAAGAGAGCAGCCACTCGGGATTTCCTCAATATCTCAGACACCAGACCCACGCTATCATTTAATCAACTAGGCAAGGGTAGGCTCTTCTCCCTAAGCCTCTCTCTCGCTGGAAACCACATCGGTGGTGGGAGAATGAACAACTGTACAACAAGGGAGAAGTTGCACAATAGTTCATTGATTAAAAAATAAAGGCAAGGGGCACCTGGGTGGCTCAGTCGGTTGGGCGTCCGACTTCAGCTCAGGTCATGATCTCACAGCTCGTGAGTTCGAGCCCCGCGTCAGGCTCTGTGCCAACAACTCAGAGCCTGGAGCCTGCTTCAGATTCTGTGTCACCCTCTCTCTCTGCCCCTCCCCTGCTCATGTTCTGTCTCTCTCTGTCTCAAAAATAAATAAAAACTCAAAAAAAATTTTTAAATAAAGGCAAAACATGATTGCCTATTTTGAACTCCACATCCATATACACATCATTTGCAAGACTCCAATCTTTAAGCAGGTCCTAGCTGGGGATGGAAGATATTTCTCAATGTTCAGTAACTAAAGTTTTGGTTGTTGCCCTATAACAAGCTTCTTGGAGACTGGAGGTAGCAACAGAATATTTCCCTATCTAAGAGTAACGAGAAAAACCATGGGACCCTCCTGGGCTTTCCTCCCAGACATGGGAAGAACAACTAGGTCCGCAACATAGGTTTCACAGGAAAGAGAAAAAGAATAAATCTTCGTTCTTTTTTTACCTCTTTTTGACCAAACTGACTTTGATAAGTCAAAAGCTGATGTCTTTTTGGATATCAGCTCCATAAGAACTCAAGGGAATAAAATGATCAAAGTCCAATATGACTATGCTCCAAAGTTCTTTGAAAACCCAAAAGCCACAATGAGGACATAAGGGATCCATCCACGTTTCTGCTATTTGATACCACCAGGTGGGAGGCAATGACGCATGGTGACTTGTCAGCTCTCCATAAATATATTTTTCCTAGTGTTTTTTAGAGGCCTATAAGACCTCGATTCCCAACATGTCACATTATGACAGGAAAACAGAATAAAATTGCAGAAACTGTTATTGAACAACATGAAGCGCTTCCCACACCAGCAGGCCGAAATTGACTAGATCCCCGAAGCTGTGCTGAAATCAACGGCCAGCAAATACCAAGTCTTCATAAGGGGCCTTTGTAGGTCACGTATGTGGGAAGTCTGGATGCATCCTGACAACTTATAGAATGATGGGATGAAAGGGTACTGCCTTACCCCAGCATTTGAAACATGAAAAATGAGTCAAGAATTTACCCGTAGTTCCTATAATAGAGTGAGGAAATATGCTATGCATCAGACAGATCCTTGAAAGTCTGTCCTAAACAGAATGTTGAAAGCAACTCATCATTGGAAAAGTGTTTGTGGCAGAGGCTCCAAAGGTCAAAACAAAAGTGTCTAGGACCCCATATTCTAAGGTACAGAAATGTACTATCTTGCTAAACATCAAAACAAAACTAGGTCAACAGCAGCAACCCCCCTCAGGGATATGAAAAATTCAGGTGGAAGAAGGAGGAAAACATTGGAGGGAGTTAGCACCATAGTAGCCACTGTTGGGCCTCATCCCCTTTACCTAACCTCATAATTAAAGATTTTACTGAAATGTGAAGCACCTGCTGTGGAAATGTCACAATTAAAGCTCAAACTGGGGCGTCTGGGTGGCTCAGTCAGTTGAGGGTCCGGCTTCAGCTCAGGTCATGATCTCACAGTTTGTGGGTTCGAGCCCCGCATCAGGTTCTGTGCTGACAGCTTAGAGCCTGGAGCCTGCTTCGGATTCTGCATCTCCCTCTCTCTCTGCTCCTCCCCCACTCATGCTTTGTCCCTCTCTCTCCTTCAAAAATAAATTTAAAAAAATAAACTGAAACTGACTTTGATAAGCATAGGCTCCACTGAGAGCTGAGCATTGGTTGATTGGTTGTCCTTGCTCATTATCTTTTTTTTTTTTTTAAGAATCTAAGCAATCTTTCAATAGCATCTGCCTTCCTAGGATGACATGGGGACGAATGGTCCATTGAATGTCTCTTTAATTTCCCCACTGCTGAGTACTTTTTGCTGTAAAGTTGGCACTACTGTCTGATTGGATGTGGTCACCAGATTCAAATACAAAACACAATCCAACTAACAGTCCTTAAATACAATTTTCCACGTGCTGTGCTCAGAGAATTGCTAGTGCCATAGTCAGAAAAGGAATCAACTGCAGTTCGTGCCAGTCATAACCTTGAGAGGACAATATATCACCAGGTTTGGCACATCTATTTATGGACCCAAGATTTCCCTCTGTACTTGACTGTGTAACTGGCACTTTAAGCACTTTTTCCAGGCTTCCTCGGCCTCACGTGCTAAAATCTTATTTTCAGGCCAGGTCCTGAACTGAAAATAGATCATGCCCTATGCAATCGTCTATCCAGTTGACCATGGCCCTTTCCCCAGCAGCTCAGATTGATGAGCTTCTTGATTCAACAGATTTTTACCCTAAAAGAGTCCCTACTCATGAGTATTCACATGAAGCACAAATAGGAGCTGTGTGAAACTGGCTCATAATGTTTAGCTAAACAGAGCCTGGGCCAAGCATCAGTTCACAATGTCCGCCTAGACGCATCTACCAAGGAGTCAGTCAAAATATAACAAGATACGTTCCAGGGGAATTTTTCCAGTGAAAGCACCACAAACTCAATCTTCACCCACTGAGAATATCTTTTTCTATGCAGAATTAGTTTCATTCGGGTTTGCACAGTCTTTGGGTTTTCTGTATCTCACTACACTCCTTTTTCCATTATTTACTGGATTTGCCTATCAAGATCCACCCAATCAGATCCAGGCATCTTCAAGAATTTGGATGTATCTGGACACTTTTTCTTGTAACTCTGAAACATCTTTAACAATGCTTTATTTCTCCTTTGTATATACCACTTTCCCTTAAAAACACATGTACCTTGGGGAATAGCCACATTGTTGGGATTCTCATTTGTAACCCATCTCATGATAGGGAAGTCAAGGTTTAACAACCCCTGGTCTTGCTTCATCACTCTCTTTGGGTCCATCAGCACCCACTAATAAGCCAGTAACAGCCTTTTAAATGGGGTATATTGGGTAGTAGTTCCAGGCAAGCACCATGAACAAACCCCAAGGGTGCTATTGCCTAATGGCCATATCTTTTCGCCATAGGTCCCACTCTGCATAAATGTTGGTCACTGACACTTTTTGTCAAAACGCACTGAATAGATAATTGCTCCTAATGGAAAGGTGATTTGTACAGCTTTTGTATATTTTCTAAGGCAGACAGTTGGTGAATTCTATGCCTTTCCAATAATTTTATATAACGGTCTGGGTAGGATCCCTATGTGATATACAAAGTCTGTCCAATACCAAACAAGTTTACCATATGCTGTGCAAAAGTTGGTTTTCTGAAGGGTTAAGGACACCAGTTTTATTAAATTAGCTTGGGGCTGTTAACTGGGCATCAGCCACATGGTTCACCAGAACCTATCTGGGTTGCTGAACACTGATTCTTATAAGAGTTAATCTATTGGCCTGATTACCTAGATAATGGACAGTTTGTCTAACAAGGACAATCCACTGTCCTTAGCTCTTCCAATCAAAATAATGTCATCACATAATAGTACCATAAATTCTCTAGTGAGAATTCTTATTTTATAGATCTCAGCCTATCAAGTGGTGAGGTATCATGGAAAAGTTTAGGTTGCCTTATATTACAACATAAATTCCATGAAGGCAAGTTAGTTCCCATGACATGGATGCAGATCATTAAAGAGAAGATTATCATGTCCACCCATGCAACTTCATTACGTGCCATCACCTCCATAACCTGGAAGTGAAGAGGTG
Source organism: Leopardus geoffroyi (assembly GCF_018350155.1). Lineage (NCBI taxonomy): Eukaryota > Metazoa > Chordata > Mammalia > Carnivora > Felidae > Leopardus > Leopardus geoffroyi. The sequence goes on from NC_059343.1 coordinate 19,869,100, forward strand.
ATGAGTAACACTGCTGCACTGACCTTGCACTCCAGCACAGTGACATGAGGTAGCATAGGGTTTGTTAACCAGCCACGCAAAGCTATTCTGTAGCACTGAATAGCTTTTCCTAAGCACCTCTGCAACTATTAATGCTTTGATCTGTGGAGGGACCTCCTTTCACTCCCCTGCCCCATATTCCTGTATCCTACAGTATCTACTTGTAACTCATGACCATGTTGAGGAAGCCTGGTGGGCTTCCAGTTGCCCATTCACCCCACTATCACAATTATATTGTGGCATTTTCCATTGGGAACATCCCTTAAAATCAAAAGAATTACACTTAACACAACTATTCCCACAATACATTCAACAGCATAAGTAACAACATCTTACATGTATATTGGCTCAAAAGTAACCACACTTCACGGTACCTGGGTGGATCAGTTGGTTAAGCGTCCAACTTCAGCCCAGGTCATGATCCTACAGTTCGTGGGTTTGAGACCTGTGTCAGGTTCTCTGCTGTCAGTGCAGAACCTGCTTCAGATCTCTGTCTCCCTCTCTCTCTCTGGCCTTCCCCCCATGCTCTGTCTCTCTCAAAAATAAAAAAAAAATTTAAAAAGTACCCACGCTTCAGCACACATCAGTCCACAGTCCAATCTGTGAGTTATATCCATGTCTAGGGTAAGTTTTCTACCATACCCATACAAGTTCCTAGGAACCATGGTGACTTTTGCCCCAGGACCCATAACAGGTAAAAAGTTAGACAACTTTGAGTGCCATCAATTCTCCAACACACCTTGACCAGTGGATAAAGCCTCTTGTTCCAAAAAAATAGAGATGGTTCTCAAGCTCTACCCTAGATCTCTTTGTTCTTAAAAGAAAGCTCAGGGTACCTGGGTGGCTCAGTCGGTTAAGCGTCTGACTTAGGCTCAGGTCATGATCTCACGGTTCATGGGTTTGAGCCCTGTGTTAGGCTCTGTGCTGACAGCCCAGACCCTGGAGCCTGCTTCAGATTCTCTATCTCCTTCTCTCTCTGCCCCTCCTCCACTCATGCCCTGTTTCTCTCTGTCTCAAAAATAAACATATTTTTTTTTTTAATTTTAAAAGAAAGCTCGGGGTAGAAAGATGGTATAGAATACATTAAATAAACAACAGACTAAATAGCACAAATCTCAGCTAAGGGTCTAGGTCTCTTGCACTCTTCCTGCCATCAGCAATTCTACCTCCTGCAGAAGGAAGATGTGTGTTCTCCATGGAGGACATGGGATTCTCAGAGACTATGCTCAGCTTTCGTTCCATCTTAAGCAAACAACACCCACCTCATTTTCTGGTACTCAAACATCACACCCTCAGGAAAGCCTTTCCTGACCACTCTCTCATCTATCCCAACACTGAACTGGGCAAAGTCCTGTGTTCAGTGGTAGAAAATACAGACCATGGGGGCACCTGGTTGGCTCAGTCACTTAAGTGTCCGACTCTCGATTTTGGCTCAAGTCATGATCTCACAGTACATGAGTTCAAGCCTCACGTCAGGCTCTGTACTGACAGCACAGAGCCTCCTTGGGATTCTCTCTCTCCCTCTCATTCTGCCCCTCTCCTTTTCATGCTCTCTCTCTCAAAATAAATAAATAAAATTTTAAAATTTTTAAAGAAAAGGAAAAAAAGAAAATACAGACCACGTATCATTTCACAGTTGTATAGTTATATGAATATTTCCTCAATTCCCGATAACACAACTAAAATTTTAGCTCCTGAAAGGCAGAAATATGCATCTTTGGTTAATGCAGTCTCCCAAATAATAGTGCCTGAGACATAGTGGGCACTCAAAAGTATTCCAGGGGCACCTGGGTAGCTCAGTCGATTAAGCCTCCAACTCTTGTTTTTCACTCAGGTCATGATCTCACGATTTGTGAGTAAGATCAAGCCCCGTGGGGGCGCCTGGGTGGCGCAGTCGGTTAAGCGTCCGACTTCAGCCAGGTCACGATCTCGCGGTCCGTGAGTTCGAGCCCCGCATCGGGCTCTGGGCTGATGGCTAAGAGCCTGGAGCCTGTTTCCGATTCTGTGTCTCCCTCTCTCTCTGCCCCTCCCCCATTCATGCTCTGTCTCTCTCTGTCCCAAAAATGAATAAACGTTGAAAAAAAAAATTAAAAAAAAAAAAAAGATCAAGCCCCATGTCGATCAGGACAGAGCCTGCTTGGCATTCTCTCTCTGCCCCTTCCCTGCTCACGTGCATGCATGCATGCATGTGCTCTCTCTCTCCAAAATAAATGAATTTTTAAAAAAGTATTCCTGAGGAGCGCCGGGGTGGCTCAGTCAGTTAAACGTCGGACTTCAGCTCAGGTCATGATCTTACAGTCTGTGAGCTCGAGCCCTGCGTCGGGATCTGTGCTGACAGCTCAGAGCCTGGAGCCTGCTTCAGATTCTGTGTCTCCCTCTCTCTCGGCCCCTCCCCTGCTCATGCTCTGTCTCTCTCTGTCTCAAAAATAAATAAAAAAATTTTTTTTAATTTAAAAAAAAAGTATTCCTGAAATTAAATAGTTAATATAATGTGCATTTTCAATGTCTTAATTTCTTTGATTATGAATGAGACATAGCATAGAAACATAAAAACATATTGCAAGGGGTGCCTGGTTGGCTCAGTAGGTTGAGCACCCAACTTCAGCTCAGGTCATGATCTCATGGTTCGTGGGTTCGAGCTCTCCATCGGGCATGCTGCTGTCAGCACAGAGCCCACTCCAGATCCTCTATCCCCCTCTCTCTGCCCCTCCCCTGCTTATGCTCTCTCTCTCAAAAATAAATAAAACATTTTTAAAAACCATATTACAAAGAAATAAGTGTTATAATGACAAAATTTGGGACTATGGGCAAGAGAGAAGGGAAGACACTGGGGATGGGTGGACTTTCCTGGGGCTCACGGAATCACATGCCTTAAGTGACTATCTACATGTGGATGAGGTCTTTTCCATCAGCCAAATACCAATCCACTCCACAAATGAAGGTGTAAACCCCATGAGCATCTACTGATTTTCAGCAATACACAGGCTCCACAACTAGGAAAGACAATCAATTATTTTACTTCAGACCAGGGGGAATGTTTCAAACATGTAAAGAACATACAGATATATACCCACAGTGCAAAATTATGGTTGCGGCAAATGAAGGTGTTGTGGTCAGATACAGTTTTGAAAGCTTGTATTGAATGGGAAGGTGAACACACATCCTCTCAGGTAAGACACTAGCAGAGGCTCCAAAGGCCAAGACTAAATAAATAAATAAATAAATAAATAAATAAATAAATAAATGTAACATTGTGTGTCAACTATACTCAAATTTTTAAATTTAATAAACAAATAAATAATAAAGTGAGTATCAGGCCACCTTGCAAAGAAATGGATCCAAATGAATTAGCCCATCACTCAACCCAGGTATAGAAAATTCTTTAGTTGAAAGGAGAAGAGAATTTTCAGAGGGAGTTGTTAGCATGCTGGGAATTTTCTCCACCCTCATGAGGGAGGGACAAGGACTGTTTCCCAGTTGCCACAAAATCACTGACAAAGCACTTCAGAAATAATGACTGACATCCACGAAAGCTGAAAGAGGAAGAAAATGGTAGGAGCAAAGGACCTGGACTCATAAGACCCATACTTGGAGAATGGCTCTGACACTTCTACCGCAGGGCCCTTCTCCTAAGCTGAACATCCTGATGTCTCAGTTAAGGTGGGAAATTCATATTACATATTTATTTGGGTCTCTCCAGGTCCTAGGGTCCACATTACCCCTTCCAGCATCAAGATCTTCCATAATGTTGTTTTCTGGACCTCTCGGAAGCTCATTCCTGATCCTTAACTCTGCCCTATACACAAGGGATTTCTTCACCTAGTGACAACCACATAATCAGTGCCTCAAAATTACATTATTCGGAAAGTATTCCCTGATGACTCACTCACCCACTCTGACCTCACCATAGAAGAAATCCTGCATTCTTTCTATGGGCCCAAATAGCATCTGGATTTTTTATTTCAGAAAGAGCGTTTTATAGTTTTTTAATGTTTATTTATTTTTGAGACAGAGAGCACATGTGTGCAAGTGGGGAGGTGCAGAGAAAGAGGGAGACAGAATCCCAAGCAGACTTTGCACTGTCAGCACGGAGCCAGATGCAGAGCTTGAAGCCATGAACCATGAGATCAAGACCTGAAGTGAAATCAAGAGTTGGACGCTTAGCTTGTCAATGAGGAACACGAGAGAGAGAAAACATAAAAGTGGGAACTCTTACTCAAGCTCCTTCCCCCAAATAAAAATGACAATCACGTTTGGCCTCTACCCTTCTCTCTTTCTTCCACACCACCCAACCTTGGCTACATGTACAAATGACAGATGTCAAAACTTGTCCATGTTCAACTAGAGGCTACTTTCAGAGTTCAAATGGCTCCAAAACACACATGTCTGGGAGAAACATTTGTGAATCCCAGCCTTACCTACACATCCTTTACTTTTGAGTCTCAGAAGCTATGTTAAGATTCATATTAAAAAAAAAGATTCATATTTATCATTTATTTCAGCTTCAATCCATAGAGAAGGTATTGAACTATATCCCATATAAAGATGAAGCAATGAGGTAGAGAAATTTAGTATCTCTCCCAAGGCCACCAGGACATACGCAGATGCTCTTAAGCCACAGGAAGAGGAGGTTTCACACCATATGGAGGCATCATTTGATGTCCCGAGCAGATAAACCTCACCTTTCACAGGTGCTCTGAGAACACAGCAGTACATAGGAACCACCACTGTACTTAAAATAAGCAGTGTACAAAAGGAAAACCACCCATTGTGCCTACAACTAAGGATGCAGCAAGTGAAGCTTCTGTGAAACAGACTCACCCCTCAAAATATGTATTGAACAAGATGTTGAAAGTAGCCCCTCTTCTCTTCTAAGACATATGGCAAAGACTCAAAAGAAACAACCAAGGCCTAGTATAACCATATTTGAAAGGGAGGTGCTGGGCTATGTTGCAAAACAGACCAAAACTTGTTCTGCTGACACTGTCCCACGGCCCTTCCGGATGTTCAGTTAGAAAGAATATAGAATCGTCAATGAGAGTTGTTGTGGTCTGCATATATTCAACGGTCATGACTCTGGATCTCCTTCCCCTACTCTCAAAGACATAATTCTACATAAATTTTAGGCTCCCTTCTGGAAGCTGCCACAGTTAGAACCCAAATTCACATGTGTTCTACTGGGAACTGAGCAGCAGTCACCCCTTTCTCTTTTTCAGTTTCTTCTAGGAGAATCGAAGCCATTCTACAACGAACAGTATGTGCTACCTGGCTATTCTACTGACCATGAACAGCCCTGAAAACATCCCAGAGAGCTCAAAATTCCGGGCACTTCTTAGAAACTAGGCAACCCTGTCTGACTGGAAGCAGTCAATGAATGCAAACACAAAGCAAAGTCAACGTCTATTGCAAAAATTCCCCAATCTGCTCTGAAAATGGTTTTGCAGTAACATACTCAGAAAATTTATCTAATATAGTCCATGACCAATGGTACACTTGAAAGTGCAATAGAATACCAGCTCTAGTATTTCTGCTATGGGACAGAGAGATCCTCTCTACTTGACCGTGCAGTTGGCACTCTGCACATTTCAGAGGGTCCGTGGCCTGAGGCAATGGAATCTCTGGGTCTTGTCTTTAGTCAGGTTCAAAACTGTAGATAAATCACCATGTCTTGTTGCACACACTCTCCAGTTAGCACTGGTCCTAACCTGGACATGACATGTTTCATGAGCTTGGTGATTCCATAGAATTTCCCTCAAAGGGTCCTTATCCATGGTCATATAACGCACAAATAGATGGTGTGCATTTTTAGTGTGCTGGTGGTTAATGTTCATTCCAACAAAGGCTAAAAATTGATCATCTAGCCTTTCAGCTGCCAGCCACCAGCCCCCACTGCCAGGACATTACCAGCTGCACATGAGTCAGTAAAATGCAGCAAGATCCATTTGGGTGCTTATTCTCCAGGACAAGCATCCAATCCTAAACTCCACTGATTGAGGAGAATTCCCATTCCAGGCACAACTGTCAACAGTTTTTGTTGGTGTTGTGCAGCTACAGTGGCCCCCATCACCCACTGGAATTTAATTTAGTTGGTAAATCCACAAACTAGACCCAGGCATTCACAAGAAATTTGGTGTACCAAAGCCACCAAGAAGCCAAAGTTGATGTCCAAGCCTCTGCATCTATGACAACCATACATGGAGAGTGACTAGGTACATTTTCCTGTAGCTGTAAGACACCATTAATGCCCAATTAACTTCTTTCCTTGATATAGCACTTCCAGGTAAACATGGAGGCTCAATGGGCCATAACCACTTCATGGGATTCTCATCTTACCAATCGCTTGATAGAGATGTGAGAGTGTAAAAACCTCCGCCTTTGATGTGTTGCTCTCTCCAAGTCCATCATTACTCACAAACAAGCCAGCAACACTCTCTCAAATGAATACACCCAGTGGTGCTATCAGGCAAGCACAAAAAACAAAAGCACATAGCTACATTTGTGGTGAGCAGAGCATAATGTATAGACTTGTCAGAATCACTATGTTGTACACCTTACACTAATGTAACACTGCATGTCAACTACACTTCAATATAAATAAATAAATAAATAAATAAAGCAAAACAAAACAAAAGCACACAAAGACATTGAGCTACCAATACTGGATATTATGTTAATGACTTAATTTCAGAATACTTTTGAATGCCTAGTGGCATTAATAGACTATAATCCATTAATTCACAGATGTAAGAATGTGAATAGTTAAGTACTAAGAAGGGAAGACAAAACCCCAAACTGTGTCATTTCCTTACTTCGGTGGCTGTTGTTACTTAATATGTAACAGATTAATCTTCTAGAGCCAATTACTAAGAAATCGGACCAGGTAAAACAGACCATCCACCACTCTTGTCACTTTCAAGCAAAATAATGTCATCCATGAAATGGAATTGGGACACCTCAGATGATGTATTCATCTTCTCTAGGTCTTGACCTATCCACTGGTGAGAAATTATGGGTCTTAATGCACTGCCACATTAACATATAATGTAATCTGACCCATGAAGGCAAATAGACTTTAATCACATGGCTTTAGTGGGATCCGAAAAAAGCATTAGCATATCCCACCACTGACAAGGCCCTTCAGTATGCACAATGTACTCCTAAAATGTTATGATATCTAGAACTACCAGGATGAGAATGTCTGCTGCCAAATAGAGCTTATTGTAATCTATAATGAGGCCCCAAGTACCCTTTGTTTTCTCCACTGGCTGCCTAGGGCTACTGGACATAGTCTCTTTAAGCACATCTACCTTCTTTAGTTCCTTGACCAATGTAGAGTCTTCCTGTTATACATCCCTCAAACCAGAATCCTACACTGCTGTACTGATACCTCATGGCTGGGCTGGGGAAGTCTAGTGGGCTCCCAATTGTCCATTCGTCCCACTACCACAATTCTACTGTTGCATTTCCGATTGGGAACATCCCTTACAATCAAGAGAAGAATTACACATACTTCACACAATTCTTCCCACAATACAGTCAGAGTATCAGTTACAATAATATGTGCGTGTATTGATCAGCTGAGTTTCAGGATCTGGCTGGGAAATGAATTACGCCTCCACCTACTGCAGAATTAAGTTTTGTGTTCTCCATGTGGACAGACAGACCCTTAGAAAGAAAATACAGTACGGGTTGCCTGGGTGGCTCAGTCGGTTAAGGATCTGACTTCAGCTCAGGTCATGATCTCACAGTTCATGAGTCCGAGACCCACGTCAGGCTCTGTGCTGACAGCTCAGAGCCTGGAGCCTGCTTCAGATTCTGTGTCTCCCTCTCTCTCTGCCCCTCTTCTCTCTCTCTCTCTCTCTCTCTCTCTCTCTCAAAAATAAACAATCATTTTTTTTAATTTTTATTTAAAAAAAGAAAGAAAGAAAATATAGTAAACTTCTCCACCCTGAAGGATGAGGAACAAAGATTATTTCTCACTTGCTTCAATCAAATGACAAAGAGCTTCAGAAAGTTTGTCTTACATCCTGTGGAGTTTGTGAAAAACAAAAGAATTAATATTTGGCTCACACAATCGAGTCAAGAACCTGAGACTAAAGCTGCACCTTGAAGGCATAATAAGAATGCTGTCTTGGAAGTGAAACGCACTTCCATTACATGCAGAAGAAAGAAAAGACTGTGTTTTTCGTGTCCACATCAGAACTGTACAATGGTTGAGAGGCCTGAGAGTGCATTAAAATGAAAGTGATGAAAAGTGCACATAGAACATTCTTCACAATAGATAACATCTTAGGCCACCAAACAGGCCTCAACGCATTCAAGATCAAAGTCATACCACGCACCTTTTCTGTCTACAACACTATGAAACTAGAAGTCAACCACAAGAAAAAAATCTGTAAAAACCATAAATGCATGGAGGTTAAATAACATGCTACTAACCAATGAATGGGTCAACCAGGAAATAAAATAAAAAATTTAAAAAAATACAGGGGCACCTGGGTGGCCCAGCCAGTTAAGAATCCAACTTTGGTTCAGGTCATGATCTCACAGTTCATGGGTTCAAACCCCACGTCAGGTTCTGTGTTGACAGCTCAGAGCCTGGAGCCTGCTTCAGATTTTGTGCCTCCCTCACTCTTCCCTTCCCCCACTTGCATTCTGTCTCTCTCTCTCTCAAAAATGAACAAATATTAAAATTTTTTCTAATAAAAATATGGAAGCAAATTAAAATGAAAACACAATGGCCCAAAACCTTTGGGATTCAGCAAAAACTATTCTAAGAGGGAAGTTCACAGCAATACAGGCCCACCTCAAGAAGCAAGAAAAATCTCAAACAACCTAACCTTACACCAAAAGCAGCTAGAAAAAGAACAACAAGCAAAGCATGAAGCCAGAAGAAGGAAGGAAATGATAATAATTAGAGCATAAATGAATGATACAGAAACTAAAAAAAAAAAAAAAAATAGAAACGATCAATGAAACCAGGAGCTGGGTCTTCAAAAAAAATTAACAAAGTTGATAAACCTCTATCCAGACTTATTAAAAAGAAAAGAGAAAGAACCCAAATAAATAAAATCACAGATGAGAGAGGAGAAATCACAACCAACACCACAAAAATGCAAATGACTATAAGAAAATATTATTAAAAATTATATGCCAACAAATTGGACCACCTAGAAGAAATGGATAAATTCCTAGAAACATATAAACTACCAAAACTGAAAAATGAAGAAATAGAAAATTTGAACCGACTGGTAACCAGCAAAGAAATTGAATCAGTAATCAAAAAACTCCCAACAAACAAAAGTCCAGGACCAGATGGCTTCACATGCAAATTTTACCAAACATTTAAAGTATCAATACCTATTCTTCTCAAACTATTCCAAAAAAAAAGAGAAAAGGAAGGAAAAATTCCAAATTCATTGTATGAGGCCAGATTACCCTGATACCAAAACCAGATAAATCCACTAATAAAAAAGAGTACAACCGGCCAATATTCCTGATGAACATGGATGCAGGAATCCTCAACAAAATACTAGCAAACTGAATCCAACAATACTTTAAAAAAAAAATCATTCGTCATAATCAAGTGGGATTTATTCCTGGGTTGCAAGGGTGGTTCAGTATTCACAAATCACTCAATGTGATACATCACATTAATGAAAGAAATGATAAGAACTATAGGATCGTTTATATAGTTGCAGAAAAAGCATCTAAGTACAACATTCATTCCTAACAAAAACCTTCAACAAAGTAGATTTAAAGGGAACATATATCAACGTAATAAAGGCCATATATGAAAAACCCACAGCTAACATCATCGTCAATGGGGAAAAACTGAGAGCAGGAACAAGACAGAGATGTCCATTCTTACCACTTCTATTCAACACAGTACTGGAAGCCATAGCCACAGCAATCAGACAACAAAAAGAAAATAAAACACATCCAAATCAATCAGGAAAAAGTAAAATTTTCATTATTTGCAGATGACATGATACTCTATATAGAAAACGCAAAAGACTCCACCAAAAAAAAAAAAAAAACAATGTGCAGAAATGTGTTGCAATTCCATAGAGCAATAATGAAGCAGCAGAAATAGAAATTAAGAAAACAATTCCATTTACAATTGCACCAAAAACAATAGGATACCTAGGAATACAAAAACCTAACCAAAGAAGTAAAAGACCTGTACTCTGAAAACTATAAAACACTGATGAAAGAAATTGAAGATGACACAAAGAAATGGTAAAATATTTCATGTTCATGGACTAGAAGAACAAATATTATTTAAATGTCTATACTACTCAAAGCAATCTACACATTTAATGCAATCCCTGTCAAAAATAACAACAGCATTTTTTTACAGAGCTAAAATAAATAATCTTAAAATTTGTATGGAGACACAAAAGATTTCAAATATCCAAAACAACCCTGAAAAAGAAAAGCAAAGCTGGAAGTATCACAATTCCAGACTTCAAGCTATATTACAAAGCTACAGTAATCAAAACAGTATGGTACTGGCACAAAAACAGACACAGAGATCAACAGAACAGAAGACCCAGAAAGGAACTCACAACTACTATATGGTCAATTAACCTTCCACACTGCAGGAAAGAATATCCAATCGGGAAAAAAATGTCTCTTCAACAAATAGTGTTGGGAAAACTGGACAACTACACACAAAAGAATGAAACTGGACCACTTGACTATACCATACACAAAAATAAATTCAAAATGGATGAAAGACCTAAATGTGAGACCTGAAACCATAAAAATCCTAGAAGAGAACATAGGCAGCAACATCTTTGACATCAGCCATAGTAACTTCTCTCTAGATATGTCTCTGGAGGCAAAGGAAACAAAGCAAAAATAAACTGCTGTGACTACATCAAAATAAAAAGCTTCTTGGGGCACCTGTGTGGCTCAGTTGGTTAAGCATCTAACTTCAGTTCAGGTCACAATCTCACAGTCTGTGAGTTCAAGCCCCACATGGGTTTTGTCCTGACAGCTCAGAGCCTGGAGCCTGCTTCTGATTCTGTCTCTCTCTCTCTCTCTCTCTCTCTCTCTCTCTCTCTCTGCCCCCCTTCCCCTACTCAGACTCTGTCTTTCTCTCTTTCAAAAATAAACATTGGGGCACCTGGGTGGCTCAGTCGGTTGAACATCCAACTTCGGCTCAGATCACGATCTCACTGTTCATGAGTTCTAGCCCCAGGTTGGACTCTGTGCTGACAGCTCAGAGCCTGGAGCCTGCTTCAGATCCTGTGTCTCCCTCTCTCTCTCTGCTCCTCCCCTGCTCATGTTCTGTCTCTCTCTCTCTCTGTCTCTCTGTCTCTCAAAAATAAGTAAATGTTAAAAAATTAACTGAATAAATAAATAAAATCTTTAAAATTAAATAAACATTAAAAAAATTTTAATAAAATAAAATAAAAAGCTTCCACACATCAAAGGAAATAATCAACAAAATTCAACGGCAACCTATGGAGTAGGAAAAGATATTTGCAAATGACATATCTGATCAAGGGTTAATATCCAAAATATATAAAGAATTTATAAAACTCAACACTCAAAAAAATGTATAATCCAATTAACACATGGGCAGAAGACATGAATAGTTATTTTTCAAAGAAGTCATGCAGATGGCCAACAGACACATGAAAAGTTGTTCAACATCAATGATCATCAGGGAAATGCAAATCAAAACTACAATGATTTTGTACCCACCTGTCAGAATGGCTAAAATCAACTACACAAGAAACAACAGGGGTTGGCAAGGATGGGGAGAAAGGGGAACCCTCTTGCACTGTTGGTGGGAATGCAAACTGGCATAGCCACTCTGGAAAACAGTATGGAGTTTCCTCAAAAAGTTAAAAATAGAACTACTCTATGATCCAGAAATTGCACTAGGAGATACTTATCCGAAGAATACAAAAATACTAATTCAAAGGGATACATGCACCCTGCTGTTTATAGCAGCACTATCTACAGTAGGCAAATTATGGAAACAGCCCAACTGTCCATCAGTGGATGAACAGAGCAACAAGACGTGGTATATAGATACAATGGAATATTACTTGGCCATAAAAAGGAATGAAATCTTGCCATTGATGACATGGATGGAGCTAGAGAGTATCATGCTAAGCGAAATAAGTCAGACAAAGACAAACACCATATGATTTCACTCATATATAGAATTTATGAAACAAAACAAACAAGCAAAGGGGAAAAATAAAAGAGAGAGAGAGAGAGAAACCAAGAAACAGACTCTTAACTGTAGAGAACAAACTGATGGTTACCAGAGGGGATGCAGATGGCGGGGGGGGGGGGGGGGGGCGGAAATAGGGAATGGGGATTAAGAAGTGCACTTGTGATGAGAACAAGGTATTGTATGGAAGTGTTGAATGACTATATTGCATACCCGAAACTAATATAACACTATATGTTAACCAACTAGAATAAAATAAAAACTTTAAAATAACTTTTAATAAAATTAAAATTAAAAAAGAAACATTTAGCTATGTAAGAGTAACTAGAAAAGCTATGAGACTATCTGGGTTTTTCTCCCAGACCAGGGAAGAAGAGGTCCCCAACAGAGTTCCCATAGGGAAAAGATAAAGAATCACGTTGCTTTCTTTTAGACTCCGCTTATATCAGACCAACAGAAACCAGAATGAAGAAAAGCTGATCAAATTCCAATTTGATAATGCTCCAAAGCTACATGACATTCCAGAAATCATAGTAAGGACTGCAGGAGAGCCATAAAGTCACCCACTCTAATATATGATAATACAATATGGAAAATGACACATCGTGACTTGTCAGCTCTCCACAAATATATTTTTCTATGACTTTCTCAGGGTCTTTGAAATGACAAAAAAAACCCACCTGGAACCCCAACATGTCTTTCTACAATAGGAAAACAGAGTACAAATGTGGAAATTGGTTTATGACAGAATAAAGGGCTCCCCACAATGGTGGGCCTGGTTTGACTAGGTACCTGAAGCTATGGTGAAATTAACAGTCAACAAATAGCAAGTCTTTTTAAGAGAACTTTAATATGTGAAACGGGCTTTTTCAGAAAATCCGCAAGGCTAAACACCCAGGCTTGAAAGTATAAGGACAACATCACACTAGGGATATTCCAATATATAAATTCTAAGAACAACTGGAAGGACTCAGGCCTGGAGAAAAATGAAGGAAGTCACATATGTGAAAGGTCTGCATTCTCCCCGACAAGTCCTGCAAGGATGAGAAAAAGTATACTGGTTTTTCTCCCACTTTACCTGATCATGACTTTCTAATAATTCTCTTGGTCTCCTCTGTACTTCACTTGACCCCAAAATTCTCTTTTCTCTATTTTTCACTCCTCCTCTCCTATTTTCACTCATTCTGTCTAGTTGTATCTATAAAGTATGCAGCGGTTCTCTGACCTGGGTCAGGACTCCAAAGCTACAAGTGGCCTGTAATATTTAGTATCAGGAGATGTACTAAGGCTTCTTATTTACCATTTCTTTTCGGTTTTACACATAGTGAGGGTCAAAAAAATCTCCCACCTACACTAGAGGAAACTGAGGCTCAGGGAGATTAAATACCTCTCCCACTGGCACAGGGCCACTAAACAGCAGGTGTCAACTAGGAACAGAAAGAAATTTTTCAATATTCAGGAACAGGGAGGGGTTATGGTTATTATTTTAGATTGAGTTTCTAAGGATGTGACCATAGGATAAGTTATTTAAAAGTAAGCAAATAACTACTGGAATTTCTTCCCATACATAGGAAGAACACAGCCCGAAGCCAGTTTTCGTTTATAAAGAGAAGGAAAAAGTTACTTTTTTTGTGTGCCCGTGAAGGCAAGCTCAACAATAACACAACATCAGAATACACTCCAAATGAACTGGACAGCCAGGTCATCACAGTGAGGACTGTAGGAAAAGGACTCCATCCTGGACTATTTGAAAGTCCAAGGCAAGAGATTATTATATATGATGACTTCTCAGCTATGAACATATCTATTTTAGTAATTTTTTTATTTATTTTGAGAGAGAGAGAGAGAGAGAGAAAGAGAGAGAGAGAGAGAGAGAGAGAGAGAGAGAGAGAATCCCAAGCAGGCTCTGAGCTATCAGCACAGAGCCCGAAGAAGGGCTCAATCTCACAAACCATAAGATCATGACCAGAGCCAAAATCAAGAGTCAGATGCTTAACCCACTGAGCCACCCAGGAGCCCCTGTTCTAGTATTTTTTTTAATGTTTACTTATTTTTGAGAGAGAGAGACAAGAGCATGAGCAGGGGAGGTGCAGAGAGAGAGGGGGACACAGAATCTGAAATAGGCTCCAGGCTCCGAGCTGTCAACACAGAGGCAGACATAGGGCTCGAACTCACAAACCCTGAGATCCTGTCCTGAGCTGAACTCAGATGCTTAACCAACCGAGCCACCCAGGTATGCCCCCCTGTTGTAGTATTTTTTAATTAGACATTGAAAATATGAAAAATAAAGAGGCCTCCTGAGAAAATCCATTGGTACAAATTCCCCTGCTTGACATGGGGAGGAAATATTCACACTGGAGATGATCCTCCAAGAATTAAAAGGGGTTACTAACCCAAAGAAGAGCTCAATGCATTCACATATGTGGAGGGTGTGCATGCAAGCTGATTATCCAGTGAAGGATGGGATGAAGAGACACTGGGTTACATGCATATTACACCCACTTTGTCTTCCTGAGTTTCTTTCAGTTCAACCCCCTTTTCTCCTGTCTTTACCCCTTGTTGCTCATTGTCTATTTTCCCCATGCCTCTCAAGATTCTCATTCACTATGCTGAGTGATATCTACAAAAAACACAGCGGTTCTCAGAATGACAACTGGATTCCAATCATTCCAGGACACTTTTCTAACAGTGGCTAGGCTAGGAAAATCCTAATGGAATCTATTTCCACATACTCATCTTCTGTACATGTGGTTTCCTAAATTAGGTCTGCCCTTGAATGACCATGGAATACATCCAGGTTCTCCTCCTATACTTTTCACTATCAACTCATCCCATTTTAGCCGGCGGGATCAATTATATTTTTCAAAAACTACACTCTGACCTTAACAGCCTCTGGAATTAAGAGGCTAAAACTTCACCAAGTAAATTTGTCAAAAGTAGCAGACACCTTGAATTCCCACTCCACACAGGTGCCGACACCAGGGCCCAACACGGAGACAGGGCCATCTGAGATGCCACCACCATTTCATTGCAAATGTGAGGTCACACTTTCTACCTGGCAACTGGACATGTAAAGTGCCATGACTCAAAAGGCAGTACAAATAGGAGAAAACAGTTTTTGCAAAATTCCAGGACAATTCATGGATTGGCTGGACACCAGAAGCTATAGTGAACCCAAATCCAACAAAGACCAATCTTCTCAGAGGAGCTGAAAAATATAAAAGAGGCTCTCAGAGAATACACACTCATCTAAATACCCTACCTGAACATTAATGGAAAGGAGATAATCCAATATACACATTCTCTCTGACAACAACCAGACAGAGCAGAAGGAGGTCAGGATGTAGCAGGGTCTCATAGAATGACAAGATGAAGGAACACTGGCTTACCACCACTTTTGAAATACATAAAGTGGGTAAGGAAATGTGCCCACAGTACCTACAATTAAGGGTACAATGAAGGAAAAGGCTATAGGTCAGACATATTGCTGAAAGTCTGTCTTGAACTGGATATTGAAAGCAACTCGTCCTCTGATAGTAAGCATTGGCCGAGACTACTGAGACCCAAGCAATAAATGCCTAGAACTGCATATTCTAAGGTGAGGTACTCTGCTAACGGGATAAAACCTGACAAAAACTAGGTCTGCTAGCATTAGCCCACCAAGTGGAAGTGAAAGAAGGGGGAAAGAAACTTTGGACGCAGTTACCAGCGTGGTAAGCGCTGTCTTCACTGTCCTGAATCTGGGCCTCCTCCCACTTCCCCCAATCTCATAACCAAACATCTGGGAGACACCTTCTGAGAAAATGCAACATTTATTTTTTTTTTTAATTTTTTTTTTCAAGGTTTATTTATTTTGGGGACAGAGAGAGACAGAGCATGAATGGGGGAGGGGCAGAGAGAGAGGGAGACACAGAATCGGAAACAGGCTCCAGGCTCTGAGTCATCATCCCAGAGCCCGACGCGGGGCTCGAACTCACGGACTGCGAGATCGTGACCTGGCTGAAGTCGGACGCTTAACCGACTGCGCCACCCAGGCGCCCCAACATTTGTTTTTTTTTTATGTTTTTATTTTATTTTTGAGAGAGAGACAGAGTGCAAGCAGGGGAGGGGCAGAGAGTGAGACACAGAATCTGAAGCAGGCTCCAGGCTCTGAGCTGTCAGTGCAGAGCCTGATGCTGAGCTCGAACTCACAGACTGTGAAATTATTACCTGAGCTGAAGTCAGACACTTAACCAACTGAGCCACCCAGGCGCCCTGGAAAATGCTACATTTAGAGGCCAAACTAATTAAAAAGAGAAACAGCTGGGTAGAACAGTGATGCTGAAGGTGCTAGACAAACAGCAAGAAGAAGGATCTCACCAAGGGGGTCTAAGTCTCTTGATCCTCTTCCTGTCATTACCAATACAGATGTGGCCAGACAGGCTTGAAACATGGGGTCGGGCATAGATAACCAGGTGACCTCCACTCCTTGTCCTCCAGGACAGCTGGCAGGGCCAAGGAGCTATGTGCACAGCTAACTACAACCTTCATATCATTTTCCCAATATACAACCTTCCCAAATACATTTTCCCAAATACAATCTTCATGTCATTTTCCCACTCACTGTATTTATGGACCTCAGTACATTCTGCATAACCTACTGCCCCAAATACTTTATCAATGAGCTCAGCTACTGCCCCTGCGTCCTGTTCTATACTTAACCGTATTTTTCCAAAAGGGCACTGTGACCTACCTGATCAGCATCCAGGAAAAGGGAGTTTCAAACCCTGTGGAGGCAATCTGCCAAAAGCATGTGGGACAAAGCCTGATGTAACTTTCCCTCTTTTACATTAAGACAAACTGGTCAACTTTTGTGGCCATTTTGTAGCAGCAACAACTTTTCTCTCAGGAACATAGAACAGTTTTGAAAAGATGGCAAATTGTTCCTTGGCTACAAGAGATATAGTGTGTAAGACCATCTACATGGTTTTATGCATCAAAACTGGCCAGTAAGCCCTGAATTTTGTTGAAGATTGCAAATCTCCTTGCTGGTGGGCATCCAAGGCCATAGATAATAACACCTTCAACGTTCAAGTCGACAAGATACCAGAATACCATGAAAAGTGTTGAACATCAGAGAAATTTTTCTGATACCATGTGAACATGCACAGTTCAACACAGCACACATTAAAATACCAGTTACATATTAGTACACAGAGTAGATGATGAATCGCTGGATTCACAGGTCTCTCGATGATAAAATCATTTTTAGCTTTTGATCTTTTCACTACAAGTTCTCTCTCCTGCTTTCAGACACCTTCTGCAGAAACAGAGACCGGGAATATTTTTCCACAGACAGCACACCGCCAGCTTCCTGGAGATCATCTACTAACCTCAGCTGGAGGCCCAGGATGTGAATAGGAGGGGCTATGCGGTGGGAGCAACAGGCACTAGTAAGCACTGACTTGCACATTCTTCCAGCCATTCTCCAGCCCACCAAAAAATGTACTTTTAAAAACAATTGGGCGTCAATCGGACAGGTGATTTAAGTCCTATCCTACCTCTACCTGCCTAACCCTCCAAACTATTTCAACAGGTAGCATACACAACGGCATCCCAGAAAATCTATCTTACTCCTAAACAGGCCCACACAGCCTAGAAGAGGATGCATGGTGGGAGGACCCTTACGCGCCCCCTCACACACCATGTAGATAAGGAATGTGCGAGCAGATCCTAGGGAGCCACGCTACTCATGACCTGGCCTGCACTGCTCTACTGATCCAGGTAGGCTTCATCTCCCCTGATCTGCCCTTGCTGTGCCGCCAGACAGATCAGGGGAGTCTCGTCCACTGATTCAACCGGGGTCAACCCAGGTGCCATGGATCCCTGGCACCCTATCCACTCTGACATGGAAAGCACAGTCCTCCGGTGGGGGAACCCTACTGACCCTCTCAGCCACCTAGATTACAGGATGCTCTACCAGATCCTAAGGAATCGCTCTTAGGCACAAACCTGGCCAGAGTGGCCGTCATAATAAAAGGGCATCATAACTTCGGGGGCCACACATTCTAGACGAAACCTGTCATCTCACGCACAGAGATATATGAAGCCAAGGCCAGAGCCCAAATTCTCATTCCACTAAACACATGAAAAAATTTAACATTTTGACCCTTGAATACTTTAAAAAAGAGTAAAAGTGAAGAATGAGGCAAATGTGCCAGCTTCCCGTGATTCTCACTCCACACATCAAAATGAAGACGGGGTAACAAAAGGGGACTTAACGACCTCAGTGCATGTTGCTCCCCACTTGTGGAGAACCTCTTCGAGGCTGCAGCTAAGTGCTTGTTCAACCTGCAGCTCCATGCTCCGATGGGGGCAGGGCAGAAAGCCCCGTATCTCAACAGACCCTGAGAGGATGAGGAAGCACCTCATGAGGAGGACGGCTGGAAGAGAGGACTCAAGTGCAACCTTTCAGAAAGCTTCCCTCATGGTGCCTGGACTCCCATAGGAAGAACAGCAGGAGCTAGAACTGCTCCTGCCGATACAGAAAGAAAGAGGCTGACGTTGGAGAGGACTGCACATCTGCCAGCTGCAGAAGAAAGACATGTATTTTCCAGAGTTCACCTGTAGACCGTGAAAAAGGAACAATAGCGGGCATTTTCTCCACCCTCATGAAGGGGGAACCGAGATTACGTCTCCCGTGCCTCAAGCAAATAACAGTTTCAGAAAGCTGGATGTATGTCCCTGGAGTTAGGGGGACAGTGGGACAAGTGTGTGACACAGAAATTAACTTGAGAACCTGAGGCAGGGACCAACTGGGTCGGAAGATACAAGAGAGGACAGGCTTAGAGCAGACGGCACTTCTAACAGCTGCTGTAAGAACAGCTGTGTTTTCTATGGTCCACACACATACTCTGCGAAAGGGAATCTCAAAAGTGAAACACCAAAGATGGGCACCTGGACAGACGGAAAACCCCGATACAAGAGAGGCCTAATGAAGCCTGGCTGTGCAGGGGGGTGTAACGTCCAGAGAGAAGCCACATCCCTGGGCCCTTTAGATAACGGGACCCAAGGCACTAGTATCTAACTCACACAGGGAAGGAAGACCTGCGGAGGAAAAGCCTGTGGTTTTCCGAAGTCAGTACGTGTACCCTGAGAAAGCGATAATAGTAAGCATTTTCTCCACTCTCATAAGGACCAAACAAAGATCACTTCCTCCTGACCTTAATCAAATAAAAGCAAATAAAAGCAAGCTTGAGAAAGCTGGACTCGTGTCTTCTTCAGTTAGCCAGATACCAGAACTAATGTCCGACTCATGCAAGCAGGTCAGGAGTCAAGGGCTGGAGATGTCTGGCTAGAAGATATAAGAGGGCTGGACTGAATGCAAACTACAGTTCATCCACATTCACAGGACTGTGACTTCCAAGGTCAACATGAGAACCCTATAAAAGTGAGTATACCAGGTTGTCTTAAAGGGAAGGCACCAAGGTAGAGAAGCCAGAGAAGTAGTGACTCCAATGGAAATGTGGGTTATTTCGTGGCCAGTTAGAGGAAAGGCACCTGATGAGGCAGGAGCCAGCAGTCTCAGGTCCCTTTAGGAAGCTCGAAATGTGTCCACGACGGTGTCAGCTCAGGACTTCACTGTTCACAGCCCCCAAACCACATTACAACTTTACAGACCAGGCCAAGATGCGGACTTCTCCACACACCTCTCTCCCTGGAGATCACATCCGGAATGGTGATCAAGGAGTAGAGGGAGCAGATGAAGAGAGGAAAGGCAACAAGAAGTACTATATCTATCCTATTAACACATATGCACACATCATCGGCAGGATGACAAAATCCATGAAGGCTCCAGTTGGTTTAGACAGAAATTCCCAGTATTCAGGAACATAGCATTTTGACTGTTATAGTACACTGTGCTTCTAGCTGCTTGGAAGTGACCACAGGATGGTTGCTTATTTAAGAGTTAACAGTTGGCTATCGGACCTTCTGGAAATTTCCTCCCAGACTAGGGAAGAACATATCCCAAGGGACTTTTCATGCATAAGTAGGAGAGAAAAAAGTTACTTTCTCTTTACACTTGTCAAACGATACTCAACAAACTTTTGACAAAGACCTATTCTAAAAGAAAGCCCGTGTTTTAGAAAAGTTTCTGCTTTCCCTCCAACAACTGTAGGACAACAATATCAAAAAAGTATCTCAAAAAAGAAACACTTGGAAAGCTCTGTGCAAATTTGAATAGATACCCTTAGAAAAAGTCACCTCATCTGAGAAAAAGGAACTTCACAACTATGTTGCTCAAATAAGAGCATCCCATTTCGGCCTACAGGACATCACCTATATTTTCCCAACAGCATATTATGGCCTTAGCCTCCAAGTGGAAGGAATTAAAAATCCTGTGGGATCAATCTGTCAAAAGCTTCTGAAAACTCAAGAGCTTGGGCCAGGGGCCCACATGAAGACAGGTCACTTCAAGGCACCTTCACTGCCATGTGCCCAAACTTGGGCTCAGGCTTCCTGGCCTGGCGAGGAACCCACAGAGCCTGCAGGACTGACGTGATGCTATACAGACTGCAAAAGGAACATAAAGGTGAGAAGCTAGTGCTCACCAAAACAAAGCACTGCCTACAATGGCCAGACAGATGAGTAGATCCCTGAAGCTGCGGTGAACTCAACAACCAGAAAATACTGAGACTTTTTAATGGGCCTTTAAATTTAGAAAACAGTCCCCCTGAGAGAACCCAAAAGGCTAAACACCGAGGCTTGAAAGTGCAGAGACAACGTCACAACGGGGATATTCCGATATGGACGTTTTCGCTGAGAGATATATGAAGGCAGTCACATATGTGAGGGGTCTCCATGCACCCTGAAAACTCCTACAAGGATGGGACAAAGGGATACTGCCTTCCCTCACTTTACCCCAACATGACTTCCCACTACCCTCTGTGCCCCCACTTTTCTCTCCTTCTCTGCCATACTGCAACCTTGCGTTCACGTCAGTTTCTTCAGTATGACACTGACAGCATAAGCAACCAAAGTAAAAGTAATTGAACCGGAAATTATCAAAATTTTTAAAATTTTATGTCCAATAACAGTATCAAAAAGGGAAGACAAACCACAAAATAAGAAAAACTATTTGTAAATTGTATCTGATAATGTTGTAGTACCTAGAATAAACAAAGAACTCTTAAAAGTCTATGAACAAAAGACAACCCAAATAAACAATGGGCATTTCTCCAAAAAAGATACACAAATGGCCAAAATGCACATGAAAAGATGCTTGACCTCATTAAGTCATTAGGCAAATGCAAATCAAAACCACAATGAGATACCACTTCACACACAACAGGATGGCTATAATCATGCACACGGACAATAACAAGTGTTGGCAAGGATTTGGGGAAATCAGAATCCTTGTACATTACTAGCATGTGATGGGGATGCTGCTGCGGAAAGCACTGTAATGGGTCCTTAAAAAAGCCAAACAGAGGGGCGCCTGGGTGGCGCAGTCGGTTAAGCGTCCGACTTCAGCCAGGTCACGATCTCGCGGTCCGTGAGTTCGAGCCCCGCGTTGGGCTCTGGGCTGATGGCTCAGAGCCTGGAGCCTGTTTCCGATTCTGTGTCTCCCTCTCTCTCTGCCCCTCCCCCGTTCATGCTCTGTCTCAAAAATAAATAAAACGTTAAAAAAAAAATTTAAAAAAAAAAAAAAAAAAAGCCAAACAGAGTTACCATACGGTCCAGCAATTCCAGTATAGACACACACCAAGACAACTGAAAAATATGTCCACACAAAAACTTATCCTCAAATGTTCATAGCAGCATTATTCACAATAGGCCAAAAGTGGAAACAACCCAAATGTCCATCAGCTGAAGAATGGATAAACAAATTAGCTTTACTATGGAATATTATTCACCTATAAAAAGGAGTGAAGGCAGAGCAAAGAGGATTTTTAGAGTACCAAAAGTACTCTGTACGATATTATAACGATAGATATATGTCATTCATTTGCCCAAACCCACAGATTGTACAACACCAAGCATGTACCCTAAGGTGAACTATGGACTTTGGGTGATTAACGACGAGTCGATACAGGTTCATCCTCACCAAAAAATGTACCATTCTGGTGAGCAACATTGATAATGAGGGAGACTACGCATGTGTGGGGACAGGGGGCATATGGGCAATCTCTGTACCTTCCTCTCAATTTCATATTAAACCTAGAACTACTCTAACAAAAAGTCCTTTTTAAAAAAGGAATGAATGGGGGCAGCTGGGCGGCTCAGTAGGTTGAGTATCCGACTTAGCTCAGGTCATGATCTCACAGTTCGTGAGTTCAAGCCGCACGTCGGGCTCCATGCGGACAGCTCAGAGCCTGGAGCCTGCTTCGGATTCTGTATCTCCCTCTGCCCTCCCCTGTTCACGCTCTCCCTCTCTATCAAAAATAAATAAGCATTAACAAAAAAAGGAATGAATGATTGACTCGTGCTGCAACATGGATCAACCTTGGAAACTTTATGATATATATGCGAAAGAAGTCATTCACAAAAGATTGCACATCATAAGATTCTATTTATAGCAAATGCCCACAACAGGGAAATCCTTAGAGTCAGATAATAGATTAGTTGTTGTCAGGTGATGCACTAGAGTGAGGGAACTAAGAGTGATTGTTAAAAGGTATGGGGTAGCACTTTGAGGTAACAGAAATGTTCTAGAATAAGATAGCGGAAACAGTTGTGTAACAATGAATATACTAAAAATCACTGTATGGATGTGAGCTGTATTTCAAAAAACGGCAAAATTAAACAGCAATGAAGATTCATCAAACTCACTGTTTGTGCAGGTCACAAATTCAGGCACTGCTGAGCTGAGTGCTTCTGGCCCAGGGCACAGCACAAGGCTACGGTCAAGATGTCACCAGGGTTGCAGTCATCAGAATCGACTGGAGGTGGAAGATTTGGTTCCAAGGCGGTGCAGTGACAAGGCTGGCATGGTGGTGCCAGAAGTTCGTGGGAGGCCCAGTTTCTTCCCATAGGCTTCTCCACAGGCTGCTTGAGTGTCCTCATGACTTGGTGCATGACTTCTCCTAGAATGAAAGAGGGACAAATGTTGCTACCTCAAGCAAATGACAAAAGGTTTCAGAAATCTTGTGTCTCCTGTAGGTTGAAGATGAGAGGAACTAGTGTCTGACTCACACAAGTAAAGTCCAGAGGCTGTGGCTGGACTGTCCTTAGCAGATGGGACAATAAAATGACAACCTTAGATGTAAACTGAACTGGCAGAAAATGCAGAAAAACCTATGTTTCTAGGGAACAGATGTGGACTCCACAAAAGACAGCGGCCTGATAATGTCTTAAAAGGAAAAGCAGCCAAGAGGCTACCCAACACAGGGGTGGGTCACAAAAGACCTAGAAACCGAGGGGGTGTCTAAGTGGCTATGCAGAGGAAAGACACTCAGTGTGGCAGGGCTTGCACTGTGAGGTCCCTCAAGGAACCTGCAACCATCCGATGGTGTCAGACAGGGATTTCCTCCAACATCACGGAGCTCCAGCCCATATCACAACTTTGCCAACCATGCAAAGGCATGCCTTTCTCCCACAGTCCTCATACTCTCTGGGCCCCAGTGACAGATCAGAAATAGTGTGTGGTCATATATGCGTTCAGGGCACTCACGTGACCATGGACTCAGGTCTGTGAGTACCATTGGAATTTTAGCTCGATGATAGCAGGGACACATCTGTTTTGTTACTGCTGTCTCCCAATGACAGTGTATGGTACATAGTAGGTGCTCAAAAAATATTTTTGAGCCCTACCTCAAAAATATACAAAATAACTCAAAAATAATCAAATACCACCTATAAATCTCTTAGAAGGAAACATAGGTGTAAAAAAGATAGATAAATTGGACTTCATCAAAATTAAAACCTTTTGCATCAAAGGTTATTGTCAAGAAAGTAGAAAGACAACCCACAGAATGGAAGAAAATATTTGCTAATGTCTGAAAAGGGTTTATCATCCAGAATATATAAACACGTATAACTCAACAGCAGAAAGAAAAACCACCCAATTACAAAATGAGCAAGGGATTTCAATAGACATTTCTCCAAAGACTATGCACAAATCCCCAATAAGCACCTGAAAGGGTACTGAACATCATTAGTCATTTGGTCAGTGCCAATCAAAACCACCATGAGATACTGCTTCACACACAATAGGAGGACTATAACCAAAACAATGTACAATACCAGCTGTTGAGTAGGATGTGGAGAAACCAGATCCCTCACACATTGCTGGTATAAATGTAAAATGGTATAGCTGCTTTAGATAACACCTTGACAGGTCCTCAAAAAGTTCAACATAGAGTTCCCATATAGCCCAGCAATCCAGTCTTAAACGTATATCCAAGATAAGGGAAAACATATGTTCACACAAAAACTTGTACAAGAATGTTCACAGCACCATCATCCCTAATAGTCTAAAAGTATGAACAACCAGGGTGCCTGGCTGGCTCAGTGAGTAGAGCATGCGACTCTTGACCTCAGGTACTTCATGCCCCATGTTGGGTGTAGAGATTTAAGTAAATAAACGAATGAATGAATGAATGAATGAATGAATGAATGAATGAATGAAAGTATAAACAACCTAAAAACCCAACAATTTATGAATGGGGAAACAAAATAAGTACATCCATACAATGGAATATTGTTCAGCCATTAAAAGGAATGAAGTATCAATGCACGCTACAACACAGAAACCATTAAACTTTGTCGCAAACCATGAGTCTGGAGTTCTCTCTTGTCTAGCAAGAGAGCGGACACAGCACTGAATATGAGAGAAGCTAATGTCCAGGGGGAGACAAGAGCCCCGAGCAGGGGTTTCATCTCCATGTTTATTGAGCTCACAAGATATCACCCACGGGCGACTGTGAAGAAAACAAGATCTTACACACGTGAACGTGGAGAAAAGAACCAACAATAATCATTTACTTGCGTGTGTAAGAAGCAAAGGGTCTGGGGGCGCAAGTGGAGTTTGTGATCAAAGTGCAATAGTATATTGGCATCATATGGAAAGTACTCGTGATCCCATTACAATATCTCACTAGCTAACCTCAGGCACTTTCGCCCAGTGGTGGCGGGTTTCCGCCCTAAGCTTTTTTTCTAAACTGTTTATGTAAGTAGAACCTATTTCCCCACAAAGCTTAAGAAGCCACACACAAAAAGATAAATAATATGTGATTCTACTTATATGAGGCACCTGGAATAGTCAAATTCAGAGACCAAAAGTAGACTGGTGGTTTCCAGGGCCTGAAGGGAGGAGAGAATGGAGACTTCTTGTTTAATCGGTATAGTTTCAATTTGGGAAGATGAAAAAAATCTGAAGGCTACTGACGAATGCATAACAATGTGAATGTACTTACTGTCACTGAACTATACACTAAAAAATGGTTAAAATGGTATTGTTATGTATATTTTACCACAAGAAAAAAGGAATGAGGTACCAATATATGCTACAACACAGATGAACCTTGAAAGCATTATACTTAAGTGAAAGAAGCCAGAAGCAAAGGGACACATATTGTAAGATTCTATTTATATGAATAAGAAATGTCCAGAACAAGCAAATCTGTAAAGAGCAGAAGCAGATTAGTCATCACCAGGGGCTAGAGGGAAGGGAGTAATTGACTGCTAAGAGCTTAAAGTTTCTTTTGGGGGGTGATGGAAATGTTCTGGAATTAAATAGTGGTGAGCCCTACTACAAAGCTGTAATCATCAAGACAGTACGGGGTGCCCGGGTGGCTCAGTAAGTTGAGCATCCGACTTCGGCTCAGGTCATGATCTCGCGGTCTGTGAGTTCAAGCCCCGCGTCGGGCTCTGTGCTGACAGCTCAGAGACTGGAGCCTGCTTTGGATTCTGTGTCTCCCTCACTCTCTGCCCCTCCCCCACTCATGCTCTGTGTCTCTCTCTCTCTCTCTCTGTCAAAAATAAACAAACATTAAAAAAAATTTTTTAAAGAAGTATGGTATTGGCACAAAAACAGACACATAGACCAATGGAATAGAATAGAGGCCCCAGAACTGGACCCACAAATGTATGGCCAATTAATCATTGACAAAGCAAGAAAGAGCATCTAATGGGAAATAGTGGTGAGCACAGAGCACAACATGATGGCTATACTAACAACCACTGAATTACACATTTTAAAATGATAAATTACATGTTTTATGAATTTTACCTCAAAAATAATTTGGACAAAAAGTCTTCCACTAGAATGAGCAATCTAAGCACAGGACTGAAACTATCCTCTTTATGACTGAGCCTAAGAAATCACAAAGCATTCCTCCTGTCATATCCATAAGAAGTGAGTCCTAAGTCTAGCCCACATTCCTAATCAGGTTTTACATTTATATCATAAAACTCATAGCATAGCAGTTTCACAACATGGGAAAGGTATTAATGCCTCCCATCTGCAGATGAAACTCAGGCTCAGAGAGGTTACATACATTTCCCAAGGCCACAAGGCCAATAGGTGGCAGAGTTCCGACAGGAACCTAGACTCGGCTGACTCCACAATCTGTGCCCTTGCCCTCCATCAATGGTGGTTCTTAACCAGACACACCACCTGTGAAACCCTAGATGACTTGGACCCCCCACACACAAAGGACCTCTTAAATAAACATTTCTAGGGCTTGGTCAGTACACTTGAATGTTTTTAAGCTCCCCAGGTGTTTCTGAGATGCATTCTATATAGAGAACCACCCCCTCTGTGCCTGATGGGTTTTGTCTTATTAATCTGGACAGTTGACTCCAGCTGGATGGTCAGTGCCTTGGGGGCAAGGCCCCCACCTCCAGCTCCTTTGTGACTGCCACTGTGACAGCATAGTGTCTGCCTACAAGAGGCAGGCAGGCAGGAAACATCATTGGACAGGGCAAGTGACACCCAGAACGCCAGTTGCCAAGGGATTCCAGTGAAACTAAGAGGAGCACAGCTGGTGCCTGAGAGCTGGCCGACCTGGCCACTCTCTCCAGTGGGCAGGAGGTTCGCTGGGGCCCACTTGGTGGGCATCCCCTGCTGTCAACTGGGGCGCCTCAGCTTAGCCCAGAGCAGAGGTGCCAGGGCATAACACTCAAGTTTCCTCTCCCAGTTCTCAAACTAAGAGGCCCAACTTAGGGCCTAGAATTCTCTAAGGCTTGTTGGCTGATTAGCAGTCAACAGGGATCACGGAAGCCGACCTCGGGGCATGGGCCTGAGCCGAATCCCTGGGAATCAGTCCCGAACCCCTCGGGCCCCACTCCCCTTCCACGTGGAACAGGAGGTCAGGGAAGGAGAATGGGAACAACGAGAGCAACCTCGTCAAAGGACTCCTGCCCACGGGCCGTCCGAAAGTCAAGACTTGCCAGACAACGTCATGGGTAAGGACAAGCTTCCCCAGACCCCCACCTCAGAAAAGGGAGGTGGCTTCATATTTTCCTCCTTTGCCCACAGGAAAGGGGTGTTGGGAAACAAAAACCAAAGCATACAACGGGCAGGACTGGGGTGAGAGAAGAGTCTGAAAGGGAAGGTTTCCTATCTGCCTCAAAGGGTTGTCACGAGGAGCAAAGATATAATATGTGAAAGTAACTGGAAACCAAGGCAGTTAGGAATAGTAGGTGTCATTTAGAAAATCAAGTGCTGTGCTCACTTTGGCAGCACACATACTAGTAAGTCAAGTGCTCACAAGAGTGCCAGGTGCCTTGGGAAACAGATGAATTCGTCATCAATTTCAACTCCAGGGAGCTGACAGTCTAGGAGAGGAAAGACAAACTGTTAGGATGGCTTCTGTGAGATTCAGAAGGATGACAAGAGTTCACAGGAAGACAGGACTCACAGGGGGCATAAGGGCTGCCAGTGGCCCCTGTCTTTCTGGTATACCTCATGTCTCCTCCCCCCAGTTCTCACTTACCATCCTAGCAAATGGGTGAGTGATGGGGTTGTCAGAGGATGGAACAACGCTGTGCTGGGAGAAAGGGTTCTCTGGGAACTTACCAAGTCTTAATTTTTAAAAATTATGCACACCTTGAGACAAGCTTAAGTCACCTCTGTGCCCTTCCTGCTGAAAGAGTGCCTTTCCCACTGGAAAAGAATAAATAGTCTCGAGATACTGCTTTTCAGGTTAGACCTTTCTTCAAGTTTTCCCAGGATTTAAAAGGGATACAACAGGAGAGGGGAGTGATCACTATTCACCCAGCTCACTGCAAGGAAAAGGAAAGTAAATGTCTGTTAAAGGTATAAAATGCAAGCCATTCCAAAGCAGAATGGTTCATTTCAGCTTTTGGTGAGGAGACAGGATGGCGCGCGGTAGCGAAGCTTTGTGGGTTAGGTGGGTGCCAAAGGATGAGGATCTAAAACAGCGCTGACTGCAGAAGGCCAGTCACCAGCTCACCAATGGTGGGAGACCATCTCCAGCGAAGCTTTCCGAAGACCTGGGCCTGCATGGATGAGCAATGCTGAAGGCAGGCGGGAAGGAGGGCAGGAAGACGGGGAGACCACTCACCATGGACGCCACAAAGCAGTCTTCCAGGAGTTGGGCACCACGTGGCAGCCGAGGCCTGCCCCAGAGCACAAGCGCAAACACCCGCGGGAGTGCGGGAGGGGGGGGCGGGAGAAGGGGAGGGGCGGACAGGGGCAGGGGAAGGGACTGGGGGCCTGAAGGAGCAGCGGAGGGAGTAGGATGCCAGGAACCTTTAGCCCTATTCCCATCAAACTCAAACTCTTCCGAGATATATAATAGGCTGGACCGGGGGTAAGGCTTGAGTTTGGAAAAATTAGGTTTCCTATCTGCCTCAAAGGACTGTCACAAGTAGCAGCTATAATATGCCAAAGCATCTGAAAACTAAGACTGTTGGGAACATTAGGGGTCATTTAGAAAATCAAGCGCTTACAATAGCAAATGGTCCCAGAGTGCCAGGTGCCTTGGGAAACAAAAGATGAATTAAACATCGATTTCAACTCCAGGGAGCTTGACAGTCTAACAGAGGCAAAACACGGTGACTTCTGCGGGTTTCAGAAAGACGCCAAGAGCTCGCAGGAAAATAGACGGGATCCTCCTGTAATATGATGGGGTAATTATCAGAAGACGGAACAACACTGTGCTGGGAGAAAAGTCTGCTTTTCTGGGAACTTTTCAAGTCTTAATTTAAAAACAAAACAAAACACCTTTGAGACAAGTTTAAGTCACCAAACCTCCGGTTTGCCCTTTCCTGCTTGAGAAGAGTAAAAGGCTAGATCTCTCTTCTCCAAGTTTTCTGGGGACTTAAAAGTGCTGCAGCTAGAGTGGATAGTCATGGCACTTTTCACAAACCCATCACTTCAAGGGAAAACCAAGTAACTGTTCGAAGTATAAAATGCGAGCCATTCAAAGGCAGATAGGTTAGTTTCACTTTAGGGTGGTGTGTGACGGTGAGGCTCTGTGAAAGAGATGGGCGTGGAAGGATATAGAAAACTGTACCGCGGGGGAGGGGGGCAGTGGCGCTTCAGGACCCTCACGCACGACGCCTCCGAGCGGCCTTGGTTCACAGAGTTGGGCTAAGCAAGCTCTCGGCCCCGGCCCGCCCTGGGGCGCAGGCGCAAACGCCGGCTGGGGGCGAGCAGGCGGGGCTGGAGCCCACGTGGCGGGGGGCGGGGGGTGGGGGAGCGGGGAATAGGGCGGGTGCAGGGGGGCGGGAGGGGCGGAGCAGGTCTCGCGAGGCCGCGCCCCGACTCACGCGGGCGTCCGGCGCGGATTGTAGCCGCCTGGCGGCGGGATAAGTCGCGCTCGCGCCTAGGGACGAGTGTTTGCGCTCGCGTGGTCATGGAGGCGCTGCCGCCGCCGCTAGCCACGACCACTCCGGCCTCTGGCCGGAGCCGAAGACTGCTCATGCTGCCCCTGCTGTTCTTCTTGCTGCCAGCCGGAGCTCTGCGGGCCTGGGAGGCAGAGGAGAGGCCCCGAACCCGCGAAGAAGAGTGTCACTTCTACGCGGGTGGACAAGTGTACCCAGGGGAGACGTCCCGGGTTTCGGCCGCTGATCACTCCCTGCACCTCAGCAAAGCCAAGAGTAGGTGGTGCCCCGCCAAGGGGGAGGCTAACGGGTGGCACAGGAAAGCGGGAGGTGGAGAGGGCCTGGAGACACGTGCACCCGTGTTTCGGTTGCCACCTGGGGGCCTGGCTTGGGCGGCACCCTCTAGGTGGCCTTAGGTCCCCCGGCGGGCCTGCCTCCCTGGGGGAGGGAGGACGGAGAGGGGTTCCCCGAATCAGATTTTGGAAGAAGTGGTGGTTACCCCAAAGCCGCAGATAAGGGAAGGAGGGGTGCCGAGTTTGTAGGCATCAGGATGTTGTGCAAACTGAAACGCTTCCTCAAACATCGAAAAGTGCCAGCAGCACATCGTGTCTATTTTCAAGCACTATTTCAGGGAAGAATATATTGAGAACTTGAATAATGGTTCGCAGAAAGTTTAAACAGAAAAGTGACTAACCAAAATGCTCAGGAGGGCAAAACTTTCCTTTTTCTTTCTTCTTCTGTTATTGCATCTTATAAAGGATATTAAAACCCACCGTCCCCAAAACCTGTATAGTTAATGGGTATTCTTTGTTTCTCAGAAATGAAGAGCTTGTTACAGGGTGTACTTTGGAGGCTCTTTGTAGGAAAACGGAAAAACCGAGGTTGGAAGTAATGCATTTGGGTTGATGATAAACCACGTGGCAAATTTGTGTCCTGCCAGTTTGGCTTTTGATTATTTGTATTTCTGTCCAGTGTACACAACTAATGACCACTTTCAGGAAGGACACGTCAGACTAAATAGATACTGAGAAAGTTGTGGCCTGCTGCATCTGGATGTTAAGACTGGCCAAAAAGAAGTGGCCAGGAGTTAAAGGATAAAGACTATGGCTTGCTTTTAAATAACCAGTTTTTACTATGGATCACTTGGCAATTCTGTAGATGTATATTTGGTTCCATTACAGTCTGTTTCATGCCTGTATTCAGTGACAAAAGTAAAGCTTCACGATTACGAATCCCCAGTGTAAAACGGGATGTTGTTTTGACTTAGGATGGAGTGGGAGTGAGAAGTGAGAAAAACTATTTTGCCTTCTTACACATTTGCAGTTCTTTCCTACTGAAAGTTAACAAGGGTACTTTTAGATTTTTATTTTTAAAAGGCCAGTCTTGCACTTTTAAAAATCAAAGTATTTACAAGTCCTGTTGCTTTTACTTGGTTTGGGAAGATATTTTGAAATATGTCAGTCAGTTAAGTATTTACTGGCATTACATAAATTTCCCATAAGAAACAAATCCCATCAAGGTCTGCTCATAGAAGCAAATAAATGGTAATAATAGATTTCTCTTTCCCTTTAAATAGATTTACTTTTTCAAAGTTTAGATGTTTGCCACATTTCCGTGTCACATGTAGGCTTATCTAGAATTAAAGCTATGAGGACTTTTACTCATAAAAGAATATTATAGAGCCATTAAATTTTAAATAATTTTGAATTAATTTCAGTAACATGAAAAGCCTTTCGTGACTTACTATTCCCTCCCTTTTTAATTTTAATTCCAGTGTAGTTAACATACAGAGTTATATGTTTTCGGTGTACAATACCGTGATTCAACACTTTCCATATATTACTCAGTTCTCATTGCTGGTCCCTTTTTAAAATCAGGTGCAACATGATCCAAATTTGTGTGTTTAAAAAAGAATGGAAAAAAACACATCAAAATGTTAACAGTAGTTAAATTGATGGGGGATATGGGAAGAAGGAATTTAAACGTTCTTCTTTACTGCTCTGCACTTGCCAGATTCTTTGTTAACTCTGCTGTTTATATTCTGGACAGTTTTTTTTTTTTAACAAATACAAGGGGTTGCTTTGGGAATTCCATTTATAGATCTTAATAAAGTAATTGCAGTCTTTTTGCCCTAGAATTGATGAGTTTTTTTCTTTTGAACAGTACTTTCCCTATTTGGAGATGGCATGATACTACATATACAAAACCCTAAAGATGCCATCAAAAAAAACTATTAGAACACTGCAGTTCTTGAGTCAAAACCCCAAAATTTCCAAGATCAGAATTTTCAGAAAAATATTATTTTTCAAATTTGGTTTTCCCTATCCTTCTCCTTCTCCTATCCACTTTTCCTTCTCCTATCCACGTCTCCCTTCTGGCCTTTACCGAATTAGATCAGGATATCTATATGAGGTAGGCTGCTGGCTCAAGATAAATAATCATGTGTTATATATTAACTTTGCAGAGAAATTCATCTTAAGTTTGTCTCTATTTTCAGAGTGATCAAAAGTGCTGACTATTGTTAAGCCTTACTTTCTAGGAACCTTATAGTCAAACTTGGAAGCAAGTATTGACTTCAGTGTGTGTAATGGTTATGAAAGTTTAAGTGCCCTGTGAACGTGTTAACAGAAGATGAAGGCACGTCATGTTGGCTAGAATTACAGCATGCCCTTACAAGAGAGCAGCACAGACTGTTCAGTTTCTGTCAGGTCAGTTGAAACTGTTAAGGGGTGTCTCCTGTTTCAGAGCCCCCTGGGAAAATAATCCCATGGTCTGGGATTTTACACTTCGCACCTGATATATTTGCAGAGTGTGGCAGCAGGTCTTCTGTGTGTATGTGAGAAACTGGACAAACATTTACATGAGTACATCTAAAAGACTACCATTAGAAAAAGGATAATCTAATTATAAACTTGGAGGGGCTATATAGTGAAGCATCCAGTAGGGTTTAGTGCAGGGATGGAATATATGGGGTCTGTGAGCATAAATAGAAAGACAAAGTCTTGTGGCTCAGTCACTTAGGCATATGACTCCTGATTTCGGCTCAGGTCGTGGTCTCACAGTTAGTGAGAAGGAGCCCCATGTCAGGCTCCAGCACAGAGCCTGCTTGGGATTCTCTCTGGCCCTCTCTGCCCCTCCACCGTTTGTTCATTCTCTCTCTCTCTCTCTCTCTCTCTCTCTCTCTCTCTCTGTCTCTCTCTTTCTCTCTCTCCCCCTCTCTCCCTCCCTCCCTCCCTCTCCCTCCCTCTCTCCCTCTCTCTCTCTCAAAAATAAAGATTAAAAAAAAGAAAAACAAAGTCTTTAGTTTCACTAACCTCCAACTGAAATTTAGCATTTCCTTCCATTATAAACATCAGCAACAAATCATATTAGCTTTAGCAGTACTTGCTTATACCTGTTGCCAAGAGAATCACAGATGTTCTTCTGCCACATCATTGCAGGTATCCTGAAACAAAATTTACGCTCATCATTATCTTGGACAGTTATGAGACCACTGCTAGATCTTGCAGTTTTAAAGTGTTAATAAAAGGGTACATGCATTACTATATCACCAATTTGCTTTTTATTATTTTCATCATTACATTTCAATGTAATTAGTTTCCTTTGTAATTCTATATATTTTGTTTTATGCATTCAATAACACTGTTCTTAGAAAAAGTCCATAAGCTTCACCAGACTGCTAAAGAGGTCCAAAGGTTTAGAATCCTTGATTTTTAGTAATTTCCTGAAGATGTCTTTCTGTCCTCTCACCAATTTTCTCATTGTTCTAGAACTTCATATATTTTTCTTTCTTAGTTTCCAAGCCAGCGCCTTATTGGGAAGGAACAGCTGTGATAAATGGAGAGTTCAAGGAGCTCAAGTTAACTGACTATCATGGGAAATACCTGGTTTTTTTCTTCTACCCCCTTGATTTGTAAGTAATACAGGTACAAGTAGTAAAACGTCAGTCATTATCAATCATTATTCGAGAACATCAAATAGAAATTATTTAATTTAGCTTTTGGTTCTTAAAAGGCAAGCCAAAATGAATTTTTTTCAAGAAGGTAACATCTGCCATGTATTTCAGACCCATAACCCACTGACCCCAATACATTATACTTAAATCTACATGATTGTGTTATCGTAACGTAATCATTAAAGAAAGGAAAGCTTCAATTATATTCATTAAGTTATACCTACTAAGGCAAGAAAATGAGTATTTTAGAAAGCAATTAATAGCTAGACTTATGCCACAAGTCTGTTTAATGTATCTCTGTTAACTAGAAAATTAGCCCTTTACAATGATGATGCCATTTAACTATGATTTTATAATATTTATTCTTTGCTGTGTATACTGCTTTCCTGTGATTTGAATATTTTCCTGAAAATACTGCATATGCCTGAGGAATAATGCCTACTAATATAAATTATGGTTATTGGGGGGAATTTTCTCTTTAACTCTGACATTCAGTACTTTTTAGATAGAAAGTTGACTCAAATACTCTTTATAGCTATAGTGTTATCAATGATATAATTTTATCTGGAGTGTTTTTCAAATTCCATGAAAGTGAAGATACCAAAAAGAGAGTTGTCCTGAGTTTATCTTTTTCCTGTTTGAATATATTTTTTGGTTACAAAAAGTAGAAGTTTCTTCTGTCTTTGCCACTGTATATTAAGGTATTTTTTCCATTAGGACTAATCTAGAGCTATATAAATAAAACCTTAACCTTACAGGGAGGATGTATTTCAGCTCATCTCTATAGGTGGTCGCTAGGCCACAGGTCGGCAAACTTTTTCTATACTGGGCCACGTAGAAAATATTTTAGTCTTGTGATCTCTATTGCAACTACTCAGCTTTGTCATTGTAGCACAAAAAACAGCCATTGACTACATATAAATGAATGAATATTGTCTTCTATTGAAAGTTTATTTACAAAAAAATAAGATAAGCTGGATTTGGCCTGTTGACTGAAGTTTGCTGACCCCTTCTGTAATCCAAATAGGAAAAATTCTCAGGAAAATTAGTACATTGAGAATAAAACAAGTCATAAATCTGGATAATACATAATCTTTTAAATTAGTAAGAACTTGCTTCTTTCTAATCAATTTGTATTGTGGCCTGACTAGCTACAATGTATGATGTAACTTAATTTCTAATAGAAGCCAGAAGTAGAAATTTTAATATATAAAAATGATAGGCCTACTAAATTCATGTTCTAAAATGAATAAGTTAACACATCTGTTGAATATATATGACGCTACACATGAATTTTGAAATTAGTCTAACATAGCAAATATCCTCTGTTTCTGCCAGTGTTACTTAAAACCCCATAATGAATAAGACATATAGAACATGATGTTACCAATGGCCTTCTGGGGCAAAGAGCTAAGATCACTTTTTTCTGTTTCTATGTAATGCCAGATTGGGCCTGGTTAGAAAGGAAGAATTCTCGGGCATTTGCCACAATCTGCAAGCACAGAAGTCATATACGTAACCTTTCAGTTTTCAGTCAGAACTTTTTCAACTAAGAAGTTGAATAAATGTGTCTCTACATAGCATTTCTTTGAATAATAGGAAGGAAAGCAGGGGCTGACCGTACCTACCTTTTTGAGTATGTTAAAAATACATGTCATAGGAGCGCCTGGGTGGCTCAGTCAGTTGACCAACTCTTGGTTTCGGCTCAGGTCATGATCTCATAGTTCATGGGTTCGAGCCCTCCGTCAGGCTCTGCACAGTGCAGAGCCTGCTTGGGATTCTCTCTCTCCCTCTCTCTGCCCCTTCCCTGCTCGTGCTGTCTCCTGTCTCTAAATAAATAAATACTTACAAAACAATACATATCAGGGTGCCTGGGTGGCTCAGTCAGTTAATCATCTGACTTTAGCTCAGGTCGTGATCTCACGGTTTGTGGGTTCAAGCTCCACGTCAGGCTCTGAGCTGTCAGAGAGCCTACTTCGGATTCTGTGTCTCCCTCTCTCTCTGCCCCTCCCCCACTTGTGCTTCTCTCCCTCAAAAATAAAAAATTTAAAATATATATATATCTTAGCCTAGGTTTCCAGAGATATCATCTACATTAGAACTGTCTGCTTTGCATGTGGCAGTTCTACATTTGAACAACTGAAACATTTGAAAAGCCTGTTTTGGGCTGTGGTAGGAATTTGTCCCCTAAGTCTGTGTTCTTCTAACTTTCTTGACCACGACACACAGTATGAAATACAGTTTTCATTGCCGCCCAATACACTCCATGTACATACAGGGTAACATTCAGTCTGTAAGCACCAGTACAGCCATGCTCATTACAGTACTGAAACACTTCCGTACCAGATGGTAAATAGCCACTTTCCCAGTCCCCTCCCACCTGGTCCCTTCAAGAAACCTCCAGAGCTAAAGCCAACTTTGAGTTAAGGGTTATTAAATATTTTTAATATCACTCCTGAACACACATATATATGCACTTGTACATACATAGGTTTCATAACACCCTTACTGTATATAATGTATTCTCGTATTTTCTATTCCACTTTTTTTAAATGTTAGTTAGAACTCAGTAAATTGGCTTCAGTATTCCCTACCATGGTTTGGAAAATAATACCCTGAGGTAATATTCTCTAAACATGCCCTTCTGACAACAGGATGGGGAGACAGGGTAGAAGAGGACCTTATCAAGAAAGGGAGGGGGATGGAAGAGATTTCCTCATCTCTAAAATAAACATCATGCATCTAGCTCATAGGGGTGGTATAGAAATATTTAAAAAAGGGAATGATGTAAAATTTGTATACATCTTTGAAAGCTATAAGGCACTATATAAATCATTGTTAAATAAAAGCAAATGAAGGGAGAGGAGGTGCTGCCGTAAGGTAGAAGGGGATATTGGTTGACCACCGATCCATTAGGTTATAAAAATACAGTTCATTGAGATGTAATTGGGAACTCTGCAATATACTTTTCTTAATTAAATGATATGTGATCAAATGACAGTCTTTTAGACAGCTGCATCTTGACAGTGTTCATATATAAAAATTGGTTTTTGTAAGATTTTATTTTTTTAAGTAATCTCTCCACCCATTGTGGGGTTCGAACTCACAACTGTGACATTCAGAGTCGCGTGCTCTACCAACAGAGCCAGCCAAGCACCCCTGAAGTTGTTCTTAATATGTGTTTTTATATGCTAAAGGTGTTTATAACAACTAAGTCATTTGAAACTTTAGGTACATGCGTATTTTAAGAATACCGATATATATTTTTTTTAACTTTCAGCACTTTTGTGTGTCCAACTGAAATCATCGCCTTTGGTGACAGAATTGAAGAATTCAGATCTATCAACGCTGAAGTCGTAGCATGCTCTGTCGATTCACAGTTTACCCATTTGGCCTGGTCAGTATCTTACACTTAGATTTGTAGGAAAAGGAATGGATTTACTTTTAAATTATGGGCAGACAACTCTTAATGTGACAGGAATATAGTTATCAGTTTGGAAGTAGAATTATCTGAGAGCTGCTAGTTCAATGAAGCTATGGTAAAAGTGCTTATGGATTTTATAGGACATTTCCAGAGTGGAAAAAAAAAGTTCATTGCAGGGGCACCTGGGTGGCTCAGTCGGTTAAGCGTCCAACTTCCACTCGGGTCATGATCTCATAGTTTGTGACTTGGAGCCCTGCGTCGGGCTCTGTGCTGACAGCACAGAGCTTGGAGCCTGCTTCAGATTCTGTGTCTCCCCGTCTCTCTCTTCCCCTCCTCCACTCACGCTCTCTCTCTCTCTGAAAAATAAATAAACACTAAAAAAATTTTTTCTTTAAATAAAAAAGTTCAGTGCAAAAGACATAATATCCATATGGTTTCAGCAGATATCCAATGGTTTCAGCAGAAACCACTGAAATGTATGATTACTTTATTATGACAAACTGGGTAGCCTTAAACTGGAAGAAAAAAAATTCTTTATAATTCCATTTTTCTCTTATATAGTTGTCTAATACTAAGTCAAACTCAAAATAGTTTTTATAATTATTTTTCCAGAAGCAATGATTTTCTTGATTTTGTAAATAATTTTTTAATTCATTAAATGTGAAAAGGTGTTTCACCTAATTAATTGCAAAGAATTGTAAATTAAAATGACAAGAGATGCCATTTTTTTCCCTGATTGGCCAAGATTTCAAATATTGAAAAATTTCATCCAGTGATGACAAAGGTGTCATTCTTTTCCCACACACACAGTAGGTTTAGCATTTCTGGAGAGCAATTAGGCAGTATGTTTTACAAGGTGAAATGTGTGTGTTTATGTGAATTTTGCATGTCCAAAATTCTGTGCACAAAATTTTATGCACAATAAAGATGGTACAGAAATATTTTTGGTTTTAAAAGTTAATATTCAATTCATTAAAGTGAAAAATTCAAAACATCTTTTTCTGTATTTATAATTATATATACACATATATAACTAAAATATTAATTGGTGCAGGAGCTACAATTTATATTTTCTTAAGTAATTATCTCAAGTATTTTTAAATGCAGTTACATATTTAATATATTTTATTTCCTTTATCTCAACTTTGAGATAAAACTTCCAAAACTTAAGTAATAATTCTTGCAAATATATTTTAAATCCTTTTAAAATGTTTCTTTACTATTTTTTACTACTTAAAATGTTTCTTGGGGCACCTGGGTGACTCAGTCGGTTAAGTGTCCTACTTCAGCTCAGGTCATGATCTCACGGTCCATGAGTTCGAGCCCCATGTCAGGCTCTGTGCTGACAGCTTAGAGCCTGGAGCCTGCTTCAGATTCTGTGTCTCCCTCTCTCTCTGCCCCACCCCTTCTTGCTCTCTCTCTCTCTCTCAAAAATA
Source organism: Leopardus geoffroyi (assembly GCF_018350155.1). Taxonomy (NCBI): domain Eukaryota; kingdom Metazoa; phylum Chordata; class Mammalia; order Carnivora; family Felidae; genus Leopardus; species Leopardus geoffroyi. The sequence continues at coordinate 19,907,928 of NC_059343.1, forward strand.
AACAAGCATTGAAAAAAATATTTTAAATGTTTCTTTTTACAATTTATAAACTGAATAAAATTTCACATTACACATTTTCAATAGGAATCACAAAGCGAAAACCATGGGTTTAATTTGCTTTGTCACTTCTGTAGTAATTCTAAATCTTTGTAGGTTCCAACACAAATCCACTAAGGAAAAACTTACGTCATCCCAAATAATTTGGCATTGGTTTCTCAAGGAATTTGGGGGGATGCAGTCTCAGCTGGATAGGATTCATATCAACCAGAAATTTCTACTTGGGTATCGGAACTGCGGCTGCAGACATCTGAAGCAGTATTTCCCTGTTTTCCAGCTGCTATGTCAGTGCCTTCCCATTGGGACACCAGCCGACTTTCCCTGGTTTCAAAAGAATACTTAAAAAAAAAAGAATACCTAAATCTGAAGGTTGATGTGTCTGACTTTGTAACTAACTTACTTTGCTGCTTCAAATGGACTTTGCATTTCTTTGTGTCTAAGAATATTAAAATATTATCTAGTTTTATTGTTCTTCTCAAGGTTTTGTCTTGTGATCACAATTCTAAGGTTATACTTAGGACAGTGTATATCCTTTGATCCATCAGTTCCTCTTCTAGGAATTAATCAGACAGGTGTACAAAGCTGAGAATACAGAAATGTTTCCGGCAGTGTTTATAAAAGCAAAAGAAAAACTGAAACAGTTTAAATGTCTACCAATATAGATAAATAAAAAACACTGTGTCAACACATTAAAAATGTGATATGTATCTCCATATTTAGTGTTTAAAAGAAATGAATATATTAACTGGGGAGTAAAGGCAAAAAATAGAATGTATATTAGCCTGTTTTCATTAGAGAAAGAATGTGTGTGTTGTGCGTTCATTCATTTGTATGTGTCTGCAGAGAAAGAGTGCTGTTTGGATACATGCCATTTGCTTAGCTCTGAGAGGTAAATGTTCTGCTTGTTACAGGATTAATACCCCTCGAAGACAAGGAGGACTTGGGCCAATAAAGATTCCACTTCTTTCAGATCTGAATCATCAAATCTCAAAGGACTATGGCGTATATCTGGAGGACTCAGGCCACACTCTTAGGTACCTTTCAGTGGTTTTATATTAGGACAAATCCAAATATATTTGTAATCCTCCTTAAAATGGAGTTAGAAGATGCAAGGCAAGAAGTATTATTTGCTCTATTTGCAAAAATGTTGTAGTGTTTTAAAATAATTGGCGAGTGCCCTACTTAAACTCTGTGAGTTATCATAGACTGTTAGACTGGAAGCTCTGTCATTTCACAGATAAACAGATTCATAGAATTCTATGAACTTAGCCAAAGTTAAATAATTAATGGCAGAGCCCACACTCGAACCCCAGTACCCAAACTCCTTATCTGTTTCTTTCTCCTCTTTTCTATTTCTAAAATGACGCCAGTAATGGTTTTTCCAAATACAAGTATCATAGTATTTAGCAGACTTGTGCCTTGAGGAGTGGGAAAAATTAGGAAAACACCACTGTAAGTCTTTGAAAAAAGGGCAACTTTAGAACAGCTGTGATTTTGTTATAATTATAGTGTCAATTTGCGTTGCAGTGAGAATAGTTTCTTTTTTAAAATGTTTATGCGAAGATGTCAGTATTTTATAATCCTCTGTTTTTTATAACAGCTTTATGGAGATCTAATTCACACACAACTCACCCATTTAAAGCATACTATTCCCGGGTTTGTAGTATACCCAGAGAGTTGTGCAGCCATCACTACAGTCAATTTTAGAACATTTTCATTACTCTAAAAAGAAACCCCACACCCCTTAGCAGTTATTCTCCCTTTCCCCAGTCTCCCCACCCTGGCCCTGGGCAGCCAACCACTTACCTACTTCATGTCTCTGCGGTTGCCTATTCTGGACATTTCATATAAATGGAATCCTACACTGTGTGCTTTTTTATGACTATCGTCTTTCACTTAGCACAATGTTTCCAAGGTTCCTTCATATTATATCATGTGTCACTACCAATAGTTTCTTTTTTTCTACTCGCCAAGTCTTTAATATTTTCTCCTTTCATAGTTTATTACTAAGTTAATTCACAGAAAGTAAAATGCCACTAAAAAGATTGAAGCTGTTTTAAAGTTTGGAATTATTTGGGGACGCCTGGGTGGCTCAGTCGGTTGAGTGTCCGACTTCGGTTCAGGTCATGATCTTACAGTTCGTGAATTCGAGCCCCGTGTCGGGCTCTGTGCTGACAGCTCGGAGCCTGGACCCTGCTTCAGATTCTGTGTCTCCCTCTCTCTCTCTCTGCCCCTCCCCGGCTCCTGCTCACTCGCTCACTAGCTCTCTCTCTCTCAAAAATAAACATTCAAAATAATTTTTTTTATTTTGGAATTCTTTGAATACTAACCGAGTAAAATTATCTAATACTAGCTATTTTGTAGTTTCTTTCGACATTTTTTATTTTCATCAAAGAAATACATGCACATAGTTTTTAAAAGTCGGGGCGCCCGGGTGGCTCAGTCGGTTAAGCATCCGACTTAGGCTCAGGTCATGATCTCACGGTCCATGAGTTCGAGCCCCGCGTCGGGCTCTGTGCTGATAGCTCAGAGCCTGGAGCCCGTTTTGGATTCTGTGTCTCCCTCTCTCTCTGACCCTCCCCTGTTCATGCTCTGTCTCTCTCTGTCTCAAAAATAAACGTTAAAAAAAATTTTAAAAAAAAAGATTGTCTTTTTTGTTTGTTTATTCATTTTTGAGAGAGAGAGAGCATGAGCAGGGGAAGGGCAGAGAGAGAGGGAGACACAGAATCTGAAGCAGGCTTCAGGCTCTGAGCTGTCAGCACAGAGCCCTATGCGAGGCTCAAACCCACGAATCATGAGATCATGACCTGAGCCGAAGTTAGATGCTCACTGACTGAACCACCCAAGCACCCCAAAAGTCAGACTGTCTTAAGCAACAATCCCCTCCCTACTCCTAGTGCTGCTTCTGGAGGAAACTGCTTTCAATTCTTTAGCTACTGCTTTTACTATTACATTTTTTATTTTACTATTACATTTTACTAATACATTTTAGTATTACTCCATACTTCCAACTCCTGTACTTTTTCTGAATTTATCAATTTTGACATTATTTATAATGGTAAATAGTACTTTCTTACACCATCCCCAAACTTATCTTTCTGTGTAATATGTGGTAATTGTGGATTGAGCCAGTATTTATTTTTTTTTATATAAGTATTGTTCACTGCTAAGCTCTTAAGTGTAGTGTCCTAGGGTTTACATTTCCCTTCTAGTAAACTTTTTGTTATTTTATTGTGGCTAATAAACTACTACTTTTTTGTTTCATTCGTTTAGTTTTCTATATACCTGTCCCTAATTCTTCCTAAACTTCCCAGCTAGTTGTAACCACTCTAAATACTACATTTTTCATGTCATTTGTTTTTCCTGGAAACCTCCATCCTCCTGTTTGAGTTCAGACTGACCACTCTCTAGACCTGCTCCACAGCTGCTGTCATAGCGCTTTGCGCACCAGCATCCTGGGAATTTGCTTCGCTTCTTCTCTGTTGGATGCCCACTTTTTAGGCTCCCATGCCTGACTTCTTTATTTAATCCCTCTTTTTTTGCTGAAGCACATCCTCATAGCTTCCTAATAAAAGATCATTGGACCGGCGCCTGGGTGGCTCAGTTGATCAAGCATCTGACTTTGGCTCAGTTCATGATCTCACGGTTCATGGGTTTGAGCCCTGCATCAAGCTGTGTGCTGACAGCTCGGAGCCTGGAGCCTGTTTTCGGATTCTGTGTCTCCCTCTCTCTCTGCCCCTCCCCCGCTCACACTCTGTCTCTGTCTCTCTCTCTAAAATAAATAAACATTAAAAAATATTTTTAAAAAGGTCATTAGAAGGTAAAATACTTGAGGACTTCCATGCCTGAAAATGTTTTTATTCTGCTCTTGTGCTTGATTAACAATTTCACTAGGTATAGAATTCTAGATTGAAAGACATTTGAAAGCATTGCCCTGCTACCTTTGGTTTCTGAGGTTCTTATTGAGATACATATTGTCATTTTAATTTCTGATTTTTTTATAAAAATGACCTATCTGTTCTCTGAGGAAGAGACATATGTATATATTATACCAAATATGGCAAATGTCTTAGTCTCAAAGTCTACAAAAGATAAAAATTCGCAAAATTAAAAGAGAAAACAGAACTCGAATTTGCTACCAAAGAAAGGGCAGATTTGTTTCTCTGTGGTGTGTGTTGGTATGATGTACGTTACAGAAGTAAGCTCAAAATTTCAGCTCAGGCTCACTTACTTCAGAATAGACTTCATCACCATTGACAACCGTTTTCTACCGTAAAAGTAGCTACACGAAGGAACACCCATATGAATAGTAGTTAATAGTTTTGTCCCCACATTTGGCAAGTTGACCTAGTCCAAGGAGACGGAGCTATAGTTAGTTCAGACTTCCTGATGCTCATTAAAAGAATGTATCGTAGGATAAGCAAGAACATTTTAGTTATGTTTAATATGATTTTGAAATAAAGTTTCATGTAAGAGGTATATAATTCTGTGTATTTCTATTAAAAATAGTTGTTATTATTTTTAATACTCATACACAAACAATTAGCCCTACTAACCTGAGATCTTTCTCTAAACCAAGTATTGGGTTGTAATCCATATTGACTGAAATAAAGACAATAGTCCTTTGGAAATTTTGGTTTTTCTCTAGTCTGCTTTAACTCTTACAACACCACTCCATTTCGGCAGGTCTTTTAGGTTAAACTACTCAATTATTCCCTAGGCCACTAAAGTGAGTCACACATATAGGGATTTAGAGGGAAAGGTAACTTTGGTGACTTTGTCTTTTTCCACCATTGAAAAAGGAAATACAAAGACGTTCTGAAGAGTCAGAGATAAGAAAGATGGATCACAGCTTCACCCAGAGGAAGACTTTGCTATGTAATTTCATAATCTCACTTACAGTGCAGTAAAATCCCAAACCTAGTACTTGTGAAGATTTGACTGGAAATACAACAGTCCATTTCAAAGACAAAAACAAATTTCTAAAGCTACCATTTAACAATGATAATCCCAAATTATACAGTAGGTAAGTGTGGGGGGCAGGGGGGTGCTGTATTTGTCTGTGTTTTTTGTACCAGTCAGGAAGATAGGTAGCATGTTATTGGTTCTGTATAACTTCTTTCTGTGTGGATGGCACAGGGATTTACATGAACTAATACTTGTCTTAATTGAGATTAAAATGACCTCACCCCGGGGCGCCTGGGTGGCGCAGTCGTTAAGCGTCCGACTTCAGCCAGGTCACGATCTCGCGGTCCGTGAGTTCGAGCCCCGCGTCAGGCTCTGGGCTGATGGCTCAGAGCCTGGAGCCTGTTTCCGATTCTGTGTCTCCCTCTCTCTCTGCCCCTCCCCCGTTCATGCTCTGTCTCTCTCTGTCCCAAAAATAAATAAACGTTGAAAAAAAAAATTAAAAAAAAAAAATGACCTCACCTGTACCACCCTTGTGTCTTACAGAGGCCTTTTCATTATTGATGACAAAGGGATCCTAAGACAAATTACTCTGAATGACCTTCCTGTGGGAAGATCAGTGGATGAGACACTGCGTTTGGTTCAAGCATTCCAGTACACTGACAAACATGGAGAAGGTACCCTTTCCTTCTAAACATCTTAGCCTTTTGATTTTTTCATTTGAGAGATTATGGCATGATTAATTTTGTTTCTTACTCAAACAGTAATGTGGATGGTTCCAAAGTCTTCTGATTGTTTTCAAATTATTACCTGATATTTTGAGCAGATCCATTTATCATTTAAAGTGCTTTTAGCAAAATATCACTAATATATTCTACTTACAGGGTAAAATGCAAAAATATTCATTATTTGCACAGTCCTTTTGGATGGGCTCAAAGAGAAAAGTTTCTGCTACTGCAATTTTTCAAATTAGGTTTCTGTAAACTTTAAAATGTGCCTGTCTGGCAGTATTTAGTAATACAGGTTTTATTTTCATGTTTACATGATTTGATTTAGCTTTTTTCCTCAGCTATTCGGTATCACACCAGTAATCTAGAAGTTTATCCTTTCACTGCACGTGTTTGCAGTAGCTAAATAGAAAAGGTCAGATTTTGCTAAAGGGGAACATATGTTACACATTCCTTTCCAAAGTGTAACTCAGTGCCTGGATAAGGGTACATTTCACAGAAAGGGGAAATCCCACTTTCCTAGTAATTTTAAACTCTCATTTGGCAAACAGCAAATTATGACATCACTACAAAATACTGCAGAAAACAGAAGAGAAGCTTATATTGGAAGTTTCGGTAAATTCAGAGAAATTTTTGCCATGCCCCAACCTTTCAGTTCACCAGATTCCCAAACCTTCCAACTTTATTAGAGGAATGCTCAACTTGGTTTCTTATAGTGTACATGTAACTAGACAAAATTGGCAAAAATGGAAATAGATGAGCTACCTGCTTATAAACTCCGTGACTGAAATTCCTTGGTGCAAACAGGTAAGCTAACAGTAGTCAGGTGTTCAGTGGCCTAGAAATGTTCTCATTATTATAGGCTCCATTTTCAGTTTCATTTTGGAAAAACAAAAGCCAAGAGTTGTGAAGAGAAGTGAAATCTGTTTTTAACCTTTTTGCCAATTTTTGTTCCTTTCAGTCTGTCCTGCTGGTTGGAAACCAGGTAGTGACACAGTAAGTCAAACATTTTTCTGTTAAGGGGATAGGTGGGGAAAAAAAAATGCCAACCTTACGGTAATCTCTCCTTGTAATAGAACTATCTTGATTTTGTAAATGAAGTAAATATTAATAGACAGAAACCATAAGAGTACAGGCATTCTTTGGACTATAGAGAGAGTGGCTGAAACTGGAGAAAGCAGAATATGTGATTTAATGCTATGAATTTTAAAGCCAAGTATCCAGAGAAATACACCATCTAAAAAAGGGAACGGTGGAGACCTGGTAGAATAAATTCAGAGGTCTTAGAGATCATAAATGGAATTTCTTCCTACACATTATGGGCAAAGAAAATAGTCACAAGCAAAACCTTTCTGTCTATAGTAAAAACTTTTGAGAAAATCTGGCTTAAATAACATTGAAGCTAATGCTTCTCTCCTTATCATTTGAAGGAAGATCGAAACAGGTATATCCTTACATTTAGGGAGGCTATATAATTTATAGACAATCGCTGAAGTAGTCTCTGGCCAAAATAAAATTTGGACACATTTTAAAAAGTCTGAACTTTTTTAAAATAACATGTTTATCTACTAAAGATCAACAGTTTTATACAAACTATAGTTAGGAAACTGACAAATACTAGAGCATTGGAGGAAGAAATCATTATCTTAGGATAAAAGAAAAATACAGATCCGTAAAACTTCCTTCTTTAGCACACCAACAAAAAAGTACTATTCATCCTAGACAATGAGAGGTAGAAATTCACTCTATAACCTAACTCAGATTGAGTAAAGTAACATTTCACTGATTTTGAACCTGTTTTTGATGGGTTTGCAAAACAGCATTGCCTTTGGGGATCAGAGTTAATGTTATAGTACAAATTTATTTACAGTACAATTTATTTACACAGATCTGATGGATCTCAAAGATAGATATGAAATTAGGCATTAAAGGTACTTTGAGCACTAGGTACTTTAGTCATCAGGTTAGTTTACAGTTATTGATTGTGAGGCTTACAGATAGAAATATGAATCAGAAGCTGCAGGTGTCACCTGAGAAGCCTTAGAAAGCATTTCTGGATGGATTCTCAAAGTAGGGGGCATGTTCCCCTGGACCTGTAGCAAAACCAACAGTGAGTGATGAATAACATCACCGTCAATCACAGGCGTGTACTGAGCTCAGCAAGAACTTCCAAGAAGTACAAATTAACTACGAAGGGTATTAGAGGATGAGTATTTTACATTTCAGAAAACATACTGACTATCCACTTGATCAAGTTTTAGAGGGTCCACAAACCCTCTGAGAATGTGATAAAAACCATGAGTTATGTTATCACATACTGTGTTCGGGCATTCTTTTTTTATTCTCAGCTTTATTGAGACATATTTGACGAATAGAATTATATATATTTAAACTGTATGAGTGATGATTTGATATATGCATACATTGTGAAATTATTACCACAGTCTGCTTAATTACCAAATCCATCACCTCACAAGATAACCTTCTTTCGTGTGTGGTGAAAACGCTTAAGGTCTACCCTCTTAGCAAATTTCAAGTACACAAAACAGTATTACTAACTATAGTCACTGTGTTGCATATTACATTTTTAGAACTTATCTTAAAACTGAATGCTTGTACCTTTCGGCTGGCATCCCCCCATTTCCCCCACCCCCAGCCCAACAACCACAATTCTACTCTGATTCTACGAGCGTTCTTTGAACAGACATTTCTGGAGCACCTGCTGTATGGCAACTATTCAAACTATTACAATGGGCAGATGGTATTTATTAGTGAATACCATAGCCAAAGTCCACCCTTGGAGTTACATTCTAACACTAATTTTAGATTATGGCAAATGCTTTGAGAAACACGATGATGAGAGTTGATGGGGTAGTGTCTGGCCTGGGGGATTAAGTGGTCAGGAAAGACTTCAAAGATGACATTTAAGTTGAAACGTGAGTGAACAGACAGAGTGAGTGAAGCATAGAGCAGTGCAGAAAGAAAAGCAAGGGCAAGTCCCTGAGGCCAGGAACCAGCTTAGCATGTTCAGGAAGCATAAAGAGGGCCTGTGTGGCAGGAATTGGGTGGGCTGCAAGGAAGGAAATAGGGACACCGGTGTCACGTGCCATGGAGAATTGGAACACAGTGAAGTAAGTGACAAATGTGTCCTCTTTGGTGACTGTGGTGAGGGTGGCAGCTAGTTTGGGGTAGTTCGAAAAGAGGTGAATTTTTCCTGTGTCCCCGTCAGTTCTCGCCCCGTCTGTGTATCGCACAGGCCTCCTGATGGGTTGCCCTGACCTCAGGTTCTCTTCCCCCTAGAGCATGTCGCTCTCTAAAGCAGACTCTTTTAGCAGCCCTCCAGGACTTTGGGCCCAACTTCACATACTTGGCATTGTTCTTATCTAGCAGCCTGTCACAGGCCCTCTTCCCTACGGTGCACGCACGCACGCACGCTGTGCTCCCGCGGTGTGACACCACTCAGTGTGTCCCAAAATAAGCCCTGCTTTTTCACACCTGTGTGCCTTTGCTCAGCTCTTTAGCCTGGAATAGCTTCTCCCTTCTCCAAATTATTCTTGTCTTTCAAGACCCACATAAATGCCACCTTCATTCTGACGCCTTCCTTGATGCCATCTCAGCCTCCATTCAGTCACGGCCTGTGTCATACGTGATCATATTGTGCGTTGCAGTAAAAGCTGTCATGTACACGCACATCTTCCCCACATGGTTGTACAAGCCTCAAAGGCGGGAACTTTAATGTCCTTATCCTTGTACACCCCACTGCCCAGCACACTACTGGCACAGAGTAGTTATTCTACAAGTACTTACAGATTGAATTTAAATGCAGACACGTTATATATTGGCAAACACAGAATACTTGAAATGATGCCTGAAAAATTAGGTAATATTTATTATATGCTGAAGAAAAATTCTGAAGAAAATGCATGTAAAACTACAGTAAACTGATTACAATAGGTTACTTTTTGTACAGAGATAGATGTACTTGACCTGTAACTATCAAATAATATAGTTAATGTGAGGTCAAATTATATTGGAAATTTCAAAAAAAATCTAATCTTCTAAGGCTGTGATGCTTTTAAAGAGGGAACATTTTTTTTCTTTCAGAGTGTTTGTACATTCACTGAATAGTTATTGAAGGTAATACTTCATGTCGTATTTGAGTATTTTTTTTTTTTACTTTGCAGTTTGAGATTCAAAGGTTGCAATTCCAAACCTCCAGGAAATCCATTTGACAGATACAAAATGTGTAGTATATATACAATGGAACATTAGTCATAATAAGAATGAAATCTTACCATCTGCAAGAACATGGATGGACCTAGAGGGTATTATGCTAGTGAAATAAGTCAGAGGAGGACAAATACCGTGAGATATGTGTGTCTGTGTGTGTGTGTGTGTGTGTGTGTGTGTGTGTGTGTGTGTGTAAAATCTAAAAAAAAACAAAACAAAAACAAAAAACAAAAAAACAGAAACTCATAGATACAGAGAACTAATGACTGCCAGAGAGGACAGCAGTAGGAGGATGGACAAAATACATGAGGGGGATTAAGAAGTAGTCTTTAAGTTATAAAATAAGTCATGGGGATGAAAAATACAGCATAGGGAATATGTCAGTAATATTGTAACAACTGTGTATGGGGACAGATGGTAACTAGACTTGTGGTGACATTTCATAATGTATATACTGAATCACTATGATATACACGTGAAACTAATACACTAACTTAATACACTAATAATTTAATACACATACTCTTGTATGTAAATTATTTTTAAGAAAATGAAAAATTAAAAATCCATTTGAACACACTGCTGCCTTTCAGGTTGTGGCATACTCACATTTCATCAGCAGATGACTTTAAAAATACATTAACATCTGGGCACTTGGGTAGCTCATTTGGTTTAGTGTCTGACTTCAGCTCAGGTCATGATCTCACATTCATGGGTTCAAGTCCTGCATCAGGCTCTGTGCAGACAGCTCTGGAGCCTGCTTCAGATTCTGTGTCTCCCTCTCTCTCTTCCCCTCCCCTGCTTGCACTCTGTCTCTCTTTGTCTCTCAAAAAAGACAAAAAATAAAACATGAAAAATAAATTTAAAAAAATACATTAACATCTGTAGCCATGCTCCCTTAATGTGTTTGACTTAATTAGATCAAACCTGAAGATGTCATGAAAGCCTGGTGGCCAAGAGAAGATCTGTAAGTAAATTGGGGGATGCTTGAGTACAGATGTTAATTTATTAACAAATTATTTGCCTTTTTGGATAGCTGAGATTAGTAGTTAGGACCAATCCAGTTTTTCCTTATACATGATATAATCTGGGACACAAAAATCATAGTTTATCTTTTTTAGTGAAGAGATGGGCAACTCATGCCAGACTACTAATGATGTACTTTGGCTTTTAAAATGAGTAATTTGCAAATACCAATTTTAAGAGATGTATGTACCCCTGTGTTCACTGCAGCATTATTTATAATAGCCATGAAATGAAAGCAACTTAAGTATCCATCAAGAAATGAATGTATAAGGAAGATGTGGTGTGTATAAAGACAATGGAATATACTCAGCCATAAAAAAGAATGAAGTCTTTACATTTACAACAACATAAATGGTCCTAGGGGGTATTATGCTAGTGAAATAAGTCAGAGAAAGACCAATACCGTATGGTTTCACTTCTATGTGGACTCTTTAAAAAGCAAAACAAATGAACAAACAAAACCCCAGACTATTAAAAATAGAGACCAAACTGGCAGTTGCCGGAGGGGAGCTGTGTTGGGGGATGGGCAAAATAGATGAAGGGGATTAAGTGGTACAAACTTCCAGTTATACAATACATAAATCACAGACATGAAAAGTACAGCACAAGGAATATAGTCTATAACGTAATAATTTTGTGTGATGACAGATGGCAACTAGACCTCTTGTGGGGATCATTTCATAATGTATAAAAATATCAAATCCCTATGTTATATACCTGAAAATAACAGGATACTTTATATCAATTATACTTCAACAAAAAATAACATTTTTAAAATGAATAATTTGCTTTTCTTTTAACAGATAATTCCAGATCCAGCTGGAAAACTGAAGTATTTTGATAAAGTCAACTGAAAAATACTTCCTCACGTTACCATGCTCGACAATTCTCAGTAAAGCTCACCGTTTTACTACCATACTGTGTTACGCCAGTAATTTCTTGGAGAATATAAAACTTCATGTCAGGTCATGGGGTGCCTGGGTGGTTCAGTCAGTTAAGTGTCTGACTTCGGCTTGCGTCATGATCTCGCAGTCTGTGGGTTTGAGCCCAAGTCAGGCTCTGTGCTGACAGCTCAGAGCCTGGAGCCTGCTTCAGATTCTGTGTGTGTGTCTCTCTCTCTCTCTCTGCGCCCCTTCCCCGCTCATGCTCGCTCTCTCTCTCAAAAAGAAATAAACATTAAAAAAATTTTTTTTTAATTCATGTCAGGTCCAAAGTTAAAACACTGATGCCACAAGGTACACATTTATTCCCTATCTCTCAGAAGTAAAAAACGTCAGATTGAGTCCAGCTAGTAACAATAGTAACTAATATTTATGTAACAAGTGCCATGTGTCAAGCATCCTGTTAGGTAGATTAGCTGCATCATCTCATTAATCCCCAGGGCAATTCTCTGAGTTATTTTTATAGTTGAGGAAAGTGAAGTTCAGATAAATTGATTGCCCAAAGTCACGCCACTAGCTAGCATAGGTAGAATCAGATTTTGAACGCATAGGTAGAATCAGATTTTGAACCCAAACAGGCTAATTCTAGTTTCTGGGGTCTTAACACTCTATTGTGGCTCACTTCTTTCTACCTTTGAGGGTGGCAGGAAAAAGCAAGTTGTGATGTACACTCACCTTCCATAGCATCTGGGTAGGGAGAGTTGACCCCAGAACTCACTGTTCTGTACGACACGAAGCCCTTTAGAACAGCCCCTTCATCCCTTACTTCCTCTAAATTCACGTTTTCAATGTGTACCAAACCTACACGTAACAATATGCTTATATAGTGTAACAATATGCTTATATAGTTTAACAAAAATTGAATCCCTAAATGTATGTAGCTGGCTCTTCGGAAACAACCATATATAAAGCTGAACTCCAGTGCTACTTCCATCATCCCACTTACCACCCCACTATGGTAAAGACTGTAGTGTAATTATCTGTATATGTGCTGTATAGTTACGGGAGCTGGTACCAAAGAGACTGCCTCATCTGGCTTCCATGCTAATCCCCTCTCGACACACAAAAGCCCCTCACTCCCCGAGGTAGGCCATCACTAAAATTGAAGGTATTACCAGCCTCCTGGCTGAAACTCCGGAGTTCTGTCATAAATGGCAGGTGACTAGTGACGGGTATTTGGACTTGGACATGGAAACCCAACTGCCAGTTATAACCCTTTGCTAAGTATGTTCTAAATGCTAGTTTACCGTTGAAATTTTAGAAGCCGACCTATTAGTAAAGTTGAAGACTGCTTGTACTTTGGTGTCTAGACAGGTTTATGATAGTCTTGTCAATCCACTTTCAATACAGTTGGAATCCAACCTCTTTTCAGAGCGAGAAAGCGTGAGTGGGGGAAGGGGGCAAAGGGAGAGACAATCTTCAGCAGGCTCCATGCTCAGCACAGAGCCCGATGCGGGGCTTGATTCCACGACCCTGGGATAATGACCTGAACTGAAATCAAGAGTCAAGTGCTCAACCCAGCCACTCAGGCTCCCCTGGAATTCTTGATATTTCCTCTTTCCAATTAGAAAATTAGAAATTTTTACTCCTGGAATACAGCTGTATCTTCTTGATTACTAATTTCCATTCCATTAATAGTTTTCTAGCTACGTATTCATTTTAGGTATGCTTACGAGGAAGACAATTTAGATACATTCCAAAAAGCCAGCTATTAAGTGTTTCATTCAGCAACTTTTGATCATCTACTCTATATACTTGGCACTTACCAAGTAACCAAAGACAAGTTTCTGCCCTCAAGGAGCTTAGCATTTGATTAGGCAGGTGCTGAAAGTGTAGCCATTTCACAAGTGAAAATACATCCTGACTCGGCACTTTCATGTTAACTGGGTAATGTAAATAGCCTGACAAACATAGCAATAAATATGCACTCCTCTTCAATGCCTTCTATAAACTATCCCTTCAAACAGCTGACTTCTGAAAGTCCACAGATCCAAAATTCTATCCTTAAAGATGATCTCATGTGACCATTTACAGAAGACAAGAAAAACTGTTCAGAAAGGAGAGTCCCCTTGTCCTACTAGAAAGGATGGGCCCCGGGCCTGACTGGGATGTAGCTACAGGGCACCTGTTCCCGGAACATGCAGCTGTTCTCAACTGCCTCCAGGGGACATGGTAATGTCCACAAATGTTTTTGGTTGTTACAACTGTGGGAGTGCCACTGGCATCTGGTGGGTAGACGCCAGGAGTACTACTAAACATCCTACAATGCATAGGACAGCCCCCAGAGCAAAGAATTATGTGGCCTGAGATGTCAATAGTAAGGTAAAGAGACTCTTCTCTAGAGACAGCTGCCAACTGATTAAAGAAAGGAGACCAGTGTAGTTTAGTAGCTGCCTGTGCAGAAGAGAACGTGCCCTAACACATAGGGGCTTATCCAAAATAATAGGTCAAGAGGTGGCTTCAAGTTTCTGTGAAATACACTGGGCAATGTCTTTTCAGACCACTAATACATAGATGACATCTATAATTCCCCGCTTCTGCCTCAAATATGTAATCTTGTGTCGAATATTCCCCAGCTAAGCCTTAGCAGCGTTCAGAACTTTACAATGATTGTGGCAGACTGCTCTTTCAGGAGTCTTAGTCCCCAGAATCTCATGCAATCATTCCCCACTCCCATCATTTCTTCTCTGTCCAAGGACATATCTAATGCTACATCCTAAGTTTTCCATCTGTCAGTAGACTTCCAGGTTGTATATTTTATTCTTAAATACATTAACCACTGTTTTATTATTTAATGAGATTTTTGTGCCCCACCCCCCCATCTGGCATCATGGAATGCATCCTTGTATTTCTTACAAGAACTTTCTGACAACACTATGTCAATGAAAGGTCTTTGAAGAGAGTTGCTACTATATGAATGTGATGAAATGTGTATTTCAGATAAATAGCTCTACAAAGGTCTCCATGTGAAAGGAGATATACAAATATACATACACACATAAATCTATAGATACACACATACATACACACTTCTATAATTTGTACCTAGCTTTTAGAAGGAAGAAAATGTTTATCATAACTACTATGTATGCAACAGTAGCAAAGCAACTGTTACCAGTTCCATTATTTAGGTAATGCAATTTTGGCATAATGTTATATACACTTACGTAAAATCCTAAACATATATATTATTTTAATGTTAATGTACTTTTGGGAGAGCGTGAGCAGGGAAGGGCAGAGAGAGAGGGAGATACAAAATCCGAAGTAGGTTCCATGTGGGGCTCAAACTCACAAACCATGAAATCAACACCTGAGCCAAAGTCGGACGCTTAACCGACTGAGCCACCCAGGTGCCCCTAAAAAAATATTTCTAAAGATCCACCTTCCTGAGGCTTAAGCTTACAATTTTTTAAATTAAAAAAAATCAAGGGGCGCCTGGGTGGTTCAAGTTGGTTAAGCATCCAACTCTTGATTTCAGTTCAGGTCATGATCTCACAGCTGGGGAAATCCAGCCCCACAACAGGCTCAACACTAACAGCACAGAGCCTGCTTAGGATTCTCTCTCTCCCTCTCTCTGTGCCCCTCCCCCTACTCGTGCTCACACACTCTCTCAAATATGAACAAAAAAATTCTTCATTAACAAAATCAAAAGACAAGTCCAAACCCAAATTCACCTAAGCCATGCACTTGTTCAAACAGGAAATATTACCTACACGTGTGCAAGGTACTTTGCTGGCAATGTGGATAAAAAGATATGAAACAATCCCTTCCCTCAAGGAGCCCAGAGTGTCCCAAATGAAAGCATATGAAAAGAGCATCAAAGTGCAATAAATCCAAAAAATACCTACCAATGGTGGAGGCCCTAAGGGGAGCATGAGAAGCTACAATACAGGGATGAGGGAAGGTTTCCCACAGGCAAGGAGTTCGCATTTCCTACTACTTCACCGAAGGCCATTTCACCTCCAAGTGTACTGTCCTTTTATAAAAAGACAGTACTTGGGACTCTGTCTCAAGAGATGAAGCACTAACTGGTTTTCCTCTATGATAATCCTTCGGGAGATGGCATGCACTTTACAGGTGATTGGTTAGGGTTAAAGGCGTGTGGCCAAGGTCAGATGAAGGTAAGAAGTGAAACTCATTAATTTCAAGCTATGGCCATTTGTACAGCTCAGTCAGGACATCAGAAACTGGATCTACGAGTTTTCTATTAAAGGTAGTATGCTGCACTGTAACCCAAAGGCCACCAGGTGGCGCCAGCCACACGGAAATGGCACAGCGACTTGCTGTGTCCTAAGACCCTATCAGGCTGAACTAAAAGAGCAACAACTCTCAAATGGCTTTGTTATTGTTGTTTGGGGGTTTTTTACAACCTAAAGGTAAAACTTCAAAATTCTGATCAACCTAAGTACAGCTAAAGTACACATCTTTATTTGTATTGAGTGTACTCCTTCCATCAATGACCGTGACCCAATTAGTACATTTTACACTGTGACCTAGTACACGTAAATGTATGCACCATGCACATGTCTAACAAGTTTCACATAATACTTACCACTACTAGGCATGATGTGTTATACAGTCTTCTTATAAATGTATATAAGATGTAGGTATGTATATATGTAATCAGGATGAAATAAACACCTGCTGTATCAATACCTTGTCATGTGTAATTTTCATTTTACTTCCATTAGGGTTTTGTTCATTTGTTTTAGCCATCCTATTCCCTCTACTAAAGATGCACAATTTCTGTGACACAAACCAAAATATCTTACCCTTTTTTTGGTTATTTTAATCCTTTCTCTGAGATACTAATTTCTCAATGCCTCTAGATTACTGAATGGTCTTCAGAAGGGCTTTTTTTTTATATCTTAAATAGGACTTAATTTTTAAGATGATATGTAGTATATTCATTAAAATATTTCACTAACCAAACGGCCGAATCAAGCGAAACAATATAGGCCTAAATCAGGGGACTATGGAATGAAGAAGATGCCCCTCCTTTTATGGGATGGAAAACAACTTGAAGAGATGAAGCCCTTAGCCCACTCCCAGACCTAGCCATTGGCAGAGAGCCCTAGGCAAGACCTCCCAGGTATGGACATTCATGCCAACACTACTTCACATCACTGCACACTGCCTTCCAGAAACCCGCCCTCTGGGTGAAAGGACCCCCAAATCCACCTCAGATTGATCCCCTTAGGTTAAAAGTTTTATGACACGGGAGTCTCATCTAAAAGCAACATGATGAGTCAAGACCGTTAAATCCATCTTTGAACTTGCTCAATCCTTTTTAATTCCTCTTTCTGGTTACCTATTTTACAGTAATGCATTATTTGTAGCCCAGGAAAGGAGGGGGGACCATTCACAAGTCGATTCAGAGAGTCAATCACAAATGCAGTGAAAATCTATTCTATAAGGGAACTAAAATCCCAAAACTATTTCACCATCATCTCCCACGGTTAGAGACCTAACTGTATCCTGAGAACACATATATAGTCCCTGTCCCTTTTGCAGCCTCACCTCTCTCTCTGCAAAATGTAACAATGCTATTGACCTCCAAAGGTGGCTGTAAGGATTAAATGAGCAAATACATCTGAATGTCATTAGCATATTGCCTGACACATACTGAGACTCCAATATGTTAGTCATACATAAAAGTTCCTTTTTTATGATGATTACACCTTCTCACTGATTATTGCAGCACTTCACCAACATACAAGTTGTCATGGGGTTCTGGAACCAAATAAAGAATCCCTAACTCCTCTCAAATGTTTTTGTTGTAAAGCATAAAACACTGAATTTGAGCTTGAGGCTCTGGCGAGAAACAGAAATTGGTAACAAACTTGTCTTCTCCGTATCAAAATGGAAGCAAATATAAACTACCCTTCACCATCCTCTAATGCACTTCCTTTTGCCTCCCTCTTCTCATGTGTGCAATTTATTAATAGGTATTAATAAGAAAAAAGGACCATGGCCAAGTAAGTTTCACAAAAGCTGATTAAACAAAGTTAAACAGGTGTTCTTACGGACCTACTTTTCAGAGTCTTTTGTAACCTAATATGCTTTAAAAACTACCAGAGGAGGGGTATCCTATGTAGTGTTTCCCAGTGTTACTTGTTAATAAATGTTTATACAAGACTATTTCATTAGCACTAGTATCCAAGGTACCTTCTTTGTCAACTTCCAGGACATCACTGATTGTTCCCGGCACGAAAATGGCTTTGAGAGGCAGGAGGATGGTGTAGTTAGGATCTAAAACTCTGGCTGGCTGCTCTTGGAGCCCTCAAGACGCCATTTAAAAAATCCAACCAGCCTGTTAAGAGGTCTGGCCAACCCCCACCCGATTCCAGCCACCCCAGCTGAGGTGCCAGATGTTCCGGCCCCAGACACGCCCCCGGCTGCACACAGCTGCCTACAGCTGCCTAGGTGACTGCAGCCAAGGCCCCAGGGACAAGAACTCCCCGGGTGGGCCTGGCCATCCCACAGACTCAAATATGCCTTTAGGAAGATAAAGGGTCTTTCTTTCTGCACAAGCTTATCAAAAAGAAAACTAAAATGTTGAATTCCCTGGGGTGACGGGTGTGGGGTGGGAGGGGAGACTTCCATTCTTCAGCCATCAAGCTCTGGGCTCTAAGAGATGAGAGAAAGCAGATCGTCACAGAGAACGCGAGTAGCAAAGGGAATGTGCAGAGTATTCAGGTTCCACAAGAAATGGATCCACGGCATCACAAGGGCACGCACAACATAGTGCACAGCATATCAGTGTCAATTCTTCTAAAAAACCAGTGTTAAAGACACCATCCTCAAAGACCAACTGAAGAAATGTCTAAGCAAAAAACAAAGAACTTGGTAATAAATGCCTGAAGTAAAATTAGGATGTCTCGGGATGGACAACTCAGTACAAAACCATGTCCAACCCACATTAGGAAATTCCATGCTCAACACGTAATGGTGCTAGGACCAAACACTATCTTTAAAGAGGGACAGAACACTAAATATCTAGAGCCTACTGTATGTCCTTCATACTTCGCTTCATCTCATCTTCTCCAAGTCCTGTATTAAAAATGAAACCCTAAAAAAATTGTTTTAATAAAAATCAAAACCTGTTGTTCTTATCATATGAAAACCTTTAATGGGAGGGAACAGGTTCTGAGTTAAGATTCTGATATCCATACCTGAACTAGTAATTTAACTAAAAACACAATAAGCAATTTTTTAAAGTTCAATCTCGGCAAAATTCAAAGACAGCCCATTAACAAATATCCTTTTTCACCTATCAAAAAGGGCAAAGATGTTTAAAAAGAATAAAACTTGGCAAACTTCAGGGAAATCGATGAGTAAATGAAGGTCTCCAACTGTTCTAGAAGGTTATGTGAAATGCATATTCAAAGCCTTCAATGTGTGCACACTATTCTGACCTAGGTATCACTTCTCTGCAATTTTCCTAAGGAAATCATTTAAAGGTTAAATACTTTAGCTATTTAGGATATTTACTGGAACCATGCTTAGAATAGCAAGAAAAGTTCTAGAAAGAATCTCAGTGAATAAGCAAAAAATGTTTAAATGTATAACATATAATCTGTACGACAGCAGACAGTAGGTCTCTTCATTGAACTGCCCTTAATACATTCACACAACTCCCAGAGTCCCCACCGAGTCACAGGTAAATCTGCAAAATGCTGTACTGAAGGGCCCAGAGAAGCTCAGAATGGTGCAAGTACAGTGTGGGGAAACACCTTGCCAGAGAGGACTCTCTTCTTCCCTAAAGCCTGGTTTTGGTCTCTCCCGGACTCAATCGACCTCCCATCCCATCAAGAAAGGAACTTTGTCTTGGCTAGACTCATGAGAATACCTCCCTTTGGGTTCCTAGGTGACACTGTGATCCTGGACACAGAAAGCAGTCCCATGTACTGGTCAAGCGTGCCCTGGTGCCACACTGCCTGCCTCTGAATGCCAGCACCACCACTTACTAGCTGTGAGACCATGAGCAGGTCACTTAACCTGTCTGTGCTTGAGTGACCTAACCTGAGAGGGTTAGAGAACCTACCTCTAGTGGTGGTGGAAGAAATACATGAGCTAATACACGTCAAGTGCTCAGGACAGTGCCTTAGCACATGGCAAGTGTTCAGCAAGCATAAGCAGCCATTATTGTCACTGTTCCTGTTTTTGAATCAGATATATCCTGTCCAGCTCCGAGTAGAGTGTGAAAAGCTATCTGGTGAACGAAAGAATGAACACATGGTCCTGTGTGTCCTCATACAGATCATCTCTGAACACCTCCTTTTGGTATGGCTTTAGGCTTACAGCTTCCCACAAATCCTTCCAAATGCCTTACCTTTTGTTCGCTCCCTTCACCCCGACTTTTCATCTGCCTCCTGCCAACAACCAAAGCTGGGAAGGAGAGGCAGGCAAAACACAGAAGACTCATGTAGGGTTGATGGGATTTAGACAATACAGGGGAACTGCAGCGTCAGGCTTAAGGAATGCCCTCCAAATAACCTTGGCAGGAAACTGCACATACGGATAGCTTGTGATAAGCTTAAGAAAAGAAACGTTTCCAACTGCATATAAAGGCATTCTGCCCTCATTTCTTTACCACACAGGAGGTGACATGGTAGGTTTCTAATTTAAATTGTCTTGAGAGTGTTTATTGTTTAATAACTCCCTCTTCCTCCGCCCCACCCAGCCACTCTCTTGTTCTGCTTTGCTGATCATCCTAAAGGTTGAATACATTCTTCTTCTCAACAGAGGATGAGAATAAAGACTGAAACCAAAACACTTGATCGGGCTTTCACCGGGCACTATGCCACCGTGGAGGGCTGCTCTTAAACAAGCATGGTTTTCCTAGGGCTCCACAAGGTAGTCCTTTCTCAAGTTCGCCGGTACACTCATGGAGTTGAAATGCCGCTGCCCATCTAAATACAACATGGACTCTGAAAAACACAAAAGAGAGAACCATGGAGAAGCCCATGGCACCTTACAAAATCATTGTACGGACAGCTAGGCTACTTGGGAACACGAGGGCAACAAGGAGCGTGCAAAAATAGCTCTAGGCAGGCCCTGTCGGGCTGGGGGTGTGCAAGGATCCTGAGGGGTGAGCCTCGACTCGTGCCCCTTTCCTGTGGCTGCACCAGTCTCTGACCACCAGTGGCCACTTACAGCTGGACTGACCCTTCAGACGGTAGCCAGGTCAGGCAGAGCAGCAACGGCAGCCTGCAGGCCATGAGGCATCCTGGCCGTCAGGGCTGCAGACCCTCGAAAGCGCTATCTCCTAGAGATACGTTCTTGGAGCTAAGAGGCATCTCTATGCTTCCTACAACAATTTAAAAGAAGAAAAATTTCTTTATACGTTCTTCCATTCACTAAGGACAGACATTGCTGCTTACCTCCGTAGGTTCTGGGGAAAACCAAGGGCACTTCTTTTTCTGACATGAACGTGAAATGGAAGACATTGGTGGTCATATGCTCTTTATTCGCAAGAGAGGCCACCTCACTGTGCACTCTGACTTGAATGTAATTGTCCCGAGTAAAGCAAACCTAAGAGATTTAGACCTGATAGTTAGTCAAGTGCATTAGGAAGGGGAGAAAAGCCAGTCATAAGAGAAACCGTGGCTTTAGAATTAAAAAAAAAAAAAAAAACCTCTTCTGGGCCCAAGTGATAAAAAATTTATTTCATCCCTCATCGCACACCTACCTGCGAAGAAAGAAACAGCAGTGATCCAACCTCAACGGGTTTCTGAAACATGATATCATCCACTGCTACTACAAACGGTCGGGAACCACTAACAGACAAAGGCAGAATTTGGGTCAACCACAAAATTCAGATGATGTCTATTTCTCCCCTAACAATCAGCTGAAGCAAAATGTGAATGATAAGAGAATAAACCTAGGGAAGGGGCAAATAATCATACCGGTGAGAAATGGTAAGGGATGCCAATGTGACAAGATCACCACTCTATCTTTTCCTTTCTGCATTGTCATCACCTTTTCTCAGTAGGTCTTTAATGCACTAACTGACAAAGTCAGAGCAACAGCCTTTGAAAATAAAGACCAAGTGGAGGTGGTATCAGTGTGAAATTGATTGAAAAACAAAGCACATACCCCAACACATCCAGACTGGCCTAAAATTTCAACGGGGTACTGCAAACTGTCTCTCAGAAGTTGAATACTTTTACTGGCGCCACACTGCCAAACTCACCCAAAGTTACAAGCAGTAGCCCATCCAAGTTCATACGCTTTCCTCATAAGGAAACCACCAAAGATCCGATTGAAAATGTTCCGCTCCTATAGGGCATAAAATAATTATTAACAAATACAAGCTCATGACCACCCTCATATACAGAACAAAGGAATTAACAATGCCACAGAACAGAGGTCAGTTTGAAGGCGGATCAAATTTTAGATGAGAATCACCAAAGCAAGTTATCCTCTTTAGAAGATTTTTCATGGCTTACAATACCTGAGGGTGGCAAATTTCCAAGCTCTTCAGTTTTGAATCCTCCATCCACACAGCATGAGGGGGTAAAACTCGACTTTGAAAACTTATAGTCCTGTACAAAAGGAGATTCAGGAAACCCTCTTAATGCCATGCTTTTACTGATGAAAGGTAAAATATATGCAAACAACTCCCAAAATGTTGAGGCCCACATGGCTCTGGAGAAGGCCAAGGTTTAAATGCTTTCCCAACCTGGAATCTCACTATCCTAACTTACTTTGGATCGAGCGTGCTAAGAAACATCTCATGTATGGTTGTCCTCTCCTCGGCACTGGGAGCCATTTTCAGTAATGACGTGGAGCTGAAGGCAACCCTTCTCCCCTTGTTCACTAGAACACAGGACGACAAGGAGCTACGATCAGGAAGGTCCCACTGCAGCACTGCGGTTCCTGACCTTGGCTGCCTCGGATCCTACAAAGGCAGTATCTCCTGACTTCAAAAAGCCCACTGGAAATTGTACATATATCCCAAAGAAGGCTGCTGAGGCTACATAAAGTGTCCAGCGACTCCCTGCTTTCACACAGAAATTACACTGGTTCAGTGTGAGACCACTTAAAGACCACACTTAGACCATCCAGGGCGCCTGAGTGGCTCGGCTGGTTAAACGTCCAACTTCAGCTCAGGTCGTGATCTCAGGGTCCATGAGTTTGAGTCCCCCATTGGGCTCTGCGCTGTCAGTGTGGAGCCCACTTCAGATCCTCTGTCTCCCTCTCTCTCTGCCTCTCTCTCTCTAAAATAAAATAAACATTTAAAAAAGTTTTTAAAAAGACCATCCTGAGCCAGAGCCCTGACCAGCAGTTATTTCACTAAGATACATTTCCCATTTTACTAAAAATGAGAAAACAAATTTTTGCACTTAACAAATATTGTCTAATCAGGAAAACTGTTAAACTATGGATTCTGGAACCAAAAATAAGGTATTTTTAATTTCAATAAATTCTCAGCATGAGTAAGACTACTTGACTGGTATGAACAGTCCATATACATGCTCTTAAATAACCTCTTCTGCAGTACAGCTAGTGTGCTTTGCAGAACTGTATCTTATTATAAACAAATTAATATACATTCTCCTTGTCTAAAGAGTTCTTCTTCCTCTGGGCTTTCAAGGATGAGTGGATTTACAAATGCCGGCCTAAAGAGAAGAAAAGAAAAGAATACAGTTTAAGAGGCTTATAAATACAGTTTTCCCCAGGAAAGGTAGAAGGTGAAAAACTTACCCACTGGTTTCCAAGTCTCTGCTGTTTGTTTTAGGTAATGCTTACTCACTGTTTCATATAATAACCCAGGAACAAGTAAGGAGCCCTCTAGTTACAGAGTAAGCTGTATACTAGAAAGTTCCCATTATAAAAAGAACACTGCCTCTCACCAAAAAGTTTCCCCTGATTGTCATAATGAGGAAACAGTCAAAAATACGCTGTAGAATATTCTACAGGACAACTGGCCTGGACCCTTCCAAAAATGTCAACGTCTTCAGAGATAGAAAATGGCAGGGGGACGCTTTAAAAAAAAAACAACATAATAACTACATGCCATACATGATCTTCAATCAGATCCTGACCCAGGGGAAAGAGCTATAAAAGATATTTTAGGGAAAAATGGCAAAGTTTGAATATGGATTGTATATTAGATAATATAACTGTCTCACTTAAATTTCTTGGATATAATAAAGGCATCGAGGCTGTGTAACAGAATAACCTTATCATTAGGAGACAGATGCTGGACTATCCAGGGGTGAAGTAGTCTCAAACTTACTTTCAAATGATTCAGGGAAAGAGTGTGTACATGTGTGTATTTATAGAGAGAGGGTAAGACAAAATATCAAATGGTGAATTGAAGGTGAGGGCTCTCTGGGTGCTCACTGCATCATTCTACTTTTCTGAAGGTGGCAAATTTCTCAAAAGAGAAAACAGATAAAGGGGGGGGGTGCTTTCACTGTGGTAGAATCCAAAGATTTGATGAAACAACAATGGAAACAATGGGAGAGAAATTTTAAATAATTCCACAGGGCCGGAAAGGAGTCCCCCACCCAGGGCCAGCCCCTAGGACCCGCAGGCCTGCCCAGCCCAGTGGGAAAGTGAAGAGTAGCATTCTACATTCACATCTGTTTGACCTTAACTCACTCTTCCAAGGCAGTTTTTCATGAGGCAGCAAAGATTTCTCAATGAGGACCCCTACCTCAAGTTTCTAATACAAATTAGATTCCCACAGGCCCCCAGACTCTGTCCTATACCAATAGCAATCCTGTACTATTTCCTCCCAGCCCAGCACCCACCCCCCACAGTTCAACAGTTTTTTCCCCCCGTTCGAATGCCTTCCGGGTGACTGCTGTTAGGAACCAAGAATTCAACTTAAGGGGAAAAAAGTATGAAGCCAAATAAGTTAAAATCTGTAAAGTTCAATCTGACTTGGAATTGATGGTACATTAACTCACAAGGTCCGATATTTGTTGCTTTTTAATATACATCCTAACTCTGTCCACTGAAAAGGCTTAGAAATAATGACAAATGAGTAGAAAATATAGTTCTAATGCCCAGATTCTGGTCTCTAAATACCAGTACTCACTAAGAGGAACCCCAAGACTCCTCAGAGAAATGGCTGATTCTGGGCCTGAGGAAGAAAATGTGTAAAGTGAGCCCAAGCTATCCCACCGTACCAGAGAACAGGAAGACTGGTGCGGAAATGTGAAACAAGTTTACTCCAGGAGCCGGCTTAAAGGAGCTCCCACTGCCCAAACACAGTACGCTCTGAGCATCAAGAACAATGGCTGCAATTTACTGAAATACATTTACTATTAAAATCCATGAATTCATTGGGGCGCCTGGTGGGGGGGGGGGGGCTCAGTCAGTTAAGTGTCCGACTTTGGCTCAGGTCATGATCTCACGGTCTGTGAGTTTAAGCCCCGCATCAGGCTCTGTGCTGACAGTTCGGAGCCTGGAGCCTGCTTCACATTCTGTGTCTCCCTCTCTCTCTGCCCCTCCCCTGCTCACTCTGTCTCTCGCTCTCTCTCTCTCTCTCTCAAAAAAAAATAAACATTTAAAAAAATAAAACATAATAAAGAAAATAATACACTTTTAATAAAGAGATGAAGCAAATACGGCAAAAGTGTTAAAACTTCTAAGTCTAGGTGATGAGTATATGGAAATTTCATTATAGTCTTCTCTCCAGTTTTGTGTTTCTTTGAAGTCTTCCAAAATAAAGAATTAGGAAAAAACAGCAATTACCCTTGATTTTCAGAATCACGAGCCACCATTACAAAGGTTGCATCCAAAACAGGACAAAATTCATTGCCGTGTAACTAAAGAACAGTGGAAAGAAAATACAGACATAAGAAATACATTTAACAAGAGGACCTATGACAATTCTAATAGATGTCACGCATGCTTTGGAAAGGGCTGCAATTAGAAAAAGAAAAGTGCTGGGGCACCTGGGTGGCTCAGCAGGTTAAGCGTCCGACTTCAGCTCGGGTCATGATCTCACGGTTCGTGGGTTCGAGCCCCGCATCGGGCTCTGTGCTGACAGCTCAGAGCCCGGAGCCTGTTTCAGATTCTGTGTCTCCCTCTCTCTATGCCCCTCCCCAACTCATGTTCTGTCTCCCTCTGTCTCAAAAATAAATAAACATTTAAAAATTAAAAAAAAAGAAAAGAAAAGAAAAAGAAAAGTGCATCATTAACCACCATCTGCTGAGTTGCCAGACACAGAACTAAGCTCTGGGTGGGAATGGAGCAAGACCAAGAAGGCTGTGGTCTTGGAAAAGGAGAAAGACATCCCAAAATTCAAACAGTACACCATGCAAGAAGGGCTGGGATGGACATGACCTACGGGCTTTGGAAGTGTGCGTGACTGAGACTCAAGGGCAAGGGTCACAGAGGGACCCTCTGCATCACCGTCACTTAACTGTCCTGCATTATGCAAAGTTCTGGCTTTCTTGAGGCCTACCTGTCCTCACAATGGCACACAAAGCCAGGTGAAGTGCCCACCGCTCTCATGGACATTAGAATATTCAGGTAACTTCAGTATGCCAGCTACCAGCACACGTTTGTGCCCCCTTAGCTGAGCGTAGGGGGCTCCCAAGAAGGGGTAAGGATCACTGGTCATTCCACGTAATGAGTGAAATAGTTACAATGTACAAGCCTTTGAGGCTTTGAGGTATTTCTTCATCCTCTAGGAATCCGTACTTCCAGGGAAGTTATATCATAAAGTCCTATCATAAGCTGAGGGCATACTAGGCTCACTCTTCAACAAACCTCCTCACTAGTCCTCCTCGCTGCTGTCTGTTCAGGCCCACATCACCTTCCCCCTCAACCTTCTTCCCACATCTGCTCTAAGCTTGCTGGCAATATATATAAAGCTCTCCACGACAGAGTCCAGATTCCTCTCTGCTCACCAAACACGCCCCTCACACCTGCAACCTTTCCCTAAGCACACCTGACAACTTGGAGGTCTGGAATGTACCGTGCTGTTGAACTCCTCCCATCCATGCCTGAGCCTGGGCCTTCCTCACAGCCACCTTCCTCAAGACACTTCTCCCCACCCCTGCCCCCTCCCCAGGCAAAGGTCATCATCCCTTCCTTGGTTTGCCACCAGAGTGGAAACAAAGTCCTCCCTGAAAGTGGTACTCAATGTAACAGAGATGGATACTACTCCCACGGGGAACACTTGGAAATGTGCAGAACTGGTTTTGGTTGTCACACAGCTTGAGGGACATCACTAGCCGGGCAGGGGTAACCAAGGAGCTAAACACCTCACAGTGCGGGGGACTGTCCTGCATAACTAAGAATTTTTCCTACATCCAATGCCAGTAGTGCCTCTGTTGAGAAAAGCTGCATGATACTTAATATACTACAGATCCTCCTCGACTTACAGCGAGGTCACATCCCCACAAATCCATCATAAATTGAAAATATCTTAAGTCAAGAATGCATTTAATATACATAAACTACAGAACATCACAGCTTACCTAGCCTACCTTAAACACGCTCAGAACACTTATATTAGCCTGCAATTGGGCAAAAGCATCTAACATAAAGCCTCGTTAATAACAATGTGTTGAATATGTCAGGGAACTTATTTAATACCGTTCAGAGAGTATAAAACAGAAAAGCCATATGGGGACAGGCGGGTTGCAAGTGCGTCAGTCCTCTACCCTCCTGATGGCGTGGCTGACCAGGAACTGCAACTCACTGCCACTGCCCAGCACCACATATCACCAGCCCAGAAAAAGATCAAAATTCAAACTTTAAAGTACACTTTCTACTGAACACTCTTTCACACCATCATAAAGCCAAAAAATAAGAAGTCAAACCACCCTAAGTCAGGGACCATCTGTATATCATAATCACCAATTGCAGCACACTTTCCTTGAGGACAAAGACCATTTTTACTCACATTTGTATGCCTAGCACTTAGCACAAAGACTGGCAAATAGAAGATAATCAATGATTGATGATGTATATGAGTTGAGGCAGAAAATTATCAAGCACTACTAGAATGTAAACTGTAAGAGAATGAAACGTTGTTTAGCTCACTGCTATACACTGAGCACAGAACACGCATTCGATAAACTGCTAAGTGAATGTTAAATGAATGGACACGAGGAAGTGGGCTAGGTGACTCACACCCAGATGCTGCTTATGTCAAGGAGCCTACGGTGTAGTCGAAGAGAAAAGATGTGTTCATATGCTGCTCTGCGGAGGAGAAGAGCAGGTACCAGGAGAAAGAATCAGAAGTCATGGGGAAGGAACAGGCGCTATGAGCTGGAAGGATCAGGGAAGGATTGAGCATAAGGTGGCCTGGAAGCAGAGGTAGAATACGAATGTGTGGAGCCAGAACATGAGGATTTCAGGCAAGAAAAAAGAATAAGCAATGATACTCATCCTACTCACTCACTGTTTACATTATGGTTTATTATAATGAACACCTACTAGTGTCAAGCATCAAGAATGCAAAATTGAGGGGCCCCTGGGTGGCTCAGTCGGTTAAGCATCCAACTTCAGGGCAGGTCATGAACTCTCAGTTTGTGCTTTTGAGCCCCACATCGGGCTCTGTGCTGACAGCTCAGAGCCTGGAGCCTGCTTCAGATTCTGGCCTCCCTCTCTTTCTGTCCCTCCCCCTCGCTCACTCTCTCTCTCTCTGTCTCTCAAAAATAAACAAACATTAAAAAAAGAATGCAAAAATGAGTAACTCCCTATTCTTTGAATGCTCAAAATGTCCAGCAGCAAGCTCTAAGAAGGTATAGGAATAAGTCAGAGGGACTACAGTTGTAAAGGCAGGTGGGAGCTAGTTTGTGGAGCACCTTAGATCCTAACTAGTCAAAAGAGTTCAGACTTTAATCCACAGATAATGGTCACTGAAGGGTTTGGAGAAGGAAAGCAATGTGATTTAAGATTGCCTTTATAAGATCTAACTCATAAAAATCTGTACAATTAACAGAGAGAGCAAAGACTAGAGGCAGGTAGACTATTAAAAGACAGTTAAGGTACTCACAAAGGAGGCAGTGAGGCCTTGAATGAAACACAGAGGCCGAGAGGAAAGGGAAGAAAGAACTCTCTGGTGGGTTGCTATGGGTGATGAATTTGCAAGACTTGGCAAAAGGCTGTATAGGAAAGGACGAAATTAAAGATATGACAAAGGTTTGGACCCAGGGCAGCAAAGGGGGAAATGGAGGAGGATCAGGATTGGGAAGGAAGCTGAGGTACTCAGTTTGTCACACACCTGATTTAAGGTAGCAAGAGCACGTGTAGGAGGAGAGATAAAACAGGCGTGCAGAAAGATGAGTCTGAAGGTCAAGCCCAGAAAATATTTGGGACCACCTCCATAGTAATGATAATAAATGAACATTATTGTCAACATTTGATTAGTGGTTACTGTGTGACAGGCAATGTACCAACTAATTCCTATGGTTAGGTTGTTTTTTCATTTCATGCTTACCACACAATAAAACATAGTACTATTACTGTTTCCACGTTACACTTGAGAAAATGCAAACTCAGAGAAGGTAAGTAATTTACCCACATTCACATGGCTAATAAGCAGCAGAGTTGGAATTTGAACCTACATGTACCTAAACCAGAGGCAAAGCACCTACCGTCAAGCTTCCTATCTGGAATAGAAAGGATCACTCAAGTCTTGAGTTACTAGTCAAAATGGTCAATGAGAAATACAAACTTAAAACAGAAGTTTGTACTTGTCTGACAGTGATTTTCATTGGCCGTCTCCCCACAATAACTCCTGTAACTCTTTTCAACCTATTTGGCCCAGATTCAAATTACCTTGATTCCTATGGCAGGAATCTGAGCAGTCTAGGAATCAACCATGAAGATTAAAAAATGCAGACAAGGGCCGCCTGGGCAACCCAGTCGGTTAAATGTCCGACTCTTGACTTCGGCTCAGGTCATGATCCCAGGGTGGTTGCATCAAGCCCCGAGTTGTGCTCCTTACTGGGCATGGAGCCTGCTTGAGATATTCATTCTCATTCTCTCTCTCCCTCCCTCCATCTCCCTCCGCCTCCTCTTCCTCCTCCTCTTCCTCCTCCTCTTCCTCCTCCTCCTCTCTGCCCCTCTCCGTCCCTCAAAACAAATAAACTTAAAAAAAAAAACAGTGTGGACTAATCATAGCAGCATCCCCATCATGCTTACTGTGTTTTGTTCTAACAACAGTATTACTGTCAGCTATGACAACATGGAACTTAAAGAATCCAACTGCTTACAGAGAGCCCCAAATAAAAAACTACTTAACTATTTTGACAAAAACTTTAGTTACTGCAGAACAAGCTTTACACTTTTTCCAAAAGGTGAAGTACTTCATAATTCCAGAAGAGAAAAAGTCTATCTGAATAATGAGCCTACTAAATACTCTGGCGTAACTGAAGAAGTCATTCTTTTTTTTTCCTTATTTTTTTTATTTGAGCATAGTTGACAATGTCACATTAGTTTCAGGTGTACAACACAGTGATTCAACAAGTTTATACGTTATGCTGTGCTCACCAGAATGAGTCATTCTTTTTTTTTTTTTTTTTTTGAGAGAGAGAGACAGAGAGAGAAAGAGAGAATTCCACGCAGGCTCTGCACTGTCAGCACGGAGCCCAAGGCAGAGCTCAAACTCAACCACAAGATCATGATCTGAACCAAAGCTGGCAGCTTACCCGAGCCACCCAGGTGCACCCAGAATGAGTCATTCTTAAATAAATTTTCACAATGAAACGTGGGACATACTCTGAATTATCTGATTTCTGTGCTATTATCCTCTATGAGGTATTTGTTTCTTGTCAAATTTCTTCATTTCTTTATAACAGCTACTCAGAGTTCTGCTCCTTAGTGGGGCTGTTCCTAACTGCTACCTTTAGTCTAAGTGACTGTTATGGGTTGACTTGCGTCCTCCGAAAATATATGAAGTCCTACCCCTTGGTACCTCCAAACATACCTTTACTTAGAAATAGGGCCGTTTCAGATATAATCAGTTAAGATGAGGTCATATTGCAGTAGGGTGGGCCCTTAATCCCATATTACTGATGTCCTTATAAGAAGAGAAGAGGGGCACCTGGCTGGCTCAGTAGGTAGGGCATGCAACTCTCGATCTTGGGGTCATGAGTCTCAGTCCCACGCTGGGCACAGAGATTATTTAATAAAAAAGAAGAAGAGGAAGAGAGACGCAAAGACACAGACACCCAAGGGCGAAAGAGCACGTGGCAATGGAAGCCGAGATCAAAGCGTTCAAGCTGCAAGCCAAGGAATACCAAGGACTGCCACCAAACCATGAGAAGACAGGAAGAAGCAAAGAAGGATTCTCCCCCTACAAACTGTAGAGGGAGCATGGTCATGCTGAAGCCTTGATTCTGGACTTCTGGCTGCCAAACTGTGAGATAATTAATTTGTTATTTTTAGCCACCCAGTTTGTGGTACTTTGTTCCAGCAGCCCAAGGAAACTAACACAGTGACCAGTAAGTACCATTCGTGCCTGATGTAACTTAGACTTTTGTGAAATTCTCTGGGGCAAAACCAGAAATAAGCACCTTGACATGTAGCCATATATGATTTGAAAGTAATAAACAATGAACCGAGACACCAAACAAAGTGTCAGTCTTTGTCCAGGAAGAACACGTTAATAACCCACCATCTGCATGACATGAATTTTCAATTCTTTTTCTAGAACTGGTGAGCTATATACCTGTCATAGGTATAGCATAGGTAAAAAGCATAGGTAAATATGCTTTTCTTTCACTGGGACTAGCTGGTTGTATTGGAACAAGCCAGCAACCTTTAGACGAATACATACCTGAAACATTTGCATCTTCACTTCCATGGATGTCTTCCCAACCCAGCTGACATGGCCACTGAACTTGATGTCCTGTTCTGGACTTAAGCTCGTCTTACACATATCTGCGAAACAGAAAGTCAATCTGAGTTCAAACCACACCCCAAATTTTCCGTATTACAAAAGGAAAATTTCATTTTATATTCTGGCAAATTCCACCACTTTTCCTTTTTTCTTTTTTTTTAGTCTTCAAAATTAAAAAGAACGTTTTTGACATACAAAAGAGAACTGTATACCTTTTTGAAAAATGTAGACAATGCAAAGAATATAAAAACTAAAACTGGAGGGGCGCCTGAGTAGCTCACTCGGTTAAGCATCTGACTTCAGCTCAGTTCATGGTCTTGCAGTTGGTGGGTTCAGGTCCCACCCTGGGCTCTCTACTGATGGCACAAGGTCTGCTTTGGATCCTCTGTCTCCCCCTCTCTCTGCCCTTTCCCCACTTGCACTCTCCCTCTCAAAAATAAATAAATAAACATCGTGAAAATAAATAAATAAACAAACATTTTTAAAACTAAAAAAAATAAAACTGCAATTATGCAAAACCCTTCCACTCAAAGATCCTTTTAATAAATATGTATTTTAGTATATACCATGAGACATTTTCATACGCATATATACATAAAAATTTTTCCATAAAACAAAAATATTTCCTCTAATTTCAATAATCTCTTGTGATTACTAAGAATTCTAAGTATCCATAGAAAATAATATTGCTTACCAATCTTGTCCACCAGGGCTGTAACTATAGACAGAGGAGACGCCTTAGCTGAATGAATCTTGGTGTGCATGTAGCAAATGAGAACTGTAAGAAAAAAGAAGAGAACCAAAGAAAGGAAAAGCAAGACTATTGCTCAACATTTACAACTGAATCCCTGAATCCATAAAAAGTCTTATCTTGTTTTGAAGACCCAACCCCCCATATCCCACTAGCAGCCTTATCCTAGGCCCAAAGACTTCTACAAATTGAAGAGATTTGGGGATCTTCTAATCTGACTACCCACTCAATTTTAGATTTGGTCAAGAAGCCGAAGTCTAAAGCCCAAGCCCAGCAGGTGGCCCATCACCACTCCACAGAGACACACTGCCTCAATTAGAAAAAGAACCCAGCACATGAGTCCAACAGCATCAAACATCTTCATAAAAGAGAAACAAATCACAAGGACTCAACTATCTATTTTCCCTCTGACTCCTTATCATGAAGCAACCATTTCACTTAGAGCTATTCCTTCTTCCTCCTAACACCTTTGACTCCTACACCACCTTGAGACTATCTGTATACTTGCCATATTTTAATAAGCTAAGCATGCTTCTGTGCATTTAAAGTTGTATTATACTCCCGTGTTTAGTGGCCTCCCTGCTTCCCCCATGATTCATTCAAATTTGTATCTTCAGCCCTCAGGACATGGGTCTGCACCCAATAAATATTTGTTAAGTGACAAAAAAATCCTTCCATCCATGCACCTCCTAACAGATGCACTGGGGGAACGAGAGGCTAAAGGCAAGAAAGTCCACTTAAAGCCTCTGTGGTACCCATAGAATAAATCATATGTGGCTGGCCTATGTCAGTATCAATGGAAAAGAAGAGAATATTTTAATAATCTCTTCAATATGTTAATAATCTCAGGTCTCTAGCTTGCCTGACTGAAGATGGTACACCATTCACTGTAAAAGAGAATAGAGGAAGAATAAAATGGACTATTTTCAACATGTTAAATATGAGAAGCCTAGGGCATATCCAAATGGAGATGTCCAGTAGGTGAGAGGGCAAAGTGATCTGGAACTCAGAAAAGCAGGGCAGGAAATGTAGGTTCCTAAGTATTCCACATACTGATAACAAGTGAAGCTCTGGGAGTGTACAGATAAGCAAAAAAAAAAGGGGAGAAGACAAAACCCTGGGGATAACCAACATTCAAAAGATCACTAGGAAAAGAGGAACCTACAAGGGAGATAGGAAAGGAACAGCCAGAGAGGTAGAAGTGTCACAAAGCCCAAGGATGAGCTCAACAATATTTATCAGGAACCACAATAGGGTCAGGTAAACCTTGAAAAGCACCCATTAGATCACAAAATAAGGGGGAAAATGGAGAGCTTGGCAAGAGCAGTTCAATGGCTCTGAGGAACAGAAGCCAGCAAGTGTGAGAATGAGAAATAAACAGGAAGTCAAGATACAGAGGCAGTAAGAGCAAATGACTTTTTCCAACTCTTTCCATAAAGTTAGCTCTGAAGTGAAAGAGAAAGATAGTTTGACAGTGTTCTAAGGGAAGGAGATTTTACCTACTTTCCATTATAAGATGGAAGAGCCGTGAATATGTTTAGAAGGTGAGGGAATGTGAAGCTGAGAAACGGCTTGCGATATGAGAGAGAAAGATTAGGTGATAGGGCAAGTTCTTTAAAGAACTTGAAGGAACAGAATCAAGTGGAGAGGTGAAAAGAATGGCCATCAACAGGAGGCAATGAGGAAAAAACAGGTTAATGCCAAGGGAGTTTGTGTATTTAGGGACACCTAAGTAAACCAAAGTCAAGAGAGTGTGTGTGTGTGTGTGTGTGCATGCGCGCACGTGTGTGTGTAGTTTTTGTTAAAACGCCAATAAGAATGTTTAACCGAATTTATTTAATCTGAAGAAACATGCAGCTAGGTATAAGCCTAACAATGGACTCATTTCTATATTGTAGAAGTCATTAGACCCTTTCTTTAAAACCATTCCCAACAGTTCAGTCCAAAAGTCATTAGTGAGAGCAAGCAAGGTAGCCCAGAGTAAGGTGCTAAAGCCCAAACAGGGCCGGAGGACATAAAGAGAGATGGCAACAAAAGCGATGGCCCAGCATGTTGCAGCTTGAGCACAATGAGGAGGGTGACCCAGCAGAACAGGACCTGGTATGAATCCCAGTGAGGTGAGGGGAGCATCCATGAGAGGCTAGGGGTGGCAGAGATAAGAAATGAGCTACATACAGGGGGACCTTACCAAATAAGTAAATAGATTTAGAATAATGGAGCCAGCTGGAAAGAGGAATTACAAATATGAAAAGGGGGAAATGAATGAAACTGTGGTGCTGATCCAGAATTGCAACTGCCAGTGTGAGCCCATGGTCTTCAGAGATGGATAAATAGACAAACATAGATATAAATTTATGTGCATGTGCAAATATTCTCCAGCTTGTCCACTGAAAGAACATGGGAGCAGTGACACCCCAGCAGCAGTGACCACTCCCAGTACCCCTATCTTGGTTTCTAATTACCATTCCCCATCAAAAACAACCAGAGCTCCTTGGAGATTTGGCTGATTCCAGGACTGAGGCAGGGAAAGTACAAATGAGCCTAGGAGGTCTTATTGTGCCAGAAAGTAAAGAAGTGCTCAAATAATGATGGGGACACATTAAAAAAAACACAGAAGTCAGCTTGAAGGGACTGGGACAGTCCCGGCACAATTTGAGCACCACAAGAGATGACAGCGACATATTACAATCCATTCAATAAAATAGGAATCCTTGAGTCCATACTGATTTTAAAATAATACACTGGAAGTCTGAGAAGGAATGGAATGTTTATAAGATCTGAAATTACCTGCCAACCAGGTACTTATTAATTACAAAGGCGCAAAGAGTAACTTTACAGTGAAGAACCCCGACATACACTGCCTTCATCAGAGAACCAAAGTTAACATCCCAGTAATGGGACAAATGAGAATTATGCACCAGTTGATGAGATGCAATAAGAACACATCATCCCTTCTGTGATGTTCCTGCCAAAGGTGCATGTCTCAAATCCCATCTTGGGGAAGCATAAAATAAATCCAAATTGAAAGAAATTGTACAAAAGAACTGGCCTATAACCTTCAACAGTATTAAGGTCATGAAAGTCAGAGAAATACTGAGGAGCTATTCCTGACACAACAATTAAATGCAACATGTGATTAAGAAATGGATCCCTTCTGGGGCGCCTGGGTGGCTCAGTCAGTTGGGTGTCCGACTTCGGCTCACGTCATGATCTCACAGCTCGTGGGTTCGAGCCCCATGTCGAGCTCTGTGCTGACAGCTCAGAGCCTGGAGCCTGCTTCAGATTCTGTGTCTCCCTCTCTCTCTGCCCCTCCCCTGCTCACACTCTTTGTGTTTGTCTCTCTCTCAAAAATAAATAAAC
Organism: Leopardus geoffroyi; assembly: GCF_018350155.1. Classification (NCBI taxonomy): domain Eukaryota; kingdom Metazoa; phylum Chordata; class Mammalia; order Carnivora; family Felidae; genus Leopardus; species Leopardus geoffroyi. The sequence continues at coordinate 19,943,754 of NC_059343.1, forward strand.
ATTTAAAAAAAAAAAGAAAAGAAATGGATCCCTTCTGCTACAAAGGACCACTGGTGAAGGCTGAGTTGCGTCCAAGAATCAAACAGTCTAATGTATCAGGGTTAACTTCCCAATGTTGACAGTTGTATTGTGGTTAGGTAGGAGAATATCCTGGTTTGTAGGAAATACTGTTCTCTCACATGATTCAAAGAAAAAGAATTCTTTGTACTGTACAAACAACTTTTCCAAAAACTTAAGACTTTTTGAAAAGTTATTAGAAAGAAGGACTACTGGGATTATAACTGTTGAGCAGGAATCTACATTTTCAGGAAAAAAATTATGACAATTCAGAGGCAATAGTTGCCCTTCTTTTACTGCTCTTTTAGAATGTCCTCATCTGGGCAAGTTAAAGAATTAAAAAGGCCCTTTCCAGCCAAATGATTCAATATATAGCTATAACTATCTATTTAGAAATACTAAAATAATACCAGTACCTCCTAGGCTGTCAAGATCCTCAAGAATCCTGCCAAATCTGTGAAACAAAGAAAACTGTGATTAAATGAAAATCATGATGATCACCCCTTAAAAAATGAATAACACAGTTCGGGTGGATGAAAGGTTCTAAAATTGCGGCGAGGGCCGCACGACTCTGCAAATATACTAAAACCACACAACTGCACACTTTACATAGGTGGACAGTATGGTGTGTAAATTACATCTCAAAGTTTTAGTAACAAAAGAAATAAAAACAAATAAATGACATAAATAAAAAGAGTGCCCTTTTACCTGATGGTGTTTTGAACAGTCAAGTATTTCTCTCGTAATTCAGGCTGACTACCCAAAGGCAAGAGAACCTCGATATAACTGTCTTTCATTCTCCTGGGTGGCAGTCCTTTCTGTGACTGAGCCAAAAAACTCTGAAGTAATTTTCTTTCCTCCATTGCTTTCACATGGTCTCTGAGAAGAAAGGAGGCAAACTACATGAAACACAGGGGGCAGTGCGATCCCACATGCCATTGACATTCAGGCTGGTCAGACCCTATCAAAGAAGGAAAAAGGTCTGGACCTGCTCACCTTCTCTTCCTTCCCTCCATCCCCACTTGGCACTCAGTGAAATTAAAAACTTTCTGTTAAAATGTCTTGGGCTTATAGATAAAAAAGGTAATACATACTTGTAAGTGATATAAATATACTTAAACAAACCACATATTCACCCTTATCAAAAGGTGCATTCAAAAAATAGAATATTTCAAATCAAAATTAAAAATAGAGGGATGGGCACAAATACATATATGGGCTAAAGAACAAAGTGGCCACTGAATCCCATATCCCCATTTCTCACCTTGACAATTCTCACATTCTCTGTGCCCCCAACTCACTCTCTCTCTCTCTTTCTCTATGTCTATGTCTATGTTTATCTCTATCTCTGCCTTCGATTTCAGGAAACAGAGACAGAGGAAGAAAAATGAACTATATCTAAACGAAGTATGAAAGGCAAAGCAAAAGGTAAAGAGGAAAAGTACATGAAAAGGAGATGGGAAGGGAAGACAAAGAAATGATTAAAGTGGAAAAGAAGAGACAGAGCGCCAAGGGGATAGGAAACTAAAATGCTGACAATGTCATTAATTAAGATAAGCTTCACTTATGAAGTAGTATCGCCAGAAAGGTTTAGCCTACCAAAAGTATAAGAGATAAAGAAACAAGTTAAACAGCACCAGGGAAATCCTGAACATGGAACGTTCTACACAACAAATGGCTTGGTCTCTTTAAAGTCAAGCTCATAGAGACGCCTGGGTGGCTCAGTCGGTTAAGCACCTGACTTTGGCTTGCAGTTTGTAGCTTCAAGCCCCACAGTGGTCTCTGTGTGGACAGCTCAGAGCCTAGAGCCTGCTTCAGATTCTGTGTATCCTACTCTCTCTGCTTCTCCCCTGCTCACATTCCATGTGTGTCCATCTTTCTCTCCCTCTCTCTCTCAAAAAACTAACTAAATAAATAAACATTTTTTTAAAAAAAACTTTAAAGTCAAGCTCATACACAAAAAACAGGAGGGAGAATAATTGTCTACTATTCTAGACTAGGAGCAACCAAAGAGTCATAACCACTAACACAATATACAATTCTTTATTGGATCTTGATATTTTTTTAAGCTATAAAAGACATTTTGGGAACAGTTGAGAAATTCTGTACGGATGAGTAATATACTATGAGGGAATTACTGTATATTTCATCAAGTAAGAGAATATCTTGTTTGTTGGAGATACACACGATTGCTGACTTTGTTACACAAGAGAACATATTTATTTATTGGAGATGTATGAAGTGTCATGATACCTATAATTCACTTATATGAATAAGTGAATTACAATTCAGCCAACATATGCATATTGGCAAATCTGGAAAAATGTAAGTACCAATCAAGATAGTAGGGACAGAGGTATTCATCTTTTCTACTTTTCAAAACATTGAAATTTTTCATATAAATAGCTAAAAAAGAAGTCATTAGATAATTTCTATACCAACAATAGATTATTGTATGTCTAGTGATTGCTTTTTCTTTTTATCTCATTTTAGTCTCAAAATTCTGTGCACCAAGGGGGATATTATCCTATTTCACAGCAGGGAAATACTGAGAGATCCGGTTAACTGTGAAGTGACAAGAAGTAATAAAGGAGCCAGGCTGCATCAAATAGAAAAACCAAGAAACCTGAGTTTTAATTCCCAAACCCTGATCCTTAATTCATTCATTCTCTCTCTGAGTTTCAGTTTCATCATATGTAAAAAAGGGATAGGAACATATGCCGTAAGCATGTCACAAGTTTTGTAGAGAACCATTGAGGTAATATACTTGAATGCACTTTGAAAAATGTAGAGTACAGGTAAATGACTTTATTTTATGACAAGAATGCATCAAATGATGAGTATGTTGGAATGTTGGTCTTCTCCCCAAGTAAAAAAAACCCTCTCAACCCATTTCCAAACACAGGGCTCCCTCCACCCCTACAATGAGACCATCAGCTGAGCCTAAATACAGCCTGGCATACCACTTTATTTTTTTTTTTTTTTCAACGTTTATTTATTTTTGGGACAGAGAGAACAGAGCATGAACGGGGGGAGGGGCAGAGAGAGAGGGAGACACAGAATCGGAAACAGGCTCCAGGCTCTGAGCCATCAGCCCAGAGCCCGACGCGGGGCTCGAACTCACGGACCGCGAGATCGTGACCTGGCTGAAGTCGGACGCTTAACCGACTGCGCCACCCAGGCGCCCCGATGGCATACCACTTTAAAGGTGAAAGGATGAATGAGCACAAGCGTGCTTACCTCCAGTTTGTGGAGACTCCTACTATCTCCCGCAACTTATCACGAACTGAAACAAAAATAAAGAGTTCATTCCAGGAAACAAAAATACTAGAATTGGATTATGGATATGAGTTGAAGAACTATAAAAAGCGACCCATGCACTCAAAAGCTTTAAAGATCCATTAATTTCCATTTAATGCCACAAAAAACAGCTCAAGGAAGGGATCAAGCCTGTGCTTCCCAAAAACGTGAAACAACTAACTGTCTCCTTAGTGAGAAAAAGAATACTCTGTGCCAATCACTGGGATTTACATACACAAACAAAACAGGGTAACTCCAATTATTCATCGGGTGGGGTAGTATCAGTGTCAGTAGGAGACCCTTTATGATGGAGATATTATGACCAAAATCCTCACCTAGCTTCTTATAGGCAGTTGGTACAGCAGATGGATTAGTGCAGGGACTGACAGTGATACTCAAAGAGGAGTCTCATTCTAACTGATCTTTCATATATTTATACTATCCTAATTGTTAGAAAAGTTTAAGCCACAAAAGTGAAGCAAAGATGTAAATCAAGGAAAAGCAAAGAATGTAATTTAATGTTAGTTAATGCCCAAAAAGTGCAAGAATGAATTAATGCAAAGAAGCTTAAGCACTTAAAGAAAAAGTCGATACTAATTACCACACACACCGTGATTCACATGTATAGGTGAACATGCTATATGGATAAAAGGAAAATAAATTAGATAAGCAGTAGAAATTCAAGACTAAAAAATAAGTCTATAGGATTTCACATGTTGATGTCATATGTTTTTTTCCTAGCATTTATATAGGACTTAAAAGTATATATTCCAGGGGCGCCTGGGTGGCGCAGTCGGTTAAGCGTCCGACTTCAGCCAGGTCACAATCTCGCGGTCCGTGAGTTCGAGCCCCGCGTCAGGCTCTGGGCTGACGCTCAGAGCCTGGAGCCTGTTTCCGATTCTGTGTCTCCCTCTCTCTCTTCCCCTCCCCCGTTCATGCTCTGTCTCTCTCTCTGTCCCAAAAATAAATAAAAAAAAAAAAAAAACGTTGAAAAAAAAAATTAAAAAAAAAAAAAGTATATATTCCAGTTATGGGAAATTAACCGTAGCAATACTTGGTCCTTCAAAGGCTAAGTGATCAAAACCAAATATGGTTAGATAACATGCACTTAAACTTTAACGGAAAAATAGTTGATTTTTCTATCAAATAATTGTTACACACCATAAATTTGGTACAAACTCTAATTACAACTAAATCAGAGAGAACTGCAGAATATATGGGCATACCTCATTTTATTGTATTCACTGTGCTCCACGAAAGTATGTTTTGTACAACTTGGAAGGTTGTGGCCACACTGCATCACCGCCATTTTTCCAACAGCATTTGCTCACTTCATGTCTCTGTGTCACATTTTGGTAATTCTTACAATATTTCAAACTCTTTCGTTATTATTATATTTGTTAAGGTGATCCGTGATCAGTGAGCTTTGGTGGTACTATTTAAACTGTTTTGATACGTACACTGTGTTTTTAGACATAGTCCTATTGCACATTTAATAGACTACGGTGTAGTGTAAGCCTAACTTTTAAATGCACAGGGAAACAAAAAAATTGATTTCACTCACTGTATTCACTTTATTGCAGGGGTCTGGAACCAAACCTGCAATATCTCCAAGGTATGCCTGTAGCCACTAGTAAATGTGTCTTATTTCTGACTTTTTTCCCTCCTGAGTTCCTTGAATAAAAGAATGGACAGGAAGTATGCCAAGTAGTACACAGACTACCGATGCTCACTGACATATAATGATTATTACTAGTTTAGTCAGCATATGAATAAAGGGGGTAGTGAGGGCCAAGAAGTAGAAATTTTAATTAAATATTTGGGACACTTGGGTGGCTCAGTCGGCTAAAGTATCCGGCTTCGGCTCAGGTCATGATTTCATGGTTCGTGAATTGGAGCTCCACAACAGGCTCTGTGCTAACAGCACAGAGCCTTGAGCCTGCTTCAGATTCTGTGTCTCCCTCTCTCTCAGCCCCTCCCCACTCATGCTCTGCCTGCCCCTCTCTCTCTCTCTGTCAAAAATAAATAAACATAAAAAATTTTTAAAGAAATTTTAATTATATATGTATATGCGTATGTATATACATGTGTACGTATATATATAATTTGTACCTTTTGAAGAAGCCACAATTTTGTTCATAATGAATACTCCTAAACTGATAGAGACAGCCATAGTTTGCATATCAGACTAGAAATTGAAATTAACTTCAACTGAGCATGGATTAACTGTCCCTCTAACAAAACTATAGATCAGGAGCATTTAGTTGCTGCAACTGAAGGGTCCATCTCTTATGCAACAGGTCTCTTTTTTTCTCTGCTTTCCCCTTCAGTACCAACACACAGAAAGTGGAAGCCATTTAATTAAAAGAGCTGTCTCCCAGGCTCCTAGGAACCAAAGCTCAAATTCTGAATGTGGTCTCTACCCAAAGTTATTCTGACCATCTTATAAATGAGAAGTTTATGGAAAAATCTACGTTTAGTAGGTCTCATTCGCCCTAAAGTACTTATCTGTATGCCTCCCAAATAAGACAGGGTTTTTCACCACGTGGACCTAAAACACAAACACCCATGCTTGCCTTCATGCATGTGGAGGACTTTCTGTTTCTCGGGATTCTCGGATCCTTGAGTGAGTCCTCTGCCAGGAGCACGCAGCCCCTTGCCCAAGGTGGTACAAAGCCTACAAAACAAGATAAAAAACACTAGAGTAGGTTCTATGGCGTTCGGGCAACCCCCAAAACCAGCGCCTCCTCCCAAAACAATTAACCATTCCACACCCTCAGTATACACTTTCTTGTAAGGATCTGTACTTGTTTCTCCAGGGTCTGTATATTTGCATATGAGGCTACTCCATAAATGTAAACATTTCATGAGAGAAGAGACCAACTAGCTAACAATCTACAAAATAAATAAAAGATATCAACCAGGTTTAATGGATTTATTCTTGCTTTTTTATTAGCTTCAGAAGCCCTGAATCAATTTGGTAAACAGCTGAGTAAATTAATTATGAACATTTATTTTGTTCTTTATTATCACACCATATTTCCTCAATAAATAAGCTAAATCCAATTATAAGTTAATAAACTTTGAAAAGAGAATTAACCCTTTCCAGACTCAGAGTATTTATTGTGGGCAGAAATTTCCTAATCCCCAAACAAAATAAAAACGATTTACCCAAATGCACCTAACCTAGTCTGCCAACACAAGTTGTTTAAGTTGGTTTTGGTTCACTATTTCTTAAGTGTTGACTCCTAACCACCATCATATCATGGATAACACATATATAATATCAGAAATTGACAAAGTAATCTGAATGCACAGCTGAAGAAGGCAAGGCACTGACAAGGTCAAGAACTCCAGGTACTATTACTCATTCTAGTTCGAGTTATTAGTAAATTCTTACTACCTCATGCCGGGACAAGTGAGGACTAACTCCACTATGCCGCCCACCCCCCCCTCCCCGCCAAAACTTTCTTCATCTGTAAAACGGGGTAATTATAGTACCTATCCTAAGGGACTGTCATAAGGATAAAGAAGTTCACATTCACACATGCACACACGAACACATCTGCAGGCAAGCTGCTCTTTTCACAATCTCAGGCTACTTCCCTTTTACATATACAGCGCTGAGGTGGAGGGAGAGGAAGAATGGTTTAATCACTACCCAACACCTCAGTACCACAGGGTTACTGGCTTATTCCCTGATAAGACCTAGGGAGTTTTACAGCAAAATCCCTAGGCCTTTAGAAGAAACCGTCAAGAGGCTTTGGGACACTCAGGCCGTAGGACTCCATGATTAAAACTTTCCAATGAAAGGAGACCAAAAAGCCCAATCTCTTCATGGCTTGCCTAAGAAGTCACAGAAGTCACCTAAGGTGTGAAAAGAAGGGTCTTAGCTCTGTTCTGGGTCCCAAGCTTAGGGTAGGTGTCTGGGAAGAGTTTCCAGTACCGTAGCAGGCAACGCCATTCATAGGCCCTCCACCCCGGGGAAATGCCTCAATTTAGAAACTAAACGAATTCAGTGACTCTTTCCTGAGTCTGGAAAAATAAGCTACAAAGACTGCACACTAGTCAAATAACCTAATCATCTTGAACAGTCTGTATTCATTTATGAACTCTTTGCCTCATTAAACAACTAACAGAGTACCTGCTTAAGGTTCAACAGGACTCACAAGAAAGGAAAGCAGGTTTATAAGAGTTATTAGTGCAAAGAAAAAGACTTCCAAACTGGGGGAGAGGAGATCAAGAAAGTTTTCCTGGGAAAAGGCACATGGCAAGATCATGGAGCTTTGTAGAAGGCCCTTCACATCATGTCCAATGTAAGCTAAAGTCAACTGTGGCCCTTCCCATAATGACTTTCACTCTGTCTAAACAGTGCTAATAAAGCTTTTATTTTTAAGTGCTATACACAAGAGAGAGACAGAGAACCTTTTTCAACTGATAGCAAGATCCACAGGAATAGTGAGGGAGATCCAGGACCCCTAAGACAAATGACGGAGATCAGTCATTCAGAACCAGTATGGGCACACAAGGAGAGATGGCGCACCCGTAGCATGATTCCAGAAGCTGGAACAGGGGTGAGGCCCCTGGGGGCCCAGCCAGGCAGAAAGAAGCTGGAGACAGCTGGAGTGCTCAGCTGAAAAGGTCTGAGGGAGAGCCAGACTTGTCCTAGAGTCTAAGTCCCGAGGCCTTAACTGGGCAAGCTGGGAGGTGACACACAGAAAAAGGCATCCTCCTTGTCCAAGTAGCCTAATAAACCCCCCACCTCACCTTACAGGGCCTTGCTGCTCATTCAAGGTAAAGTTCAAATCAGCACCAAAAGTCCTAGGTGCTGGAAGCCGAGCTACCCAGCCTGAGTGGCAGGGCCCGGGCTGTGGACGGATTGGTGACTGCAAGGCGGCCCACCGACAGCGAAGCTTCTTGTCCTCCCACTTTTAGGTAATTCGGCCTTAAAACTACCTGGGGTAGTGTCTGCTGGGGAATGGCCCTCGACAGGCCCTCTGGGGAAAAAACCATTAGGAAAGAAAATAAGGTTCCGCCAGAAATTGTGCGGCCTTACGTTTAGCCCTTGCCATCCCCCATGGAGACTCCTCTACTTACAGGAAGGATAGCCTCGTGCCTTTGCCAGCAAAGGCGGCCAGCAAAGGAGAGACATATGGATTTGAAAGCCTCACTCCGGCAACTAAGGAGTGTATCTCTGGGCACAAGTGACTTCAACCCGTAGGCCCACCTGGCCCCCCGGAGGCATTCCAGATGATGACTGAACCTAGTCGGTTAAGCTACAGAATGGTTAATTAATTCCTAGGTGCACCATCTGAGAATGTGTGAGGCAAGGGTTTCTAAGGCGTTTTTGGCCCCTTCCTGGCACCTTGGACCAAGGTGGTGCACCTTGCCTCGGTCTCATGTGGTTAGGAGGTCATGTCCCTGTAACTGTTCCACTTGAGGTGTTGAGAAATGGAGGGCCTTTCATGAGAATGGCAAAGCAAATGCTTTATAGACTATAGATAATTATAGACAAATGCAGATGCATAATGGAATAATGTAAGAAATTAATCAATAATCAAAGGGTATGCGGGAAATTTAGGGGAAAATCGCCATGTTCTTTCTTAAAGGTTGATGACACATAGGAACATTTTCAAAATTAGGTAATGTTAAAAAACATACACGACGTATGTTACAAGGAAATCACTCGCATATATAATGCCATGTTTGCTACAATAAATCGGCCAGTTCAACACACTGCGATTGTCTGTGTCTATTTTTATTTTTGTTTTTTATTTTAGTTTTGTTCTATTTTCACTTTTTCGCCCACGCCATTCATCCTTCGGGAATCCCTGGACCTGCTGGAGCTGGACTCTGGCACCTAGGCGCACAGTCCTGACTGAGGTCCCAGCAGCCCAAGAGGTGCCCCGCAATCTCTCCCCACCATTACAATACACTTAACCCGGAGTCCAAGTGGGTCAAGCACTTAACCCTAAAAGTGCTCTCCCAAGGAGGGCAAAGAGCTGTGAAGTAAGGTGGAGTGCTAAACGCCAGCTCTCTCACAAGCGGCTACCCCCAAACCACACCCGTGATGAGCAAAGAGAAAGGAATTTCAGGGAACACCCAACTTCCTCCCTCAAAGTGCCGCTTCGCTTTTAATATCAAACTCCGCTCCAGAAGTGGGGGTCGCGGTGCTTCACTCGGGGGCAGAGGGCACGCGTCCAGGCGTCGTAGCGGAAGGCGGGCGCCCTTCTCATCCGGCCCCACTTTCTTCCCCCCCAAACCACTGCATCAGTCTCGCCAGCCGGCGGCCGGTTCCTAGCGCCCGGACCCGCTAGCAGCGCGGAGGGCGGGCGCCGGCGACCCTCCCGAAAGGGCCACGCCGGACCCCTGCTACTTACCGCAGCGCCGCCTGCCTCATCTTGCCCTGAGGCCGCGCGCGCGACCAGAGACCCGGGCCACGCGAGACAGCTGGCGGAGGGAAGTCGAGAGTAAGGCGAGCGCGAGCGCGGGAGCAGACCTCGCCCTTCACGACCGCACTCTCGCGGGGGCAGCCGCCCAGGGGCGGGGCCTTCCAGCCCGGAGGCGGGGCCTTGCTGACTGGGGGCGAGGGCTCTCTGCGGAGCGGGGTGGGCTCCGGGCGCCTGCAGCCTCGCTCATTGGCCGGGAGCCTGTCTCTGCGGAGTTTCCCACTGGATCGGCAGCGCCGGGCGTGTTGCTGCCCTCAGGACAGGCCTATCCCCGCCATCGTTGATTAAAGGCCCCACACATTATGGCCAGGGAGCGGCGTGGAGGCGAGGAATCCTCGGAGCTTGTCTCCGTTATCACGCTTCGCGGAAGGCCGCGCCACCTTGACCCCCACGCCTCGGCTCCCAGTCTGTGGTTCTTGCGCTTAGCTGCACGTCGGAATCTTCTGGGCAGCCTTACGGAATAGTGATCCCTGAGCCCCACCCTCTGGGGATTCCTATTTAGTTAGGGGTCCGACAGGATCTTTAGAACGTCTAAAGGCGCCCTGAGGTGATGCTTTACATAAGCAAAGTTAGGAACCTCTGACCTAAATGGAAAAACATTTCTATTCTAATCTTAGCCTTCCCCCTAGTGTTTGAAAGTTGGAGATTTTGGCTGGCCCAGAAATATTTAAAGCCAGAGTTTTCATGATTTTACCCTACGACCTGATTCTCCATTTCATTCAAGGAATTTTTATTAAACCGTTTGCAGTGCGCCAGACGCTGTTGTAGATGCTGGGTATGCAACAAAATAGACAAAAATCCCTGCCCTTAGGGAGCTTAGCTTTGAAGGAAAATAAGTCAGCAAGTTAGCAAATAACATAATTTTAAACGTGATAGGGGCGCCTGGGTGGCGCAGTCGGTTAAGCGTCCGACTTCAGCCAGGTCAGGATCTCGCGGTCCGTGAGTTTGAGCTCCGCGTCAGGCTCTGGGCTGATGGCTCAGAGCCTGGAGCCTGTTTCCGATTCTGTGTCTCCCTCTCTCTCTGCCCCTCCCCCGTTCATGCTCTGTCTCTCTCTGTCCCAAAAATAAATAAACGTTGATAAAAAAATTTTAAACGTGATAAAGCAGTCTAAAGAAACAAAACAAGGTAATGAGAGAGGATCTTTCCAAAATATACAAGTCTTGCATTGCCCCTGAAGGCGTTTATTTCCTAGGAGGCAAGGTCCATATTGTATGCTTTTATGGTACACCATGCTTAGTAAAAATGTGTCGATTTTTATTGAGCTGGCTTTTCAAAAAAAAAATCACGTTATAAATTACAAATGGAACATGGTCTTTGGCTTTGTCTTTCCTCTCTACCTACCTGTCCTTTTTATCAGCCCCACATCCAGAAGACTCTCTTTTCAGCCTGCAGGGATCTCCTTCATTTTTGTTCATAGTGTCTGTACCTTTTCAGTGATAATACCTTTTGGTGTTGTTATGATTTGTGTCACCTATACTTTTTAACACTCTTACCACACCTAACATAGTACAATAAATATTTTATTGAATTGCACTATTTTGTCTTCTTTTTACTTGAACTTTCCGTTAATGCAATGTCAGGGTCAGAGAGAAAAATTAAATTCAAGAGAATTTTTCAGGTTACAAACATGGTATAACAATGGATAGGGACAGCTCATGATTTTTGTGCAGTCACATCACCTTCCAGCCAGACACATTCTCATCAGCATATAAATGGTGTTGATTTGAACCAGAACAGCTGAAACCAGGGACTCGATGCCATGAAGATGCCTTCTCTTGATCTCTATCTTAGCTTTCCTTTGCACACTGGCCTCATTCTTTTTTCTCTGTATAATGTCTTTCTCCACATAGCAAAAGAAATTCCTGAACTTTACATCTTATAACCATAGCCACATGGAGACTGACCCAAATTTCTGTAGCCCAAGTACAAAAATTCCTGAGAAGAAAGGGGATTGAGAGGTACAAACTTCCAGTTATAAAATAAGTATGTCATGGAGATGAAAAAGCACAGCATAAGAAATATAGTCAATTCTAGTTTAATAACTTCGTATGGTGACAGATGGTGGACTACACTTATCATGCCGAACATGTGAGTAATGTACAGGATTGCTGAATCAATACATCATACATCTGAAACCAATATAACATTTTATGTCAGTTATACTTCAATTTAGAAAAAGGTCCTGAGAAGAGATTCACTGGCCCAAGTGGGATCAGGTACACACCCCTGAACAGGTCAATTGTGGCAGCAGGGCAAGATCATATGATTGGCCCATGTGGCTCACCAGGAATCCCCTCACTGAGACCCATGGCCAAGGGCTAGATCACAATCTACTAACATGGCTATTTCCAACAGTAACCACATAGATAAGGAAATGGAGCACTTCTTAGAAAAGGAGTACTGAGCAACCAAACCCACAGATGCCCACTACAGATATAACTTAAACAAGAAAAAAATGATCCCATCACTTAACCCACTTACCTCAATTCTGACCTGACAGAACTCCTGCTAAACCCAGCCCACCCAGCATTCATTCACATGTCTACAATTTTCTCACATGGCTGATGAATAAAAATCTTAAAACAGCTTAGCAACCCTGATTTCTGTATGTGTATTGTTGTAAAGCATATATGTTGTACCAAATTTGGGGTGGCAGGAATAGAAGGCGAAGTGGTCAAAAATCAGACCAGGAAACATGCAACAGTTGTATAGTGGTGAGATCACTGTCCTTAAGTAACAGATTCTCCACCCCACCTTTTTGTTTCCTGTTGTGTCCCATTAGTTCTATTTTGATTTGGTATCAGGGTAACAGATATAGTATCAAATATATCATTAAAATAAAAGGCATTGGGGCGCCTGGGTGGCGCAGTCGGTTAAGCGGCCGACTTCAGCCAGGTCACGATCTCGCGGTCCGGGAGTTCGAGCCCCGCGTCGGGCTCTGGGCTGATGGCTCAGAGCCTGGAGCCTGTTTCCAATTCTGTGTCTCCCTCTCTCTCTGCCCCTCCCCCGTTCATGCTCTGTCTCTCTCTGTCCCAAAAATAAATAAATGTTGAAAAAAAAATTTAAAAAAAAAAAAAATAAAATAAAAAAAATAAAAAAAAATAAAATAAAAGGCATTGACAGATACATAAGATATTAGTAAGGTCATTATTGCAAGTAGAAGAATAAAATCAGGTAAAAAAAAAACTTAAAACGTTGTCTGCTCAGGGCACCTGGGCGGCTCTGTCGGCAAAGGGACCGACTCTTGATTTCAGCTCAGGTCATGATCTCACGGTTTGTGAGATCAAGCCCCATGTCAGGCTCTGTGCTGGCAGTGCAGAGCCTGCTTGGATTTCTCTCTGCCCCTCCCCCCCCCAAAATAAATAAATAAATAAACATTAAAAAAATTAAACGTCTTCTCCATCAAGTAATGAGTGAAAAGCATCTAGTAACCATCTTTCCTTGGACTATTAAACCATATAAACTTTTAGATGACTAATTTAGGTAGAATATGTTTTTGGAAAACTATGTCATTGACTTTCCAACACTGATTCTTGCTACAATTTCAATTAGAATCCAGAAATTACTTTTTAAAAATTAGTTTAGTTCCTTATATATACATACATATATATATATATATAGAGAGAGAGAGAGAGAGAGAGAGAGAGACAGAGAGACAGAGAGACAGAGAGAGAGAGAGATTACACAAAAGGATCCAAAATTGGGAGGCAGAGGCGGAAACAATGGAAAGGGGTTTCCTTCACAAACCCTAAAGAAAAACCCGGAAAGACTAGAGAGCTGTTACATGAAAGTGCTTAGTAATATACCTGCTTGTGCCAAGGGAAGCAAAACTCAGGCTAGGCGATTTTGGAACAGTGATTTTTATCAATTTCCCCACCTTTCCTCAGGTCCACTTTTATGACTGCTCATCAAATCCAAGTGTTGAGGGGCGCCTGAGTTGCTCAGTCGGTTAAGCATCCGACTTTGGCTCAGGTCATGATCTCACGGTTCGTGAGTTCGAGCCCCGTGTTGGGCTCTGGGCTGACAGCTCGGAGCCTGGAGCCTGCTTTGGATTCTGTGTCTCCCTCTGCCCCTCCACTGCTTGCACTCTGTCTCTCGCATTGTCTCAAAAATAAATAAGCATTAAAAAAAAAAAAAAAACCCAAGTGTTGAAACTTTCTTATCTTTAATGCTCTCCTTTTCCTCTAACAAATTTCCTCTTGCTTAATATTTGGGGCGCCTGGGGGGCTCAGTTGGTTAAGCATCTGACTCTCGATGCCAGCTCAGGTCATGATCTCACAGTTTGTGGGTTGGAGCTCCATGTCAGGATCTGTGCTGGCAGTGCACAGCCTACTTAGGATTCTCTCTCTCTCTCTCTCTCTCTCTCTCTCTCTCTCTCTCTCAAATAAATAAATAAACTTTTTTTTAAATAGCAAATATTTAAAATGTGTCATACTATTAGTTACATGGGATCAGAGGGCTTCTTTAGGATAGGTCATCTTCATTTCAGGGTGTCATCTTCAATAAAAGTGCCTCTTTCAACAAAAGAGGGCTTAAACAGTACAATTTCAATGGTGTCTCTCCTACCAATGCCTAACCTTCTGTTCATTCTTCACCCTGTCATGCCCACCCTCTCTCCCATTTAATCCACTTGCGCCAAAAGACTCAGTTCTCTTCCATTTATTCCTCACTCTGCACCCTATTTCCCTCCATTCTCTTGCCCACCCACCTTAACCCCACCTCAGGGGCTACCATCCCAGCTGGGAAATAGAGCCTCCTGTTAGTCCTCAGGGTAGCCTGTTTAGCCGGGCCAGTGTAGAAGCTAATTCTGCTGCTCCTGGGGCAAGGAAAGGCAACAAGTACCTGTGACACAATTATAGCTGCACCGGGATACATAACCATGAAGGCAACAAAGCCATAAACATATTTCACTCTCTTTGCAAAAGCTCATGCTTCACAGTACATGCAAGCTTTCAAAACTTACTTTACAATAAGGATTTGTACATTTCATACATGCTAAAATCATGCTGGTGATTTGAATTCATAAAACACGTTTTTGGGTATAAATTTGTATTTCGTGCTTTTTGGAGATGGGACCACACAAAAACCGGATGGTGCCAGTAGTACTGATTTACTTTATCTTTAGAAATACCGACATGACACTAGCTGGTTCATCTTTATGTGTGATATTTACAGGATTGTTAGACTGCTTCGTTCAGTTTATATAAGTAACTAACGCATCGCACAGGTCACCACATACTGCTTCTGTTTGGCCTCATCTGTGGAGGGAGGAAAGAATTATTTTACTCCTAAAAGTCTCTTCAAAGTTGCCATTTCCTCCTCTAGGTCCTACTATTACCCACAATTCCTCACTCCCCATGTATTGCTCAGGCTGCTCTATCTCCCTCACCCTAGCCCTGGCAGTACTCGCAATACTTCCCTGAGGGGATACATAGTGACAGAGAGACAGACATAGAGATAGATAGAGATAGAGACAGAGATACAGATACAGATACAGATACAGACAGACAGACAGATACAAAGTAGAGATAGATACACACACACACACACACACACACACACACACACACACACACACACTGAGAGCACTCTGCTCTAAAGTACTAGAGTAAATGCCTCCGGCCAAGGCTGCTGTTAGAGGGCATATTCGGGGTGCCCGACAGTACCGAGATTTAGTGTTGGGACCTTAGAGAAACAGTGTCGCTCACAGGAAGCTCAAATTAAAGAGTTCAGTGATCAGAGCTGCTCCGTCTCTAACTGAAGTCTGTGGCTTCCTGTCTGGGACTATAAAGGTTGAGAAACACTCTGGGTGGCAGGTGAGGGAGTGGATGAGAGGGAATTAGAGAAGGGTTCTCTGTTGATGGGGCATATCCAGGAAGCTCAGAATACTGTTGAATCATTCCTGAACCAAGAGCTCCACCAAGACCAAGTTGCTTGGGGCACTGCCTCCCCATGCCTGCCACTGACCTGCAAATTCTCTGCATTCCAAAAAGCCAGCCCACACTGCAGAGAACCGACATTAGATTCAGTCCCCACCAACTCTTGGGCTTCCTGCCTCCTCTCTAATACTGTCACCGCCACCATTTCGTCTCCTCCCCTCGTGCCTCCACACTTCCTCCTTCAACACCACAGACACCCATAGAGATTCACTGACATTTAAGAGACTAACAATACAGACACGAATAAGGCACAGTCCTGGACCAGGATGCAAAGTACTCCTGATAAAACAAGAGTGAATTACTTCTGGACAGTTTTTCCTCACCCACGATATTAGTTTCCTATGGCTGCTATAACAAATTTACCAGAAACTTAGTGGCTTAAAACAACACAAATTTATTCTCTTACAGTTCTGAAAGTCAGAAGTCTGACACAGGTTTCACTGGGCTATTCCTGGAGGCTCTAAAAGAGAATCCATTTTCTTGTTCCTTTCAGCTTCTGGAGGCCACTTCTACCGCTTGGCCCATGGCCCCTTTCCACCCTATTTGAAGCCAGCAACAATGCATCTCTCTGTGCCTTTCTTCGAGTCACATCACCTTCTGACACTCTCTCTTCCACCTTTAATGACCCATGTGATTACATTGGGCCCACCAGGATAGTCCAAGATAATCTTCCTATCTTTTTTTAATGTTTATTTTTTTAGAGAAAGAGAGAGAGAGAGACAGGGTGTGAGTGGGGCACGGGCAGAGAGAGAGGGGGACACGGAATTTGAAGCAGGCTCCAGGCTCCTCACTGTCAGCATAGAGCCCAACGCAGGGCTCGAACCCACAAACCATGAGATCATGACCTGAGCCAAAGGTGGACGCTAAATCGAGTGAGCCACCCAGGTGCCCCAGATAATCTCCCTATCTTAATGTGAGCTGATTAGCAATTTTACTTCCATCTGCAGCCTTAATTCTTCTTTGCCATGTGACCTAAGATATTAACACATTCTGGGAAGTTGGCTGGGGACATTTTTGGGAGGACTTGATTCTGCCTATTGCACTCACGAAAAAAAAAAAGCAATATAAATCTAAATAATATAAACACACACACACACACACACACACACACACACACACACCTGAGTTCCACATACATTCCTCCCCACCGCATTGTGTAGCAGCAACCTTACATCCTCCTGCTAATTAAGGGCGATTACCCCTGCCAAGATGGTGACTCCTTGGCCACAGGAATCCAGAGCCCTGGCAGCAGCCATACTTATAGTTCAATGGGCCCCTTGCTGTACCCATTGGCAAGAGTGTGACCCTATGTGGAACAGAACCTCAAACTCCACAGAGCCCAGAGTTGCAGATTCAGGAAGCATAAATTCCCCCAGTAGGTCATTAGAGGTAATAGTAATTGAGGTCACTCCTGCTTCTAGCCTTTGGCTTTCAGACTTACCTATTTTCCCTAAGAGAGGCACAGAGCCATTCAGAGGCCTCTCATTCAGGGCTTGCAGTAGGCAGAATCCCAAGATTCCCACTCCCTGATATCTATGTTTTGTATCCATGTCACTTTTCTTCAGTGTGGGCAGGACCTGTGAATACGATGGATGTCATCATATTGGGTTATGGGATGTCTCATGATTGGGTTATGGTATAAGGTGAACATAAAGGCATTTTGCAGATTTAATTAAGGTCCCAATCAGTGTGACTCTCGGTTAATCAAAAAGAAGAGTATCCTGGCCTAATCAAGTTAGTCCTTAAAAGAGGAACCCAGCCTTCCTCGGTGATAGAGAGTCTCCCACTGGCCTTGAAGAAGCAAGATACCATGAGTTCTACATCTGCAAGAAAATGAATTCTACAAACAACCACTTGAGCTTAGAAGAGGACCCAGAACCTCAGATGAGACCCCAGCCCTGACTGACACCTTGAGTGCAACCATGCTAAGCCAAGACCAAACGCTTCACCACAGAAATTTTGAGATAATAAATGTCTGTTGTGTAAGCTACCACGCTTGTGGTAATCTGTTACTCAGCAATAGAATAATTTTTTAGTGTGACCTTTTTTCCTTCAAATTTTTATTTAAATTCTAGTTAGTTAACATACAGTGCTATATTGATTTCAATACAATTCAGTGGTTCAGCACTTACGTACAACACCCAGAGCTCATCATAACAAGTGCCCTCCTTAACACCCATCACCCATATAGCCACCCCTCATCCACCTCCCTCCATCAACCCTCAGTTTGTGCTCTATCTTTAAGAGTCTCTTACGGGGCACCGGGGTGGCTCAGTCAGTGGATCGTGTCTGACTCTTGATTTCAGCTCAGGTCATGATCTCACAATTCATGAGTTGGAGCCCCATGTCAGGCTCCACGCTGACAGTGCAGAGCCTGCTTGGGATTCTCTCTCGCCCTTTCTCTCTCTACCCCTCTCTCTTTCAAAAACAAATAAATATACATTTAAAAAGAGAATCTCAGGGTGCCTGGGTTGTTCAGTTGGTTGAGCATCCGACTTGGCTCAGAACATGATCTCACGGTTCATGAGTTCAAGCCCTGCGTCGGGCTCTGTGCTGACAGCTCAGAGCCTGGAACCTGCTTGGGATTCTGTGTCTCCCTCTCTCTCTGCCCCTCCCCCTCTCGCTCTCTGTCTCTCTCTCTCAAAAATGAATAAACACTAAATTTTTTTATTTTTTATTAAATTTTTTAATGTTTATTTATTTTTGAGAGAGAGAGAGAACAAACTGATGGTTAATAGAAGGGAGTATTGGGTTAAATACAGGATAGGGATTAAGGAGGGCACTGGTGATGAGCACCAGGTGTTGTGTGGAAGTTTTGAATCACTATATTGTACATCTGAAACTAATATTATATATATGTTAACTAACTGGAATTTAAATAAAAACTTAAAAAAATAATCAACACAGCCGGGGGTACCTGGCTCAGTCGGTTGAACGGCTGACTTTGGCTCAGGTCATGATCTCACAGTTTGTGAGTTCGAGCCCGGCATCAGGTTCTGTGCTGACAGCTCAGAGCCTGGAGCCTGCTTCGAATTCTGTGTCTCCCTCTCTCTCTGCCCCTCCCCTGCTCATGCTCTGTCTCTCTCTCTCTCTCTCTCAAAAATAAATAAACATTAAAAAACAATTTTTTAAAGGGGAGCCTGGGTGGCTCATTTGGTTGGGCAGCCGACTTCGGCCTAGGTCGTGATGTTGCCATTCCTGAGTTCAAGCCCCACATCGGCTAGTGCTGACAGCTCAGAGCCTGGAGCTTTTTTCAGTTTCTGTGACTCCCTCTCTTTCTCTGCCCCTCCCCCACTCACACTCTGCCTCTCTCTCTCTCTCTCTCAAAAATAAGTAAACATTAAAAAAATTTTTTAATTACAAAAAAGTTTAAATACAAAATAATCAATAGAGCCAATATATTAATCTAATGCATTTATTGAGCAACTCCTATATGCCAAGTGCTGTGCTGGGTGCTAAGGCTACAAAGATCAAATAGGTAGGGTTCCTGACCTCAAGGAATTCACCGCCCAGAGAGAAAAAACATAAGTGTAATCAAATGCACTGTGATAATTGCTCCAGTGAATAATGCCCCATAAGGTCTCAGAGGAAGCAGTAAGTAATGCATTCTGCTGAAACGGAATATTGAAGGAGTTTTGGTAAGGTGACAGGATAATGGCCTGGAAAGCCACAGAGAGGAAATGACATGTGAGAGAGTTCTTCCCTTAGAGAAAAAGACACTAAATTATTCAAATTGAATTTTCCAGTTTCATAACTAAACGCCTTATAAAAAGGCTAAGAAAGTTTTCCAAGAAATTAAAGGGGACGATGTTTATCTGTCCTCCTGACTCACATTATCACACATACCTGGCTAATTAACATATATCATTTTTTTTTTGTTTTTTAATTTGTTTTGTTTTTTATTTATTTATTTTCTTTTCAATATATGAAATTTATTGTCAAATTGGTTTCCATACAACACCCAGTGCTCATCCAAAAAGGTGCCCTCCTCAATACCCATCACCCACCCTCCCCTCCCTCCCCCCCCCCCATCAACCCTCAGTTTGTTCTCAGTTTTTAAGAGTCTCTTATGCTTTGGCTCTCTTCCACTCTAACCTCTTTTTTTTTTTTCCTTCCCCTCCCCCATGGGTTTCTGTTACGTTTCTCAGGATCCACAGAAGAGTGAAAACATATGGTATCTGTCTTTCTCTGTATGGCTTATTTCACTTAGCATCACACTCTCCAGTTCCATCCACATTGCTACAAAGGGCCATATTTCATTCTTTCTCACTGCCACGTAGTACTCCATTGTGTATATAAACCACAATTTCTTTATTCATTCATCAGTTGATGGACATTTAGGCTCTTTCCATAATTTGGCTATTGTTGAGAGTGCTGGTATAAACACTGGGGTACAAGTGCCTCTATGCATCAGTACTCCTGTATCCCTTGGGTAAATTCCTAGCAGTGCTATTGCTGGGTCATAGGGTAGATCTATTTTTAATTTTCTGAGGAACCTCCACACTGCTTTCCAGAGCAACTTTTCATGTGCCTGTTGGCCATCCGGATGTCTTCTTTAGAGAAGTGTCTACTCATGTTTTCTGCCCATTTCTTCACTGGGTTATTTGTTTTTCGGGTGTGGAGTTTGGTGAGCTCTTTATAGATTTTGGAGACTAGCCCTTTGTCCGATATGTCATTTGCAAATATCTTTTCCCATTCCGTTGGTTGCCTTTTAGTTTTGTTGGTTGTTTCCTTTGCTGTGCAGAAGCTTTTTATCTTCATAAGGTCCCAGTAATTCATTTTTGCTTTTAATTCCCTTGCCTCTGGGGATGTGTCGAGTAAGAGATTGCTACGGCTGAGGTCAGAGAGGTCTTTTCCTGCTTTCTCCTCTAGGGTTTTGATGGTTTCCTGTCTCACATTCAGGTCCTTTATCCATTTTGAGTTTATTTTTGTGAATGGTGTCAGAAAGTGGTCTAGTTTCAACCTTCTGCATGTTGCTGTCCAGTTCTCCCAGCACCATTTGTTAAAGAGACTGTCTTTTTTCCATTGGATGTTCTTTCCTGCTTTGTCAAAGATTAGTTGGCCATACATTTGTGGGTCTAGTTCTGGGGTTTCTATTCTATTCCATTGGTCTATGTGTCTGTTTTTGGGCCATAACATATATCATTTTAATTAAAGGCACCCATGGAAGCTGGCCAGGTCTCACTGTATCAATGGCCCTGTTGCTCACTTGCAGGCAGGAGAGTTCCCTGAGTGACCAACCCAAATCAATCTTGTGCTAGAGGCAACTAGGGCCATGTGTCCGGAACAGAAGGGAGGTACATAAGCAAGACATCCCTTTCTTGCTGCGTTCTCAGAGGACTTAGGTCCACGCCCTGGGAGAAACGTGTGCCTCTCTCAGGGTAGTTCTGAGCTGAGCCCCAGCTTCCTGAAGGAGGGTCCCAGTTCGCTAACATCAACTTTGCCTCTGGGTAGGCAAACCTCCAAACCATCTCCTCCACATGTCATGTTTGTTCAAGACCCACACACATATCAGGTGCCTTTGCTATGAGAGAAACTCTGCTAACTGCTGGACCCACAAAACTGAAAACAGTCTGGCTTCCTGATTCATTTCACAGATGAGCAAACAGAGGCTCTGAACTTTCTGGTTTCTTTCTCTGGTCTGTTCATGCTATGATCCTTTTGCTAAGTACTTTCCTCTCTGTCTCTCTTTTTTTAATGTGAAATTCATTGTCAAATTGGTATCCATACAACACCCAGTGCTCATCCCAACAGGTGCCCTCCTCAATACCCATCACCCCCCCTCCCCACCCTCCCACTCCCTATCAACCTTCAGTTTATTCTCAGTTTTTAAGAGTCTCTTAAAGTTTGCATCCCTCCCTCTCTAACTTTTTTTTTCCCCTTCCCCTCCCCCATGGTCTTCTGTTAAGTTTCTCAGGATCCACATAAGAGTGAAAACATATGGTATCTGTCTTTCTCTGTATGACTCATTTCACTTAGCATAACACTCTCCAGTTCCATCCACGTTGCTACAAAAGGCCAGATTTCATTCTTTCTCATTACCAAGTAGTATTCCGTTGTGTATATAAACCACAACTCCTTTCTCCATTCATCAGTTAATGGACATTTAGGCTCTTTCCGTAATTTGGCCATTGGTGAAAGTGAGTACTTTCCTCTCTTTATGGATTGGCAGAACCTAACTGAAGTCCTACTTCTTCTAAGAGGATTTCCCGACTCCTGTAGTCATCATTAACTTTTCATTGTTCTAAACTTCTATTTCACTAAGTCTGTATCTGACAATTTATCACTTAATTATACTTTGTTTGTATTCTTTCTTTGATGACTTTGAAGTGTCCATCATGGTACTCCAATGATACAGTAAGCTTTGTAAAGGCAGGAGTCATCTTTTAAATCTCAAGTCTGGGCATATAGTTCATTCTCAAGGTCTAGTTAAGATTTATTGATTGGAAGATGGAAAGCAGCTCTTGAGGGGGTTAGTCATGGAGGGAGAGGAACTCTAAGCAATGTTCACACCTTCAAAGGCTAGTTTAGTCCTAACCCAGGCTTTAAACAACCAGCTAGACTGAGCTTTCAGAATCTTCCATATGAGTATAACATAAGAACAAAAAGATCCACATTATAGATCATATTCAGAGTTCAAATTAAAGATTGGGTCCATCACACTGAAAGAAAGGATGATTTATTATAGGAGAGAACAAAGTCAACCTCAAGATAAATGTCAACCTCAAGAGCTACCCTCCCCAGGATTATAAATTTAATCAATTATCTATGCATAATCTAAACCCTTCAAGATGCTTTTTAAATTAAAAATAACTTTTTTTTCTTATTACTGTAAAGGGTTATTTTCTACTCCCCCCCCCCTCCATCCCCACCCCTATTCCTGGAGTCTGGTGCCTCCTATGAAAGCTTGATTAGCAGAAGAGGACACTTAGTAGGGAAAAAGAAAGCAACTCTTTGTAGCATTATAGTCCCTGAGAGCACAAGAACGTTGGCAGTGAGGAAGGTCTGATTTTTTTTTACAGCTTATCCTCTCTAAGGGAGGACCATGATAAGGGTTTTTTTCTTTTCTTCCCTCTTCTACTGATTCAAGCCCCAGTAAATCCTCAGTCTTTTTCTACCCTCCTAGCCTGTCTCATCCAGAAGGAACTGGATGACTGACACTTACTAAGGAGAGGAAGAGGTCCAAAAGGCTGGGTTTTCCCTAAGGACTGGGAAAATACAACTCCCCTACTTTCTTGTCCTTTCTTGTGCAAGGGCCAGAGTGAACATTTTGGTCTGTGTTGCTCTGTGTCTATATTCTTTTCTCCTGTGACAGCAGAACATCCCCCATGGTACACTAGGTTCTTCTGGAAAGGGAAGGCAAAGCAAAGCAAAGCAAAAGACCCCCATCGTGAGCAGCTTCTTTCCCACCTGCCTATAAGGGACAGAGGCTGATCACATTTTTCTACCCTCCTTTCCGTCCCATAGTCAGCCAGAACCTGCCACATTGCAGGAAGGCATCTGGCTGTGATCTCTTTGGAAGTCCAGAGAACTCATAAGGGAGAAAAGAGTCTCACTAATAGAACCAGAAAAACCTATCCAGAGACTTAAATGTTCGATCTTATTTACTGCTGTGGCTCCTATACCTGGCACAGTGCCGGATACACTGTAATTTAATTATATAATAATATGGATTAGCAGTATGATAGCCACCCATGTATTGACTACTTATCTCGGTGCCTAACATACAGAAAATACATAATAAATATCTGTTCAACTATGAGGGAATACTAGCATGGACAGTATTATTTACTGAGCACTTATCGCTCAGTTATCTTATTTAATCCTCACAAGAACTGTAGGAGATCAGTATTCCCATTTGATAGATAAAGACATTAGGGTTGAGAGATATTAAATATCTTTCCCCCAAAATTAAAATGGGTAGCAAATGATGACTAACAAGCATTTCCCAAATAGCAGTGAGTGGTTATCTTTCTCCACCAGAGGGCGTGGTCTTGTACTCCAGACTTGCCCAGAAAAACATGATATGGGGAGATCTGGGGAAGTAGTCTCATGATTCCTGCCATGTTATAACACCAATCACTGCTAGAATCAGGCAATTCTGCAGAGTCAGGGGAATTGACTGGGAAATGAGAACAAACTGGGAAATGAGAAATCATCTAGAAACCTAGATCATGGGGCCTCAAATCATAATCCTCAAGTTCCCCTCTCATGTGCATATTCAGCATTTATACAGGCCTTCAGCCAATATTTCTCCCTTTCTGATTAGTTTCCCCGTGTGGAAAAAAGGTATTCTACAGTTGTTTTTACTTTGGTAAATTATAAAGTAATGACATATGGTTCTAGCTTAATTGCTAGGTTATCATCAAATGGTCCACCAACATATGGCAAACAAAATGTCCTGAAATTTGTCATTTCAGAATCCTGTCTCTGAATGTTAATTTTCCTAAACTAGGACTCTTTTCTATCTCAAGCCAGAAATAAGGAAACTCTATTTCTACTTCTTTCCACTGTGTTTGACAAAAATAGATTCAGAACCTATTACTATTTCACTGGATCTGAGTATGTCTCATTTATTGGCTAGATCCTTGCATACATATCATCCTTATCCACCCCCTGGTCCTGTCCACCACGACAGCAGTAAGTGATGAAGGGACAGAAGCAAGCATGAAATTCAAAACCTGAATAATAAACGTATAAGCTGGTACTGGCCACAGGGCCCTTATTTTCTGCAACTAGGGTGTACCATCCCCAGTGGCCTGTTCTCAGTATGACATTAACATAAAGATACATTAAGGTCAAAGTCAAGATTAGGAGAAATGACATATCAGGCAAATATTTACAAAAATAAAGTTGCATTTACTGTATTTATTTCATAAAAATGGACTTTAATTTTTTTAATGTTTATCTATTTTTGAGAGAGAGAGACAGCAAATGGAGGAGGGGCAGAGAGCAGAGGAGACAGAGAATCCCAAGCAGGCTCTAGGCTCCAAGCTGTCAGCACACAACCCAACGCAGGGCTCAAACCCACAAACTGTGAGGTCACGACCTGAGCCTAAGTCAGATGCTTAACCAACTGAGCCACCCAGGAGCCCTGGACTTTAAATTTTTAAAACCACTAAATATAAAGAGCCACAAACATGAAAATAGGGAAAATTCACCATGATAATATAAAAATTTGGAACTTGCTTATACCCAGTAGTATAATCTTAGTTCAAAATGGATGGATAAATGAAACACTTCCATATAACCAAAGACACTATATTTTTTAACCAAAGACACTATCAACAAAGAAAAATATCCTAGCCACAGATGTGGTACATGTCTGGAGCAAAAATAACAAAAAGGAGGAGTGAGAAGTTAGAATAATAAATTATATAAAAGGGTTACTAAAAATGAATAAGAAAAAGATAAAGACGCCAATAAAAAATGGACAAGGTCGTGAATTGGCAATTCAAGTAGAAGAAAGAATATATGGCCAAAAAACATCTGAAAAGATCAACATCAAATGAATTAAATTCAAACCATAATAAGATACCATTTCATACCTATCAGGTAAGCAAAAACCAAAGAGTCTGAAAATATTAACTGTTGGTGAGGACAGAGAATGGCAGGCAAGAATTCTCATTCACGGATTAGTAGAAGGTATGAATTGGCATAATCACTCTGAGGAGCAATCTGGCTGTGTTCCATAAAGTTGAACATGCATAAACCCTTTGACACAGCATTCCAGTCCTAGGTAAATACTCTATCATTGCTCTTGTACTCAAGGATATATACAGGACTGTGCATAAGAGCATTGTTTGAAAGGGCAGGAAAAAAAGCAACAATCTAAATGACCATTAAGAGGAAACTTTTTTAAAGCTTAAATCCTGGCAGGAGGAACTTTAACCCCATTAGTTCTTAATACATCACACAAATCACAGTGTTTCAAAGTCAGCACTCCTTTTTTTCAGAGATATTTAGAACCTTACAACTTAATATTTCCTTCTGGTATCCCTTTCACGCAAATGAATAAATTTAAACATTCCAAATGGGAGAAAGATGCACTATTGAGGTATTAACTAGAGAAAGCTGTGTGGCTTTCTGCCTCCCACAGTGGCTCACAGGGTTGAAATGCCTTGTTGAATTTACCATGGTTCAAGTACTGGCCCTCAGATAAGCAGGTCAAAAACACAATTTGTCATTTCACTAAAGGTGAAATATATGTCCCTAATAAGAGTCACATCAACCAAGCGACTGATCGATGAAATAAAAATACCAATTTCTTAATTCATAATGAAATGCGGGACAGTTCGAGGGCCATAATAAATCCAATTATAATCAGAAAATTGACTGGTGAACGTGGAATCTGTTGCATTCAGCTGAGATACCTTCACTGGAACGTAAGCATCATGGGGGCAGACATCTTTGTCTGCTTTTTTTACTGCTATAATTCCAGAGATAAAAACAACACCTGACACGATACAAATCTGTTAAATAAATGAATAAGGAGAGACTGATATATCCATCCCCACAATACTCAAAGATCCATCTCAAGATTCAGCTGCTGGAGTTCTTTCATTGGGGTATTCTTGTTCTAGTACAGTGCCAAGCTGAGTAGTGTCAATTTTGGCCTCTGAGATTCTTCTTTTTCTATACTTCCAGGACCAATCCCAGCAGACACCTTTAGTTACCTACCCTACAGCCATTCCCTTCTAATTCCTTGCTAACAGAATCCCAATATCATTCTGGGACTGCAATGTGCCCAACCTCAAAGAATCACAACTCATCTTGGCCAAACATAGCACCTCTGTTTTAACAGGTAAATACAGATGTTTTAGGCTTTTCCTTTGGTGGTTTCTTACCTGACAGAGGAACGACACTAGTCCTATATTTCCATTTGTCCTAGGTGTTCTTTGTTCCTTTTTCCCTCTTTTCCTCTCTTCCCTTGGATTATTTTTTATGAATCCATTTTATCTCCTCTACTGACAAACGAGCTACACCCTTTTCATTTTTTAGTCGTTGCTCTGAGCTTTACAATATGCATTTTAAACTTACCACAGTCTACCTTTGAATGTTACAGCATTTAACATACAACGTAAGAATCTTTTAATGATATATTTGCATCCTATCTCTGCTGTTGTGTTCATAAATTCTATATCGATAATTATTATAAATCCCCTAATATACTGTTATTATTCTCACTTTAAGCAGTTAATTCTCTTTTAAAGATATTAAAAACAAGAAAAATATCTTTTATATTAGCCAAATATTTACCATATTTACTCTTCATTCCTTTGTGTAAACTCCTGTGTCCATCTGGTATCCTTTTCCTTCAGCCTGAAGAACTTCCCTTAGCATTCCTTGTAGTGCAAATTCACTAGCGATGCATTCTCTTGGCTTTGGCTTAACTGAAATGTCTTTATTTTGCCTTCATCTTTGAAGAACATTTTCACTGGATATAAAATTGGAAGTTGACAGTGTTTTTCTTTTAATGCTTTAAAGATGTTGTTCTGTGGCACCTGGGTGGCTCAGTCAGTTAAGCATCCAACTCTTGCTTTCAGCACAGGTCATGATCTCACAGTTCATGAGTTTGAGTTCCGTGTCGGGCTCCATGCTGACAGTACAGAGCCTGCTTGGGATTCTCCCTCTCTCGCTCTCTGCTCCTCCCACGCAATCTCTTTCTCAAAATAAATAAATAAACTTTAAAAAAATAAAGATGTTCCCAGTATCTTCTGGTTTGCATTGTTTTTGATGACAAACCAGTGATTAGTCTCATCTTAAAGATTTTGTCTTTATCCCTGCTTTTCAGAAATTTGATTGTGTAGTGCCTTGGTGTGGTTTGTGTTTATGTACTTTGGGGTTCACTGGGATTCTTGGACATGTTGAAGAGAATTTTCAATGAATTGGATTAATCTGGAAGTGGAACAAGAGAATGATAGAACCGTACATTGTGTTTCATGGTTACGTGTTGCTGAAGGTAAAGGAAGAGTGCTTAACCACTATTCGCAGCTCTTTTACAGCTTTTTCTTTTTAACCATGGTTTCAGAGACTAGGTACCAAATAGAAAGTCTGGGAAATTGTTCTGTCTGCTGTCTTGCCCAGATTCTAAGCACCATAACTGCATAATTTCCCTCTATCTGGCATAACTATAAAATACCTGTAAAAAGGAGAAAGGAAAAAAGTTGTGTGAATGAATATGTTCCGTATAATGGTCTTTTCCACATTTTCTCCTATATTCGCCAAGCTGCTTCTTTTTTTAAAAATCTCCAGGTGGGGGGCGCCTGGGTGGCGCAGTCGGTTAAGCGTCCGACTTCAGCCAGGTCACGATCTCGCGGTCCGTGAGTTCGAGCCCCGCGTCGGGCTCTGGGCTGATGGCTCAGAGCCTGGAGCCTGTTTCCGATTCTGTGTCTCCCTCTCTCTCTGCCCCTCCCCCGTTCATGCTCTGTCTCTCTCTGTCCCAAAAATAAATAAACGTTGAAAAAAAAAAAATTTACAAAAAAAAAAAAAATCTCCAGGTGGGTTTTACAGTGAAATATTAATCAGGTCATGGATGAGGTCCACTTTTAAAGTGAGGCAGAGTTGTAAATAATTTATCTTAAGTGATGTGTTCTGGACTGGACCTTGTCTACATGATGTCTGGCCAAGCAGATAAAACGCTCTGGGCAGAGTACAATAGGGATTACAATACTGATTACCCAACCTCTGTGATGACTCCTGATTCTGTGATCACCGGGAAGGCCTCATTGGTTGGCAAATGTTAACTGAATCACATCACAGTGATTATTCATGAGGAAGGTCAAAGCTTCATGACAAAGGTCAATGAATAAGAGAATGATCCTGTGTAAGGGCAAGATAAAAATAGGTTTAGAGATAAATCCTTCCCTCTTCTTATTGGACCATTCACAATTATTCTTCCTAATCTAAAAATTGTTATACTCCTTGTATTACCAGCCAGACAGAAAGGAATAAACATTTAGAGGGTACCAACTATATTCTAAGCACTCTATAAAGGGTTTCACAACAGCATTTATTTTTTTTTAATTTTTTTTAACGTTTATTTATTTTTGAGACAGAGAGAGACAGAGCATGAACGGGGGAGGGGCAGAGAGAGAGGGAGACACAGAATCGGAAGCAGGCTCCAGGCTCTGAGCCATCAGCCCAGAACCCGACGCGGGGCTCGAACTCACGGACCACGAGATCGTGACCTGAGCTGAAGTCGGACACTTAACCGACTGAGCCACCCAGGCGCCCCTCACAACAGCATTTAATATTTACAATAGTGAGAGGACAAAACGATCTAACTCCATTTTACAGATAAGCACACTGAGATTCAAGAATGTTGTCCAAAATCACACAGCTGGTAACTGGCAGCACTGGGATTTGCACCTAGGTCTGCCTGGCCTCAAACTTCCTGCTTTTGCTGCCACACAGTACATTCAACCCCACCTCCCAAAAAGTACTTACTGAGCCAACTGCCCTTTGGCTTCATGTCAATAGGCTGGCATTCTCTATGTCACCTGCCTGGATAGGAAAACCCACTCCTCCTGTCAGATTAGGAGTGTGTGCTCTGTCTGTAAGGGAATAACATGAATGCAGGGCTATGGACCATTTTCTTTTTTTTTTTTAAACATGAAATTTATTGTCAAATTGGTTTCCATACAACACCCAGTGCTCATCCCAACAGGTACCCTCCTCAATGCCCATCACCCACCCACCCCCCCTCCATTCCACCCCCCATCAACCCTCAGTTTGTTCTCAGTTTTTAAGAGTCTCTTATATTTTGGCTCCCTCCCTCTCTAACCTCTTTATTTTTTCTTCCCCTCCCCCATGACCATTTTCAAAGTACTGGGATAGCGCTGATCTCAGAAAGCATGGTGATACTGTGATGCCCCAGACTCACTGACAAGATGTTCCGAGGGGAATCCCCCATGAATGCGAAGTTCTGTGGCCTCTGGAATTCTCCTGTGAAGAAGTCTGGATGGGGGCAGCTGCCTGCAGCCTCTTAAGTGGCATGGATCTCCTAGCAAGTTGATTGTGTGCTTGTCTCAGTTGTAGGTGTTTGTGATTCACACAGCAGAGTCCTACTTATCAGTCCTTGGGATGGGCAGGGGTTGGGGGGGGTGGGGGGAGGCGCACAAGGCAGAGACCAGAGACAGAAGGCTTAGGAAGAAGAAGAAACTGAGTAGACTGGAACAAGACCAAGCATTCTTTGCCATAATTAAAACAAAGCATGCGCTAGTGAAACTTAACTTGTGAGAAGTGGACCAAATGTATGGAATGTTTAGAGTTTTCTACCTGGACTCTAGCCTTGGGACAGTATTTAATATACTGTCTGTTTTTAAGTTTTCCATTTTTGCCAGAAGACCTCTGAGGTATAGTAAAAGATCTCTTGACTTAGAATCAGAAGACCTCACTTGTATTTTTGGCTCTGCCACCTTCTAGCTGTGTGACCTTGGACAAGTACTTCACCCTCTATGGGCTTCAGTTTTCTTACCTATTAGATGAGAAATTTGTACTAGTGAATCACTACCATTCTATGCTTCTATGATGACAGAAATCTCAACAATAGAGGTTGGGGGCTTTGAAGAAAAAAAAACTCTTAACCCTTACTATTCCAGATTATATTCATCCATGCTAGCTTTATTTAAATGGCTGATTTCAGGGGCATCTGGGTGGCTCAGTGAGTTAAGCGTCCAACTTCAGCTCAGCTCATGATTGCATGGCTTGTGAGTTTGAGCCCCGTGTCGGGCTCTGTGCTGACAGCTCAGATCCTGGAGCCTGCTTCGAATTCTGTGTCTCCCTCTCTCTCTCTGCCCCTCCCCCACTTGCGCGCGCTCTCTCTCTCTCTCTCTCTCTCTCTCTCTCAAAAACAGATAAACATTAAAAAAGGCTTTTTTAATAAAATAAAATAAAATAAAATAAAATAAATGGCTGATTTCATTCCCAGTTTTC
Source organism: Leopardus geoffroyi (assembly GCF_018350155.1). NCBI lineage: Eukaryota > Metazoa > Chordata > Mammalia > Carnivora > Felidae > Leopardus > Leopardus geoffroyi. The sequence goes on from NC_059343.1 coordinate 19,974,437, forward strand.
CCTGACGGGGTGGCTCAGTCGATTAAGTGTCCAACTTCAGCTCAGGTCATTATCTCGCGGTTCGTGGGTTCCAGCTCCGCATCAGGCTCTGTGCTGACAGCTCGGAGCCTGGAGCCTGCTTTGGATTCTGTGTCTCCCTCTCTCTCTGCCCCTCCCTTGCTTGTGCTCTCTCTGCCTCTCTCAAAATAAATAAACATTTTTAAAAGATGTTTTTTCTGGGGCGCCTGGGTGGCGCAGTCGGTTAAGCATCCGACTTCAGCCAGGTCATGATCTCGCGGTCCGTGAGTTCGAGCCCCCGTCAGGCTCTGGGCTGATGGCTCAGAGCCTGGAGCCTGTTTCCGATTCTGTGTCTCCCTCTCTCTCTGCCCCTCCCCCGTTCATGCTCTGTCTCTCTCTGTCTCAAAAATGAATAAATGTTAAAAAAAAAAAAAAAAGATGTTTTTTCTTTTTTTTTTTTTTTTTTTTGAGTATAGCTAACACACAATGTTACATTAGTTTCAGGTGCACAACTTAATGATTTGACAGGTTTATACATGGTGCTATTTTCACCACAACGTAGCTACCACCTGTCCCATTACATCGCTATTACAATATCATCCACTGTATCCTTATGCTGTGACTTACTCATTCCATAACTGGAAGCCCGTATCTTCTATTCCCCTTCACCCATTTTGCCCAATCTCCCACACCCTTTCTGGCAACCATCAGTTTGTTCTTTGTATTTATAGGTTCAATTCTGCTTTTTGTTTGTTTTTTTTAGATTCCACTTATGAGTGAAATCATATAGTATTTGTCTTTCTTAGTCTCACTTATTTCATGTAGCAAAATACCTTCTAGGTCCATGCATGTTATCTCAAATGGCATGATCTCATCCCCTATTTCAATTTTAATTTGAGTATAGTTAACATATAGTGTTATATTAGTTTCAGGTGTACTATATATATATATATATATATATATATATATATATATATATATATAGTGTTCTCTATTTTCATTAGTCTTTTTTTAAAATTTATATCCAAATTAGTTAGCATATAGTGCAACAATGATTTCAGGAGTACATTTAAAAATGTTTAATAGGGGCGCCTGGGTGGCACAGTCGGTTAAGCGTCCGACTTCAGCCAGGTCATGATCTCGCGGTCCGTGAGTTCAAGCCCCGCATCAGGCTCTGGGCTGATGGCTCAGAGCCTGGAGCCTGTTTCCGATTCTGTGTCTCCCTCTCTCTCTGCCCCTCCCCCGTTCATGCTCTGTCTCTCTCTGTCCCAAAAAAATAAATAAAAAATGTTGAAAAAAAAATAAAATAAATAAATGAATAAATAAAATAAAAATGTTTAATAAAAAACAAAAAGACTAAATGAAATCAGAGGCACCTGGGTGGCTCAGTCGGTTAAACGTCCAACTCTTGATTTCGGCTCAGGTCATGATTTCACGGTTCGTGAGTTCGAGCCCCTGCGTCTGGCTCTGCATTGACAGCGCGGAGCCTGCTTGGGATTCTCTCTCTCCCTGTCTCTCTGCTCCTCCCCTGCTCATGCTCTCTCTCTCAAAATAAATAAACAAACATTACAAAAAAAGACTAAAGGAAATCACATCTGTAAAATGCCAAGCCAGGCATGCCACTCATAATAGGCACTAAGAAATGCTAGCTGCAGATCTCATTTCTTCCTCTCCTGTAGCACCCTTCTATAATTGATCTTTTAAGGAGACCTTAAAATGTATTACAGTTCTCCCAATCCTATGGTTCTGGGTCCCCCTTTGATCTTCTTGCACCCCTTCTCCTACCTCCATCATCTCTTCAAAAGGAATGATTCACCACCTTCTCCTCCACCTCCGGAATAAGTCCTAAGGTAATAACCTTTGTTGTCCCCAGCCCCAGCAGAACATGCCCAACATCCACTCACATCAGGGCTCTAATGTGGGTCTGTTCCTTGCTCCTCGGGTCACACAGAGGCTGCTTGGGTGGAGTTCATGCCCTTGCTTTTCCTTCTTTGAAGTATCCTCTATTTTCTGGATTCACAGTTAACATTTAATTGCCAGTTTGTGAATGGTACAAAGATTGGTAAGCTGGATTTTGAACTATAAAATCTATTACATGTACCCAGGGGCCACAGGGAAAAGAGGGGGTGTCTAAAACTTTGTGCACTAACAGGCAATTATTTCCTATGATCTTCTTATTGAGTAACCTCCATACCTAGATTCAAAGAGCTGAAACTTTGGGAGGCCTAAGGATGGCTGACTGTACTTTGCAAGTTTCCTAAGTATTTATGAGGAGTTAGAGCCTCAACCCCTCAGCTGAGTGGTGGGCAGTCATCTTCCCTTGGACAGGACTCCAGAAGGGGAGAGAGGGAGGGCTGCCTCAAGGAGGTAGGTCACACTGGACGAGCGACAAACCGTGTATCTGCCCCGTCAGTTCTGATTGTTCCTGTCACTTTTCTCTAGGAGGCTGGATCCCTTCCACCCATAACTAGAACCTGTAATGTTTAACTGTAAGCCCGTGGACAGCAGAGACCATGCCACATTTATTTCATAATCCCCAAGCACAACGCTTGGCAAGAAACAGACCTTAAAAAATGTTTGTTAAATGTTAAATAAAAAATAGGCTTTTACTGACCTTTGCATGCAGACAGACCTTAAGGTGGCCCCCATGATCCTGCCTCCTGGTGTTTACGCCTTCGTGTGATCCTCTCCACGTGTATATTGCTAGGACCTGTGACTTGCTTTTAATCAAGAGAATGTGGTTAGGGCGATAAGATGTCACTCCCATGATTATGTTACATTATGTAAAACCCTCTCTTGCCAGGCAACAAAAGCAAAAATAGACAAATGGGACTACATCAAACTTAAAAATATCTGTATGTCAGAGGAAACAACAAGCAGAGTGAAAAGGCAAGCTAAGGAATGGGAGAAAATATCTGCAAATCATATCTTTGATAAAACGTTAATATCCAGAATACAGAAAGAACTCCTACAGCTCAACAATTAAAAACAAATAACCTGGGGCACCTGGGTGGCTCAGTTAGTTGAACGTCTGACTCTCGGTTTCAACTGGGGTCATGACCTCATGGTTCATGAGATCAAGCCCCGCGCCAACAGTGCAGAGCCCGCTTGGGATTCTCTCGTGCTGTCTCTCTCCCTCTCAAAATAAATAAAATAAACATTTTTTTTAATTAAAAATTAAAAAAAAAAATAACCTGGTTTAAAAGTGGCCAAAGAGGGGCGCCTGGGTGTCTCAGTCGGTTAAGTGTCCGACTTCAGCTCAGGTCACGATCTCGCGGTCCACGAGTTCGAGCCCCGCGTCGGGTTCTGGGCTGACGGCTCAGAGCCTGGAGCCTGCTTCCGATTCTGTGTCTCCCTCTCTCTCTACCCCTCCCCCGTTCATGCTGTGTCTCTCTCTGTCTCAAAAATAAATAAACATTAAAAAAAATTTTTTTAATAAAAAAAATAAAAAATAAAAGTGGCCAAAGAACTTAAATGCACATTCCTCCACTGAAAATATACAGATGGCCCACAAGCATATAAAAAGATGCCCAACATCACTAATCATCAGAGAACTGCAAATCAAAACCACAGAGAGCTATCAGCTCACACCTGTTAGGATGAGCACTATCCAAAACAAACAAACATACAAACAAACAAACAAACACAAAACCCAGAAGATAACAAGCGCTGGTGCAGATGTGGAGAAAAGAAAACCGTTGTGCACTGTTGGTGGGAATGTAAAATGGTACAGCCTCTATGGAAAACATGGACAGGTTCCTCAAAAACTAAAAATAGAGGGGAGCCTGGGTGGCTCAGTCGGTTAAGCGTCCGACTTCGGCTCAGGTCATGATCTCGCGGTCCACGAGTTTGAGCCCCGCGTCGGGCTCTGTGCTGACAGCTCAGAGCCCGGAGCCTGTTTCAGATTCTGTGTCTCCCTCTCTCTGACCCTCCCCCGTTCATGCTCTGTCTCTCTCTCTGTCTCAAAAATAAATAAACGTTAAAAATAAAAAATTTTAAAAAAAAACTAAAAATAGAAATACCATATAATCTAGCAATCCCATTTCTGGGTAAAGATCGTAAAGAGTTGAAAACAGGGTCTTGAAAAGACATTTGCACACCTATGCTCAGTGTGCCATTTTTCAGAAGAGCCAAGAAGTGGAAGCAACCTAAGTGTCAAGAAGTGTGGTACAAGATATGATTTCACTCATATGTGGAATTTAAGAAACAAAAGAAATGAGCAAAGGGGAAAAAGAGAGATAGAGGCAAACCAAGAAACAGACTCTTAACTATAGAGGACAAACTGATGGTTACCAGAGGAGAGGTGGGTGGGGGGATGGGTAAAATAGGTGATGGGGATTCAGGAGGGCACTTGTGATGAGCAGCACGTGATGTACGGAAGTGCTGAATCACTATATTGCATCCATGAAACTAATAGAACACTGTACGTCAACTGGAATTTAAATAAAAACTTAAAAAAATAAAATTTGTGAAACTTTGCATGTAAAAAAAGAAATGTGGTATATACACACAATGGAATATCATTCAACTTTTTAAAAGAAGGAAGTTTTATCATTGGCTACAACATGGATAAACCTTGAGGACATTATGCTAAGTGAAATAAGCCAGTCACAAAAAGACAGTGTACGATTCACTTATATGAGGCATCTAAAGTAAACTTATAGAGTCAGAAAGCAGAATGGTAGTTACCAGGCGCTAGGAGAAGGGGGAAATGAGGAGGTGTTCAATGGGTGTAGAGTTTCAGTTTTGCAAAAGGAAACATTTCTAGAGGTTTGTCATACAATATGCACATAGTTAACACTACTGTACTGTAAAAATGATTAAAAATAGTTAAGATGATAAAATTAATGTTATGTGGGGGTTTTTTCACAATTAAAAAACACTATCTTATAGCAGACTATTCTATAGACTCTCCTTTCTGGCTTGATGAAGTAAGCAGCCATACTGGATAAGCCCACGTGATAAGAAACTGCAGGCAGCTTCTAGAAACCACAGGTGGCCTCAACTGACAGCCAGTAAGAAGTCAAAGTCCCCAGTCAAGGAAATGAATTCTACCGGTGCCTACAACCTGAGCTCACAGGTGGATTCTTCTTTGGCCATACTCCCACATGAGAATGCAGCCTGGCTGACGCCTTAATCAAAGGAACCAGCTAAGGCACGCCTGGACTCCCAACCTACAGAAACTGCAATCATAAATGTATATAACATAAACCAGTATGTCTGTGGTCATTTGTTATGTGGCGATAGATAACTGATACAAAAGGGGCGGTATAAAACAACTTGCTTCCAAATAACTGTCTTGCTATTGTGGAACCTTGAAATAAAAAGTGTTCATGGTGGACAGCAATGGCCCTTGAGCCAACAGCACCAGTCTTAAGTCATAAACATTCAGAGAGTTGGAATGTGTCCAAGTCTTTGCCTAAAGGTCACTCAGCCTCCACATCTGGTTTCCAAGAGGCAATTTCTGCAGATTTAACACAATTGCCAATGCGCTGGCCTTCTCACAAAGACCACCAGACAAAAACCAAAACGAAAACAAAGATGACCAGACAGGGGAAAAAAAAGGAGTTATGTCACATGTCTTAAAGTTCAACCCCAGGGATTTCAAGTATGATCATACCTAATTCTGCATGTTCCCACACAGTATCTACCTCTCCCAACCCCCCCTCTTTGGCTGAGGAGCTTCTTATCCCCACTTTTTTCTGAAGTGAATGGAATGGAGACTTTCTAACCATTCGGCCCCCTTTTTCCTTACAAGTGTGCAAAGTAGTAGTACCTGGGGTGGGGGTCGGGGTGGGGGTGTGAGGTGGTCAAAAGCAGGCAACAGAGATGATTGGGAGCATACAGGCCATTCCACCTGTGGCTATGCAGAGCCAGAAACTCAAATGGGGTCAGTCTTTCCCAGGCAGGTCAAAGTCATTGTCTCAGACCTCCACATCTTCTCAGATGTGCCAGAAGAAAGGGAAGGACTTTCTTGGCATCACTGAGAAAAGACACTGGTTGGCATGGCTTGGATCACAATATTGACAAAGCAGATGGCATGCTCTGATTGGGAGCCTCCTCCCCCCTCACCAAGGAGAACCATCTTTTGGGGCTTAGGGGGGAAATAATTATTCAAAAACAAAAAATGATTTTCTGAGAAACAAATAGATGTCCATTACAAGCACCGATCTTCCCTCTTTTTCAGTATATTTCAGACTGTACCACAAGGTTCTAGTTCCTGTCAGACCTGTGCTCCCTGTGCTGAGCAGTGAATTCCCCTTTTGCCTAAACTAGTTAGAATCAGGTACTTGCAGACAAGAGTCCTGATTAATACCTTACTTATTACTGACCAGCCTCTTAACTGCAGCCTAAAGCAACGTAATACTTTATATTTACAAAGAGAAGTCTTACACTTTTGATGGTCCACCCCTAAAGATGGAACAGCTTTCCAGGCCCTAAAGGATAATTTCACAAATAAAAAAAAAAAAGGATAGAAAAATAAAAGAAAACCTTGGCCCAAAACAAGGTGTTTTCCTGGGGCTAGTTGTTTTTATTGATCATACCCATAAAGTTTTGCCCACATGTAGCAAGAAAACCCCCTCTGGAGAAGACCCAAACTCTAGTCTATACCAAGTATTATAACCTGTGGAATACAGATGTCAGATGTTATCAAAATTTAGATAAGTTTAGCTAGAGCAAGCCCATCTGCGGAGTCATCTCAAATTATACTTTCATGTAATGAGGACCTGAATTTGGAGTGTTTGTCTGGCTTCAGATCAACAAAATGACATCTCTGCTTAGTTGGTAATTTCACTTCTAGGAATCTTCCTAAGGAAACAATCAGAAACCTGGGCTGAACCTGGATGGAAAGATGTTCATCAATGCATTATTTATGAGTGAAAAAAATCTAAATCTTCAACAAGAGAATGGTAAAATAAACTGCACAGAATGGAATTCTAAGAAGCCTTCATATTTTTAAAAAAATTAAATATACTTAATGAGATGGAAAAATATACTACAAATGTTAATAGTAATAAAGCTAACAGTCCAGGTGCTATGCTGAGCACTTTTTATGCATTACCTCATTTAATCCTCACAACAACTAACCATATTAAGGATATTCTTATTATTTACTCATTACAGACAAAAAAAAAAAATGGTGACTTAACCAGGTTAAGTAAATGACATGACCACACAGATGGGGAATTGAATTCCAAAGCCGTAGTAGCTAAGGAGACAATACACTATGCTGAAGGATAGGAATTATACATATAGGATACCAATTTGTTGTTATTACACACACACACACACACCCCACACACACACACAGTAATTTTTTTAATATTTTGAAAGGTACAGCAAAAAAGCACAGACCAGTCAGAACGGACACTACAACCAATCCGAATGGAAGCTAGATGTAAAGAACCAAAACGACCATCTAGTTTCAGTTAGCCTTTGCTGTATAACAAAGCACTCTGATGTTTAGTGGCTTAAAAAAAACCATTTTATTCGCTCATGATTCTTCAGGTTAATAACATGGCCTGGGATCAGCTAGGCTGTTCTTCTGTTGGTCTCACCTAGGGTCACTGGTACAACCACAATCACCTGAGAGCTCAAGTGTGATTAGATGACCTAAGATGGCCTCACTTATGTATCTTGCAGTTGGTGCTGGCTACCAGCTGGACCCCTGTCTTCATGAGGTCTTTCCTCCTCAAGAAGGCTAGCTAGCTCAAGCTTCCTCATATGGCAGTAGCAGTGTCCCAGGAGAGCATGAGCAGAAGTTTTAGGATCTTTTGAGGTCTTGTTTACAAGTTGTATATCACCACTTCTACTGCATTCTATTGGTCAAGGCAAGTCACAAAGCCAGTCCAGATCCAAGGAGTGGGGAAACAGACTCTACCTCTTGACGGGAGGAGCTGAAATGAATTTGCGGCCATTTTAAATCTACTACACTGTATATACCAACTGAGTATCAGTCCTGCGTGTACATGTACATAGACAAAAAGACTGGAAGAAAACCAACCTACGAACAGGATTTTTATTAACTTTTTGTAACTCTGCCATTCTCCAATTTTCTTAATCAGTGTGTACTACTTCTATAAACAGAAGAAAACCATGACACTTTCCATAATAGTTCAATAGGGCAGGTTGGACAGCTTCATTCACTCTGGCATGGAAATCAACATAATTCCTTCATTCCTAGCTCTATCACTTCCTAGTTTTGGCAACTGTGTAACCCTCTGAGCCTCCAGTTTTCTCAGTTGTAAAGATGGATGCAGCTAACATTACCCATTTCACAACACACTGTAAAGATCAAATGAGACAATGAATGTAAAACACCCACAACGTGCCTTGGTGGTTTCCCTTCCTCCTACTCTACCCATACTAAGACCTCCTTAGTTTTATAGGAATTCTCTTTCTCACAAAACTTAAATTCTGCTGTAGTAAACTACACACACACACACACAACTCTAAAAGTAAACTGCATGCCCTGAGGGCTGGTTTCAAAACTGAATCTTCCTTTATAACTCCCAAGTACCTAGCACAAAACACAATAAGTCTTGTTGATTTGTTGACTCATTAACCAAATCAAAATTTTCCAGGTAATCCCTCTTTATGCAGTTTTAAACATAAACTGACTGGGTGGCTCAGTCAGTTAGGTGGCTGACTTCAGCTCAGGTCATGATCCCACGGTTTGTGGGTTCAAACCCCACAATAAAGATAAATAAACATTAAAAATAAATAAATAAATATAAATTCCAGGATCAAGAGTAATGTTAGTCATCCATTGTATCTATTCCTGACAATGGAAAAGCCTAACTTGGTTCACCGCCAAAAGAAAATTCAAATTTCTTAGGGTTCTAAGCTTCTACATTTGCACAATCACAATGAGGTTTTTTTTTTTTTCTGTAGCCATCTGCTTTTCAGGATAGGCTCTTCTTGGGGGTGCCTGACTCACTCAGTTGGTGGAGCTGGCAACTCTTGATCCCGGGGTTGTGAGGTCAATTCCCATGTTGGGTGGAGAGACTACTTAAAAAATAAAATCTTTAAAAAAAAAAAAAAAAGAACGGGCTCCTCTTGCCATAATGGCAAAGTGAAGCATAAAAGCATGAAATTTCAACTGGAAAAAAATAGAATACATAGAAAATGAAACAAATTTTAATGAAACTAGCATTATTCTGAAAAACTAAGCAACCCAACTGAAAAGAGCCGTACTATTGCTTCAACAGGACAGCCATCATTAGTGCTTAGTCATGGAGGTCTAATTTACCGTTATCAGTAAACACATACTTACGCAATTAGCTCTCCTCGATCCTCCCACGAGTAAGACCGGGAGTAGGGAAGGGCCTATGGATGATCATCCATGTGTCATGGTGTCAGGAAACACATCACCTGAAGTAGCTCAGGCAGATGAGAATCAATGCTATTTTTAAAGATCTTTGAGAAAGACATTTGGTAAATTCCCAGGTGACTCACTATGCATAACATTCCCAGAGGGTGGGAAAGGTAACAAAGAACCTACTTTTGCTTTCCTTTTTACATACAGGGTATTGCTAGCAAAGGCAGAGAATCACTTGTTGGATGTTTGAGGGGTCATTTGGTGATAGTCCAACCTTTCATTCTACAGACGGAGAGCGCTGTGGGACCCTTCTCTGCTTTCTCTTTGACTCATCCTGGAACCCAAGTAGGGCAGCCAAAGCAAGCCCTCAGAGGCTCTGTCTGGGAAGGTGGAATGTCAAAGAAAAACTACCTGCAAAAGGCTGAATACTTGTTCCAGTGAGTACAGTCAAGAAACAGCTATACTCTCATTCAACTGTTCTCAAACATTCTGCTCTCGGGACATTTAAAAATTACTGAAGAATCCAAAAAGCTTACTTTTGAAAAATTCTATTAAACACAAGAATACACAAGCACACATTCCTTTAGTCGCGAGAGCAATGTCATCACACATTCTGTAAATTTGTAATTATTTCAAGATAAAAAGTTAAAGCAAAGGGGAAAAAGAAGCACAGAGGATGCAGCAAGTAAGGATTACAACAACTTTCAACAGCAATAGAAGCCAGAAGATAAGTCTGATATCACCATGCTGCAAGAAAATAACTTTCAACCTCAAATTCTATAAGCAGTGAAACAAACCCTTCAAGAATTTTAAGATGAATTGAAGACATATGTAGACAAGCAAAACAGAAAAATTTTCAAAAGCAGATCTTGACTAAAGGAAATTGTAAAGAGTGTACCTCATGCAGGGGAAGTGGGTGTCCACAAGGAAGGTCAGAGATTTAAGAAAGAATAAGGAAAAAAATAAGAAAGAAAACAGTGTGTTAATTCTAAAAATTACAAATATAGAGGGGAAAAATTACTGAAGAACCCAAATAGTTTACCTTAGGAAATTCCAGAAAATCTAAGAATATACAAGCATGGGGCACCTGGGTGGCTCAGTCTGACTCTTGATTTTAGCTCAGGTGTCGGTCTCCTGGTTTCGTGAGTTCGAGCCTCGCATCTGGCTCTGCGCCGACAGTGCTGAGCCTGCTTGGGATTCTCAGCCTCCCTCTCGCTCTCTCTCAAAAAATAAATAAATAAACATAAAAAATAGAATATACAAGCACACATTCCATTAGTCATCAGAGCAGTGACTTCATCACACACACATCACGTCGCCTCTGGAAATTTTCAACAAGAATTAAAAAGACCAATGACGTCTTACTATTATTATGAAACCAATTTTGACACACTCTCTGACGGGATCTTGGAACCCACAGGTTCCCCAGGACCACACTTTGAGAACTACTGCTCTAATCCTCAAGTTGCCCAAGGCTGGGTCTCCTGAGTTTCCTTTCCTGACCAGTGAAGGAAGAAACTGGAAAGTCACTAGCTAGGGACCACAAGAAGATCTCCTCTTTTCCTTTTGCGAAGGTGCGTGGGGGACACGCAGGTTCCCATTTCGGGCTTCCGGGAAGGTTTCGAGAGGCGTCGGTAGAGGGCGCCCCTAGAGAACCCCGTGGCTCGCCTCGCTGCCCGCGCCCGCGCCCGCGCCCGCGCCCGCGCCCGCGCCCGCGCCCGCGCCCGCGCCCGCGCCCGCGCCCGCGCCCGCGCCCGCGCCCGCGCCCGCGCCCGCGCCCGCGCCCGCCGGATTCACACGGAGGCCCGGAAGAGAGGGCGGTGTCCGGAAGGGAGGGCGGTGTCCGGAAGAGGGGGGCGGTCGGAGCCTCATTGGATGAGGGGCCTCCGCCTCACGGCCGGAGGCGGGGCTTCTCCGCGCTAAAAAGCAGAGCCCAGCGGACACTCGAGTGTGCAGCGCTAGTCGCAGTCGGGGAAGCTTTTCCGTCGCTTGCAAAGGTTCGCCGGGTCATGGTGCCAGCCTGACTGAGAAAAGGACGCTCCCGGGAGACGAATGAGGAACCACCTCCTCCTGCTGTTCAAGTACAGGGGCCTGGTCCGCAAAGGGAAGAAAAGCAAAAGACGAAAATGGCTAAATTCGTGATCCGCCCGGCCACCGCCGCCGACTGCAGTGACATCCTGCGGCTAATCAAGGTAGCGGGAGGCCCGGGCCCCTCCTGGGGCGAGGGGCGGGAGGTGGGGAGCGGCTCAGGCAGGTCACCCTTTGTCCGCCAGCCACTTCCAGCCTTGGCCCGGCCGCTCCGGGCAGGATTCTGGGAGTGAATCTCCACCCCGCCCCGCCCACCCTGTTCCCTCTGAGCTGGTTAGGCCGGGGCCTCACTTAAAGTTTTCTTCTTCTCTTCTCCCTTTCTCCTATGTGCATCGCCCCAGGAACTGGCCAAATACGAATATATGGAAGAGCAAGTAATGTTAACTGAAAAAGGTAACGCAAATGTGGCAGGGCGGGGGAAGGGCGTCCGGTGCTTGTCATCTTCACCAAGGCCATCACTGTCTGTCCCTGCTGCCCCTTCTTGCAGATCTACTAGAGGATGGTTTCGGAGAGCACCCTTTCTACCACTGCCTGGTTGCAGAAGTGCCCAAGGAGCACCGGTCTCCGGAAGGTAACCACCCTTCCCTTCCAGAAGCCAAACACCGAGTGTTGTATAAAAACATAGTGTCTGTTGTGTAGAACCACTGACAACACAGGCCAAACATACTTACTGAGCAATTGGCCAGAAATAATAGCGAGTGTCCAAACTACTGAGAAAAAAAAGTAGATGTGCTGCACATAATAGGGCAGGTTGAAAGAGCTGTTTAAGTAAGTATCAGTGCTGTGGAGACCCTGAAGAGTTTGAGCTGTTTAAGTAAGTATCAGAGTGCTGTGGAGACCCGGAAGAGTTAGGTATAATGTCGTTTGTTGTAATTCAGTTTCATAAATGGTTCTTGTTTGACCCTAACGTAACCTTTTTTTGTAATTGTGTTAAATCACATTTTTTTCTTTAATTTGTCCCAATCTTCAGGTTACAGTCTCTAGCTTCGCCATGTACATGGCCCTTCCGTGTACATGGATGGGCGGGGAGGTAACTAAAAGATCCTTTACACAATAAAGTAGATGATCATGATAAATGAGGTAAGGTCCTATTATCACACACTTAAAACACGGTAGATCAGAAACTCCAGTGTACTCGCTTCCTGTGTTTGCTCAGGACTATAAAACGGCTAGAAAGTTTAATTTGAAACCTTTGCCTCCATTTGAAATTACAGACACCCTATAAGAGGGAGTCAGATTGTTTTGTTTTGTTTTGTTTTTTTTGCTGGTCCCTGTTGACTGGTCAGAAGACAGAGCTAAAAAGGGAAGTTGTTTGGGTGGGTGCTTCGTTTTTTTCTGAAGTCTCTTCCCCAAGCTAGAAGAAACGAACGGAAAACATACGGGATGAGGTACTTTTCAGAGGTATGTGGATGTTACATAATACCTGTTTCTGGGTACCTCTGCTTCTTCTGGCTTAAAACTGGGGAGAGCAAATTGAAGATGTGCGAATTGGAAGGCAAGTTCTGAAATTAAACGTTACGCTTTTGGCCTGATGTCCTGACCTTAAGGAAGCAGAGTTTCTAAACTACAAATATTTATTATTCTGAACTGCCGTGTAAACCTGACTTATTCCCAAGTCAACATACCAATATATCGATAGGATGTGAATAATGTGTGTGTTTAGTTTTAAGACTATAGCAGTTTTGCTCTGGCAAGTAATGAAAGCATTCTCACTTCCTGAGTGTGAGATCCAGCAGATTGCAGAGTGGCCAGTCCACGATTTTAGCCTCGCTTCAGCTAGCTCTAATGTGTGCTTTTTGCAAATACATGTTCTCAGAACAGTGAGATCATCCAACAGTGGCCTGGACTGCACTAGCATAAAAATCAGGAAACAGTCCAGTTCAGTGGCTACTTATTTCTATAATACATGCATGTATATTTTTAAAAACCTATGATAGGCTTCTGATTTTGCAGCTACAGCTTTTATGGGTTGCTTTTTGTCCACATCTCATGTGATCCTCTTATTACAGGACACAGTGTTGTTGGTTTCGCCATGTACTACTTTACCTATGACCCGTGGATTGGCAAACTGTTGTATCTTGAGGACTTCTTCGTAATGAGTGACTATAGAGGTATGGCTCGGTTAAGAGGGGGGCGCTCTAAAGAGAAATTAGGGCCTCAAGTCCTAAAGATGACTTTGTAAACGGTACTTCTCTTTCTTATAGGCTTTGGCATAGGATCAGAAATTCTGAAGAACCTAAGCCAGGTATGTGTTGGTTTTGGTTTCTGAATCCGTAAGGGTTACTGAATTATTTTAAGGACTGATTCCGATTCGGGTCTTGGCAAGGAGGTGAAATGTCACTGAGTTTGTTTTGCTGTCTCTTGTAACAGGTTGCCATGAAATGTCGCTGCAGCAGCATGCACTTCTTGGTAGCCGAATGGAATGAACCATCTATCAACTTCTACAAAAGAAGAGGTGCTTCTGATCTGTCCAGCGAAGAGGGATGGAGACTCTTCAAGATCGACAAGGAGTATTTGCTAAAGATGGCAGCAGAGGAGTGAGGAGTGCTGGTGCAGAAAAATGACAGCTTCCATTCTATTTTAGATTAAATTCTCAACTGATCTTGCTTTCTATCCTGTTTGTAGTCGAATAATAGAATGAACACCCATTCCAAAGCTTTATTACCAGTGGCGTTGTTGCATGTTTGAAATGCGGTCTGTTTAAGATGGCAGTCTTGTATGCAGTTTGGAGTCAGATTTCTCCTTGAACATCTTTTGATAAACAGCAAGGTGGTGTGATCTTAATGTATATGAAAAAAACTTCATTCTTGTGAGTCATTTAAATGTGTACAATGTACACACTGGTACTTAGAGTTTCTGTTTTGATTCTTTTATAATAAACTACCCTTTGATTTAATCGGTATAAGCATTTTTACGAATCTTTCTCTTGACGTTTTTCTTGCTGTTGAATGCAAAATAAAAATGGCCAAGAAACCTAACTTTACAGTTGTTTAAAAACAGTTTTTAACCCAATTTAAAATGGTCACAAGCTGTTCTCAGTGTCTGGAAGGAAGCCAGTTGAATTTCATGGTTTTATAGGCAGCAGCATGTAAAATGACTTTACACTGGTAACACTACACTTGACCTGACAGATTTTTCAAGAGCTGAGAAACCAGGTTAGAAAGCGAGCCCACAACAAGCAAGCCCTTTTGTTACCCAAATAAAAGGTGGAGACGGGACTGGGAGCGTAGGGGGACACGTGCACACTGCCCGCAGCAACCTCCTCCCACACAAAATGCTACTCTGAGGGGAAAAGGGATCACTTTGCTAATCAGGAGGGAATCAACAATTTTACAGGGACTGCAAACAAAAAGGCTGGAGGTGGATGCAGGTACCAGCCAGAGAAATTATCTGGAGGGCCAGTCTATGATACTGTGGGAACAGAGGGCTTTTTTTGTGGACAATTTGCTTAAAACCACAGGTGGTGGTTGGGGGGAGGGGGGGTGGTAAACAAAAGCTTTCTCCAGGAATGAAAATGAAACTACTAAGAACCATGAGGAAGAGACAGTCTTGGATAAATATTACCCCCTTTTATTACTCATTACATGGAACTAAACTAAACCCAGCAAGTCCCCTAATAATGGAGATGGTAGTTGATAAGAACCACTGTGCTGATTTCCAAGATGAACGTTTTCCAAGTCCTCAGATAACCTGAAAAACAATGCTCTGTATCTTCTTTCTGGGTGCTCCAGGAAAGAAATCCCGGGCTCCTCGGTCAAAGGGGGGTTTTGCCCTGCACCCCGTTTTAAGTCTGTTCTGGCTTCTAAATTAAGAGGCCGCCATATAAACAATGGGATCCTGCACTATACCAAACACAGGAGAGCTCCGGGATTTAATGGTGGCGCAGACAGCTTGCTATGAAAGCAAGTTTACAGAGTCCACTCTCAGCCAGGGTCCTGCTAGGATGCTAACTGGCAGAGAGAAGTTCGCAAGCATAAAAAGGGTTAACTAAACACAAAGAGCCTTGTGGGAAAAGAAGACATTTTGAAAAGTGTTTTGGAAAGTGGGCCTCTTTGAGGAAAACAACTACATGCTGACCGTGGTTAAATATGTGAATAAATTAGATTAACCAAGCGAGTTACAATATAACTCTTTGTTTTCTCATTCTTCTTAGAGTTTAGCCCTAAAAATACAGCGCTGTCACCCGAAAGCTTTGATGAAGGTTGTGTCCACTCTAAAGAAGTCCCTTAAGTTTAAAATTTAGAAGCTGAGGGGCACCTGGGTGGCTCAGTTGGTTGAGTGTCATGATCTCCATG
Organism: Leopardus geoffroyi; assembly: GCF_018350155.1. NCBI lineage: Eukaryota > Metazoa > Chordata > Mammalia > Carnivora > Felidae > Leopardus > Leopardus geoffroyi. Next base: position 19,990,139 of record NC_059343.1, read on the forward strand.
GCTCCTGGGCTCAAGCACCCTACCAGGCTCTGCACGGACAGCACAGAGCCTGCTTGGGATTCTCTCTCTGTCTCCCTCTGTCCCTCTCCCCCACTCACGCTCCCTCTCTCTCTCGCTAAAATAAAACTAAAGAAAAATTAAAAGCTGAAACACCACAGCATCAGCCCACTGAATGTTTAACTCGATTACAAAGGCACCTCTTTAAAAACTAAACTTTAAAACCAATCTGTAAAATTTGAAATCACCAGGCAGGTAAGAAAACATGTTCTGGGAAATTTTATTAAAGGAAATAATAAACAATGATAAACCTGGAAAATGGGGAGAAAGACAGCTTTCTGTAAAGATAACTTTAAAATTACTATTTTACCAAAACACTCTGCCTGACATAATCCCTTGAGGAGAATAGTATTTCGGACTAAGGACTTGCCAATTACTATATTACATAGGATATTTCAGGGTTTTTTTGTGTGGTTGGTTTTTTTTTTAAAACAACTGCTAAGGGGGCGCCTGGGTGGCTCAGTCGGTTGAGCGAACGACTCATGATCTCGCGGTCCGTGAGTTCGAGCCCCGCGTCAGGATCTGTGCTGACAGCTCAGAGCCTGGAGCCTGTTTCAGATTCCGTGCCTCCCTCTCTCTGACCCTCCCCCGTTCATGCTCTGTCTCTCTCTGTCTCAAAAATAAATAAACGTTAAAAAAAATTAAAAAAAAAAACTGCTATGTGCTAAGTGTATTACATTCCTTAAAAACGTATAAAACCAAAATTTCTGATACGATTAAAAGCGGAAGTAGCTGGGTTTGTCCGTGTATAGGCTTATGACATCCTGCTACTGACCCAAGTAGAGTAGAGCCATGGTCCGTCATTATCCAAACCACAGCCCAAGATCATCAGCTGCCTAGCTTCCAGGGAATAGCCTTTCTAGGGAAAGGAAGTAGTCCTTTCCACAAAAAGGCAGAAGCAACAATTCAGAAGAGGCCGAATGACTCATTAATGCCTTATGCCCACTCTACCCCATCCTGTGAGTCTCCTTCCCACTGGGTCTCCAGCGAGGCCTAGAATGGATGACACCACTGTTCTTGGAGGCAAGAGAACGCTCAGCAGCAACCAATGGGGCTGGCCCAGCTCTGCGAAAGCAGCCACCGTCTCCCGCTGGGAGCAGCGGCTTTCTCCCTGACTACGGCAGCCTTGGCCTCCCATTCAGAGTCTGCAGGTGGCCGTGCCTGCTCCTAGAGTTGTTTGCTCGACTGGCTGCATCTTCGTTTTCTTGTTTTATCATCTCTTCCTGGGCATTGTCACCTCTAGGTGACCCTGTGCATTATTCTCATCCCTTTTCCATGTACTGCCCATCTAGGCTTCACGCCAATCAGCTGTTACCCAGCTCACACTGACAGTCCCACACCCTTACTGAACATCCCATCCGTCCTCACTGCATTTGTTGCCCCACCTAACGCCACCAAATGCCCTTCCTCATAATGTTCGCCCAGCACCCCATTCTCCCATCCCCTTTCTTGTGGCTTGCACCTGCCCAAGAAATGTTTTAGTAGTTTCCAGAGGGTTATCAACATCATAATTAACGAGGAGGTTTTTGGGGTGATTGTGGAGTTCGTGGGGTCCGGAGCCAACGGCCAAGAAAGAATTCTTGAAGACGTCTTTGATGCAAAAAGGTGATTTTATTAAAGCACGGGGACAGGACCCGTGGGCAGAAAGAGACACTGGTTATATACTACAGAGTTGGGGGCGGTAAAGTCCAGGGGAAGTTTCCAGTGAGATTTTCACATGCTAAGGACTCACAGGATACTGGAGGCCTAGCTATTGTCAAGCTAAGGTTGTTTTTCCCTCTAGCAAAGCATTAGCATTAAGACAGGAGGGAGTTCCTGGAGAAACGTTTTACCCTGCCAGCCTCAAGCATTTGTCAATGGGCTGCAGGTTATAAGGAAATTTAGTTCTATCTGCCATTTCCTTCTGCCTTTGTTTCCCCGCAGCACTTTGGAAGGGTGATGGAGACTCAGGTCCCACAGGACTATGATCTCCATCAGTTAACCATTTGTTTTTCCCCTTTCCTTTGTTCTTGGGCAGCCAGGAGTGCCCCAGAATATCACACTTATCCCACCTGGGGGTGAGGGTGTTTGTGGCCTGTCAGCTTGCCTTCTGCTCCCTCATCAGTTAATAATAAGAGCTAACCTTTAGTTAAGTACTCACCAGGAACCAGGCATTACATGTAGCACTCTGTGTACATCTAATCCTCACAAACACATTGCAGAGGGAAGTACCATTAATAGTTTCTTCTACTAATGAGAAACCAAACCTCTGAGAGGCTAAGTTGCCTAAGGCCACCCAAGTAGGCCTGGAGATCAAACTCCGGAGACCAAATTTCTCAAACCCCTGGGGGTTCACCGCCATACTCTCAAACCAGCTCATACTCTAAGAATGATTGAATTTGGTGTTTCTTTTGGACTATAAAGATTAATCAGTATAAGCATTTTCTAGAGCATCAAAATCAGTAGTTCTCAGTATTGGCTGCACCTTAGAATGGCCTAGAAAGCTTTTAAGAAATACTAATGCCCCACCCTGAAAAACTCCTAATTTAATTGTATTTGCATGTGCATTTCAAAGGGAAGCCAGGGCTGAGAGCCACTGGTCTAGATAATCAATCACCTTGTAACTGAATCCTAGTTGCGGTGTGAGTGCAGCCATTTCGGTTTGTGTTCATGTTGCTCACTTTTCACACCATGTCATTAACAAAGACCAAGTCCCAGCACACAGCATAAAGAAGAGCCTTCTAGAGAGTTATTAGAGAGACATCACCACACAATTGCGTCACCCAAGTGCATACAGTGCTGAAACCAAAAACATCCACCCCAGCCATCAGTACTGTGTCCCTTTGCAAGCAACAACTCGATTTGAGCAAAACATCTTCCCTCATATTAATTCAGTGTCATTCATTTGAATTTTATTTGTTTGGTCATTTTGTTTAGATTTTATTTGTAAATGTATATTGGTTTTACAGTTGTATAGGAGCTGTGAATATGAAGTATTCACATCTAGTTATATGTCTATAGTAAGTAAGATAAGTAATTTCAGTCACCACTGGGGGTTTGTGAGAATGCTTTCCTCTAAAAGGGGTCTGTATGAAGCTTGAGAAACACTGCCATAACCTTAATACAAAACTGCCTGCCTCTGTGCGGCTAAAAAACAAGAGAGCCAAAGGTGTCAGAAATAAAACTTTACCAACTGGGCCCCAACTGGAGCAGATTCAGGTTTGAGTTTTTGGCAAGAAAATTTCATAGATGACTTTTTTCTCCCATCAAGACACATATAATGTCTAGCCGTTGCTTTCTGTTATGCTGGCAGCCATGAATATCAACACCTGCTAGGTCCACTGATTCGTTAGTTGTTGGTGATATTCTATTTCTTCAGTTATTAGCTAAAATATTTCTATAAGAAGAACGCTCTCCCATCTTGCAGTTCATTGCCATGGAATACAGTTCACCCAACAGAGGCAGGATAAATATTGGATTCTTCCCATTTATTTACTACTTTTCAAAACAATGAATTGGCTTCCCCATCATCTTCCACTTAGGCTCTCCTCCACCCCCGCCAAGTATCATTATTAACTCATGGGCTTTAAACATTTCCTGTGTCTTAATTCATTGTTCTTATTTTTTCATATTGAAGCTCACATTGCCCTGATTGTCCAGGGAGAGCTTCTTCAAGTTGGCTTCGTGGTCCTTTGGACATGACCTCAGAAGGTTTTGTTAGTGTCCTCGCTTTTGAGATGTCCCAGGTGCATCTTGTACATTTTCTGCGCCAGATGTGACATCAACAGCTAGGAAATTCTGAGCGTCAGGGGTTCCTAGAGAAGCGACATTGATTGGGTGCAAGTGTGTTCTCTGCTGTTTCGGTAGTGACAGGGGCACAGCAGGGGGAGCCTTTTAAAGAGGGGCTGAGGATGGAGGCATTCACTTCCGGCTTAGCTCAGAGAGACTTTTGCCAGCTGTGGACAGGGCTGTCTTCTTCCACCCCGTTGCTTACGCTGCTTTCTTTCATCCAGTCAATCGAGGAACAACAACAAAAGTGATTTCAGAGGCAGTTTGGGTCTGGTGGAGAGAACACTCCTTTGGAGTCAAAGGCAACTGAATTAGATCCTGGCTTTTCTTCATATCAGTTGCTATTCATAAATGAGATTAAGAATATGGACTGCAGGATGTATATTATTAATATATCCTATGTGATCGACTTATAGTAACCTATGTGGAGCGTTTACTATGGGCCAGATGCCGTGATTCTGTGACTTCATTAATCTTCATGACATCAGTGTAGCATATTTGAAGGGTGGCAGGATACGCCACCCCAAAATATGCCACCTTGGCATAAGGATTACTTTGAGCTAAAGGCGCTTGAAAAACAGCAGATGCAAGAAGGGCGGTCTTATCTCCCCTCTTCTTTCTGAAAACAGGAGATGAAACTCCCATGTGCAAAGATGCCCACCCGTACCAGGAGAAAAGAAACATGCTTCCTTAAGGAGTCAAAGCCAGGATTCTGTACAAACAGAGTTCGTCAAAATAATCCTTCTCTTCCTTTGGCCTCCCCGGATATTTTAGTTACTTTTCCACAATTGGAACTCTCTTCGTTCAATCTAGTGTAAAAGCACTTGGGTTTTACCATTTCTTTGGATCTTCATTTCCTTACAAGGGCTCCCACGTCACATAAAATTTAGATTAAATAAATGTATATGCTTTTCTCCTGTTAATCTGTTTTACGTTAATGAAATTCTCAAGCCCAGCCAAAGACCCCATGAGGATCAAGTTTTGCCTCCCCTACATATTCCAGACCTGTGCTAGTAACCCCGCTGGGGGTGGGGGTGGGGGCCTTGATTTGTAGAAGTGGCTGATTGACATGGTGTAAATACTTCCACCGAGACTGATTTGAAGCTACCAATGGTTTTAACTGGCTTGCAAAATTCCTGAATATTTAACAAGAGGCTCTCCCAAGCGAGTTCGAGCCTGCTTCGGCACACCACTGAATCAGGCCCACTTTAAAGATGAGGAAACGGAGGCTGACAGAGGTTGAGCAAGCTGGATTCACTCTGGGCGTGCAGGTCTGGGCTGTCAACCAGGTTTGTGGCTCCACACTCCGCACGCATGTGTCTTCTCTACCACACGCTTGCCCCTTCTCTGAGCACTTGACCACACTCTTTGGCCTCAGATTTACTTATTTCTTTATGCTTTTGACATAACAGTGTGAACAGAAACGTTTATCTCCTTGACTGTTAACATTCCGGGAGAAGGGACCATATCCCAGAATCTTTATATCCTCGGGGCCTTATTGCATGCATGGCACACTGTGGGCACTTAATGAAACCATTTATTTCATTAAATAAATGAAATAAACCAGCCCCAGACTTACTTTTCAAAAATTTTAAGTTATTTTTGAAAAAGAAAGGGCGCGCACAAGCTGTGGAGGGGCAGAGAGTGAGAGAGAGAGAGAGAGAGAGAGAGAGAGAATCCCAAGCAGGCTCCGCCATGTCAGCACAGAGCCTTATTTGGGGCTCAGTCTCACAAACTAGGAGATAATGACCCGAGTGGAAATCAAGAGACACTTTAACGGACTCAGCCACCCAGGTGCCCCCCAGCCCCAGTTTTAGAAGGAAAGGGAGAATCAACTCTAATGTCATTCTTGTAATAGGCACCCATTCTGAAAGTCACAATTTAATTGGAAACAAAAAGAAAGCTCATAATTATAGAGCACTTTTAATCCTTAAAACAAAACCATCGTTTGTGCATGAGGAAGGCAGGGTGTAGGGGTGAAGAAATTTATTCACTGTTTTTACAACCAAAAGGCAATGGGGTTGGGATTTGAACTGGGCAGCCAGGCTCCAGTACATCTCACAAACCACAACTCACTGTCTAGTGTCATCATACATGGTGGCCTTTGGTCATTATTATTGCTGGTGCGTTGGGGCTAAGACTGTTTCTTTGCCACCTGGAAAGGGTCTTGCCTGTGCCTAGATTAGGTGTGGAAGAACCAGGAGGAAGGTGGGCTTCCTATCAACTGCTCCGTGCCTCAACACTTCTCAGCCAGCCCTGCAAGAAAATCCAACTTTTCCACAGAAGACCAGCTTTAAGACAAGGCAAGTGGTTCAAGAACCATCCTATTTCACTTTTTCTTCCTCAAATTACATGTGAGTTCTGTTACTAGAAACAAAAATGTACTCTCCTAAATTTTCCACACAGGCCTCCAAGGAGTTGAAAAACAAAAATCATTTTCCAGTTTCTCTGGCTTCAAGCCTGATTCCAGGACGTGATCCAACACTAATCACCATCCAAATGCCTGTCAGCAAGACAGTCGCTATGTACTCTGGCATATAGTACTGAGGCAGTCTTGTGCAATGTTGTTAAAGCATTATGTTATAATTATACTCCGGCCTTGTTTCCTGCACATCTCACAGATGCTTATCCACCAACGGGGTGTTAGCTGACAACCACTCTAAACAAGCCTGGACAAAAGAAATAATAGCGGTAACCCTGAGGAACTTCTGAAAGAATATGTAAGTAATGTTCCAGAATGTTCGGCCAGCTCACTAGTCTCTTACAGGCGAGCCACATGTCACACAGCATTTCTACCTTCGCCTATTCTGCCTTTGACTTCTCTGTGCCCTCTCCTGTCTCGGCCAGAACAATGTCACTTAACTCTTCCTCATCTTAAAACATGTCAACTTAAAACATGGAACACTGGGGGAAATTCTTACAACCCTTCAGCCTCAGAACCCAACACTGCTTAACCTCCCAGAGAAGCTAAAATGCTTTCAGGAGTGGCATACGCATGCTGTCTGTTAGAACTGCTAAAGGGGAGGGGGTGTACCGAGCAGCTGTTTTATTGCTCCTCCCCTGGGACGGGAGGAAACAGGTTATGCCAGCGCCATAACACTCGTGGTCACCAACACTGCGGTGTTGCTCCAGACCCGAAGGAACTCTGGGGAAGTGTGCCCACTGATATCGAGGGAAGTGGTGAAGAGAAAGATCCTGAGGGAAGAATCTAGGTGGTGGTGGTGTGTGGCTTACATTCTTGTTCCTGTTTTAAGAGGTTTCCAAGCAGGTTTTAATTAACCTTCAGCTGAAACTTGCTAAACAGGTTTTGCAACCCAGGTTATTGTGCTAGTATTTTTCCGGGTGTATTGTCCTAGGTTCGAATTTCATGAAGTTTACTACTCTGACTACAACTGAATGGGAAAAAGCACAGCGTACATTTTCAAACCTGGATATTTCCTGGTAATGACTTGTAGGAAGTGATATCTTCATGGGATCTGGACCAAAAAAGGAAGTGAAAATTTTAAAGTCGACATTTACAAGCGATAAGAAAAAAAACAAAAAATGTGTAAGAATATGCCTTTCTTCAAATGAAATATACACAATCTTTTGGTTCAAATGATAATTATTTGAGACTTAGCTTTTAAAACAAACCCGTAGATTTTATATACTCCAAATGAGGCCGGAGGGATGGGAGGCTAGGGAGACAAGACAAGTTGACCAAAATAGGGCCATTTTGGTTTTAGGCTGATGCTTAACCTAGAAGTCAGCAGGTCATGAAAAGACTCACAAGATCCGACTCATGGAAGACCACAAGACCCCACTCCTTGTGGCAGTAAAAGCACACAGGCTGGGCATGCTGCTGCTTCTTCTTCTTCTTCTTTTTTTAAAGTAGGCTCCATGCCCAACATGGGGCTTGAATTCACAACCCCAACATCAAGAGTCACATGCTCTACAGACTGAGCCAGCCAGGTGCCCTAGGCTGGACATTCTTAAAATTACTCCCTATGCATAATTCCACAACCCTAAGACAATGGAGAAACTAACCACCCAATTGTAAGTGATAAACCCAAAGTTAAAGAGTAAGCCCGTCTCTCCATGGTTAGCTAACTTAAAAAAAATTAATAAAACCCCTTGGTAGAGGCAAAGGGGAGTCCTTTTCTCATCTGGGAGGAGAGACTGCTACTTTGTCTGTGAGGCAACCCCTTTCTTACTTCTATACTTTATAATTTGTCCCTTGCTCTAAATGGCTTGCTCTTGAATTCTTTCCTGGCAAAGCCAAGAACCCTCTTGGCGATGGGCCTGAAGTCCTCGGCATCACAACCCCTAAGAGACAAATTCAGAATAGTTTCTGTTTCTTTCTGGTCTGCATTTCAGAGACTAAAGTACCACATGATCTTTCTGCAACAATAACCACTGAATAATAATCACTCTGTCCTCAAAGAGCCACTGAGAAGAGTGGGCTTTGAGGAACCTTAGAAATCGTCAAAAGACATAGGATGCTGCCCCAGGGGCCTCCTTCCCAGAGCCCTTAGAGTAATCTCTTGACATTAACTCTGATAAATCACTCCCTATAGTCTTTTACACAAGCCTCTGCGTCAAGCACTGAGGAGTCATCTAGTTCAGGGCCTTCAAACAGAAACATTTGCTACTTGAGGTTTTTGAGAATTTTTCAGGAGACTGAGTTTTAGGAACTTGGTTTCCAAACCTCAAATTCCATATACTCTTTCTGGAAATAATCTCCTGACAATGCACCTGAGGTGAAGAGATCAGTCTTGGCTCCCCTTGCCTATCTCCAGTTCCGTATTTGCCCTTCTACCACTTGACAAAAAAAAAAAAAAAAAAAAAAAAAAAAAAAAAGGTGTATCCCTCATCCACCTTGTATCCTAGCACAGTGTGCTACCTTAAAGTCTAAAAACCGGGGCGCCTGGGTGGCTCAGTCGGTTAAGCGGCCGACTTCAGCTCAGGTCATTATCTCGCGGTCACTGAGTTCAAGCCCCGCGTCAGGCTCTGTGCTGACAGCTCAGAGCTCAGAGCCTGTTTCAGATTCTGTGTCTCCCTCTCTCTGACCCTCCCCCGTTCATGCTCTGTCTCTCTCTCTGTCTCAAAAATAAATAAACGGTAAAAAAAAAAATTAAGTCTAAAAACCTCTGGGCACCAAAGCAAAGAATAATTCAGCAATGTATAGCTCCAAAGGGAAGAGTTCCTTAAGAGTAATGCCAGTGTGGGGGAGGAAAAGTAATTTTCATTCTATCCTTCTAGGTTCTTGGCTGAGACTCCCTGGAATAAAAGATTAACAGGACAAAAACAAACATTTTTAATAACATGTTTACCTCCTGTGTACATGGGAAAGCCCAAGATAAATGAGTAACTCCCCAAAATGACCACCTTAAACACCATCTCCAGCTAAAGACAAAAGAAAATGCTGGGGGAGGGCAGTTGTGGGAGACTATCAGGCCAAGCCTGGAAACAGAGGCATAGTTGTTAGGCAGGTTTCTCCCTGCCTTTCCCATTGATTAGAGTTCTAGAGATTTATAGTCATCCTTCTCTTCATGGGGGAGAGAGAGAGAGAGAGAGAGAGAGAGAGAGAGAGAGAGAGAGAGAGAGACGCTCTTACAAATGGAGATTTCTCTTATACATGTAAATGTCTCTTACAAAAGGTTAATTTCTAGTCGGTTTTCAGAGCTTCTCCTGTGTCTGATGTTTCTTAAAAAATAACCAGCTCAAGCTAATCTTTATGTCAAAGAGACATATTTTGGAGTGACATAGTCTGCTCCCCTTCACCAGATTCTCAGATTGCTTAGGGGCACAAAACAAGTTTTCTTTCAAACTCCACAAAGAAAGAGTCCCCTAAGCAAGCCAATTCAAAGATTCTCTCTTGGTAGAGATGTCACTGTACAATACAGAACCTACTGGTTAAAGAGCATCAGAAATCACTCAGCTAGTGGGTAACCACACATTCCATGAAGAGATTGCCCAAGGATTTTATCAGGATTGTTAATTACCACCCAGAAGAGACTGCAGATTACATCAGACATAAAAGACATAAAAGTTCTATCCCAGACCAGATTTAGGACAATTTTCTCAAGATCTAAAAAAAAAAATTATAGGAATTGCAACTTATTTTATCCAGGTGACAAAATGTTTTATCTAATCATTAGTAGTGAAATAATATTTCATGTTTATTTCTCTTTTTAAATGTTTTTGTAATGTTCATTTATTGTTGAGAGACAGAGAGACACAGAGCATGAGCATAGGAGGGGAAGTGAAAGGGGGAGACACAGAATCTGAAGCAGGCTCCAGGCTCTGAGCTGTCAGCAGAGTCCGACACGGGGCTCAAACCCACAAACCGCGAGATCATGACCTGAGCCGAAGTCAGAACGCAAGCGACTGAGCCACACAGGTGCCCCATTTCATGTTTATTTCAAGTGAAAAAATGAAGTGAGATTTTCTTTGAAGATTTGCATTCCCCTTCACCTAATTAACTCCTATTCCTCCTCAACTCTAGGCTTAAAATGTCACTGCCTCAGGGAAGCCCTCCCAGACCACACACCCACCTCTTATTATACATTCCTCTAACAACTCCTTACTTGCACTCTTCCCAGTTGTATTTGTGCAACCCTTTAAGATCTGTCTCCTCTATTAGAGCACAAGCTGCACAAAGGCAAGAATCCAGTCAGTTACAGGGCCATCATTCCTTGGTGAGCAGGGAGAGGGCTAACATTTTGCACAATTCTTTAAAAGTTAGTTTCCCTAATAAGTTTGACAGTGAGGATTGGCTCTGCCATTGGGTTAACAGAGCGTCACTTTCCATTACTTGAATGAGCTAAATAAGCTGTGCCAAGATTGTGAAACAATAAAAATAGATTTAAAGTATGTGTGTAATGTATACTATATCAGAAATCATATTGTTTGCAATTGTTTAATCTATGTGCTTACAAACATAAGATGTCAATTTGAAATCTGCAAGGGAAAGTTTAAAAATTAAATTTTTAAAAGACCAAATATGTGAGGCGATACATAGTTGTTCAAAAATTATTTAGGGCATGCAAGAGCAGAAATGCTTGAACAAAACTGAAACAGTAGCATCACTGCATTAACGCAGGACTCCCATTTCTACCGTTCCTCGGTGGCTATCCGTCAGCATCTACTTGAATATATGTGATAATAGGGAAATGACCTACACGGTAGCCCAAAGGATTGCTGGAAAGCTCCATTTGTGAAAAATTTCAGCTAGCCTGGGGTCCAAAGCTGTCTCTTTGTTATTGTACTTGCCCAATGGAAGCCTTAATCCTGCCCACTGGAGCAGGCTTTTGATGATTCCAAGACAGATGCATCAGATATTCAGGCCTTCAATCATTCTTTATTAAATATAATTTCTAGGCAGGGGACCATCCGTCTTTGAAGATCTGGGTTTTCCTTTGCCTAATGAACTTTTCCTCTTCCTCGGCAGTCAGCTCAAATGTCATTTCCAGAACCTCCAAGCAATGTGTCCACTTTGTACACAGGGAAAAGGAGAAGGCAGAGGGTAAAATACCCAGCCTGTCCTCCTATAGCTTAGCCGCCTTCTTCTTCTTCTTTTTTTAATTCTGAAGAAAACCATCGCTGAGCACTTCCACCTACTCTTCGTTTGCCAGGATGTGTCACATGGTAAACTTCAGCCGCCTAGGAGGCTGGAAATTCTAGCATTTTGCTCTCCAGTTACTCTTGTAGAAGAGTCATGGTTGTAAGATGAGCAGAGTGACAAAGCATATATTGCAAGAATTACAAGCTATAATTTTTAAAGTAATTTGAAAGACTGTAAGGTAAACTAAAAAATCAGCTAATAGGGGCACCTGGGTGGCTCAGTCGGTTAAGCATCTGACTTTGGCTCAGGTCATGATCTCACAGCTTGTGGGTTCAAGCCCTGGATAGGGCTCTGTGCTGGCAGCTCAGAGCCTGGAGCCGGCTTCTGATTCTGTGTCTCCCTCTCTCTCTGTCCCTCCGCTGCTCGCATGCTCTCTTTCTCAAAAATAAAATAAACATTAAAAAAATTAATTTAAAAAATCAGCTAATAAAATAGTTATTTAAACAAAACAAACCTTTGTCCCTGGGTAAAGCTGTGCAACTTTCCTTCCTTTTTTTTTTTTTTAAAGTTCATTCATTTTGAGAGAGAGAGAGACAGCACAAGTCGGGTAGGGGCAGAGAGAGAGAGAGGGAGAGAGAGAATCCCAAGCAGACTCCTCACTGTCAGTGCAGAGCCAGATGTGGGGCTCGAGGTCACGAACCATGAGATCATGACCTGAGCTGAAATCAAATTAGAGGCTTAATCGACTGAGCCACAAGGTGCCCCCTGTGCAACTTTCTAACTGGGTGAAAGCAAAAATATAAACAGGTCACCAAAAAATGCAAACTCACAAAATAAAAAACAGTATGTATGGCCTGACACTGCTCTGTTCTTAAGATTTTCCAATGACTTCTCTCTCCACTTCCAACACCATTCACCTTATCCCCAAATGTTAAATGGTTGTGACTTTTGTGTTTTCTAATCAGCATGTAAGTCAGAAGTTCTTAAAATACATTTTAAGCTGTGGATCACACCAATACATGATTTTGTTTATAAAGCAATGTGATTTCTTTTAAAAGGCAACTTAATTTTAGAAACACACACAAATGTTCAGTTGATTACGCTTAAGACTATTTTCTTCTGGTGCGTCAGCATGGTTTCTTCATCAAATTAGGTACTTTGTCTGCTTTGTAAAACACTGGCAGTTTCATTTCCTGTTAAGGAAACAGTATCTTCAGAACTTAGATAAATCTTTGCCTTTACAATTTGAGTACTGAAAATAAACAAAGAAAAATATAAAACACATTTATGTATATTTGGGAATGACAGGATAGCAAGAGTGTTCTCAGATTTATTTAAAGGCTTAGAAGGACATTATTGTGATTTTAAAAAATTACCTTTCAATAGGAGTATTTATATATGGAAGATCTACTTCTGAAGCTATTCTGACGCTGTTGAGTTTGTGCCTAACTTCTTTCTTTTTTAAAAAATTTAGAATCACATCATCATCATCTATACACTCACACCTGGACTCTCAGAGTGAAGTCTGGGGTGGCTCTTGGGCCAGTATATGTTGCATACAACATCCTAAAAGCTTTTAAGAAAGTTCTTCATTATTAGTGTTTTGTTTTAGTAAGAGTCCAAAAGAGGACACGGTGAAAATCTACAGGATAAGTAAGACAAGGAGGAAGAGAAAACATTTCAAAATAGCATCACATGGGGCGCCTGGGTAGCTCAGTTGGTGAAGTGTCAGACTGTTGATTTCGGCTCAGGACATGATCTCACGTTTTGTGAGTTCGAGCCCCATGTCCCGCTTTGTGCTTACAGCTGGAGCCTGCTTGGGATTCTATCTCTCTACCCCTCTCCTTCTCTATCTCCCTCTCAAAATAAATAAACATTAAAAAAAAAAAAGCATCACATGGGTTTGCAAGCTGGGAAAGAGCAAGGAAAAAGGGACTTGTGAGAAACCGTAGAGAAAATGTGCCGACTGCCAGGGAGGAGAGGCAAGCAACACAGTGAACATTTCCTATAGGGCTCAGTATGACAGTGACCTTAATGTGGCACCTTGTAGACAGCGGAGGGGGACTACCTACAGAGTTGTTTGGTTTCTGGTGTTTTTATGGAACAATTCAGATTTTTGGTTTTCTGTCTAGAAAGCAAAATATCAGAATTCCAAACACTGTGGTCTGTGATGGCCACAGTCTTTGCCCAGTGCACTCGCCATTTCCCTTTTCTGGTTCCTTTGCAGAACTCCCCACCCCATCTTCTTGGCCCTGGTGTCCAGGTTAAGGTTTTCAGTCATGGAACCTGGCCGGGTAACCTCCTGCCAGGAACTGACTTGGGGCTGGGTACACTCAGGCTTCAAAGCTCCCACTGCTTCCAAGGAGTTCCCAACCTGGAGGCTGGAGCCTAGGGCTGTTAGCTGCCATCTTCCTTGCCTGGAGGGAGCACCTGCTGTATGCAGCCAAGGCCCGTGGGAATCACAGCCAATTGCTGAGCTAATAGCGGTTTGAGCTGTTCCTCCTTCCTGGAATTCCTCCTCCGTCTCTGTCCTTGAACTCCTGGCTCAAGCTCCACCCTAGCCCAGGAGAATGAACCACAGCCCATGCTTACAGACTGCCTCACATTATTTTTTTATTTTTTTTAAGTTTATTTCTTTTGAGAGAGAGAAAGCACTAGCGGGGGAGGGGCCGAGAGAAGGGCAGAGAGAGAGACTCCCAAGCGAGCTCCATGCTGTCGGCCCAGAGCCCAAAGCAGGGCTCAATCTCATGAACCGTGAGATCACGACTTGAGCCACAGTCAAGAAGAGTTGGACGCTCAACCAACTGAGCCACCCAGGCGACCCTGCCTCATATTGTCGAATGTATCATGTGGGGGTGGCTCTTTTCACCACCTAGGTAGATCCTAAAAGGCTCTGTAGGCGTCAGGTTATTGTTTTCTTCTGCCTCCTGTGTGCAGCAACAGGAGCCTGGCATGTAGTAGAGTGACAGGTAAGACTCCTTAAATTCAATTCTTTTCTTGTGACAGAAAATATACTAAAACTAGAATGGTTTTCTAACAAGTGATCGCATCAAGTGGCTGCGTTAAGAAACATTTACTATGCATAACTAATATCATTTAATCTGCACAAGCAACTTGTGGGGTAGATGTTCATGACCTTGCAATTTTGAAGCTCTGAGTTATAAACTGCAATGAACACAAGTACCTCGGACTCCAAATTCTAAAAAAGGTACTGCCTTTGGGGCACCTGGGTGGCTCAGTTGGTTAAGTGTCTGACTGTTGATCTCCGCTCAGGTCTTGATCTCAGGGTCATGAGTTCAAGCTCCGCGTTGGGCTCCACGCTGGGTGTGGAGCCTACTTTAAAAAAAACAAAAAAAGAAAGAAAGAAGGAAAATGTGCTGCCCATAATGCCTCCTCTTCACCCCCTCCCACCAACCAATAGGCGAACTTGCACCACATTATTATTCGCAGCATCTCCGGGGGTACAGGACGTTCAAGGACAAGGCCTTACAAGCTGAGTAAACTGGGACAAATCATCTATTTTAAGTTTTGTCAGATACATTTCCCAAGCAACAAAATATGTGATTCAGCATAGAAAAAACTAACCATTCACTCAGATAACACATGTTTTTCAGAGAGCCTTTGGCCAACCTTAATAACTCTGCCCCCGCAGGAGAGGCCTCCGTTTGGCGAATGGAGGGAGGGAGGACTAGCTAGTTGTTGGCCCGGGACCTTCGAGAACCACAGCTGTGACCCTTAACAAGATTGCTGACCTGGGCCTTTCATCTGCTTTGATTTCATTTGTGTGTTTAATTCCAAAGTTGCAAATAACAGGAAACGAACCACAGTTTATCCAGTTAACATCAAAGGTAAGAGACCAGGAGGCCGACTGTGAAAAAGAATTAAAAGGATAAAAAATTCAGTGAGTCACACCCATTCAGTACTCACTAGAATCACAAGCAGCACCATGTGTGGGACCCTCCAAGTGGACCCCCCAAACACAACAGAGCTGGAGCTCCTTGAAAAGTGCGAAGTTCCACACAAATGGGAGAAATAACACATACTCCATAGTTCGGGCAAATACTCATAAGATGGAAAAATGGTTTTGTAATGGAAATTAGTTTGGGGACGTACTGATTGGGCACGTATACGTTTCATCCATTTGTTATTTCTTGTACAGAGAACACTCCTTGAGGGACCTTGCTGTTATATTTGAGACCATAAATGTCTCCGATTACGTGGCACTTCAACTTTGAAATAAATTTGTGTGCTGTTCGTTAACAAAAATGGCAAATTTACAAATCATGCTGCTGGGGAGAAAGCAGTAGCAATCTGTTCTTTCTCTTTGGCACAAAGGTTCTCAGCCTTGAGGAGCTTTCAAAACATACTGTTGCTTGGGTCCCATCCCCCACTCCACACCCGCCCCCAGCCCAGGATCTAAAATCATTGGTGTGAATACCCAAAAATTTTAAATTGCCCCAGGTGATTCAGATGTGTGGTTAAGGGCAAGAAGAACCACTGTCTCAGGGCTTCTTAGGAAGCAAGGCAGCTGCCCAGAGAAGGAAGGAAATTTCTGGAGGTAGGCAGAATCCACAGTCTTGATTCCATACCCTTTAGCTTAGCACCCTCCACTCCAGGAAGTGTCCTCAGAGTGTTTCTACTACAAGAAATCTGGGCTTCAAACAGCACCTCTTAACCTTCCTATTATTTCAGATGTTTGGGGGGAAAAACAGGTATAAAGGAAGACTTGCATGCTTACCAGCTGTCGCACTGGGTTTGCTCAACTCCACCACTCAGGCTGAGTTTGGACCAACAAAAATGTTCAAACTGAGACTTTTTGATATGATATGAGACCCTCTTAGAGTACGTTTTAGTTGAAGTACAGTTGACATACACTATTATATTAGTTGCAGGTGTACAACATAGTGATTCCACAATCCTATACATTATGAAATGCGCACCATAAGTGTAATTGCCATCCGTCACCAAAGTTATTACAATATTATTGACTATATTCCTTTGCTGTACTTTTCATCCTCATGACTTTTTTGTAACTAGAAGTTTATCCTCTTTATCTCCTTCGCCTGTGTGTGTCCGTGTTTCAACAACAATCAGAGTAAATTGGTGGCCGTGTGTAGCACAGCAGCGCTGAACACCAAATTTATGGCTAGGACCTCTGACCAAATGTGCACATAACCTTAGCCATAAAAATATTTATGTAGTGGTGCACATGCAAGGGCTTGGCTTTCTGTCCAGTTTTATTTTACCTAACACTGCAAGAGAACTAGGGGAAAAAAGTGATCGCTAACTCTGCTGAGAATTCATCCGAGTAATGGAGAATGAGGTTTAATGAGACAAGGCCGAAAAAAGTATAAAGAAGTGAAAATCAGCTTGAAAATGAAGGCACTCCAGAGTCTGATTTCAAAATGAAAGGCTCACTGCTGTGACTTTGCTGTAACTTCATTTTGATAATTTCGATTTGATATAAATTTGGCTCCACTCTTTTTTTCTCAAGTGGCTGACAATAACATTGCTGTTTCCCTGATGTACATTTCTGAACCTGCGAAGAGATTAACATATCCATACCTCCCGGTTAAAACCGAAAGAGGAAAACAGTATGGAGGTTTCTCGGAAAAAAAAAAAAAAAAGTAGAACTACCACATGATCCAGCAATCCCACTTCTGGGTATTTATCCAAAAGAACTCAAAGCAGGATCTTGAAGAGATGTGTGCACGCCTATGTTCACTGAAGCGTTATTCATAGTAACCAACACAGGGAAGCAACCCAAGTGTCGAGTGATGGATGAATGCACAACAAAATGTAGTAGATATATACAATGGAATATTATTCAGCCTTAACAAATGAAGGACATCCTGTCTGAGTTGGTACAGCATGCAACTCTTGATCCCAGGGTTGTGAGTTCAAGCCCCACGTAGGGGGTGGAGCCTACTTAAAAAAAAAAAAGACATCCTGTCATATACCAAAACATGGATAAACCGCATTATGCTAAGTGAAACAAGCCAGTTGCAAAAAGAAAAAAATACCGTATGATTTCATTTATGTGACGTATCTAAAATAGATCCATAGAAACAGAAAGTAGAAGGGTGGTTAGCAGGGGCTGGGGAGAAGAGAGAATGGGGAGTTGTCATTTACTGGGTTTCAGTTTCGGTTTTACAAGACGAAAAAGTTCTGGAGATCTTTTTCACAACGTGAATATATTTAATCCTACTGAAATGTACACTTAAAAATGGTAAAGATGGTAAATTTACATTTCGTGGGGTTTTTTTTTACCACACATTTAAAAAAAAATCTTGGTTTCAAGTATCAAAAATAGAATCCTGGCAACTTAAAGGAAGAACATTTTGGAAGACTGATCGCTCGTGGAACCTCTGGGAAGCCTGAAGATCCATAGTTAGCCCGTAAGAATGAGAAAGGCTGGGAATCCAGAAATTCAATGTTCCCTTTAAGTTGGAGAGTTTTCTGCGTTCCCTTGACCAGGAAGCATCGATAATAAATCTCAGGTTTGTAAATATCATGAAAAAAACATAAAAACAAAAAACTACAAAAGGAAGGCTGAGCTTAAGGAAGTTCAGGGTTTAAGCAGCAGGTGCGCTCTGTTCTAAATTAGGACAGGAACACTCACTCAGCTGCAGCCTCCGAAACAATGAAAGGCAGAAGACTCAACGGTACTGCTAAAAGACATTCCATTGTGATGTAAGTATTTTGATCTAAGTCTGAGTCTATTCTCCCTGCCTTAAAAAAAAAAAAAAAAAGTCTCTCTTTGGTGGGAACTAACAACACAATCTGATTCATATTGAAGTTTTTCCCAAAAGTCACACAAAGGGAAGTAATAGCACTGACTGTGAGAACTGAGGTGGAAATCAGATCTCAGCCCAACCAGAACGACCAATGGAGACAATAGACAATAAATGGGACTCTAACGAAATTCATTTCTCAGCTTAAGGCACTGGGCCCATGTTTCTCTTGCTCTATTCTTAGTGCTAAATCTAACTGTTTCCCTTCAAGGGAAACAGCTCTCTTCAGTTTGAAACAATAGATGTTCACACTGCATTCCCTATTTTCTGGGATCTCAGTGTTGCCTAAAATGTCATGACCAGCTTGCTTCCCCCGCGAGGTATGACCGAGACCTCCCCATCTGCAGGGAGTCACGGCTGTTTTCAGAACATGGGTGTGCAGAGCCAGGCAAAACAGCCCAAATCTAAATGATTTTTTTTTTTAACATTTATTTATTTTTGAGACAGAGAGAGAGACAGAGCATGAACGGGGGAGGGTCAGAGAGAGGGAGACACAGAATCCGAAACAGGCTCCGGGCTCTGAGCTGTCAGCACAGAGCCCGACGCGGGGCTCGAACTCACGGACCGCGAGATCATGACCTGACCCGAAGTCGGCCGCTTAACCGACTGAGCCACCCAGGCGCCCCAAAACAGCCCAAATGTCTACAGCGGGAGCAGTAGTGATAAAGGGAGGACAGGCTCAAAAGCTGTGCCTTACTCATCTTTTCATCTCCAGGGCTATGCTTGCCATTTACTGGCAAATGTTGTTGAATGAATAGCACACCTTTAGTATCTTTATACACAACACATCAAAAGGAGCTTAAAGTTTTTTTTTAAATTTACATCCAAATTAGTTAGCATATGGTGCAACAATGATTTCAGGAGTAGATTCCTTAATGCCCCTTATCCATTTAGCCCTTCCTCTGTCCCACAGCCCCTCCCGTAACCCTCTGTTTGTTCTCCATATTTGAGAGTCTCTTCTGTTTTGTCCCCGTCCATGTTTTTATATTATTCTTGCTTCCCTTCCCTTATGTTCATCTGTTTTGTCCCTTAAAGTCTTCATGTGAGTGAAGTCATGTATGATATTTGTCTTTCTCCGACTGGCTAATTTCACTTAGCAAAATACCCTCTAGTTCCATCCACGTGGTTGCAAATGAAAAGGAGCCTCAAGTTTTAAGGTTAAAGTGGTTCTAGTTCCATCCACGTAGTTGCAAATGAAAAGGAGCCTCAAGTTTTAAGGTTAAAGTGGTTCTTACATTACAACCCCTTAATAAATGCTAAAGGAACATGTGGTTCAGTGAACTGGATTTCCTAATGACCACGATAGGCCTAACTGCCTACCAAATGTCTATTCTCCAATTCTCTCTCAAATTAAAAGAATCCCAGTTTCTCAGCTGGTATATTGTTTCCAAGCTAAAAAACTACATTTGTCAGACTCCACTGTAGCAAGGTTAAGTAACAGTCCACGAGTAAGCTTAAGTAATGGGTGGAAGTTCTGGGAAGTCTTGAAAGGGCGGTGGCATGTGTGCTCTTTCTTCTTTTCTTCCATTCTGCGGCTTGGGAGTATGATGTGATGGCTGGAGTTCCAGCAGCCATATTAGACTATAAGGATGATGACCATATGCTAGGGATGGCGAAGTGGAGAGCACAGAGGGAGCCTGGGTCCCTTATGATCATGGAGCGTTCAAACCAGCCCTGGACTACAACCTTCTAAACTTCTTTTGTTTGAGAAATAAACTTGTGTATTTTTAGCCCTTAGTTTTAAGGTCTCTATTACTCGCAGCTGAACCCAATCCTAACCGACACAGCTGTCAGAGAATACAGAATTAGGGGAAAGGTCTCAGAAATATACGTCCCCTCTCCCCTTCTTCTCCTCAAGACATCACACTCGGCCTAGGGAGGGTACCAGTCTTCTACCTCATAAAGGCATCCCAGCTTAGGTTGTTTTTATGATATATCCCTATAAAACTGCAAAGGTGGTTTAACTTGCCTGGCAATCTCCCGGCGCAATCTCCCAGCTCCCGACTTCTCTCCCCTGCCCCTAAAAGCCAGCACACTGCTGTGGCACTCACCAAAGACTCCCCTTGGCCTATCTACCTCCCTCACTCCTGACCCTTTCTACGCCTGCCTTCTTCACACAGCAAAATTATCCAGTGCCCCCTCACAATCTGATTAAACTGACAGTAAGAGAGTGACTGACTAATGGTCTTAATCAGAGAAGAGTAGGCGAGCACACATTGCATGAGGATGTAATTCAGGAAGTATTTGTGACAAGTGGGGGGCAGTAAGAGTGGAACAGGGTGGTAAAACAACTTGTCCAGGCCACACAGGCAGTGAGGCGCAGACCCGGGACATGAATGATCCAGGCCTTCTAGCTTCTGGCTCAGCGCTCTTTCCCTCAGGCCAAGGGGCCGTATACCTGGGGGGCTCTATTTGAGAATTGGTGTTGCCGAGTCCATGGGCACCATAAGGAGCGTGTGGCCGAGATGTGCGCCTTAGGAGCTCTGCCACGTTGGAGTCTGATGACAGAGCCGAAGCCACAGGACTGGGAAGCATGTGGGGAGGATCACGGGCTGAACTTTCAACGCAAAGGCTCTCAATGGCACATGATAGGAAAGGGAAGTGGCTCACAATGCGTGCATTTGACCTCTTTTCCTATGTAGCTCTCGCACAGAAGTTTTCTGAGGAAGAGATGAAATTGTCTAGAAAGCATCTCTATCGCTTCTCCCAGGGCTGAGTTTGTGTAATGGGTCCCATGTAGTCTTGGTGATACTCAAAAATAACAGGTTATACAGAAATCTTTTTTTCCCAACGTGGTAAAGTTTACAGACCATAAAATTTACCATTTATCCATACGGTTCACGGTCATTAAATACATTCACACTGTTGTGCAACCATCACCATCAACTACCCACAGCTCTTTTCATCTTCCCAAACTGAAACTCAATCCTCATTAAAACCTAACCCTTCCTCTCCTCCCTGCTGGCCCCTGGCAACCACCTCTCTACTTTCTGCTTTCTATGAATCTGACCATTTGACTACTCTGCCTCATATAAGTAGACTCCTATAGTATTTGTCCTTTTGTGTCTGGCTTATTTTTCACATGGCATAATATCTTCAGGGTTCATCCGTGTTGTAGCATGCGTCAGAACTTGATTCCTTTATAAGGCTGAATAATGTTCCATTGTATGGATATATATAGGAATTGGGTTTTTTGTAAACGTTTATTTATTTTGAGAGAGAGTGGGCGGGGGGGTGGGGGGTGGGGGGAGGGTGCAGAGAGAAGGAGACAGAGAATCCCAAGCAGGCTCCAAGCTGCCAGCGCAGAGTCCAACACGGGGCTTGATCTCATGAACCGTGAGATCATGACCTGACCCGAAATCAAGAGTTGGACACTCAACAGACTGAGCCACCCAAGAGCCTCTAAGAATTGTTTTTTGTTACACACACACACACACACACACACACACACATACATAAACACAACTACTAAATACATCTGATATTGTACAACGGGTCTGAATTTTGAGTCTCTGGTTCGTGCAGGGATCACATAAGGAACTGTTAGCCTTGCCACACATCAGGTGCCACTGAAGACAGAGAACACATGGGCCTGTTCTCCAAGACAGCTCAGAGCTGACCCAGGATGCAGACACAAGTGGCTTTCACATAACATGCTGAATCTTATGTCAAAATAGGTGATGCAGATGAATTCTCTCCAGGAGGTGTCAGAATGACACAAAGGTTGACCATTTTTAATAAGCGATTATATTTATTTTTGAGAGACAGAGTGTGCACAAGCAGGGGAGGGGCAGGGAACGAGGGGGACAGAGGATCTGAAGCAGGCTCCGCGCTGACAGCAGCGAGCCCGATGGGGGCTCAAACCCACAAACAGTGAGATCATGACCCGAGCCGAAGTCAGACGCTCAACTGACTGAGCCACCAGGTACCCCCACAAAGGTTGACCTTTGACAAAGCCTTTAAAAGCAATGAAGACAGGGGTATCTGGGCTGGTGACCTCAACGGCAGGGCGAAAACTCTCACAGGTGCGGGTATTCCAGTTGTGACGGCTCCACAACAAACGATCCCCAAAGTCGGTGGCATAAAAAAAAAAAAAAAAAAGCATTTATTACACTTGTGGATTCAGTGAATCGTCACTTCCGGCATGGCACAACAGGGACAGGTCATCGTGTGACTCGGGAGACCCGAAGGCTGGCTCGGTCACATCTGACATTTGATGCTGGCCGCTTGCCCAGGCCGCAGCTGGAACTGTCAGAGGAACACCTACATGTGGCCTCTCCGGACAACCTGGGCTTCCTCGAAGCAGGGTGACTGGGTCCTGAGGGCCAGAGCGCAGCAGGGCAACCAGGTGGAAGGAAGCCACATCACCTTTTACGACCTGACCTCACAAGTCAAGCAGCCTTGCCTCTACTGCATCCACTTCGACAGGAGGAAGTCACTGAGGGCAGCCCACATTCAAAGGGAGGAGAATTAGACCCCACCTTTTGGCGGAGGGATGGAGGTTCCACAAGAACACGTGGGACCAGAAATACTGCCGTGGCCCTATTTGATCGAAGCAGGTTTGGCAGTACATGCCTGACGCTGGAGCCGCCTTGGCGCGTGGGGACTCCCTCTGGGACGATGGCTGGGTCCGGGAGTATAAACAGCTGCTATAGGAGTGTAAAGAGTGGTAACCTTGGTAACCACTCCAGCGCTTGCAATGACGAATCTCTGTAGTGATCAGGTGATAAGAACCACACAGCTATCTTTCACTCAGAACTGGTCAATTCAGACCTAAAGCCCTGGGGTTCAAACACTTGGGGTTCTTGAAAACAACGATGAGGAGGGGAAGAAAGAGAGAGAGGGACAGGAGCACACAGTACTGGATTGCCTACTAATTTGGATATGTAAGTGTTTGAGCAATTAACTTGATTACAGGGAAGTGACAAAGAGGCCATACCTAATACAACTTCCGTATGCTAATTTGTGGGCCTGTCTGCCCCTCCACCAGATTGGAAGCCCTCTCGAGGGCAGAACTCTTTTTTTTTTAAATATTTTTTTTTAATGTTTATTTATTTTTGAGAGACAGACAGAGACAGCATGAGAGGGGAGGACAGACAGAGAGGAAGACAGAGAATCCGAAGCGGGCTCCAGGCTCTGAGCTGTCAGCACAGAGCCCGACGTGGGGCTCGAACCCACAAACCGCGAGATCATGACCTGAGCCGAAGTCGGACACTCAACCGACCGAGCCACCCAGGTGCCCAAGGACAGGACTCTTCTTATCTGGTCTCACCAAAAGACTCAACAAGAAGCTTGGCCTTTGGAATCGCACCTTTGATTTAAATCTCAACTCGGCCACTTCCTAGTTGTGTGGCCTAAAATGTTATTTGATTGTGCGGGACTTGAGTGTCCTCATCTCAGAATTATTAAAAGGATTAAATAAGATTACTTTGCCCTGCACGTAGAAGGCATTCAATACACTTCCTTTCTTTTCCACTAAAAATGGTGAATGGCCAGGTACACTGGGACACCCCCCACCCCCGCCCCGCCCCGCCCCGCCTGCCCTTCCCCATTCAGCTTTTTAAGTTTCCAGAAGTCCTTCCTCTCTACCCACTCCTCCGATGCCAAAGGTTCCAGGGACTTTCCCTGAGCCCTGCAGGTCTGCTTTTCCCAGGGGCCAGCCCCAGGAGTTTCACTCCTTGCCTGTTCGCACCACAGTAGGAGGAGTTGGGGAGGCAGGAAGGGGTCAGAGACTTCAGGACAAAGACAGAAAGAGGAGTTGGCATGCCCTGGGGGGCAGGGAGGAGGCCCAGTTACTAGAGCAAATTAAATCCTTTTCAGTCTTTGATGAAATAAATACTGGCTGCATCTCACTAGGACCCACAACTTATGTGAGACGCTAGGGCCAGAGCAGTGAGGAGGAAGGAGGTCTCTAATCTTTGCAGACTTCTGGAATTTGTATTAGTCATTAGTCTATTGCACCTGGTGGGCGGGGGGGGGGGGGGGAAGATGGTGCAGACAAAAGACAGACAAACAAAACATAATATAGTGAGAATGTAACAAACAAAAGAAAACTACGCTGGCAGATCAAAACCCACCCGAGCAAAGATGGATTTCCATCGAGACCCGGGTGACAAGGAGCTAGCCTTGCAAAGGCCCAAGGTTGCCTGCCTCCAGCACTACTGGATCATTCTGTGTGTGTGGGGGGGGGGGTTTGGGGGGGGCTGTTCTGTGCTTTGGAGGAAGTTTAGCAGCATTACTGGCCTCTCCCCAGAAGATGCCTCCAGCACTCATGCTCCCAAATTGAGACAACCAAAAATGCCTCCAGACTTCATCGCTAAGTGTTGCCTGGGGGCAGAACCACCTGATTTGAGAACCTCTGGGCTAAGGCCTGGGCCTTCCTGGCAGAAGCAACAAGGCCCCCAGGCTGCCTGCCTTTGCCAGTTCCAGCTGTCCCTCCCCCTGGGGAGTCTGTCAACTGCAACAAGAGGCAGTAGATCTCAGAGGGGAAAGAGATAAACCAAGAAGCGAGGATGCTTTCCGGTCCAACACTTGGGCCGTTGGCTGCTCGCTTCCCCACTCACAGCCTGAACAGGCCAGACAGCCCCAGAATTCAGTCGGGTGGGCACCACTCCACTTCCCTGAAGACCACCCTGCTGTGCACCAAACTTAGAGAAGAGCCGGGCAGCCACATTCCTATCATTCAAGACCTGATTTTCAGTTGCTTTTAGTTGTTGCAGTTAATGAGAAAAAATACATGTGAACAGTTCTACCTCAAATTTTTATCCTCTAAACTCACCATCTCTAAATATCATCAGCTTCCTAGAACTAGGTTAATGAGATTAAAATCAGCCACAAAGAGGGGCACGTGGGTGGCTTGGTCAGTTGAGCATCTGACTCTTGACTTTGGCTCAGGTCGTGATCTCACGGGTTCGTGGGTTCGAGCCCCGCGTCGGGCTCCATCCTGACAGTGTGAAGCCTGGTTGGGAGTCTCTCTCTGCCCTCATCTCTCTCTCTCTCTCTCTCTCTCTCTCTCTCTCTCAAAATAAACTTAAAATAAGCCACAAAGAGAAACAACTGTGCCAATATCACGTGAACTCCCTAAGTATACTTTAAAGGCATTTTGAGAAATTCCCTCATCTTTGCAGAGACCATACAGCCCTGTATGGGACAGAACAGGACGTCAGGGCAGACAGAGTTGAGGTAATGGGTGCTGCTCTGCAACACAGGACACAAAGTCTTCTTTTTCCCCAATTTTTAAATTATGACAAATAATATGTAAAATTTACCCTCTTAACCATTTCCAACTGTACAGTTCAGTAGTGTTAAATATATTTACATTGCTATGCAAGAGATCTCCAGGACTTTTTCATTTTGCAAATCTGAAACTATACCCATGAAACAAGAACTCCCTTCCCTCCAGCTCCTGCCAACCATGCTTTCTATTTCGATGAATTTGACTACTTTACATAACCTGGTATCCATGGAAGCACACAGCACTTGTCTTTTCGTGACTGGCTTATTTCCCTGAGCATAATGTCCTCAAGGGGTTCATCCACGTTGCAGCAGCGTGTGATGGGTTTCCTAACTTTTTTTTTTTTTTTTTAAGTTTTGTTTGTTTTGGGTTTCCTTCCTTTCTCAAGCTGAGTAATCCACTGTATGGAGATCTCACATTTAGTTTATCCTTTCATCTGTCAATGGACGTTTGGGTTGCTTCTACTTCCTGGCTGCTACGAACATGGATGTTCCAGTACACATACAGTATTTATACCCTATTTGTTATACTAACATCCTCATTGAGATATAATTCACAAACCAATTCACCCAATGAAAGCATGTAATTCAATTGTTTTCCCTATATTCACAGAGCTGTGCGACCATCACAACTTTAGAACATTTTCATCAGCCCAAGGAGAAAACCATTAGCAGTCACACTCCCTCCAGGCTCGGCCCCCCGACGGCCGGTGTTATGTATCAACTTGGTTCTGCTGCGAAGATATTTCGTAGATGTGATTCAAGTCCATAATCAGCTGACTTTGATCGAAGTGGGCTCGGTCCAATTCGTTGAAAGGGGTGAGAGCAGAACTGAGGCTTCCCCTAAGAAATTCCACGTGTGGACTGTGGCTCCAGCTCATGCCCGAGTCCCACCATGCCCTTCCTGATGACTCACCCTATGGATTTGGGACTTGTCTAGCTAATTCCAACAATCCCCTAAGCCAGTTCCTCGCAGGAAACTTTTCAGTATCTATCTCCTACGTGTTCTGCTTCCCTAGGTGAACCCTGATGGATACACTCCACTCCACTCCACTCCTACCCTCCAGAATGCTCAGCAACCACTAATCTACTTGCTCTATGTATTCACCTTTTCTGGACGTTTCAAATGTATGGAATCATACAATTTGTGGTCTTACCATACAGTCTGTGACTGGCTTCTTCCACTTCGCATCATGTTTTCAGATGTAACATATACTAGTACTTCATACCTTTTTATGGCTGAGTAATATTCCACTGTATGAAAATACATTTTGTTTATCCATTCATCTCTTGATAAGACGTTTAGTTGTTTCTCCTGTTGGGCAGATATAAATAATGATGCTATGAACATTTGTGTACAAGTTTTTATGTGGACCGTATTTTCATTTCTCTTGGGTATATACCGAGGAGTGGAATTTCTGAGTCATAGGAGAACTCTATGTTTAACATTGTGAAGAACCGCGGGACCATTTCCTCCACATCCTCATCAACACTTGTTATTGTCTTTCCTATTATCGCCATCCCAGTAGACGTGAAGTGGTATCTCATTGTGGTTTTCGTTTGTACTGCTGTAATGCTAATGACATTGAAAATCTTTTCACGTTCTTTTATTGTCCACTTGCACATCTTCTTTGGGAATATGTCTGTTCAAATCCTTTGCCCACTTTTAATTGGGTTGGCTTTGTATTGTTGAGTTGTAAAGGTTCTTTCTATATATGTCTGGATAGAGTCTCTTATCAGATATATGACTTGCAATTATTTCCTGCACTCAAAGGGTTGTCTCTTAATTTTCTTGATATTACTATTTATATACAGCACAAGAGTTTTTAAATTTTGAGGTAGTCTAATTGATCTGTTCTGCCCCTTTGTGCTTTTGGTGTTGTAACTAACAAACCATTGCCAAACCCAACGTCACGATTTACTCTTTTACCGAGATTTGCTGCTGTGTCGTCTTCTGAGAGTTCCAGTTTTAGTTCTTACATTTAGGTCCGTGATCCCACACAGTTTCCTAAAAGTCTTACCTATTTGGTAGTGCTTTCCCAGGAAAATATTTATGGCACCGTCAAAAGACAATTACACTGTTGTGTTTAAAACCAAATGTGCAATGTGTACTCCTCAGCATTCTAATCTAGGCTGAGAACAATATTTGAGATGAGCCAGTACTCTCTCTGTAGGACAAAGAAATGCTTTCATAAGTACGTCACTTTTCAATGGAGTGCAGTTTATGACCTATTTACTTATGAACCAGCCCAAACAGCCTGCCTCCATAGCGTGAGCGAAGGAAGAAAGACTCTATTGTAAGAATCAGAAAAAATCCAATCACTAATTTGGTCTAAACAAGGGAGCTTAGAGCTTTCTGTGGCTTTCAAAAGCTACTTTCTCTTTGCTTGAAAAAGATGAATAAAAACTGTTTTTTAATGTCTTGTGACCTGGAAATATTTAATATAAATATAATAGTCCTTTTATTTATATTTTTCCTCTAAAGCTGAGGGGAAGATAGCATAACAGAGATGAAACAAATACCATCTCAACATGCTGTTTCAGGGGGTACCCAAGATTACCTTTGGAGGTAATCACTACATTTGGAGTATGTACAAATTACTACATTTGGAGGTTCACTAAAATGACTCATAGGACTCAGCATATAGTTGTATTAGGCTTACGTTTATTACAGCAAAGAGTACACAACAAGACCAGCAAGGGAAAAAGACACAGGCAGAGGTGGAGGACATCCATGCACAGGCTTCACGGGCTCTCTCCTTCCCTGCCTGGGAGGGGATACATTGAACATGTTCCTTTTCCCAGCAGAAAAAATGCAGCCACACCTGTGTAAGTAATGCTTCTACCTAAGGAAGACCATTAGACTCAGCACCCAACCTTTTTATTGGGGGCTGGTCATATAGACAGCCCTGGCCCAGCAACTACCAAAATTCCCAATTCCTAGAAGGACATCAGGTGTTTGTCATAAATCACATCATTTGCACAAACAATATATGTGTCAGGTCTGGTGCCCAGCTTTTTACCAGCCTTGGGAACTTATGAGAAACTGAGTTTCCTAAGTGCCAAGCATGTAAGCAAGCCTTTCTAAAGATGGCAGTCTTGTGCTTGCTATGTTAACTCTCTTCTTCACAGAGGCCGGGGCACTCATTCAAGCTCTAATTTAAAGTTTACTTAAGGAAACATTCGAATTGGTGTCTACTAATATTCAGGATTTATTATCATTTCAGTGAGTTGAAGTTTACCCTAAACATGAATTTTATTTAAAAATTTTTTTTTAATGTTTATTTATTTTTTGAGAGAGAAAGAGAGGCAGATTGCAAGTGGGGGCGGGGCAGAGAGAGAGGGAGAGACAGAATCGGAAGCAGGCTCCAGGCTTTAAGCTGTCAGCACAGAGTCCGACACGGGGCTCAAACTCACGAACTGTGAGATTTTGACCTGAACCGAAGTCGGACGCTCAACTGACTGAGCCACCCAGGTGCTCCCTTTTTTTTTTAATTTTTTTATCTTATCCATGAATTAAAAAAAAAAGTAAGTATATGACTATAGTAAATACTGTATAGCGGCATGTTTAAGCTACTAACAGATTTTTAAAGGTCAGTAGCACACCTTATTATGCAGATAGGTATTAATTTTAAATAAAACATATCTATTCATTAAAGCAGGGCCTGAAGGATCTCATCTGGTACTACTCTAAGGCAGATGTTTAAATTCCTATTTGTACTTTAAAGTAATAGGATATTAAATCTGCAAAAACATTAATAATGAGCTCGGGGGAGGGTGCCTGGGTGGCTCAGGCCATGATCTCATGGTTCACATACTTCTGCATGGAGCCTGCTTGGGATTCTCTCTCTCTCTCTCTCTCTCTCTCTCTCTCTGCTTCCTGCCTCTCTGTCAAAATAAATAAACTTAAAAAAAATAAAAGTAAAACCATCCATCCAAAACCAATGTCCCGTTTTAAGAAGCTTGTTTCCTCTGATTACTCTTCTTCCTTCTCTAAAAATGTTCGTGTACACAAAAAATGTAAAACCACTGCCTAGGTACAGTATGTTCACATTTTAGACAAATATCCTTGGGTGCTTTTTTGCATAAGATCAATATACGGAATTACTATCAGATAGTTAATCTGTACTTTATTTTTTTTTAATTTTTTTTTTAACATTTATTTATTTTTGAGACAGAGAGAGACAGAGCATGAACGGGGGAGGGTCAGAGAGAGGGAGACACAGAATCTGAAACAGGCTCCAGACTCTGAGCTTTCAGCACAGAGCCCGACGCAGGGCTCAAACCCACGGACCGTGAGATCATGACCTGAGCCGAAGCCAGCCGCCTAACCGACTGAGCCACCCAGGCGCCCCAGTTAATCTGTACTTTAAAATGAGGCTGCCCTGGGGCACCTGGGTGGCTCAGTCGGTTGAGCGTCTGATTTTGGCTCTGGTCATGATCTCGCAGTTTGTGAGGGTTTGTGAGTTCGAGCCCCGTGTTGGGCTCTGTGCTGATAGCTCGGAGCCTGGAGCCTGCTTCGGATTCTGTGTCTCCTTCTCTCTCTGCCCCTCCTCCGCTTGTGCTCTCTGTCTCTCAAAAATGAATAATTGTAAAAAAAAAATTTTTTTTTTAATGAGGCTGCCCTATAATTATTCTGATTGTTTAGTGTGCTTGTTTTGTCTTCGTAAACTGTATTACTTCTCCCTGCACACTATAACACAATACCTAGACCATGCACTCAATGGCTGCTTAATTTATCCAAAGGGGAAGAGTCACAGAGACTGAAGCCTTTAGAGAGTACAGAGCTCAACTTCCTCTGTTTTTAGATCCGGAAGTCAGAAACAGAGGGACACACACTCTAGGACAAATCCAGTGCTTATGGGTTCCCTCAAAGGCTTGAATAAAACCAAATCATAATGCAATTTTGAACTTTAAAGAAGACACTCAGCACACATTTTGCTATGATATGTCAGTACTTTAGGTCAGCACTGTGGGAACATGAAGAAAAGATACTTGTCTTGACCTCAGGGAGAGCAGTCTACTAGAGATCTAGTAGAACTGGTGTGAACTAACAAGGGCACAACATGCATGAGGATATATGAAATCTAGAAGGCGATCTGGGAGTTCAGAGAGAAAAGGTTTTCATGTCTGGAAATTTAGTTCTTTAGAAATGTAAGAGTGACGGTGAATTCAATAGGAGTAGAAACAACTTCAAAAGGTTTTGTCAATCTCAGAGCCTGCCTAGAAAGGAGTAACAAAAACAGAAGGTGTCCCAAAGGAAACACAGCAATCACACAAAGCCATCTATTACTAGTAGGTTAAGCATCTTTAGGTCAGTGGGGTCCACAGAGAGCCAGGAACACAAAGTGAGGAGCAGACATCACATTTGCCTGATAGGATAGAAAGGGGATGTAGAAAGGAGGACACATCCATCACCACCCTCACCAACATGAGGCAAGCGGGGTACACAAAACAGGGAAGGCCCCGGGAGCACTATGACCACCTCTGGTTCGAAAGAGCAGCAGGAAGTCTCACAGTACACTAAGTAGTCTGCTTTTCTTCACGGAAACAACATGACTTTGAATCCCAGGGAACATGCCCCCAAACATTCTTGAGTAGTGTTGTAATGGAGGGTTGCATGCCTGAAGAAGGGTTCAGAAAATAAATCAGAGAGATATGACCCACAAAATGCCACAGATAAAAGTGACACCATAACCTTCTAAAAATTTTGAAAATGGAGAGAAGTGTATCATACTGCGTTAATTACAGGAAGGGCCCCACTGAACACGCAGAACCAAAGTTTACAAAGTAAATATGAGATCCTAATGTTAACTTCCTTGCTTTTCTTGGAATTCTTTTTAAAATATTTTTGTTGGGGTGCCTGGATGGCTCAATTGGTTAAGCGTCCGACTTCAGCTCAGGTCATGATCTCGCAGTTTGTGAGTTCAAGCCCCACGTCGGGCTCTGTGCTGACAGCTCAGAGCCTGGAGCCTGCTTTGGAATCTGCGACTCCCTCTCTCTCTGCCCCTCTCCTGCTCATGCTCATGCTCTGTCTCTCAAAAAATAAAAAAACGTCAAAAAATTTTTTAAAACATATTTGTTACTTCTATTTGGGTCAATATTATACGGGCACAGAGTTTCAGGAGTCAAACGGTTCCACTAAGCATGTTGCAAAAACCAGGAGTCCCATTGTCTCTCTCTCCCTATCCTTTCGCTGTGTGCTAATGCCAACTTATAAATCCCTCTGTTCCAGTGAATAAAAATTAAAAATAAAATAAAATCCCTCTCTTACTGTCTTTCTGGGGTCTCAGGAGAAAGTCACATGTGGATTCAGACACTCATTAACTGAGGGCCATTTTCTCCTAATTTAGAAGAGATAGGGAAAATAAACCAGACAGCTGATACTGAAAAGCTGGTATTTTCCCTGTAGCGAACAAGGTGTTTAAAATCCGAGCGTTGCATCATCTAAACATTTGAAGGACTCGCTACGACTTCCCTTTCCAGTGTGGAGAGCCATCTCTGGATCCTGTTTCTCCATCTCTGCCTTTACTCTGTTGTCCACCTGTCCTCTACACTCCCAAGACAAGCCAGCGCTGAAGGGAGAGTCTTCCAACGTGTACCTGAGAAGAGAGAGCTCCCAGCTCCGCAGATGCGGAGTCTGCAGACTATTTCACAGGTTGGGGGCTGCCAGGAGAAGAGTCACTTCCTTAGCTCTTCTTTTGCTTTCCAGAGTCAGAGCTAAAGTGTAACAACAAAGCTCTAGAATTGATTAACAAGACAAAGGCCCTTAAATGTGAACTACAGGTCACTCATTCAGCGCTGCCAAAAGAACAAAACGTAAACCAGTGAAACACTTGCTCCACAGAGAAATTTCTTTAAAAACAAATTTTTTTAACATTTATTTTTGAGAGACAGAGAAGAAGTGGGAGAGGGGCAGAGAGAGAGGGAGACACAGAATCCAAGGCAGGTTCCAGGCTCTGGGCTGTCAGCAGAGAGACCGACATGAGGCTTGAACTCAGGAACTGTGAGATCAAGACCTGAGCTGAAGTCAGCCACTTAACTGACTGAGCCACCCAGGTGCCCCCACCCAGAAATTTCTTTGGCTATCATTTGCTAAACATAAATAAGGCTGAATTTTGGTCATGTCTAGAGTCTGCCCTAACTATACCTTTAGAACTATGTGCTTAGCCAATTGTGGACTTGAAATTTGAACCTATCAAAAGGGAAACAAAACATCAGACAGGAGGTGTCCAAGGTGAAAACCAAAACTGCAAGCAAGTTACTTTCAGCTGGTGGTGAATGAAACCATCATTTCTCTTTTTAAAAATCATTTTATATTTTTTCCATCATGATAGGTGTATTCTTTAATCTCCATCTTCTGTTTCACCCATCCCTCCACACCCCCTCCCCTCTGGTAACTATCAGTTTGTTCTCTAGAGTTAAGAGTCTGTTTCTTGGTTTGTCTCTTTTTTCTGGCTCGATTGTTTTGTTTCTTAAATTCCACGTGAGTGAAATCATATGGTATTTGTCTTTCTTTCTCTGACTGACTTATTTCGCTTACCATAATACTCTTTAGCTCCATCCATGTTGTTGCAAATGGCAAGATTTCATTCTTTTTTGTGGCTGAATAATATTCCACTGAATATATATACCACATATTCTTTATCCGTTCATCTACTGATGGACACTTGGGCTGCTTCCATACTGTGGCTATTGTAAATAATGCTGCTATAAACACAGGGGTGCATGTATCCCTCTGAATTAGTGTTTTTGTATTTTTGGGGTATACCCAGCAGTGTGATTACTGGATTGTAGGGTAGTTCTATTTTTATTTATTTTGAAGACACTCCATACGGTTTTCCGCAGTAGGTGCACCAGTTTGCATTCCCCCCAACAGTGCATGAGGGTTCCCCTTTCTCAACATCCTCACCAAGACTTGTTGTTTCTTGTGTTGTCGTTGGTTTTAGCCATCCTGACAGGTATGAGGTGATATCTCACTGTGGTTTTGATTTGTATTCCCCTGATGATGAACATCTTTTCATGTGTCTGTTAGCCATCTCTATGTTTCTTTGGGAAAATGTCTGTTCATTTCTTCTGCCCATTTTTAAATTGGATTATTTCTTTTTGGGATGTTGAGCTGTATCAGTTCTTTATATATTTTGAATACTGACCCTTTATAGGGTATGTCATTTACAAATATCTTCTCCCATTCTGTATGTTGCCTTTTAGTTTTGTTGATTGCTTCCTTTGCTGTGCAGAAGCTTTTTATTCTTTTTTTTAAATATTTTTTAATCTTTACTTATTTTTGAGAGAGAAAGAGAGAGAGCGAGCAGGGGAGGAACAGAGAGAGAGGGAGACACAGAATCCGAAGCAGGCTCCAGGCTCCGAGCTGTCAGCACAGAGCTGGACATGGGACCCGAACTCAGGAATGGCAAGATCATGACCTAGGCCAAAGACAGACGCTTAACCGACTGAGCCACCCAGGCGCCCCTTGTTTTTCTTTTTCAAGACTGCTTTGGCCATTTGGGGTCTTTTGTGGCTCCATACAAATTTTAGGATTATTTGTTCTAACTCTGTGAAAAATGCTGTTGGTATTTTGGTAGAGATTGCATTAAATGTGTAGATAGCTTTGGGTAGTGTAGACATGTTAACAATGTTTGTTCTTCTAACCCATGAGCATGGAATGTCTTTCCATTTCCTTGTGTCATCTTGAGTTTCTTTCATCGGTGTTTTATAGTTTTCAGAGTATAGGTCTTTGACCTGTTTTAAGTTTATTCCTAGACATTTTATTGTTTTTGGTGCAACTGTAAATGTTTTCTTAATTTCACTTTCTGCTGCTTCATTATTAGTGTACAGGAATGCAACAGATTTCTGTACGCTGATTTTGTACCTTGCGACTTTACCGAATTCATTTATCAGTTCTAGTAGTTTTTGGGTGGAGCCTTAAAGGTTTTCTATATATAGTATCATGTCTTCTGCAAAGAGTGAGAGTTTTACTTCTTCTTTACCAGTTTAGATTCCTCTTATTTCAAATATTTACCTTTAATTAAAATTAAGCTTTGGATGAGAATTTAGTCCCACAAATATATTGCTGGTCCCTCTGACAGAGGTTTTTGCATTAGACTGGATGGGTGCACTGGATTAAAAAGTCAAAACTTTTACACTCACATTAAATCATTCAGCTTATATAATAAGCATGAATACTGTTGGTCACAAGGAAAAGCGTTTCTCCACACATCAAACCTTTCCCAGAAAATGAGTGCAAAGTGCATTAATGTAGGACAAGGAGGAAAACATAATCTGTCTCTTTTGGGCTGAAATTAAGGATTCTGAACTTTATCTTTAAACGAATAAAAATCAGTAGTACTCACTACATGGCCTAATTTTAACTGTCGGTTTGCTATTTAACCACAAGCAAGTCACACTATTCCATCTGTATATGTGAACACAAACATTTTACCTACAGTTTGAATTTCCTTTAGGCCATATGAATATAATGTCGATGATCAATTAGGCAAGTACTTCACATTACACAGGCCCCCTCTGGGCTGGGATCTGGCAGTGTACTTAACAATGAAAGCTGTTAACCCAGTGGCCCAGGCACCTGCTACTGCACTGCCAAGGTAGGAGGTCCCTCAGCTGGCCTTGGTTCTTCCATCTACTACTGTTTTGATTTTGTCCAAAGGGGTACCACAGGTGGTAAGACTGATGAAGGCATTCTTTACCACCTCTGCTCCCTTTCCCCCCATTGAAACAATTGCTTTGCAATCTTGATTTATGACAAAGCAATCTCTGTTAGGACTCCAGCTACCACATCCTCACAGAACAGACCACACCACATTTGTCTCTTCAGGGGAACTTAAATCACTCTGTATGGTAGAGAACATTCCCTCTAAAGTCTCTAACGCTATTTAAATAGAATTGTGCCGATTAAGTTGCAGCTAAACTGGATTGAGATTCATAGTGTTTTTTAAAAATTTATTTATTTATTTTGAGAGAGAGAGACAGACAGCGTGAGTCAGAGAAGGGCAGAGAGAGAGGGAGACGAGAGAATACCAAGCAGGCTCCACACTGTCAGCTTGGAGCCCTATGTGGGGCTCGACCTCAAGAAAACGTGAGACCATGACCTGAGCCGAGACCGATGTAGCCACCCAGGCGCCCCTTGAGATTCATAGTTTTATCATAAGGGGAACCAGTCATAAGAAACAGAATACAAAGTGTAAATGCAAGTAGAAAGCATTACCTCAGGACAGAGAAAACCAGAGTATAAACGTACTGAGATCAGGAATAAGCCAAGAAGACACAAACACACACTTTGAAAAGTATAAAGAGCTAGAGAAATGCAAGATCTTACAATAAGCAAATTGTTTCTTCCCTACAGTTCAGGGTTCGTGGAAGGCATGAAAATATAAAAGGCAGATAGCACTGGATACAAATCACCCTGGAAGGAAAAGATCATAGCATAAATGGAAACTGAGTTACCCTGGTTGGAAAGTCATGAGCTTGCTGTCGTAAATGCAGGCTACAAACTACTCGGAGCCGGAGCCGGTGCTGTGACCCCCCACGTCCATCTCCCATCTTGCAAGAGTTAAGAGGTTTCAAAGCAGTGTTTCAATATCAACTAAAGTGTTCAAAATCAGAAGTAATACCTTACAGTTAGGAGGCACTCAAATACCTTTTGATTAATGATCTGTAGAGCATGCTGTGGTGTGAGCCATTTCTTCATCTTCTCTAGATCAAGCAATCCTAAGAATGAGGAAACTTGTGGAGTCTCTGCTTTCTGGGGGTGATATAAGAAGCCAAGCCAATGGGAAAAGCCTGAAATAATAATGGTATATTTATGAGTTATTAAATTTAGGCACAGCTTTAATATATTTGGATGGCTGGCACAGTAACACAAAAGTATTTTGGCAAAAAAAGGAAATAAAGATTTCTGGGTCACTACAGGGATTATTCTAGGGACAAATATGCTTCAGCTCATTAGTCCGGTAACAATGCTGGCAACATTCCTGCCATTTTGGCTCCATCAAATGTATTTAATATTAACATGAGCACGTTTTGTTTCTGTAGTGCTATCTTACCAAATGCTGTCAAATTTGGACGGTCACCAATTAGGAATTAAATTGACACTACAAGAATACAAAGACAACTTTTCATTTCCAATCTGACTGAAATTTGGAAATTGTTAATTCTCTTTCACATGCTCTTCCCCTGCTGTCCCATCAGCACTGAAAATAGAGTTCAGTGAGCTGCGCAGGCAGGGGCTCCAAAAGTGAGTACAAGGCCTATATACACAGAACCCACACACGCAACCACATACCATTCCTCCACCGACAGAGGACAGAGCCCACTTCGTTACGCCTCTTGCGCTGACATTCAAGAAGTGGAAGATCTGGATAAGCTGGGAGGCAAAGGAACACAACAAGGGGTCACGGTTACTGTTTCCTTTGTATGTGTTCTAATTACTGTCATGCCAACTATTACTTACAGGTTTTGTTCTCATACTGGCCATCGGAGCATCGTCTCTCAGCTCTAGAGCCACCCTGCTCGACTCGACAGTTGCGGGGCTTGGACTGTGAAGATTGCCAGCTGGTACTGCTCTGAGAGGAGTTAATGGTTTCCTTTTTTTTTTTTTAATTAAAAAAATTTTTTTAATGTTTATTTATTTTTGAGAGAGAGAGAGAGAAAGAGAGAGAGAGTGAGTGTATGAGTTGGGGAGGGGCTGAGAGACAGGGAGACACAGAATCTGAAGCAGGCTCCAGGCTCTGAACTGTCAGGACAGGGCCCGATGCAGGGCTTGAACTCGGGAACAGTGAGATCATGACCTAGGCCAAAGTCAGACCCTTAACTGACTGAGCCACCCAGGCACCCAAGTTAATGGTTTTCTTAAACACACACACACACACACACACACACACACACACACACACAGACCCCCATGTGCACACACACACACACACACACACACACAGACCCCCATGTGCACACACACACGTATACTCAGAAAGACACGACACAACATGCATATACACCAATATACACCACGCATACCACACACATGGGCACCAGATACACTTGAACTGTCAATCAATAATATAAAAAAAAAACGCAGAACAATTTCTTTAACTTGGAATTTTAATTACGTATATAAATAGCAACATGAGAGTGACGAGCTCTAAGGCTGGACATTATCTCTAGGTGAAAAGATTTCCAATTAGTCCACTTGGAGTATGGTATCACCCAAGATAACAAAGAAGTCTCGTTTAGTTTTTCCTGAAGAAGAAAGCCAATTTACTACATTCAGTACTGACTTCTCTGCCATTTTTTCTGTAGAAATACTGGTTTACCGCATGGAGTTTCCAATGTTTACCTATAACTAAAAGAAAAAGAAAACCATAAGTAAACTGCTAAAAAAAAAAAAGAGAAACTCTAAAACTTTGCTTTTTGAAAATTCATTAGGTTTAAATTGAGAAGCCATATCAAATATTTACATTACTCATTACCATCATATGACCGTGAGGATCATAATGAGCCAGAGAAAACTATAATTATTTCCATTTTACAGATGCATAAGCTACAAATCAGAAAGGTTTTGTGTTTCTTCCAAACTACATTCAGATTCTCCACTGGCTGTGTACCTGAGCACAATGAAACAGATGGATGGATAAATGAATAAAGATTAAATGCCTAAGTGGTACAGCACACACATCTCTCCCCTTCTGAAAAACCAAACGATTACATTTCCGCCCACGTGATGAAGGAGAGCATGATTCTATCACTGTTGGTCTGATGTATACCTTTCTTTACATCACCCCATTGTTCTCTTCTGGAGTGGAAGATACATCCTCCAAAGACACACCAAAGACCAAGCCAATTCTTCTCCAGATTGCTTCTTTTCCTAATATGTAATGAATCTACTTAGCAATTTTGGGTTTATAAATATTTTAGAGATATAAATATATCTTTTAGATATAAATATATCTTTTAATATAAAACCAAAAATTCTTAAGTTAAACACGTAACCCTCTAGCTTACCTTTTCTATCTCAGTTTATTCATGTGTTTTGGACTTGTCTAAGAATTCAATACATTTACTGCACTGTCAGAACTACAAACTGAGGTGCCTGGATGGCTCAGTCGGTTAAGCATCCGACTTCGACTCAGGTCATGATCTCAGTTTGTGAGTTTGAGAGCCCCACGTCAGGCTCGGACTCTGGAGTAGGCTTTGGATTCTGTGTCTCCCTCTCTCTCAGCCCCTCCCCTGCTCATGCTCTGTCTCTCTCTGTCTCTCTCTCTCTCTCTCAAAATTAGATAAACATTTTAAAAAATTTAAAAAAAAAAGAACTACAAACTGGAAACAACCTATATTGATAAGGATTCAATAGGCCATGGTAGTCCATACTAGGAAATTAGTAAGCAGCTAAGAGGAGGAATGAGAAAGAAAGATCTCTAAGTACTAAGAAAAATATGTACATAATATATTAAGCGAAACAAGGCAAGTTATCTCATTTGTTCAACACAGCTAAACACAGCACTGTCTATGAAGTATTCTTACCAAAAGTGAATGTAAATCTGATTAAGCCTTCAGATGTATCGTTTTATGGGAAATGCAGAGAAGAGCAGAACCAACAGATAAACAGAACGACATTAAATGGATGCACTCAGCCACAGCCAGGATGTGGGATCCTCTAAAGGATAAATAGGTCTGTTTCTCAAAAAATGAATGGCAAGGGGAAAATGAAGGAGAAGGAACTATTATAGTTTAAAGGGGACTTCAGGGACCTATCAGTCAAATGTAATGGGGAAATGTTGTTTGGATCCTGATTCAAACCAAACAAATGCAAAAAGATAATCGGAGAGATCTGCATACTACCTGAATATGAGATGATATTAACAAATTAGTGTTAATTTCTTTAGGTGTGATGATAAAATTGTGATGTGTTCCCTCATGGAGGTTTCAGTGTACTCGCAAAACAGTACAAGAAATATAAGCGCATTGTGTCAAAAAACCAAAAGCAGGTATGGATGTGCACACATCTACACACAGAGAAAAAAGTCTGGAACGGTATGCCAAACTATTAACAGAAATTATCTCTGGGAAAGGAACAGAGGTCAAGACAAAGTTTAAAAATATTTATCTAATTTCTTTACAACAAATATGCACCACTTTTATAATTGAAAACACCATCTCCAATAGAGATGTAAAAAAATAAAGAATGAAATCAAGGTTGTATGTGCAGTAAGCTGAACTATGGCCCAGAATATTTGGGAAAGATGAAATAGATATTTAGGTAGTTTCCCGGTATTTCAAGTCTCATTGTCCCTGCAGAGAAACATAATTGTATTCAATGTAAAGTCTCTGGAGGGCATAGGTGGCTTCCTGGCCATTCACACTCCAGTCTCTCTTCCAACGGCAGGTCCATCCGATGCACCTTCAGGGCCGCTCCCCAGAGAGGCTGATTCTAGGGTGGGGTGGGGCCTAGGCCTCTGCCTTTTAACAAGCTCCTGCAGTCATTTGTTCGTATAACAAAATTTGAGAAGTACGGCTTGGGGTTACTATATGAAGGACTGAGATGTGAAAGAGGATCTGGGTTTGTTCTTTGTGACCCCCTAAGGCAGAATCAGGACCATTGCATAAGAGTTACAAAAGGACATATTTTTGCTTAGTATAACAAACAGCTTCCTAAAAATCAGAACTGTCCAAAGATGGCTGCCCTGAGGGATGAGCTGCCTATCAGTGGAGATGAAAAGTTAGAACACGCAGGGCTACAGGGTATTTATGCTTGAGGCTGGCTGGGGGGCCAGATGACTTCTCTCAAATTCTAAGATCTTATGACTCTCTGTGTCTCCAAAACTATGCAGACAGCTTGAGAAAGAAAAACCTCAGGCTGAGGGCTTTTGTGGATTGTAAATAGCAGCCATGATTTATAATCAATGTAGCAGTGATTTTTTAAAAAAGATATAAAAGAAAATTCATATTCACTGCAGCCAGTTTTAAAATACAGAAAGTTAGGGGCACCT
This sequence comes from Leopardus geoffroyi, assembly GCF_018350155.1. NCBI lineage: Eukaryota > Metazoa > Chordata > Mammalia > Carnivora > Felidae > Leopardus > Leopardus geoffroyi. Next base: position 20,030,539 of record NC_059343.1, read on the forward strand.
GGATGGCTCAGTCGGTTAAGTGCCGACTTTGGCTCAGGTCATAATCTCACGGTTTGTGGGTCCTAGCCCAGCATTGGGCTCTGTGCTGACAGCTCAGCACAGATTCTGCTTCAGATTCTGTGTCTCCCTCTCTGCTCCTCCCCAGCTTGTGCTCTGTCTCTTCCTCTCAAATATAAATAAAAACATTAAAAAATTTTTTAAATATAGAAAGTTATATAGAAGAAAATCTACAGGGGTGCCTGGGTGGCTCAGTCAGTTGAGAGTCCAATTCTTTTTTTTTTTTTTAAGATTTATTTATTTTTTTTCAACATTTATTTATTTTTGGGACAGAGAGAGACAGAGCATGAACGGGGGAGGGGCAGAGAGAGAGGGAGACACAGAATCAGAAACAGCCTCCAGGCTCTGAGCCATCAGCCCAGAGCCCGACGCGGGGCTCGAACTCACGGACCGCGAGATCGTGACCTGGCTGAAGTCGGACGCTTAACCGACTGCGCCACCCAGGCGCCCCATAAGATTTATTTATTTTTGAGACAGAGAGAGACAGAGCATGAACGGGGGAGGGTCAGAGAAAGGGAGACACAGAATCCGAAACAGGCTCCAGGCTCTGAGCTGTCAGCACAGAGCCTGACATGGGGCTCGAACTCACGGACCGCGAGATCATGACCTGAGCTGAAGTCGGCCGCTTAACCGACTGAGCCACCCAGGCGCCCCAAGAGTCCAATTCTTGATACTGGCTCAGGCTGTGATCACTGATCTCGCAGTTGTGAGATGAAGCCCTGCCTTGGGCACCTTACTGAGCGTGGAGCCTGCTTGGGATTCTCTATTTCCCTCTCTCTCTCTGCCCCTTCCCGGCTCACACACTCTGTCTCAAAATAAATAAACTTAAAAAAAAAAAGAAGAAAAGGTATAAAAAACATCCACAATTCTACCATCCCAAGATATATACTTAATTTTTTTGTTGTATTTCCTGGTCTTTATCCTTTCTAAAAGTGTATTATGCTATTTTTTTTTCCATTTAACAAGTTTCCATGCAATTAAATATTACTGAAACATAACAACATTCCTCTTTATGGATACACCAGAATGAAGTCCCTTTTGTTTTTTAAAAAAATTTTTTTAACATTTATTTATTTTTGAGAGAGAGAGAGACAGAGCGTGAGCAGGGGAGGGGCAGAGAGAGAGGGAGACACAGAATCCAAAGCAGGCTCCAGGCTCTGAGCTGTCAGCACAGAGCCCAACACGGGGCTTGAACTCACAAACTGCGAGATCATGACCTGAGCCGAAGTCGGATGCTTAACTGACTGAGCCACCCAGGCATCCCTGAAGTCACTTTTTATAGCTGAGTATTTAGACTATCTGCAAACTCAGTATGATCTTATCAGGAGATTGCAAGTGCTATCATATAATTTTTAATACATAAAAAAGTAATATTAATATAACTAATGTTCTGTACTTAGCTGGTACTCATGAGTAAATGCTGACCAAACGAATGAAAATAAACAGCAAATTGAGTATAAGACCAGAAGAAATCACACTGATTTTTCTGGCTTCATTTGGCATCCTAATTTTCTCCAGCTTCAGGTTACTCAATCTTTAAAGAAAAAATAATTATACCTATGATTTCCCAATGGCACTTATAATATTTCTATATAATCTTGAGTTTCTCTACAACCGTCATGCATTCAACAAATGTTTATTTAATGACTATTATATGAATACAAGGGTGCCTACCATAGTAAAGTGTTATTTGAGAAAACATAAAGCTAAGAAATAATGGCACTTTTCAACTGTTTGAAACAGTTTTGTAGTTTTGTAGCCAAATACCAACTGTCAAGTTCTAGCTTGCCCAAAAACCCAGATACTTCTCAGGAATGAACACATAAGTGAAGGCACCAAAGCCCACAATTAAAGACAGAAGAAAACAACACCCTGACCTTTATGTACCTATATGAAGTTGAAACCGCTATAATTGATTACATTAAATTATGGACAAGTCATTTCAGCTGGTGCTAACAATGCTGAAAAGAACTAGAGTTCCCTTGTTCTTTACCTGATTAAAATGGGCAGAGCCATGGAGCAGTCTACTTATTTCCAGGTGAATTCTTCACATTTCCTGGCTTATGAAACAAAAAATAAGAATATTAATACAGTTTAAAAAGAAACAATGAAACATTTCAAACAAGAGTGGAATGTCTCAAAGTGCTCATCTTCAGTATCTGGCTGAATACAACATGAAATATTATTATAAGGCAACATGACCCATTTCTGAGTTAACTGAAGGAATTGCTAGGGCTCCCTGAGGGCCCTGCTGTAATAAATCGCTATTAATCCTCAGCACAGAGAGTCAGCCAAATGGCTGATTCTATAAAATATCAAATCAAGAGTGAAACGAGTTCTTTACTACTTCATGCCACCATCATTGTTAAAGAATAAAATAAAATAAAATAAAATAAAATAAAATAAAAGAATAAAGCTATTCTTCTCTGTGTATCATCCACCATAGGGGTCAAATCACACAACATGTTTACTGAGAAAGAGGTTATAATTGGACCACACCCATTCTGCCTGGCCACCATCTGGGAACGTATAATTAGGTCACGTCAACCACCAGAAGTGATGGAGGAAAGTTTCTAGTAGGAAATGTTCATGTGCTAAATGTTTAAGGCTTTCCTTTCTTTCCTATATGTTTCCAACACTTTAACTGTGAAAATATGTTAATAAGAACTGATGTCCATCAAGGAGCAGAGCTCTCTTGAGATGGCAACCTGAAGACAGCAGGCTACAGGTGAGGAGGCGATGGGGCTGGGGTTCTGTGGTCTAGACTTGGTGCAGATTCTGATGGTAGCCTTCTTGTAGTTAGCCAGGAGAAAGGAGGAACACAGACCTAACCCCGTCATTTCAGAGCATGGCTTCTAGGCAACTCCAGGCTTACTGGAGTGGTTGAAAACTGGTCTCTAAGCACGGTGATCATACATCCTGGCTTGCCCAAGTCATACTAGTTTATACCCACTGTCCCAGCATAATTAACGGTACCCCCTTTCACTCTCAAGTGTATGATCCTGACTTGGATGATAAATTATACAGTTACCCTATATACAAATCACATCCACTTGACAATGGAGTTGTGGGAAACAAGGCCCTATGTATTGCTTGGTGGATCATCATACAAAAACCATGTCTACTTGTTGCTCCAAACAGAGCTCTATAGGACTCAGTACTGTGTACCTTACTCTATTCCTCAAGAGGCACGCTAACACACACACACACACACACACACACACACACACCCAGAGGCCTTCTTGCTGTTGCTCTTCCAATCTGCCAAGCTCTTTCCCAGGATGAGAACTTCATAAATGTATCCCTTGACCTAGACTGGTCTATCCCAATTTCTGCCTGGCTAAATGCTATTCATCCTTCAGATCAAGGCTTTCCCTTGTCACCTACCCTTCCATTTAGATGAGAACATTTTATTCACATTCATAGCACCCATGTGCTTCCAATAATTTGTATAATTCTTTCATTCATGTTTGAATCATTCATTAATATATAAGCTTCGTGGGGTCACAATATCCCTAGGACCTCCTAGCACACAGTATTCAAACATTTGTTGAATAAACAAATGAAATGCAGTAGAACCTAGCGATCTGATGAGGGTAAAAAAAAAAAGTTTGGGTATGTAATTAATGAAGAACAAAAAGAGACTTAAAAAAAAGAGGCTTATGAAGCTAACTACGATAACCATGTCCAGCAATTGGGTCTGTCATAAAAACCAAAGAGTTCTCTACCTAGTTAAATATATTTTAGGTCTGAATTACCTTAACCTAATGCTCGCCAAGTACTTGTAGTGATAGTCTTATACACTCTACTATCTATATTCACCAACATCTCAATCTCAAAAATCTAAGATGCTAAATACATAAGCTTTTTTATCTTTTGGACATTAAGAAAAGGAGCACATAAAATATTCTTCTAGTTGAGGAAAACAACTCTGTTGCTAGGAAATTTTTCTTGTTTGGTTACGTATCACTTACAGTGTAACAAAACATGACTAAAGAAATATTGAGGCCTTCCACCCTATCACAAATCAGACCTCTCTTGGCAGTAAGTGCCATGATCTCAGAAAAAAACAACATGCTGACTTCAAAAGACAGATTGTGATTTAGCACAAGCCAGAAATTAAATTTGTTTTTGCATTTTCAGACAGCTGTATTTGAAATATTTTATAACTCATTCTCCTTATGAGTTAATTTTAATACCTATCAGGTTTCAATATTTTTTAAAGTAATTAATACATTTTATTTAAGACAACATATCTAAAATACTATCATTTCATCACATAATCAACACAAAAATGAGATAGTTTACGATCTTTTTATTTGTACCATGTCTTCTAAATTTGCTGTGAATTTCTATTCACAGCATACGCCTCAATTCAGACCAGCTATATTTCAAGTACTCAATAGCTAGTGGCTGCCATATTGGACAATATAGGGCTAGAGGAATAAACTAAATAGCACTGTGATGGTTAGTTTTATGTGTCAACTTGGCTAGGCTACAGAAGAAAATTTTCTTACCACATCCATGAACATGGATGTTAATTTCTATTAGCAAAATCAAAACATTTATTTTAATCAAAACATGCATTGCTAATTAGTATGCACTGCCATGTGAAAAGAGATTTCCAGATAAACCTCGAGGGTACAGCAGCCCACTGAAATGTCTGAGCCCCTCGTCAGTTGATTATTTTGATCAATTACTTAACTTCCCCAAATGCTGTTTCCTCATTTGTAAAATGGGGATAATAACAGAACCTGCCTCACAGACTCTTTGTGCACAAAGAGTTTAGTACCCAGGGCCAAGCTCACAGCAAGTGCTCAATAATCATTACCTATCCTATGTAAAAGGTCACTTAGAGGAAATAAAAGGTAAGGATAAATGACCTGTTAAAGACTCCAGTGACATTCCAGTTCACTGGATATGGTACAGGCAAAATCATGCCTCCCCCTAACATGTCTGCATCCTAATCCTAGAAACTATGACTGCTACTTTCCACAGCAAAGGAGAATTAACATGGCATTGGGATTCAGGCTGCTAATCAGCTGACCTTTCAACGGGGAGATTATTTTGGATTATCACATGGGTTCCTATAGTCAAAGAAGGAGGCAGGAGACAGGGTCAGAGAAATGGAACGTGAAAAGGACTCAACTTGCACTTGGTTGGCTTTGAAAATGGAGGAGGAGAGCTGTGAGCCACAGAAAGCTGCAGCCTCTAGAAGCTAGGAACAGCCCTCAGTTGGCAGCCAGCAAAACAGATCTTGATCCTACAACCCCAAGGAACTGAAGTGAATTCTGTCAACAATCTGAATGAAGGAGGAGATGGATTCTCCCCTGGAGCCGCCAGACTTCTGACCTATGGAGTCTAAGATAATGTAAATTTGTATTACTTTGAGCCAATTTGTGGTCATTGGTTGTGGCAGGAATAGGAAACCAAAACACTGGTGGGGCGGGGGGGTCTCTTGGCTAATGCACATAAGCCCAATGGTTCCATTTTCCATCAAGAGATACTATCTTCTCAAGCAGAAGCAAAAATGTGCAGTGTCACATGACATCTATCATGGCTAGCATGTGCTAGAGTTATTTGATGGGTTTCTGACATGGATAAATTCATTTAGTCCTCAAAATGGCACCATGAAATACTACTCCCATTTCCCAGAGTGCCGCAGCTATTTCCCAAGGTTCCAAGGGAACCTTGTAAGAGGCAGGGCGGGGTGGGGCGGGGCGGAGCCTGGAGCACCCACTCCAGAGTCCACTCTCTTGGCCATCAGGCTATGCTGCATTCTGCCTTGTCCACCTTTCTGATACCAAAGTGTTACGCCTTTCAATAAAAGGAGATGCTCCCCACCACCCAGTATTTCCATCTTTTTATTTTGCTAAGTAATGAAGCTTAAAAAAAAAAAAGAAAAATCAGTGCCTGGTACTTTTGTTTCTTAGAATTTCTAATAGCAAAAGCTAAAGAAGGCACAAAATCAGAACAAATTTAGCTTTATGGAAAACCCACCATATTGCCCTTATTTTTATTTGTATTTTATTGTGTTGAGGACACTTAACATGAGATTTACTCTCCTGACAAATTTTTAAGTGTCTGATACGGTACTGTTGACTATAAGCACTATGTTGTAGAGCAGATCACTAGAACATATTCATTGTGGGTGACTGAGACGTTATAGCCGTTGAAGAGTAACGCCCCATTTCCCTTCCCCCCACCCCGGCCCCTGGCAACCACCATTCTGCTCTCTGGTCCTATGAGTCTATTTTAGATATTTCATATAAGTTGAATCATGCAGTATTTCTCCGTTAGTGATAGAAATATCCAAGAGGATCATTTTGAAACCACGTAACTTACTCAGAGCAAGACTTGAGTGTGCTTAGCAAGCTGAGGAATTTGGAATGGAGGAAGAGAAAGCAGGGCATATTTACTCAGGGTGGTGGCTGCTGCTTCCCTTTCATTTTCCTGCTGAGCCAGCAGGGGACTGAACACAACTATTAAAAGCCCAGCTTCAGAAGTTCTGCTCAGTTTTCACATTAGTAACAGGTTTATATTTCTTCATGTATTTTCCTGCCCTATAACGAATTATGAAGATTTTACTTTTTAGTTATTGTTGGCCTTTAACAGTCATTCTACAATTCCTTCATAGTAACTTGTTACATCTTTTTAGAAACCTAGTGAAAACTAAACATGCCATTTGCCGAGACACACTGCTGTGTTTGACTAATTAGAGAAGAACTCCAAAAGGGCCATCTGTGGGCCTGGGGCCTTGCACCCACGACTGGCTTCCATCTCGGACACTCAGATGTTGGGCTGATACTAATCTGAAAGGGTTTCATATTAGCAATGGACAATCAGTAAATAGTTGCAGGCTTTTATTAAGCTCCTAGATTCAAAGAGTGAAAACCACAATGGAAAAAAAGTCAATAAAACCAACTATATTAAGAACTTCTGATGCTCAAAAGACACCTGAACTGAAAAGACAAGCCTCAAACTAGGAGAAGACATCTGCAAACATGTGACCAAAAACATTAGCATCTAGGAAAAAAATAAAGAACCCTTATAAATCATTAAGAAAGGAACAAATCAGTCATACAATAAATGGCCAAAAGACATGAGTAGGTGTTTCAAGAAGAAGAAACCAATAATCGTGAAAAGATGCTCAACCTCATTAGTGATCAAGGAAATGTACATTAAAACTACAATCAGAAATTCTGAGGAGTGCCTGGGTGGCTCAGTCAGCTAAGCGTCTGACTCCTGATTTCAGGTCAAGTCATGATCTCACGGTTCGGTTCATGAGTTCTAGCCTTGCGCCAGGCGCTGTGCTGACAGTGCAGCCTGTTTGGGATTCTCGGTCTCACGGTCTCTCTGCCCCTCCTGCACTCACTCTCTCTCAAAAATAAACAAACAATGGGCTAAATGGGAGATGGGTATCAAGAAGGACACTTGTTGGGATGAGCACTGGGTGTTATATGTAAGTGATGAATCACTAAATTCTATCCCTGAAATCATTATTATGCTATACATTAACGAACTTGGATTTAAATTTAAAAAAGGAAAAAAGAAATAAAATAAACATTAAAAAAAAAGAAATTCTGAGATGATTTTGACATGCCAGATATCAAGGAAACCATCACAGACTACTTGGGGCTCATGTCAAAAGCGCTCAAAGCCAACTTCTACCAGCCAGAGGGACGATTTGAATTTTAATAAGGAATAAGAATTACAAAACATTCAAATCAAAAATGTATAAAGCAATAAATTTATGATGATATTAAAAAAATTAACTGGACACTGTATGTTAGCCAACTTGACAATAAATTATATTTTAAAAAAACCCAACTAACTGGTGACCTTCTGAGGATGAGTGGGAACCAATTCATTATTTTGAAAATTGGAAACATAACAAAAAATGTTATGGAAGACAGGAAGCATTTGTCCTGTCTTTCCTATAACTGGGTAACTAAATGGCAGATGAGGGAAGTGGTTCTTTATTTAAATATTCCAGCTAATATGTGAAAAATGACATGGCAGAGGTAGAATATAGCCATTTTCTAACCCCCGGTGAATCAAAGGGTCTCGGCATTGCTAACACCAAAATAGCAAAGCAAAAACTAGACTTATGTGCCTATGTAGACCTACAGCCTTGCCAACAGGTTCAAACACGAACCTCATCAAGCAATCATCTGGATCCAGCTGCCAATCTGCAGGAAATGCAGAGAAGACAGGAACATGGTCAACTGCACCTTATGTGTGACATCAGCAAAGCTTAAACCAATGGAAACTCTCTAGGTCCAATATGCCAAGTTATTTTAAGTTTACTTATTTTAGACAGAGAGAGAGAGAGAGAGAGCAAGTGGGGGAAGGACACAGAGAGAGAGGGAGAGAGAATCCCAAGCAGGCTCTCAACTGTTAACGCAGCAGAGCCCGATGTGGGGCTCAAACCCATGAACCATGAGATCAGGACCTAAGCCAAAGTCATATGCTTAACCAACTAAGCCACTCAGGCACCCCCTGCCAGGTTCTTTTAATAGATACGTTGTAAGGAAAATAAAAAGGTGGAAGGGGAACCTGTAGATTTAAAGTGATTTAAAAAGAGGGGGGGAAAAGACTTAAAAGGGTTTATATAAAGTCAGAAACACTAACAGGCAAAACTAAAGTGACAAGGTGATAAAACCACAAAGGAAGATAAGGAAGTTATTACTCTAAAAGGGTACTAGGTAATTTTGGATGGAGGGAGAGGACTGTAACTGGAGTGGGCTACATGGAGGGGGTTCTGGGGTGGTTGGTAAAGTTCTTTTTTGTTTGTTTGTTTGTTTTTACATGATGGTCACAAGGGTGTTTGCCTTATACTAACTCACTAAGCTGTAAGAAATGAATTGAGCACCTTGAATCTGGCACCTTAGACCACTTGGCCATCCTGAAACCCTATAAGAAATGAACTGAAAAGTTGTTGCAAGAACACACATTATTGGGGCAACCAGGGAAACCTGAATATGGACTGCATAACTAGGTAGTATTTATGTAAATATTTATGTACCTTTCCTCAGTGTGATAATGATATTGTGATTATATTAGTGAATCCTCATGTTATTTGGAAATACATGCTGAATTAGGTATGAGTGGCAAGTGCAATGATACCTACAACCAACTCTCAAATAGTTCAGAAAAAGAAAATACAGGCATGTGTGAGTGCCTACACACATGCAAAGTAAGAGGCAAAGCAAATGTAGCAAAATGCTAATTGCTAAATCTAAACCAAGGGTAGAGTCATTGTATACTATTTCTGCAAGTGTTCTGTAGTTTTGAAATTTTTTTAAATAAAATTGGAGAATAAAGCAACACACACACACACACACACACACACACACACACACACACACCCCAGAGTGAAGAACTATTTTAAAGCTACCACAGTGGCAACCGCTTTGTAAGACTACTTGGTATCATCTAGTAAAATGGATGTGCAGACCCTATGAACCAAGAAAGCTCTGAATAAACCGTGACACATGTACAAAAATGTTCAGAGCTGTGTGTGCAACAATATACTGAAAATCACCAGACTAGTCATCAACATAGGTATTTTCCCCCAAAGGAATATTCTACAGCAGTGAAAATGAATAAACTATAGCTATATATGGCCCGTATTAAGGGGACAAAACAAGTTACAAAAGAGTACATACAGTTAAGACTCCATCTAGATATACTCTTTATATTTATTTGTATGTATATTTGATACCTTTATATTTTAAAGGCAAAAAACAGACAAGTTCAACTACAGTGTCTTATGAAAAACAGGGAATGAAAAACAAAATTCTGGAGAGTAGTTCCCTCTGGGGAGGCAGGGCAGGACATGGAGGGCATGGAGAACTTGGAAGACATGGGCAATTTCCTATCTTTTAAAAGGTAGATGGATGGTTGGTATATATGTGGTCATTATACTGTTGGATTTTAAATTCTGTGTGCATGTCTGTAAACAGAGTTTACTTATTTTTCCAAAGATTTTTTTTAAGGTAATCTCTATACCCAATGTGGTGCTCGAACTCACCACCCCAAGATCAAGAGTTGCATGCTCAAATGAGCCAGCCAGGTGTCCCTGTAAAGAGAGTTTAAAATCCAACAGATACTGTCTATCTCAAAAAAAAAAAAACAAAAAAAAAAACCCAAAAACAAAAAACAACACCCTAGACCACACTAGGATGATAATATTATTTCTGGACACACCCGTCGTTTCTGCACAGTTCTGACAAAGAGTTTATTTTAGCTGAAGCGGATAAATTTCTCTTAACTGACCAAAGACAATGACAAAACTGAAAGACCACCTGATCTAAACTTTACTGGTCGAAGACTCAGTGCAAACACTTAGTATTAATTTCTAAAAGGCAAAAGGGATGTAGGAGAGCAGAAAAATACCACAGACTTATTTAGGGTCTTTGAGAGTAAGACAGCTCCATGGCAAATAATATAATGGAGAACTGGGCCATCCATCATTAATACCACTGAAGATTGCAGGGCCCTGTTTGAAACACAATGTCCACAAATTTCTTTGACTAGTTGAGTATCACAAGCACATCAGATTCTGTCTCTATCTCTCTCTGCCCCTCCCCTGCTCTCACTGTGTCTCTCTCAAAAATAAAATAAAAACATAAAAAAAAAAAAAAACAAAAAGAATCACAAGCACGTACATTTGTGAGATCACTACAGGGATAACTAAGCACAACCATGCATAAGACTACACCTAATTGAGACTGCTAATTTCAAGCCTAACTTGAAAACCAATTTCCAAATAAGCTAAGGAATAAACACACAAAAAACTCAATCATAAAGTGTGCCCCAGATCCCTTCAAAGAGACAGTCCCTGAGCCCCAAAGGATTCCTCTTCCAGAGTAGCTTAAATCTTTGCTCTCAGCAATAAAACAAAAACGACCAAAAGCCACAAAATCCAAGAAGGAGGGTGAAGAGCAATCAATGAAAAACAATGGCATTTCACTATCAAACAGTTCCTGAAATCTAAGTATATCAAATTTTGATTAGAGCCTTCTGTTCTTCATCTATAATTGGTGTTAAATGTTGAGTCAACATCAATTTTATTACCTTCTACTGAGAACAGACAACCATCAGGAAAATTAGGCTTTCAGAGTAAACAAATGCAAGAACATTACATTCTCAAGGACTCTGGAGAGGGCAAGGGCACAGAAGACCAGAGGTAAAAAGGCAGACCAGCCATGAGCTAATTACAATCTTTACTATCTCACTCCCCAAAGACTCGCATATAAATGTGAGTAGTGTTAACATCTAACGTTTTCAAATTACCATAAAATGCTGGCCTGTTTAACTTGCATTCCAGCCACAGTCCCGTTGTTTCTGCCCTGGGCTGGATTCTAGAGCAGAAAAAGCTCTTTCCAAGCTAGCGGCTCTGTGGGGATCCCCTCCTCGGCTTTCACATGCAGTGAGTCTAGGCTGCCAACGGGCACCTCAAGTGAGCACTCGGAGGCTCCCAGGAGACACGCCCCCCCCCCCCCCCCCCCCGCAAATGGCTTCAGTTCACGCGTATCTGCGCTAACACCACAGTGACCACTTGGAACGGAGGATGAGTTTCATTTTCCACCTTTCTTTCTAGGGCTGTGTATAGCTTACCTGACATTCTATTTCCTTTCCCATATAAAACTCAGTGTGGACTTAAGGAATTCTTTAAACAGGAAAGCAAGCTTCCAAAAAAAATATCAGAGGAATGAAAACAAAACTAAGAGTGTTTATTCTTTAAAGGGAATTGCCAAACGGCACTTGATATTAATACAGAACTTCCTCGCCAAAGCTAGCTTGAACAGGCTCAGTAGAGACTAATTCCTTTAGATACCACTAATACAAAAATAAGCCTTAAGATTTCATTGGAAGATGATTTATGTAAACAACGAGGAGGGCTTATAATTTATTCTATAATGTTACATCCAAGTTCCAGTTCAAAATTCTGGATTTCAATTTGGAGATAGTTCTTCATATTTTCAAAGAGTTTTTTTATTTGAGATGAGAGAAGTCAAAAAGAACATTCTTCAATCTATAACGTAGAAGGTATATTAACGTAAGAACCCTAGTTCTTCCTTCTTGCGCAATGCCTCCAAGTGCTTGGAGGAAACACCATGCCTTGTTCTATACCCGTTCTTCATTATCAGAGTAGAGTGTTCCAGCAAACATGGGCAACATTCAGTCAGCTATGTAGCTGCAAGAAGAGACGAAAGACGACACCTTACAATTACACAACCTCCTTCCTCTTCCGCTTATCCACCCATGAGTCAGCACAGAGAATTTGGTCTGTAGCTGGAGGCTGATCCCCACTACGCCACAGCTCATGCCCTGAACTGGGCCAAGAAGGCTAGGGGATGAAGGGATACAGTCCTGCTCAGGGAAAGGAGGGGGCCTATAACAAGTGAAATAGCAAGAGGAGGAGCCTTGTTTGGTTAGTTGTTTTTTGCCTGGGAGCACAGTATGTTCCCTTTGAATACAGTTTTGATAAAACTTTCAGATAATACGCTACACTTTGAGCACATTATAAATATGATAGAGTGGAAATTATGATCTAAGACTGCAGTGGAATGCATTTTATGGTCACCACTTATTCAGCCCTGCTGATAATAGCCGGATGCACGGAGATTTTTATTGCTCTCTGACAAAGGCCACCAAAAGAGAATCTGAGCTAGAAGCAAAATGAAAACAAACAGTAGAAGCAAGAGCAGGCACCAAGGTTATCAACAATTTTACAAAACCCTAGAAAACCATATATTTACACCAAAAGGAAGATAATGAAAAAGATCTTTCTTACCTTTTGAAAGTTCTCCTTCCACAAATCTTCTACGACTATGTATCCTCGTAAACCCCAGTCATATAATTTCTCCCCACTGACCTTGAAACAAAATATAAAAGATTCATTGCTATTCCATACATGACTGGTTAGAACCAGAATCTTCCATTTTCCTTTTTACTCTTTTCAAAACAGCTGTATTTAAGCATATGACGACCCCAGAAGTCTTTGGACATACACATTAAAACTGTGCAACATAAGCAAATAAAACGAGTAAGAATTGTAGCGTAAGAAGAAAACATAGTTTGGTTGTGCAGTTATTGTTTAAAATAATTTGCCATAAATTACAGGTGTATAAGGACAAAAATGTAGGAGGTCAGCTGCTGGTATATGAAATTCCTGAAAGTGAGACACAGAAAGAAGGCTTCTGCCTATCTCATCTAGTGCATCATGGCCAACCAAGTCACATTGGCCCAGCTGAAAATCACTCATTCATTGTAGGGGCTGAGGTAAAAAATAGGTGAGCCCAATGAAGATGTTCGTAGTTCTTCCAGGTCGCCCAAAACAAAAGGCTTCAAGTTTCTATAGGGATTTTGCCTCTTGATCCAAGATCCCTTCTACAACATCCTGAGAGGTAGGTCCCCGGGTCAGAAAATACTTTGGGGCCAAGGAACTCACTACTTAATATGATATTGTAATAGCATGGCACCACACTATCAGCGTGGAGTTCGACGTGGGGTTTGAACTCATGAACTGTGAGATCATGACCTGGGCCGAAACCGAGAGTCAGACACTCAAATGACTGAGACACTCAGATGCCCCTAGTATTGAGTTTTCTTTTTTGTTTTTAAATGTTTTTATTTATTTTTGAGACAGAGAGAGACAGAGCATGAGCAGGGGAGGGGCAGAGAGAGAGAGGGAGACACAGAATCCAAAGCAGGCTCCAGGCTCTGAGCTGTCAGCACAGAGCCCGATGCGGGGCTCAAACCCACAAACCGTGAGATTATGACCTGAGCCTAAGTCAGAGGCTTAACCAACTGAGCCACCCAGGAGCCCCTAGTATTGAGTTTTCTTTAAAAAATACTTCTAGTGGGGCACCTGGCTGGCTCAGTCAGTAGAGGGTGTGAATCTTGACCTCAGGGTTGTGAGTTCGAGCCCTATGTGGGGTGTGGAGCCTACTTAAAAAATATGCTTCTAGGAATTTGCATTCATTGGTCCTATATATGACATATGATGTTGATTACTCTTCCACGTGAAATTTCTTCTTCAAATTTCTGAAAGCAGTTATTATTCTCTTTCTAATTGTTATAATCATTGATCTACGTACAGCATTTTAGTTTACAAGGTACTTTCACATGAATTATCTCTATTCTAAATAATAACCCTGTGCAGTAAATAGGCAAAGATTTTAAGGAAATATTCAGAGGTCAAGTGACTTGTCTAACTAAGGTCACAGTGTTAGTAAATCCAGTGGTTTTACTAGCTGGTTTCTTATAACTTAGAGTCTTCTAGTTCTTCTAATTGTTCTTAAAATATATGATACTCTCAGACCCATTGAGCATTTACCATGTATATAACACAATTCTTGGTGTTTTAAATTTCTGAGAGGAAAACAAGATTTGCCATTTAAAAAGGGTTTTATTACAGTACTTCTACCCAAATGCTACTGAACAAAAAACATGAGCAATTAAGTGGCTGGTCCAAGGTCAGGGTATTCATACACAAACTTTAAACTGTGAAAGCGGAATTAAATGACATTAAAACAGTTACAGAAGATCTCTTTCAATCACTGGTATCTCTTTTTGTTTTATTATAGCGAAATATAAGTACAATTTACCATTTTAACCATTAAAAACCATCACCGTTACCCATTTCCAGAACTTTCTCATCACCTCAAACAGATCACTAATGTTTTATATCTAGTGAAAATAAAGTCAATGGTTTTGTTCTGGCTTACTCTAAGCACAAAATAAAAGACAAAACTCCTTCCCACTGACTTTAAAAATAAATTAGAATACAACTCATATTTTCATTCCACTATCTTGGTTGTGAATACAAAAGATCTTTTGCAACATATGCTGTGGCACCTAAGATAAAAAAGGCCTGTACTCAGGGGGAAGCCACATATGCTTCTCAACCAGCAGCCAAGCCTACTGTCCAGACCCTATCCATTTACTGTTGAAACCACAAGAGACTGAGATGATGTATGATTGTTTTTGTGACACAGGGCAGGCAGACATAATTCACTGTTCCTGAGCTGAAGCAGGCAGAGGGATGTTAACTGTCTGCCTCCAGGACTGCTATAAACAATGTCAAGCCCATGCTGTAACGATCTTACTGGGGGCACTTGGGTGGCGCAGGTCATGATCTCACGGTTCATGAGTTCAAGCCCTACATCGAGCTTGTTGCTGTCAGCACAGAGCCTGCTTTGGATCCTCTGTACCCCTCTCTCTGCCCCTCCCCGACGTGCACTCTCTCAAAAATAAAAACATTAAAAAAAAGAGAGATCTTATTGGCATCTGCTCCTAAAGCCACCAATTTCTCATAGCCGGAGGCACTGGCCTCCCACCTATAACTGCAGCACAATCCAGGAATCCAGACTCAGTCCTGTCATGAAGACTACTCCAGGACCTCAACGTCAGGTCAGTCTGGCTCAGAGCCCCGAGAGCCCAAATGTAATGACCGTACTGCTGCTCCTCCTGGGACTAAGTCTCCACGTGATAGGACACCTCTAGCAACTGGGTTCCCGTCTCCATATGCTGTCGAGGAGTTGAAAAACTACAGCCTGTCTTGTTCTTTCCAGTTTTCCAAGAGACTCTATGTCTAGAGTTCCACTAAGTCCAGACACTACCACCCTGAGGAAGTCCAATCTACATCGGTGGTTCTCAAACATCTCGGACATTCAAATCCCCTGGAGGGCTTGCTAAGACACAGGTTGCTGGCCCTAACACTCAGAGTGTCTGAGTCAGTCTGTCAGGGTTGGGGCCAAGAATGTACATTTCTTTTTTTTTTAAGTTTATTTTGGAGAGAGAGAGAGAGCAAGTGTGGAAGGTGCAGAGAGAGAGGGAGACCGAGGATCCGAAGCAGGCACCATGCTGATAGCACAGAGCCCGATGCAGGGCCTGAACTCACAAACCATGAGATCATGACCTGACCCAAAGATGGACGTTTAACCGACTGGGCCACCCAGGTGCCCCGGGAATGTGTATTTCTAACGAGCCAGGTGATCCTGATGCTGATGGTCTAGGAATCACACTTTGTGAGTGGCTAGTCTAGCTGTTATAGACTGAATTGTGTCCCTGAAAATTCATGCTGAAGTCCTAACCCACAATGTGACTGTATGTGGAGACAGGGCCTGTAATTAAGGTTAAATGAGGTAATAAGAGCAGGGCTCTAATCCAATATGAATGGTGTTATTATAAGACACATTATAAGACACACTGTGAAATGATGGCCATCTGCAAGCCAAGGAGAGAGGATCTAGGAGAAGCCAATCCTACCAACACCTTGATCTTGGACTTCCAGCCTCCAGAACAGTGAGAAAATAAATTTCTGTTGTTCAAGCCCCTCAGTCTATAGTATGTTGTTACGGGACCTTGAGAAGACTAAAACGTAGCTTTACCCATCTCGCCTGCCACTCTGTTCTCCTACTTGACAGGATGCCACCAAGCTGAGGCCTGAAGGGAAAGAAAGAAGCAGCCAACTGACAGCCCCGGGAAGGGCACTCCCAGCAGAAGGGAACTGCCTTGCTTGAAGCCTCCAGCAAGGCAAGGGAGGCTGGCACCAGGACCAGGAAGAGGGTGCGGGGGGCCAGAGCACAGGCTTATGCCTGCAGCTCCAAGGAGGATAGGCTGTGACCAGACACATCCAAATGGAGAATGACCCATAACTATCAGCTTTGGAGTCTGAGTCTTTAGACTTCCATGTAACTATGCCAAGAAAGGTTATCCTCATTTTCTTTGACTAATATTCAAATGAGTGTGCATTCTCTGAACACTGACGTGATTGGAAGGAGGGCCAGAACTGAGGCATGTAGTGGAGAAAAACATTTAAATTGGTGGTAGTTCATCTATGTGTGCAAAGAAATTTTAGCCTACTGCTATAAAAGCTGCAAAATAAGAAAATTAAGCAATAAACCCAAACAGACATAAGCAAGAATAAAGCACACCCCAGCTTACTGGGCCTACTTACCTGGACAAACACGATGGCTTGTTGTGGATAATAAAGAGAGGCAGCTAATCCCATGAACCCAGGGGGATACACCAACTTCTTTATTTTTGAACCTATTAAATAAAAAGTTGTAGATACCATCAGATGAGTCATTATCCTTACCATCACAATTTGTCCTGGATATCTAACACTGAATATGACTTTTCTTTGGTCCTCCATTAACAGAGAATGTGCCCCAAAATGTCATATGCACTGGAGAGAACCACACATTTTCATAGCTCTACTGAGATATAATTCACACAACTCACCCATTTAAAGTGTATATTCAATGGCTTGTGATGTATTCACAGAGGTGTGCAGCCCATCACTACAATCAATTCTAGAATATTTTCATCACCCCCAAAATAAACCCCATATCCATTAGCAGTCACTCTCCATATTCCCCCATTATCCCCATCCCTAGGGAAGCACTAATGTACTTTCTGTCTCTACATGTTTGCTTACTCTGGACATTTCACATAAATGCAGCTATAATATGTGGTCCTCTGTGAATGGCTTCCTTCATCTGCACAATGTTTTCAAGAAAACCACCGCTTCTAAGGAAGCAGAAACAAAGACTGATCTGAAAAGCAGCACACAGCACTTTGGTTTCTAAGGTTTATGTTCTTTTACAGTAAACTGGCTTCCTATTAAGTACCAAACACAAGTACTGCCTTCCTCTTCTTTCTAATGCTCCATGAAAATAACAGTAAAAGAATAAAATACAGATAATAAATCCACAACAGAAAGGAAATGTGTGGAGGGGCCACTGGGAGATAAGAAGTGTCATCTAATTTTCCAGAAATGGTGGGCGAACAGAAGCAAGAGGACACACGGCTGTGAAGTCCTGAGGACGCGCTGCAGTGAAGGGAGCAGAGTGTCCCCTGCAGCCCAGACATGGCAGGTCCTGTGAAGGATGGAGAAGGCAGCCAAGCATCAAGATGCGGGGTGGGGGGTTGGGAGAGATGGGGCAGGGAGATGGGGGGATTTCGGACGGACACAAAGGCGAGTCCTGTGCACAGCCTAGGTGACTCTCTCCTTCCTCCATGCCATCTTAGTGCAAAAGTGCCTGTGGCCAGTCTAACCAGGCAGACTTTCACAAAGGTGGAGAAGTATCTCTAAAGGAATGCCATGAGTTTCCTGCTGAGAACCAAGATAGCTCGTGTGCGTGCACATGACAGTTTGTGC
Organism: Leopardus geoffroyi; assembly: GCF_018350155.1. NCBI lineage: Eukaryota > Metazoa > Chordata > Mammalia > Carnivora > Felidae > Leopardus > Leopardus geoffroyi. Next base: position 20,048,777 of record NC_059343.1, read on the forward strand.
CCAAGAGTAGAGCCCTCCTCATGTGGGCCCTGGGTGGAGGCACCCTCCATAGAGAGGCAATTCCCTTCCAGCTCACCCTGAGGTAGAACTTGCTGGCCAGCAAGCCTCATCTATACACTAAAAGTTCTTGTTTTTATTTTTTACATTTTTAAAAATTTATTTTTGAGAGAGAGAGCGAGCGAGCGAGCACAAGTTGGGGAGGGGCAGAGAGAGAGGAAGACACAGAATCCAAAGCAGGCTCCAGGCTCCGAGCTGTCAGCACAGAGCCCGATGTGGGGCTTGAACTCACAAACCGCGAGATCGTGACCTGAGCTGAAGTTGGACACTTAACCAACTGAGCCACCCAGGTACCCCTACACTAAAAGTTCTTAATAGCATTTCAATCACCTTGCTTTTAAACATGACTGTACAACCAAGGACCACCAGTCATTTGACGAAAGCCTGCAACATAAAAGAGGAGATCAAGACAAGCAAGAAGGGGGAAAAAATGACCTGGTAGGAAACAAAAGAACTTAAAAACCAAGCTAAACGTGTTATTAAGTATCACTGAATGAATTTGATAAATTCGACAAGCTACTCCATTAAAAGAAAAGAGTTCTATGAAAAAGGAACATTCAGAGAACAAGAAAGAGGTACTTGGAAATAACAAAAGTAAAAAAAAAATCAAAAGGAGTAAAATAAAATAATAAGATAATAAAAGAGATATTTAGGATTGTTTAAACAGCTCCACTGCTAATTAATGAGTTCAGGGAGGAAAAAGAATAAGAGTAAAGAGAAACTAATTTTCAGACTTGCAAGGATTTGGAAAGTTTCCCTCCAACAAGGGCTTTTTTGAAAGTGACTTGACCACGTAGTTCAACAACATGGCAAAGAAAACCAAGGAGAAGATGACATGGAACCCAAAAAAAGGGGGTCAAATCCAAGAAAGCAGGAAGCCACGTCCCAAGACCACAGCTGTGTTGAGCTTCAGTCCAGACTGCAAGAGGATGTATGAGAGAGGTCTTCAACTACCTCCATTTTGACCTCAGTCTGCACTTGCCTTTTTTTTTAAGATTTTGCTTTAAAGTTATCTCTACACCCAACTTGGGGCTTGAACTACAACCCTGAGATTAAGAGTCACATGCTCTACCAATGGAGCCAGCCAGGTGACCCTCAGCCTGCACTTTCTAATTGATTAAATTCCTCTTTCCAGCTTATCTCTTAATTCAGGCAAAAGACTCTGAGCAAAGCATCCTCTGATGGGAATATGGAAGCTACCCCCTTAAGCAATACGGACCCCCCTGAGCCAGCAAGACCCCATGTGACTGACCACAAGACACCACCTTGACCCTTACTGACTACCTGCACTTATCCACCGACCTTTGCTCCACATTTCCCTTACATAAACCTGGAAGCATTTTCAGCACTTTGGAGACAGTCTCTGAGACACTAGTCTGCTATCTTTCCGGTGTCAGCCTCACTTAAATAAATTCCTTTGTTTCACCACCGCTCATCTCTCTGCCTATGGATTTTGTCAGTGGAGAGTAACTGAACCTGGTGTGTTTATGACCCCTGAAGACAGGCACTCTTGCACCCTTGCGTCCCGGCTACGTGTAGAGCCCTGGGAAAAGGGGAACGGGCAGAATAGAAGCAGCATGCAGAACCGGGAGAAACCTGAGAATGAGGTTAAGAAAACTAGTGGAGAGTGAAACAGGAGAATTCTCTAGAAATGAACTTGGACCTAGAAAGTCTCTGCTGAGAGGCACAGGGTTTTTGACATGGGCCACGGAGAGATGCAAGCACAATGTATGTTACTGACACTTATGCAGTAAGAATAACCTAAGTGTTGCTTATTGGTTTGAAACTTTAATTTTTTTTTTTACGTTTATTTATTACTGAGAGAGAGACACAGAGCATGAGCAGGGGAGGGACAGAGAGAGGGGGGAGACACAGAATCCAAAGCAGGCTCCAGGCTCTGAGCTGTCAGCACAGAGCCCCCAACGCGGGGCTCGAACTCACAAACTGCCAGATCGTAACCTGAGCTGAAGTTGGTTGCCCAACCAACTAAGCCACCCAGGCGCCCCTATTGGTTTGAAACTTTAAAAAGACATGTCTCCAAAGATGGAACTAGGGTCACAGGAGACAAATGTTATTAATATAGACTCTTCTTGGATTGAAAGGACATAATAACTCTAGAAGAGAAAATGCTGTTATATCCCCGGTGTCCCACCTGTAAGCTTGAAGCTTTAAGTTCCCGAGCAGCTCACACAAATGGGGACCAGGTGAAGGGCAGCAAACCCGACATCCAGCCATTTCTCGGTCATCTAGGGAAAACTGGCACGTGGCAGCTCTTGAACCTCTAGCTCCTGATGGGAACCCACAATGAGCTGAGGGCCCCAGAAGTTCATGAAGGAAGCACGATCCCCTGCCTCCACCCTCGTCTCCGTGCCCAGAGCTCCCAGGAGGCCAGTGGTGTGGGCTGTAACTATCAGCACTGCCAGGGGAAAAGCAATGGCTGCCAAAGCCGAGGGTGCAGGGAGGAGCCACAGAAGGCAATGACAGTGGGCAATGACTGCCTGCCACCTGTGAGTGACCAGGCCAAGTCCACTTCCTCTGAACGATCAACCACTCACCTCTCTTCCGAGAGAGGTGCCTCTTGTCGCCGCCAGCCACGGCCATCCTCATCAGCTGAGGAGGACTACCTTAGCAGTTATGCTCAAGAAACCCTATGATATGACCCAGCAGTCCCTCTTCTGGGTATACACCTGAAGGAAATGAAATCAGGAGCCCAAAGAGGTATCTGGGCTCCCATGTTCACTGCAGCATTAGTCACAACAGCCAAGATGTGGAAACAATGTGTCAATGGAGGAGGAGGTAAAGAAACTGTGGTAACCATATGAATGGAATATTATTCAGCTTTAAAAAAAGAGACCCTGTCATTTGCAACAACTTGGATGAACCTGGATGACATTATACTATGTGAAATAAACCAAAAAGAGAAAGAACAAAAACTGCATGATCTCACTGATATATGGAATCTTAAAATGTCAAATGCAGGGGCACCTGGGTGGCTCAGTTGGTTGAGCGTCCGACATCAGCTCAGGTCATGATCTCACAGTTTGTGAGCTCGAGCCCCACATGGGGCTTGCCGCTGTCAGCAAAAAGCCTGCTTCAGATCCTACGTTCCCCTCTCTCCTTGTCCCTCCCCGGTTCACACCCTCACTCTCAAAAATACATAAAACATTAAAAAAAATTTTTTTAAGTCAAATGCATCGAAGCAGACAGCAGAAGGGCGGTTACTAGGAGCAGAAAGGTGGAGGAAATGGGGAGATGTTGGTCACAGGGTACAAAGTTGCAGTTACGTAGAAAGAATAAGTCTAAAGAGTAATGTACAGCATAATGACTATAGTTAATAATAGTGAACCTTGGAAATTAACTAACAGAGATTACAGGTGCTTTCATCTCAAGAAAAGGTAATTATGACAGAAGATATATTAATTAGCCTGAATGGAGTAATCATTTCACCATGTAAATTTATCAAAATGTCATGTTGTACACTTTGAACGTATATAATTTTTATTAAAAAATAAAATTTTTAAAGAGACAAAAAAAGAAAAGAAAAGAAAAGAAATCCCACCAGGAGGGCTCTTCTGGGCCCACCCTGCTGCTGCCAGAATAGGGGACCATCTACTCGAGGGGCCCCAAACCACCGACCATCCACTAAACATACCTACCATCCCGCTCATCTTACTGAGTGACCACCTGATGCTGCTCACGTCAGGCCCTTCTACCCCAGCACCCTGAGGAAAAGGCCCATTGTTGAGTACATGTGTGGGAATGTGTACGTGCACATGTACTTTTCTGAAAAAGAATTAGGGTGTTACATTATGTTAAACCTACTGAGCCCTCCCAGGAGAAGGAAAAGGAGAGAAGAACAAATAAACCAGCAAGCAAAAACAAAGGAATAGAACCCGCAGCAGTGGGTGCCCTTATGCTGCTGTTGTGCCCAGGAGAGTGTAGTCCGCAGTTCTCCTCGGGATGGTCATCCCAGTGGATGTGCAGGGGGATAAACGCTAGGGAGCACAGCAACACGCCGGGCGGAGGAGGCTTTATTTAGGGCCATGCTCTAACCATGTTTGGGGTGGGGGACTAATCTCACTTGATTCCACATTCCTGACTCCCTAACAGTAGCCAAGATTCCAGAACCCTGGCCTTGGGATCTTCATAATTTCCAAACACTGTCTAAATAAGACAGGAATGCTTTTTTGGACAGCTTTACAAAAAGGAGGGGAAAGAAGTTTGGGGGAAAAGAATTGGCTCAACTCTTTTTCAAGTCGATTAGTAAAAATGAACTCTAACTTTAGTTCTTACATATTCTGCACAAGATGGGAGGAAGGCATGGAAACTACAACAGGACTTCATTCCACAGGTTGTCTCTAGATTCTAAAATAACAGTCAAGGCATGTACAGAAAAACTTTTTAAATGGTTCTTTTTTCTTTAAGTGAGCTCCATGTCCAGCACAGACCCAACATGGGGCTTGAACTCAGGACCGTGAGATCAAGACCTGAGCTGAGATCAAGATTTGGACACTTAACCGACTGAGCCGCCCAAACACCCCCAGAAAAGCTTTTTAAAATAGGAGGAATGGGTACCAAAGCAGACACTGTAGTTAATCTTTTATGAGGGTCTGATCATAGGGTTCATAAACTCTCTATTTTGGAAATTCTGTAAAGTCTGAATTTTATAGTCAGTGAAACTTCAGTAGTTTATAACACATTCATCTCATTATAGTGAAGTACCTTATCATCCTTTATTTCCTATAAATGTTTTGCAATCCAGCAGTATGGTGTAGTGATATATTTCAGTTGACATTCGTTAGCTTTTAAATGTTTTTAAAGTTTTAAAACTTTTAATAGCATCACTGATAACCAAAACTATGATACATCAAGAAATTAACAAAATCACTGTTATATTTATACTGTGATTAATACCCATACCCAATAGTGAAATAAACAGAAACAGTTTCTCAGGTGTGACAGACTTCAGTTAACAAAAATTCACTCTTTGTGTAGCAAAGAAAGACAGTAATCTGATCAAGAAAATGTGCCTATAGGGGCGCCTGGGCGGCTCAGTCAGTTGAGCAGCTGACTTTGGCTCAGGTCATAATCTCACAGTTCGTGGGTTCCAGCCCCGGGTTGGGCTCTGTGCTGACAGCTCAGAACCTGGAGCCTGCTTCCGATTCTGTGTCTCCCTCTCTCTCTGCCCCTCTCCTGCTCACATTCTCTCTCTCTCTCTCCCTCAAAATTAAACACTAAAAAAAATAAAAAGAATAAAAAGAAAATGCGCCTATAAAGGATAATGATATTCTTTTTTTAACCAAGAGTATATAATTTCTTCCATTTCATATTTTTATAATTTCCATATATGCTTAAAATCAAATATACTGGAGAAAATAACCATATCAATTTTTTATATATATATATATATATATATATATATATATATATATATATTCAGGAACCAACTGAATTTTAAATTTACATATATATATATATATATATTTCAGGAACCAACTCATTATTCTGACAACTGGCAAATGAAAAGAAAGAACCAAATACCTCTTATCTACCCCTTATGAGCTGTTTAAAAAACACACACACAAAATTGCACCTACCTCTAGCCAAAAGAAGTCCAAGAATGCCAGCAAAACCAATAACACCAAGTCTTGGAAAAAATCCAGGAGGTGCATTTTGGAGATATTCATAGCTGTCTACAATAGAATCAGACCAGGAAACAGTTCCATAAATTGCCCATTAAAAAACAAAAAAATCTTACATATAACTAGTATATATAGTATCAAATGCTTCTCAAATAATGTGTTCTTTGCTTTATTTTAATATGCTTTTTTTTCAACACATTCTTTTTATGTGATATATAAACGTGATTTACTATTCACATGGCAAGTATTCAATTTTCAAACACTTCTGGTCTGATGACCTACTGACAATAACGAAATGTCCAATTACCTTCATATCCCTGGATGTAACAGATGTGAATCAACTATTCACAAGGGAAGAAATACTAATACAGGGATTCCTTGTTGTCCAAACACAGAAACAGAATAGACTTGGACAGATCTGTCGCTATCTTGAAGCTTTGCTTCAAGTTCTCTAAAAGTCAGGAACCAAATACATGAGACTCTCAGGGACTAATGTCTCCTTTGCCATGTGAATTCATTATCTGAACTCAAGTATAGAATACATTTGGACAATGAAGGAAACTTGTAGTGCAAGTATACGTGGGAAATAGTCAATGGTGATAGAAGAAACGAACACAAATAAATGCAATATGTGAGCCTGTGTGTCAGGCCTCAACACGCCTTATGGCTTCATTTGAAATGATGCTTCCTCTCCTGTCCACTGAGCCAGTCTCACCAAATAAGAGCCATCTGTATTCCTAACCTCCTCAGAAAAGCCTTTCTTATTATACTTATCACACCACGCCTCTCTCTCTCCTCTGATATCCCATCATAGTTTTTCTCTGTACCATCATCATTTGGTACGTAATCCTACGGCACCTTGTGTTTAATTATTCAGAGGTGTGTTTTATGTCTCCTCAAGGAGAACGTATGCTCCTGAATGGTGGATCGCTTAGACTTCTATGTTATATTCCCTCAATGCTAATAGTGGATGTTCATCCCAGAGATATTTACTAAAAGCACTGCTACGTGTTGATGGATACTGAATGAATTAGCAAATGGGTTTCAGAGAGGCTGTAACTTAAAAAGCCTTCATGTCTCTCTCTCAACCCCATCTAGAGCATTCCCTATCTGCTTCCAGTTTCCGGGACATGGAACAGTGAGTCACTCCTCCAAGCCTTGATCATGCTGTGCCCTCTGTGCGGAATGCTACCCAAGTTCCACCTGCACATCTTGGTGTGGCTAACTCTATTCCAAGATTCATCTCAGAAATTCTTCCCTGACTCTTCCCATCCCTCCAATCTCTACCAAACTAGTCTCCTTCCTCTGCCCCTTCAACAGTGCCCTGTGACTGTCTCTGTATTTGTGCCAGTGGTGAGTAATTGATGATATGTGCCTCAGTGGCTGTGACCACTGTCTTAAGTGGCCGTGATCTTCAATGCCTGCTGTGATGGTGACTTAGTAAATGTACACGGAACTGAACTAACCAGAATACTTGGTAATTTTCTCCCCCGAAAAAGAGCAGATACATGCCAGTTTTCCATTTCCTAGGTTATTTGGGAAATGCAGTGATCATTTTAAATACTACTCTACGGCTTGTGCTATTTGCATGGATTCCTGTCTGGCCTTTTATTTATTTTGCCTTTAACCTAATTTTCACTTTCCATCTTTTTGTCTGGGTCATCTGAAGCAATGTTCTACTCCCCCTCCCTTTTTTTTTTTTTTTTTTTTTTGCCTACCAGCACGGAGTTTTCAATTTGAGATGTGCACACGGAGCAGTTGATAGAAGGGCACCCAGATGGCCTTGGTGAGCTGAGGTGAAGTGGGTAAATCACAAAGAAACGGAAAAGGAGATAAGCTAAGAGACTGCAGTGAAGCCACAGCCCAGCTTCTGGTAACATGTCTTGGGTGCGACTGCCGGGAAATGGACAGATCGCCTTGGCAGACGACAACACAACTCATAATGGAATGTTTCTTCTGAAGAGCTTTTGTAGTAACCAGTCCAAGAGAAGGAAAACAAGACTTACACTGCCAATAATGCCTACTGCTATGAGTCACTGGGAAGTGACAGGTAACAATGGAAAGATCTCCTCAATCACAGGAGTTCTTTAGTTTCTTCAGATTAAAAATGAAGATAAGAAAAGCACACAACTATTAGGGTTATGAGGATTATACATTAATATTTTAAAGCACTTAGACTAGTTCCTGGCATGTAATAAAAACTAAATAAGTGTTTATAAAATTAATAAAATTAAGATGTCACTCATACATGATATTATTCATGGATGTTAGTAATCACATATCAGCACATCAACACTCTACAATGATCCTCTCAAGGAAATAAACCATATTCGTGCTTGTTTTATTCAGTCATAGAAACAAACACTTGTAAAAACATGAGTTTTTCTTTGCTGAGATGCCCAGTAAGGAGAATGAAATAAGATCAATGTCTGTTAATTCACTGGTTTCTGATGGACACTAGTCAGAATATAGACTATGAACCTAGTTTATAAGTGTATGGCATAAGCTGATGTGAAAAACAATCAAGGACAATAAAAACCCAATGAAAAAATATAAGAACACTACTTATGCAATAAGGCCTTCCCTAGGCACACCAGTCTAGTTCCTTCTTGCCTCTAAAGTTCTGTAACATGTATTAACAGCCATACACATGAGCTAACCTGATTCTGAAAACCTACTGATGAGTCAGTGTGGGTTAGTGTGAGTTAGGGCATTGCACTTGGAAACAGATGTAAAGAAAAAGTAAAATCCAGTGTATCTGAACTTGTTAGCCCAACGATCCTTGAAGAGATCCTGAAGAGACTTCCCAAATGTTTACGGGACACTAGTTCTCCGAAATCTGATGAAAACAATAGATCTTCTTTCCAGAAAAATCCACATAGCTCTAATATTCTGCATACAACTTTAAGGAATTCCAGATCTCTTGGAGCCCATCCATGGGATCCCAGTTAAAAAGTCCAATGTTAATGAAGAAACTGATTATGCCTAATTAAAAATCAACTTACCTAACCCCCACTGAACCAAGCTCTGCATCTTGGGTTTAGTTTGTGAGTACATTTCCTAAAGAGGTGAAAAGAAAATGAGTGAGAAGGATATGCTGATTACAGAGAAGCAACAAATATAATCGTCTTTACTGAATAAATTCTCGTGTTAATAACACTTTTTTTTTAAAGAGAAGCTTTCTTTTTTTTAAAAAAAAAAAAGGTTATTTATTTATTTTGAGAGAGAAAGAGAGAGAGCGAGCACAAGTAGGGGAGGAACAGAGAAAGAGGGTGAGAAAGAGAATCCCAAGCAGACTCTGCACTGTCAACATACAGCCTGATGTGGGGCTTGAACCTACAAACTGCAAGATCATGACCTGAGATGAAATCAAGAGTCAGACACTTATCTGACTGAGCCACCCTGCTGCCCCAATAACACTTTTTGAACAAAGGGATATAGTGTCCATCTGGGTATTTTTATGTTCTTTTTTTCTTTTGTAATTTCCCCTTCACCACAAATTGTTCAGAACAGTTTATTATTACCACAGGAAGGAGATTTCACGTAGAGTGATTTCAACAAACCCAGCCTTTTTATTCTTCTATTACATTCTGAGAGAACAGGCAAAAATCAATCCCCTTGATAATTAAAGTGGCAATTTTTTCCTGTGAGATTAAATTTGTCTTTCATATTAAGTCCATTTCCTGATACGCTATGATTTTAGAGTCTGTATGTGAAAACTGCCCATCTGGAGCAGGAATGACCAGTTTGAAGAGGACAAGGGAGTCTGTATCCATGTTTTGAGAGACACTCCAATCCTGGAGTAAATGAAGTATTAACATTCTCTTAATAACAATGACAACAACAACAACAACAACAACAACAACAACAACAACATGGCTTTGTACATGAACATCATATATCCTAAAGAAAACAAGGGACTAGCTAGAAGGTACCCCACCTTTAAAAAGTCTACAATAAAGACAGGAAAAGAGACACAGGGGTATCAGAAGGTATCAGAACCAGCTGCCACCTGGAAAAGGATTTGCTTTATTTAATTTGGTCCAAGCCAGAACAAGTTAACCTAATACTATTAAATGCCCTTAAACAGTAAGTGATGAACCACTGAATTCTACTCCTGAAACCAATACTGCACTGTATGTTAACTAGCTGGAATTTAAATAAAAATTTGAAGAAAAATAAATAAAATATATTTACAGATTAGTAGGAAAATTAACAAAAAACAATAAATACTGAATTCAGAGGAGGACATAAAGAACATGAAAAAGTTGAATACTGCTTCATTAAAACCAATTATTGGTATTTTATGCCCATAAAAAGAAAGAACAGCTATAGATACATATCCAGAGTGATGACCTATTTCTTTTGTTCGCATAATCTTTTCACCATTAAGGAAAATTAAATTCGTTCTTAAATAAAGGGACTAGAAATTGTTGGGCTGAAAAAGGAGCCAGGAATTAGAAATATATTTATTGAATAAGGCTTCATTCTGTATAAAAATAAAGCTACTGTAATCACAAAACAGTCTTTTTATATAGAAGTCATGCAAACAAACATGTTGATAACTATTCTATCATCTAGAGAGGTATTTTGCTGCACTGAGCATCATGCACAGGTGAAAAAGTAAAAAACAAAAGGCAATCTTAAGTTGAAAGGTTAAGAGACAAAGTACTTTTATAACCAAAAAAAAAAAAAAAAAAAAAAAAGAGCATGAAATAAGAGTAGTCCTGTGGGGCGCCTGGGTGGCTCAGTCGGTTGAGCGTCCAACCTCGGCTCAGGTCATGATCTCACAGTGTGAGTTCGAGCCCCGCATCGGGCTCTGTGCCGACAGCTCAGAGCCTGGAGCCTGCTTCGGATTCTGTGTCTCCCTCTCTCTCTGCCTCTCCCCTGTTCACGTTCTGTCTCTCCCTCTCTCTCCCTCTCTCTCTCTCCCTCTCTCTCTCTCGCTCTCTGTCAAAAATAAACATTAAAAAAAAAAGCTTTAAAAAAAGAGTAGTCATGTCTACATGATACAAAAATATTTGCACAAATTTGCTGACCTTATCTTAACCAGATGGTTTAAAAATCTTCTAGAACAAGAGAATAAAGTCTAAGCTTTTTACAACATGTTATGTAAAAGTCTTCAGATATTCATAACTCAATAATATGGTTATGATACTTAAGTATACTGGCTTAATTTATATTGGTGATAGAGTCTATGCTTACTATTTTCTTCTAAATTGGTGAAAAGAATTCAGCACTGGCACAGACAGTGGAATTACAAATTTTAAAACACGTTCTAGATGAAACTTCAGTTTGTAAATCTCAAGCAAAGTAAACCTAGACCATGTCACACACATCTAACACACTTTTTACTAATCTATTATCATTTTGAAATCCAGATCACGTATGACAAATACTTTAAGTATCAAAGCCCACAAAAGTGTTCTGTAGAGTGTAAACTTCCATTTCAGATGTTAAAAACTGCAAAAGTGCTTCCACGAACATAATAACAAGGGCCTGATCTAAAACCTGAGCAGTGATGGAAGCCAATCTGCATATGTAGCTCTTCGGTGGCTGGGGCAAACAGTTCAGTACTCAAATATGTAATCCCACACATTTTTGGTTATCTACCCTCTGATTATAGCATTCAAGATGTTGTGTAACCATTCCTGTTAAAATGGTACTCATTTGTAGAATCTCGAGGGGGAGAAAAACTTTCTAATTCTGATATAAATGTTTACACTATATCCTTTTCCTTCTACTAGAGTTCCAGCCCCAAATCTCCCTCTGGGAGACAATGATGTTTTCATAGCTGCGACCAAGAAGATAGTTACCAGCCCACTCTCTAGCCAAGGTGCTACACCCTGCCCGGTAGGAGGGAAATCCTCTCTGCAGCTATGGCAACAGCTGCCACCAGGAAGCTAGGGCTCTCTGTCCCCCTCAGAGATGGCACTGGTGAACGCTGTCAGTGAGGCATCCTAAGTTAGAGTCCTCTATTGTGCCTTTTTCCGAAAACACGCAGACAATATAGAGATTTCACTACTGACTCTAAACAATGAAGCGTCACTCCACTTTCAGAACAGCTGTACCTGACACCAACTTGTGTATGGCTCGCAATAATGTCGGATATGTGAGATGCTTTCTTCAAGTTGGGTCCTTGGCTCATCCACATATTTAGATGGACTCTCGGGAACGGAGTAGAGTGAAAGCTGCATATATTAAAAAACAAAACAAATAGAAACAAAAAGGTATATACAGCCATGAGAGAATGTAATCAGTTGGCAAATCGGTAACCATCATATTCCTTTTTTTCTTTTTAAAAAATTTTTTTCTTAAGTTTATTTATTTATTTTGAGAGAGAGAGAGAGAGAGAGAGAGAGAGAGAGAGAGAGAATGAGCACAAGCGGGGTAGAAGCAGAGGAGAGACAGAGAATCTCAAGCAGACTCTTCACTGTCAGCACAGAACCCAACGTGGGGCTTGAACCCACAAACCTTGAGATCATGACCTGAGCTGAAATCAAGAGTCAGACACTTAACCAAATGAGCCACCCAGGTGCCCTGGTAAACATCATGTTTCTAATAATTCACAGACTGCAGTGGCTCTAAGGGTTACATGAGCCCTGAAACTTCCTTCAGAGAATCTTCGCACTTATGAGTAAGGACAAGGCCAAGAAGACAGGACTATGAGGTATCCCTACCTTCCCCCCATTCTAGCGGTGGCAGACAAAGCAACCCCCTTCATCCATTTTACATACTGGCATTTGGGATTTCACCTTAGGTTCAGTTTGGAAAAACAATTCTATTACTCTAACATGGGGGGGGGGCGCTTAAAAATTGAGTTCAAGTGATCAGTCTGGTGCTAATCTAAGCAGGACAGTAAGTTTCTTCCCCACCCAGAAAAGAAACTGTACATAGTCACTAATGGTTGCCTTCTTCACCCTCAAAAAGTGCCAATGTTGCCAATGTCCCAAGGTCTGAGAAGAAGAGTGTAAAGGGCAAAAGATAAACTAATTAGCTTTAGGTAAATACCATTCAAGTAACCTGGGCCATGATTAGAGGTATATCTTTATGTGACTCTACACTAAGTCAACAGAAACCAAATACCCAAAATAATCAGTGGGAAGTAAAGACAAAAAAGAATATAAACAATGGAGAGAAGATTTCTTGTTTTATTTACCCAATATTTATTAAGCATTTATTTATGAGCCACTAATCTGGCCAAGAAGAAGAACGAACCCAGGTCTTTAATTTGTTAGAAAGGGAAAAATGCAAATGTTTTCTTGGCTTGCAAAGCAGTCTAGGATGAGGCAGATCACTTAGAGCCGAGTTGTGCTTACAATCTACTGGGACATAGCAGATTCCCCACAAAAAAAAAAAAAAAAAAAAAATAGGCAATATTCTTTAATTATGCCCTTAGCTAAGTACCATGAATTAAAGTTTATTTTTTGAAAAAGCTATACTTTAGTAGCTTCCCATGAAGAAAAGCTGTAAGGACATATATTTCCTCCTTTTACATGTCCTCTGAACTGTCATATCTCCTGACAGACCATTTGCATACTTCCTATGGTAACTAAAGCAGATGTTCAAAATATATCACAACATGAATGGCATGTTACCTCATTAACCTTCACGGAAGTTTTGTGAGGTGAATCCTTTTTAGGTGATGCATAGACTTTGAAGGTGAGCAGACTCAGGCTGGCTGGCCCCACAGACCTCTGAATTACCTGAAACACAGAAGCAGTCTTAAGCCTTCTATCAATGCAACAAACTGAATGTGCATAACATGAGCATTTTTGTAAACTCAGCAACTTCTGCCCCTGGAAGGCTTATTGAGCTTTATGAGAAATAGACGTATTCCTGAAGTTTGATGGAAGTCAGAAACTAAAAATGCGCACTCATGGACTTCAAATTTTAGCTCACTTTTACCTTAATTTCCAAGACAGTAGTTCCTAAGTTTTTCTACTTAGCCTGTCAAGTAAAATAAAAGACACACACACACACACACACACACACACACACACACACACGTGTGCACTTTAAAAAATAACAGAGAGGGGCGCCTGGGTAGCTTAGCCAATTAAGTGTCCGACTTCAGCTCAGGTCATGGCTCATGGTTTGTGGGTTCAAGCCCCACATCGGGCACTATGCTGACAGCTTGGAGCCTGGAGCCTGCTTTGGATTCTGTGTCCCCCTCTCTCTCTGCCCCTCCCCCGCCTCAAAAAAAAAAGAAACATAAAACATAAAAAAAATAACAGAGAAATGCTATGGAATGAATTTAAAATTATAAAATAGTTTCTCTCTCTCTATTTCTCTCACATACACGTACCCTCCACCAACAACAATGTAAGAGGTTTCTAGATTTCTTTATTTGAGAGACAGAGAGAGAGAGAGAGAGAGAGAGAGAAAGAGAGCGAGCTGGGGGAGAGGGGCAGAGGGAGAGAGACAGAATCCCAAGCAGGTTCCATGCTCTGCATACAGCCGGACGTGGGGCTCCATCCCATGACCCTAGGGTCATGGCCTGAACTGAAATCAAGAGTTGGACACTCAACTGAGTGAGACACCCAGGTGTCCGAACAATGGAAGAGGTTTCTAATGATCTTACCTAGTGATTCACTGAGCACAGCAAAGATTATTTCTGTAATTCTAATAAGTAAACTTTGACAAGCTTTCCCTTTCCATTCCCATTCAGATTCTCCCCTGATCTCAGTTCCCCAACTCAGTATCTTTTTGCACCTTGCTCTCCCTCACTGGGTCACTCACACCCGGGGCTTCAACGTGAAGCCAGTGACTCCCAGATTTGCAGTCCCAGCCCAGAGCTCCTTCCTGAGCTCCCAACCAGTTTATCCGATTATTCCTGGACATTTCTACTTTTTCACAAGCAGGTCCAAAATGGACTCGTCAGGATCTTGTCTGTGTCTCCAACTCCACACTTGGCCTGACGGGTGTCTGCTGTGGAATGAAGTCAGAAGGCTTTTTTCCCCCAGTAATAAACCCCTACATTTACACAGCACTTGACTATCTAGCATCTTTACCCCAGACTTGCCCCCTTCTTCTCCTACTTCCTCTCAGGCATGGTGTCACCACCTAACCCAACCACCCGATTGGAAACTATGAGGTCATCTTCACTACCACCAGCCCATCCAATTGGTCATTAAGTCCTGTTCATTCTGACTATTAAATGATCTCAATTCACTCTCTCCACTTTATCCCCTCTGGTACAATCTTCCCTTGGGCCCTCATTTTTTTTCTTGGATGGTTTTAGCTGCATTCTAACTACTCACCTAACCCTCTGACGACTCAAACCACTACAATACACAAGGATGATCTTTGTAAACTACAAACTGATTATCTTCTACTCTTATTTGAGATCCTTTGTTATTTATTATCTAGGACTTCTATGGGGCCAAACCAGGCCCATTATGATCCGAACCTTCTGTCACTTCATCTCTCTGCCACTCTGCCTTCTCCCGCAGCATACAAACTCCCTAGATTTCTCCCATGCTGTTGCCCAGCTTCCTGGGTTTAAACATGCTGGTTGCTCTACCTGGAATGTCTTATATTTGCTTTGTCTTTCTGCACAACTGCCTCACAGCAGGGAGATACATAGCTTTTTTTCTTTCTTTTCCCCTTATTTATCCATTTATTTATGTCTACCAAGTTCTCCCTACTAGATTAGAAGCCCTTTCACTGTGGTGCTGTGTCTTACTCTGTCTCCCTAGTGCCCGTGACTGTGCCTAGGACATAAGAAATGCTCAGTAACTGTTTACTGCCTGCATGAAAAGATGGAAGAGAGGTGGGAAAAAAAAGAGTGATTGACTTGTTCTCACTACATAGGCATGATTTAGCCACATGGAAATCATATTACTGAGATTTGCAGTGCCTGCAATGTGAAAGACTAGGCTATTCCATAATATTCACAAAACATATGATGCTAAAAAAATAACAAAAATGTCTGTTGAAATGTATGCCTGGAGTTATACACAAAAAGGGAAATTCTCATATTTCAGAAGCAAATAAAGAGCTAAGCGCTATTGAAAAGAGTGATTATGGGGCGACTGAGTGGCTCAGTTGGTCGAGCACCCTACTCTTGATTTCGTCTGAGGTCATGATCCCAGGGTGGTGGGATCAAGCCCTGTGTCCGTGCTGAGTATGGAGCCTGCTTGAGATTCATTCTCTGTCTCTCTCTCTCCCCCCTCTGCCCCCTCCCCTGCTCGCACTCTCACTCTCTCCAAAATGAAATTTTAAAAAAATAATAAAAAAGAATGGTTATGACTTTAACTGGTTTAAAAATAGTTAACATACCCTGAAGTAGTTAAGTATTCACCTTGAAAGGGCTTGATTTCAAGGCAATATTGCCACAAATTTCTTTTGCTTCCAGGGTAAAAGTCAGTGTGGTTGCTCCTGGCACCCCAGGAGAGTGCCTATTAGGCTGCTGATATCTGGAGGTGCCAACTCAGTGCTCTCTGCCCCCTGGGTCTGACAATGCTACTTTGAACTGGGGACTTTCCACTGAGCCAGCCAGCCCCACCCCAAACTTTGATTCCCTTCCTATCGGCAAGAGCTGGTGCCTCGCCCTTTCCCACTGCCCATCCAGCACTGGGGCCTCCAAGCATTTGGGGTTCATACTGTCCTCTACCTTCATCTTTGTTTGATGTAATGCCTCACGTTGACCTTTTTAATTCTAAATTCCAGCTTTCAGTCCTTAATCCTATCTACCTCTCACATATTTCATTTTTCACCCCATGGCCTTCTGTTGTTTTAATTCAGGTCTCTACCTTTACGTTCTTAGTGATTATTATCACTCCCTTTCATCTTTTCAATCTTATCGTGTTTACTTTTTAACATTTTATTGGACTCTTGATTACTCTGACTTTATTTTTCTCTCTCATCCACTTTTCTAGTTTTAATATTAAGCAAAGACTGGCTCTTTATTGCTCAAGTTGCTTTCTTCCTCTTCTCCCATCAGTCTTCCGCCCCCTCCATAACCACCTTCACTCCCACCCATCCCACAGCAAGAACTGTGGACACAAGGGTGGAGCACCCAAGCAAGGCCCCTCCAGCAGCTGCTCTTTCAGTTTCCCGGAGGGTCTCAACAAATAAAACAAAGAAAAAACAAACCTCACCCCAGGACACTTGGGAGATCTACAGATTAACACTCCCTAGGGCCACAATTCTCTTAGCAGAGAGCACATAATTTACTTCAGGGTTTCTCAATCTCAGCATTATTAACACTGGGGGCTAGATCATTCTTTGATGTGAGGGCTGTCTTGTGCACTATGGACTTCTCAACATCCCTGGCCTTTACCTACTGGATGCCAATAGCACCCCTCCCAGTCATGACTCAAAAATGTCTCCAGACACTAGGAGAGACACCTGGGGGGCATCCCACCTCGCACCCCCCACCACCACATTGAGAAGCACTGATTTGCTGGAACAAATATTATTTTCTGACATCTCTCACCATCCAGACTTCAAGAAAATCCGTGTGTTAAAAATCCAGGGCCTTGGGGGCACCTGGGTGGCTCAGTCAGTTAAGCGTCTGACTTCGGCTCAGGTCATGATCTCACGGTTTGTGGGTTCAAGCCTCCGTCGGGCTCTGTGCTCTCAGCTCAGAGCCTGGAGCCTGCTTCGGATTTCTGTGTCTCCCTCTCTCTGCCCCTCCCCCACTCACACTCTCTCAAAAATAAACAAACATTAAAAAAACATTTTTTTTAAGCCAAGGCCTCAGATATAATACACAGTGATAGATACAGAATAGTCTTGCCTGGGAGGTGAAGCATGGGGAGGGGATGGACTTACTGAGAAGGGGTACAAAGGAACATTCTGGGATGACAGAAATGATCCATACCTTGACTGGGGTTTGGGTCACAAAAGGTATATATACATTTGTTAAAACTCAAATTACTGTAAGATCCGTACAACTTAACATCTGTGCATCTCACTATATGTAAACTATATCTCAAAAAACCCACGTGCACCCAAACCGCACCACGTTTGTGCCAAAATGAGTGGGAACTGTGGGCCAAGGGCGATTCCTAAGGAAATCTGACCATGTTAAGGAACCAGGTGCCAGTGACCTTTGTGACACAAACCCACCTAGGGAGCCTTGATAACAGGTGCACAGGCAGATGAGCCTGATGCTCCTGTTAGTGAGAGACTACCCCATCTTGCCTTGTCCAGACCAGATGTTGTCACAAATGGGGATTCTGGAGGGGGGGCTGCCAGGTGGCTATCATAACTTGTTAGAGCTCATATTGAGTATTCAGGCCAACCCATTTGATGTAAGAATTTGAGAAGGGAAAGGCTGTTTCAGTGGGCAGAGATCACTCCAGGAAAGTATAAGAGCGAAAGAGGAGTCAAAGAAGAATCTTCTGTTCCCCAAGGGAGAAAAAGAACACTAATCTGGAAGTTAGGTGTCTTGAAGAAAGGTGTAATCAACTTCCAAGGTCTGGGTCATAATCACTAAAGCTCTGACTTTATCACCTTTTCTCCCACAGACACTACTTTTGGGTTGCCTCGTGTGAGACAGGAACACAAACGTATTCTCTCTCCATGATGGGTCTGGACCCATTATGGTACAACCAGACTGAAAATACCTCCTGAGAAGTGAGATCTTCCGTGGATCTTTTCTGACGAGGAGCTGGAACCTCTAGGCTGTGCCTACACCTGGCCTAAGCACCACTGTCCCAAGTGAGAGTCCTCGAGAATTTTGTTTGCAAGGTTCACTCTCTACTCAGGGCAGATAGCTTAGCTCAGAAAATGGGTACATATGCCCCTTCCAAGAGATCAGACATGCTCTAATTCAGATTAGATGACTTTGGCTTGATAGACTGAAGTCAAGCCCACTCTGTTAAGAGCTGCTTCTTCAATGAGTACTAAGCTAGAGCTACAGACTCACTAGATGCAATAGCTTCACTGCTTTAGATCCAACCTATCCTGTTAGATGGGGGTCTCAAAGTAAGGACTGCAATGTGTTGGCTTGTCTGAGGTTCTGAATACAGCTGTAAGAGACCCTCAGTCTTAGAGAAAACTAAAATTTGACTCAGATAAAGGTGAGCTAGTGACCCCTAGCTTTGCAAACCTCAGGGGGGTTTGGAGTTCCCTGGCTCATGCGGCTAAACCTTCTTTCTTTCTGATTCTATTCCCCAGCAAGATATCTTTTTTAATTTTATTTATTTATTTATTTATTTATTTATTTATTTTTAAAGTTTATTTATTTATTTTGAGAGAGGGAGAGCACATGAGGTAGGGAAAGGGAGAGGGGGTAGGGAGAGAATCCCAAGCAGGCTCCGCACTGTCAGCACAAAGCCCCGATGGAGGACTCAAACCCACAAACTGGTGACTGTCAAGAGTCAGACACTGAGCCACCCAGGTGCCCCTCCCCAGCAAGAGACCTTAAACTCTCCCTCATTAAGGTATATTCTCCAACTTAGACATTTGCGTTGTCTTTCAACATTTGGTTTTCCATAGCCCAGAGAGGGTCACTCATCAATGTAAACTGACCACTAGGATTGGCAGTTGGTTGGATGGGGCCCTAACAAAGAAGTGTTGTAAATGGGGTAGGGCCACCATTGCCTTACAGCCTTTCTGCTTCTTACTCTTTCCACTGAAGGTCATCAAAAACAGAGGAGAGCAAAACAAACCTGGTTGTGGAAGCAGAGGTACATGAGCTCTAACGATTAGAGGAGCTCAACGACGATCTTATTTCAAAAACAAGTATTTATTGCATACCTACTCCATGTAGGCACAGTGCTAAATATGCCACAACACTTAAGCAGTCACGGTCCTTGCCTTACGGAGTTTCCGGGAAGGTAATGAGTTTACTCAAAAAGACTAGGGTCACAATTTTAAAAATAAATTACAAAACAAAAAAAAAACCCTCAGGCCTAAGATTGAGTTTATCCTTCAGCTACAGCAGCAAAGGAGATTCTTGGACACAGTCAACCAAAATATGAAACTGGTGAGGTCATAAACACTCAGCTCATAATGGGTACCCAGAAAGCTAAACTGTCCTTGTTTTGCAAATAAAAGTGGACTACCCTGGACTCTGTAGCTCCAGGACCACTTTCTGATTGTGTCCCAGTAAAACTACCTTAAATTATTTTTTAACATTTTTAAATTTATTATTTTTGAGAAACAGAGAGAGACAGAGTGTGAGCGGGGAAGGGCAGAGAGAGAGGGAGACACAGAACCTGAAGTAGGCTCTAGGCTCTGAGCTGTCAGCACAGAGCCTGACGCGGGACTTGAACCCACAAACTGTGAGATCATGACCTGAGCCGAAGTCAGACACTTAACCGACCGAGCCACCCAGACGCCCCTAAAACTGCTTTAAAGACAAATAAAAACCTCAAGCTAAATAAGCCACTTTGAGAATTACTCAAGCGTGCTCATGAATGGTAGGGCTCACACCCTGACAACTTACTTTCTTTTTAAACTTTATGGAGAATCCAGTATATAGTCTCTCCCATTTTTGAGAAGTGTGATCCTTTATTCTTCCCAAATTACAGATCTATTATTTTATTAGGCTCTTCATTTAAAATATATACCAGTTTCCTTTTTTGATAAAATGTAAGCCTCGCTTTGCAGGCCTGTGTACACAAGAGACTTCAGAATCACTTGGGGAGTCTTTTTTTAGGAGTATAGATTCCAACACATTCCCTCCCTGCCCTGCCCCCCACCCAGTGTCTGATTCAGTAAACCTCTGGGGGGCTGAAGAATCTATTCCCACAATCAGCCAAGTTTAGGAAATCAGTATTTCACAAGCAGATGCTTGGGGAACAGTTATTAAACTTAAGTTTGTATAAACACTCAAACATACTTACCTTTAAAAACATTTGAAAGAATTAAATGAAAACTGTCCTAAACATAAAAAGAAACAGTGACTGGCCACCTACTGGAGAAGTTATGGAATTTATTTACATTGAAGAAAATGTTTCCCATCTTAAACACCACACAACCAATACCCTCCACCCCTAATTCTCATTCTACCACCCATCCTTCTCTTTCTTCATTGACAAATTTACTTTAAAAACAGTCTATGGTTAGGAGGCAAAATAGTGGATACCACTGGGGTGCCTGGCTGGCCCAGTCAGAAGGGCATGCGACTCGATCTCAGGGTCATGAGTTTGAGCCCCATGTTGGATATAGAGATTACTTAAATAAATAACTATTTTCAAAAAAAGAACAGTGGATACCCATAGCAAGATGGGGAGTGACCAGAAGGGCCATGAGGGCTTCTAGAGTACTAGGTATGCTAGTATGGTCAATTTGTAGAAATTCACTTGTGATCTGTGCACGTTTCTGTATGTAAGATTTCAATACAAAGTTAGAAAAATAGACTCTTACTTGCTTCCTCTACTCCATTCCCTCCTCCCTTTACTACTCAAGGTACCTGAAATTGTCCTTCCCAAGCCCACCAGTGGCCTCCCAGTTACGAAACTCCAATGGACATCTGGCATCCTGGATGCACCCCGAAACTGGTGACCCCTCCATCATCTTCATACTCTGTTCCTTCAGTTGCCAGGATTCTAATGTAGCTCCATTGTACATGCTTTGTAGGGCACTCCTTCCCTCTCCTTTTGGACCTTCTCTTCCTCTGCCCATTTCAAGGTTGGTCAGTCAGAGAAAAACCTTAACCCTCTCTCCTTCTCGCTCTAGAGCAATTTCATTTAAATCTAAGTATTTAACTTCCACCCTACAGCTACTGATGCCCAAATCTGTATTCCCAATCCCAGCCCCTCACTAAGCCTCAGGCGTGTGTGGGACTCCCCAAGAACATCTTCAGCAAGTGTTTCATTGCTACCTCATAATGAACTTCCTTTCTCCAAAATCCTGTTTTTCTCCGAGTTTCCCCACCTCATTTAATGGTCCTACAAGCCACACGAAGGATAACATCAAAGCAACTCTTTAATGAAACAATGAAAACAGACTTCAAAGACGGTAAGATGTGGTTGCTGCCTCCACAATCTAAAACAGTGGACAAATAATTATACCACTTGTGATGAGCATACTAACCGACAAAGGACAGGAGGAACACAGAGAAAAGAATAATGTACCACAACTGGAAATTCTGGAAAGCCACTGCAGAGAGAAGGCAGCCTAAATAATCAGAAAGTTTACACATTTCTTTCCTTCAGCAGCCACCCAACAGACTTAAGACTTACTGTGATTAGGACCAGCCTCTGTAAAAAGTAGTAACAAAAGAAATCAAAAGTTTGGAACCTGCGGATGATTTGACACACCACTATCTTTCCAGCTATACACATGAGTAGATATGATCTCTAAACAGAGCAAATACAGAACCATAAACCATGGCTGCTGCTTTAAAAATATAAAAAATGTTCTATATCAAGAAGTTCCCCTTTAATATCAAAGTCAGATGTGGTTTTGATAACATACTCAAAATAATTTGGCATCAAAAACTGCATAAATAGGGGCGCCTGGGTGGCGCAGTCGGTTAAGCGTCCGACTTCAGCCAGGTCACGATCTCGCGGTCCGTGAGTTCGAGCCCCGCGTCAGGCTCTGGGCTGATGGCTCAGAGCCTGGAGCCTGCTTCCGATTCTGTGTCTCCCTCTCTCTCTGCCCCTCCCCCGTTCATGCTCTGTCTCTCTCTGTCCCAAAAATAAACGTTGAAAAAAAAAAATTAAAAAAAAAAACTGCATAAATAGGGGTGACTGGAGTTCAGTCAGGTAAGCATCTGACTCTTGGTTTCGGCTCAGGTCATGATCTCACGGTTTGGGAGTTGGAGCCCCATGTCAGGCTCTGCGCTGGTGGCACAGAGCCTGCTTGGGATTCTCTCTCCTTCCCTCTCTGCCCCTCCCCTGCTCATGCTCTTTCTCTCTCTCAAAAATAAGTAAACTTTTAAAAACTGCATAAATAAACCCAGTGTTTTAATTATTACATTTCAGCTATTATATAACTCAGGGGTCATATAACCTGTACACCAAAATGTGCTTCTGCTTTCAAAGTTATTACACAAGACCATTTTTATACCAGTCACTGTGGAAAATAAGTGCACGTGGGGACATTTTTACAGTAAATGTCATTTAAAATTAGATATTCTCCTATTTATAGGAAATGAGGCATAATTATGTATTTTTCCTCCAAATGTTACACCAGCTCTTTGATCTTCGATCAACCTTTTCTGCAAGAATTTCCATCTGAAAACATTTTTCATTAAAAACAAAATGCTTTTAATCTGATTCTTTTCAGTTGTTTCAGAGATAAAAATCTGAAGTGGATTTTTTAAAAAAGGCCTATGAAAACTAACAATACTTTTGAGGAAATTCTTGTTTCAAAAAAAAAAAGAACATAAAATGAAAAATAAATTATGTGAAAGAATTTAGGGTAAAACAAAATGATGAAAACAATCAACAATTTTGCCCAAATCAGGCTATATTGCTGCCCTTAGTAATGTGTTGTAAACTGAATTACAAATAAAGAGAAATTAAATGAGTCTTTATTCGTGAAATCAAAAAAAAAAAAATGCCTTCTTGCCGTAATGAGCATTCTATAGTACCTGCTTTAATATAGCAATCCTTTCTCATCTGAAAGGTCACACACAAACTGATAATAGAGGCTTTCTTTCTCCGAGAAGGGGGTTAGAAGAATACAGACAATGGGATCCTGAAATTTATCTTTACTGTTTTGACTTGAAAAGGAACAGTTGGGGCGCCTGGATGGCTCAGTCCAGTTGAGTGTCCGACTCTCGATTTCAGCTCAGGTCACGATCTCACGGGTTTGTGGTATCGATCCCTGTTTGCGCTCTGTACTGACAGCACGGAGCCTGCTTGGGATTCTCACTATTCCTCTCTTTCTGCCCCTCCTCTGCTCATGCTCTCTCTCTCTCAAAAATAAATAAATAAACTTTAGAAAACTGCATAAATAAACCTGATGTTTTAAGTATTACACTTTTAGCTATTATAAGTTAGCGGTCATATAACCTATCCATTAAAATGTGCAACTGCTTCCAAAGTTATTACACAAGACCATTTTTATACCTGTCACCGTGGAAAATAAATGCATGTGGGGACATTTCCCATGCTGTCTCTCAAAATAAATAAACATCTTATTTAAAAAAAATTTTTTTAAGTTTATTTTGAGAAACAGAGCGCGCACACACAGGGTAGGCACAGAGAGAGAGAGATACAGAGAGAGAGAGAGACAGACAGAGAGAGACAGAGACAGAGAGAGACTTCCAAGCAGGCTCCTCACTGACACAGTGCAGAGCCAGATGTGGTGCTCAAACTCACGAACAGTGAGATCATGACCTGAGCCAAAATCAAGCGTCAGATGCTTAAACAACTGAGGCACCCAGGCACTCCTAAATAAACATTTAAAAAAATAAATAAAAGGAACAGTTATTCAGTATTAACTTATACACTATTTTTAAAAAATAGGTATTTTCTCACCCCCTATCCCTTAGGATGGCCACTATCAAAAAACAAGAAAGCAGCAAATGTTGGCAAGGATATAGAGTCAATGGATCCCTTGTGCACTCTGGGCGTGACTGTAAAATGGTACAACCACTCAGGAAAACAGTGTGGAGGTTCCTCACAAAAATTAAAAATAGAGTTACCATATGATCCAGCAATTCCATGTCTGGATATTTAACCCAAAAAAGTGAAAGCAGGGTCTCGAGGGTATATTTGCACACTTGGCATTCACAGCAGCATTATTCACAATAGCCAAAAAGTAGAAGCAACCTAACTGTCAAGGACATTATGCTAGATAAAATAAACCTGTCACCAAAGACAAATATTGTATGATTCATTTATACGAGGTATCTAAAGTAGTCAAATTCACAGAAACAAAAAGTAAAATGACGGTTACCAGGGGCTCGGGGAAGAGGAAATGGGGAATGGTTTAATGGATATAGACTTTCAGTTTCCTAAGATAAAAAAGTTCCGGAGATTATTATGTATCCATGTGAATATATTTAGCACTGCTGAACTGTATAGTTAAAAATGGTTAGGATGGTAGGGTTTTTGTTATGTGTGGGGTTTCTTTTTTACCACAATACCAAAAAATGAAAATAAAAAAACTGGTTAAGATGGTAAAAAAAAATAAATAAAAATAAAAATAAATAAATAAATAAATAAATCAGAAGCGCCTGGGTGGCTCAGTTTGGTTAAGGGTCCAACTTCGGCTCAGGTCATGACCTCACAGTTTGTAAGTTCGAGCCCTGCGTCAGGCTCTGTGCTGACAGTTCAGAGCCTGGAGCCTGCTTCAGATTCTGTGCCTCCCTCTCTCACTACCCCTCCCCCACTCTCTCTCTCTCTCTCTCTCTCTCTCTCTCTTTCAAAAATAAATACACATTAAATTTTTTTTTAATTACAGAAAATCAACGCAGCCAGAAAGAAAAATAAACAGTATGCCTCCTCAAAAATGTTTTCTCTTCAAAGTAGTAACTCTGACAGGTCAAATAGTGAGAATTTAGTGCAACTATTTATATAAGAAATTAATAAAGGGAATTTACTTTTGATATATGATCATACGGCTTACACTTCTAAATGTTTTCAGATCAAATTTTGAGCCTGAAGGAAAAGCAGCCTCTGTATATTTGAAATAAAAGCGAGAGAAGGAGATTAGAAAATGGCACTGTTTAAAGGGGAAGAGGGATTTGTCAGTTTTTTGAAAATGTGAAACTGAGGGAATGTGTAAGTATGCCCAGAAACAGATCTGAAAAGATGTGAACAGTGGTTAGCTGTACAAGTGGTGGGATTAAGGGTGATTCTTCAGTATTTTCTGTATTTCCTATAGTTTTCACAACATACATTGATTTATTTGGTATTATGCAAAGAACAAAAGTGGCTGTTCCTGAGTATATTCTAAAGAATTTGCCACAAAGGATGACGGTAACTCCAAATGAAGAGGGACAAAAATATTTTGATCCTTGAAGACATTTTTTTAATAAATCTATCGATCAGTGATGCCACGTTTTGGAAGAAATATATTGACAGGATAAATGAATCTGTCCTTCCAAAACAGCCACGTGGATGGGCATTTATTTGCATGTATAAATTTGGGAGCGTTTACACTTTCCCAACAACAGAAACCGCAATCATTTCAGTCTGTTTCATAGTAAACGGGTTAGGAAGCTAGTATTTTAAGAGTTCAGACTTGAACCTACAAAGAGAAAAACGGTTTTCCAACCATGACAAACACAGAACTATTTTATGAGAAACTCATTTCTGTAATTCTGTAGTAGAGTAACTGGTATCTCCCAGTTCTTCCTCATCCACTATAAACAAACTGGGATCTGAGGAGATAAGGCTGTCGTCTTCAAGATTAACATTATCTTGGCCTAACATAAAACCAACTTCTATTTTATCTTTGGAGGGTAGAATTCACCACAAAATTAGGTCAGCAAAGCAACTATGTTTCATTGGCAACTGTTTCATATTCTACTCTTTTAAAATAGTTATCGGTTTTTGTTAAATTCATGCAAAAATAATAAACTTGTCCGATAAATAGGAAGGAAACCTCAAGGCCAATGAGTGAGATCACTGTTCCTTCAGGCAGGTTTCGAGTCATCTGGTTGGGCTGTACTGGTTTCACAGACTTAGAACACACATGACATGTAATCTACCACGTTTCAAATTTATCTTGAACTTCCTCATTCAGACAGAAATTTACCACTGCTTACCTAAACCCCCATAGATATTTTCTCCCTCTCTCTCTCTCTCTCTCTCTCTCTCTCTCGGAAGGCACCCCAAGATGAATCTTTTCAATCCCGAGTTAAAGGGATACAGGTAAGAAAAAAATCAGAGGGAACAATTTATTTCAAGAATTGTCTTTCAAACGCTTCTATGTTTTAAAGTAACTAAAAAAAAATCTACACTTTCTAAGAGGAAGGGCTATTCTGTCAAAGCAAAGTCTATCTAAACCCAGGTTTCATTTCCTCAGAAACCACTGTGCGCACGGGGGACACCGGAACCCACTGACGACAACTGCCTTCAACCTCATCTCATTTATTCACGGCATTTTCGTCCTTAAGGGAAAAACTGCAAAACTGTTTTATGGGAAAAAAAAAAAAAAAAAAAGCTGCTGTGTTAGGCTCTATTCAGCTGATGATAATCCGGATTCATAATGAAAATCTCTGCAAAAACACGGAACAAAAACAAGAAAAGTCAATATTTGGACTATACACAGCAACTTCTAACAGTGCTCCCCAACGAGCCAAGTCCACAAACAGGCTCAGGGTCAATATTTGCCAAGTGAGGTAAGCCATCAACAGAGGATTCAGGAAGCTTGTTGGAGTCCTCGTATCATTTGGTGCTTACTTACTTGCCAGTTTAACCCGTGTCATAATACGACACGTGAATCAGCACCTCTAAGGGGAGACAAGATTCATTTCAGCAAGCACAAAGAAAAACATTCTGTTATTTCACAAGGACTGACGTCTGTGGGATGGGGGAGAAAAGAAAAAGAAACCTTTACTATTTTCATTTATCCTATTTAAAAAGACCGCTAAATGAATGAACAGACATATCTGAAAAAAGAAACCGATGGATATCCCTTCCCAACCAGAGCTATTAATACACACTTGTGAATCTATCTCTGGCTCCTCATTGTCACCCAACCAAACAAAGACATCCTTAAGTCGGAGCCAGTGCGGGCTTTGAATAAAACACACGGAGTTGCTTCAAAGAGTCAGAAAGAAGTAGGAAGACAAAGGGTGACTATTTAAAGAGCCTGTAAAACAGTATTCAAAATACAACTGTATTATAATGCTATTATCATAAAAACTCAGCTTAATATTCAAAGTTAGAGTCTCTTAGCATGTCAAAAACTCTCCAACCCTTGCTCTAAATTCTTGCTTCTACAACTATTTTAGTATACAACGAACACAAGTTTTAAAACCCGCTACGTTAAGAAGTTGGCACTGTTTTCTAATAGAACTGGCATGAAGCCACGCACAAATTAGGAAAAACTCATAGTAAAAAAACAAGTAACTTCCAAATTCTAAGACTGAACTTCAGACAGAAATGTCTTTCCCCCGAAAATATCTACATAAACCTTCATGTTGCATGCATGAACCATAAAATTCCACTTAAGCATTATTGGGGAAAATCAACTCTTTAATTCTTTCATTTCAAAAATCTTTTGGCACTTTCCTGTCATATTATAAATAAGTCAAGTGCCACGTTTTGGAAACAGATACGTTTCTTTGCTATAGAGATGTCTTATGCATCTAATTACTCGCAGTAATTTTAAACGTACCATATAAACAAATATCAAAGTTCATTTCTTAGCTTCTAAAAAGTTCCAGTGTAGCCTAGAAAAGACATAGGTCTTGAGCAGGTATACATAGAGATCCTCTAATCATAAATGTCTACAAATATGCATAGGCCTCACGGGGTAATAAATTCATTTATCATAAATGTCTAGTCCATTATCTACTGTTCTCTGTCTCTGCTCCCCATTCTTTTGAGGTACAATTCATCTACTTCTTCCTTCTCCTCTTCCAGTGTCAGCTGCACACAGGGGGCCATTAGCATTTTAGAAGGAAGAGTGCTAGAGTGTCCTGAGCAGGATTCAGTTCTAAATGAGAAGTGAATTTATCCAAGTTTCATCTACTTGTGACAGTCCTAAGTTCAGGATGCTAATCTGAAACTCTAGATCACTTCAGTAGACAGATGTGATACAGGAGGGGCTGAAAACAGCTTACGTTCTTACAGCGCTTCATTTACCATTCTTGTCACATGTGATCTTATTTGAACCCCCCAACAATCATGTGCAAAATGGAGGGGCATATTACTGTCCCTACGGTACCATGATAAGGGGACTCAGAAACTAAGAAACCTCATTCAAGTTGATTAGCCAGAAACCAGAAACAACGATAAATTAGAACCTGGGCCCGTGCTTTCTGACTGCATCAAGGGCTGGGTAGTTTTTCTTCTTTGTGATCTACCATGCGACATCTTTGAAGGGTAACAAACGGGAAAGAATCCAATTAATCTCGCACATAAATATGTATTTACGTGAGTAAATATGTATGCATTATTCACTATAATTTCTCAAGAAGACCTTTGGAGATGCTTAAATTGTAGGAGGGAATCTTTATTATCTTTCAAAATATGTGCCATTTAAAATAATATTCAAGTAAAATAAAGTTGCAGCATTTCTTTTATAATCTACAGGTGATTTTCCTTTTCCATTTAGTAGTAGTATTCTCCCCTCAGTTTTTTTTTTTTAATTTATTTATTTTTGAGAGAGTGGGGAGAGGGGCAGTGAGAGAAAGAGGGAAAGAATCCCAAGCAGACTCCGCACTGTGAGTGCAAAGCCCACTGTGTGGGCTGGGGGCTCGATCTCACAAAACATGAGATCCTGACCTGAGTGGAAATCAAGTCAGACGCTTAACCGAATGAACCACCCAGGTGCCCACTCCCCTCATTTTGTACTACTGATATACTATTCATGATAAGAAAACTAATTTCAGAAAATAAGATGGGCAATAGAGGCATTACATCAAGACCAAACAGCCACAAAGAGTATGTGAGGTAATAATGCCCTACAACTAAGGACACAGTCACCTCAGGCTGTTCTAAGCAGGGAGCTCTGAGGGCAGGTCACATTTTTGCCCTTCAGGAAGAAACTGCCACAGTTTTCAGGAGGCCAAATTCTCTCCCTCAAGGCGTCTGATGATTCCATCTCCAACCCTCGTCTCTCAACCAATGTCCATACCCTTGGATTCCATGTCAACTGGTCACTGCATAATAATGTCCACAGACACTTCAACGAGTCCAATTTCTTCAAAATCAAATGATCACCTCTCTCCCCCAAATCCACATCAGCCTTCTTCTACGTTCCCATCTCCCTGAATAGTTCTAACAGCCACTCAATTTTCCAAGCTAAAAGCCTGGGCAGCACCCTCAGATTCTCCTTTTCCCTCCTGTGCCACATCTAATCAACAACCAAAATTTGAAATTAAAAAATACTTTTGGAAAGCCCCAAGACTGTGCACCACCATAACACTACTGCAGCAGCCTCCTACAAGAAGCCAACTAAAAGTAACAGCTCACATTTATCAAGCCCTTACTTTATGCCAAGCACTGTGCTTGGGTCTGAGTTAACTTAATCCACACAAAAATGTGAGGCTGGTGCTAGTCTTAGCCTTGTTTTTTACAGATGAGGAGACAGCTACAGAGAACTTGAGTATCTTTCTTGCCCATAGTTAACACGGGGAAACCTGTCTTAACACAATGCGGAACTTTTACTTCTGTGTCCTTGGTTTTCTGCTCTGCTGGGAAGGCCCTTCCAGTTGCGTCCCTCTGCCCAGCTCCAGAGGTCAGAACAAGCATGTACTCCTCTACAAAGTCTCCTGATGCCCCCTGCTGGTGCTCATTCCTCTAAGTTAGTAGCTGTCAAGGTTGGCTACTCACCCTACAAAGTAGGTGACGACATCCCAGTCCTAGAGATCCTGATGGCATTGGTCTGGCTGCAGCCCAGGCAGCAGGACTTGCCCTCTAGATGATTCTAATGCGTAGCCAAAGTTGTGATCTACTGCTCTATATCTCCCCCAACCCTTTCACATCAGAGCACTTACTACACGACATCAGAATGGGCAGTTTCTGAGCCACTAACCTTAGTTTCACTCACCTGGTGGGGTTGGGGTGGGGATGGAGCTTTTTCAATCAGAGGTTCCAGGACCTCACTTAAAAAGTAAATCAGACCCTTGGCGCGCCTGGGTGGCTCAGTCAGTTAAGTGTCCAACTTCGGCTCAGGTCATGATCTCCCAGTTCTTGGGTTCAAGCGCTGCATCAGGGTCTGTGCTGACAGCTCAGAGCCTGGAGCCTGCTTCTGATTCTGTGTCTCCCCTTTTCTCTGCCCCTCTCCCGCTCGCATGCTCTCTCTCAAAAATAAATAAACATTAAAAAAATTTTTTTAAAAAAGGTAAATCAGACCCATGGACGCAGGGTCCTGTAAAATGTCTCTCAAATAATTCTTGTGTGCAGCCAAATCTGCAAATTGTCTCCTAGGTAAGAACTGGGAGTTTTCATTTGTACCCACCAGGGTGTAGCACGGTGCTCACCATAGCTGGACTATGATAAACATTTGGGTAATGAATGAAATCTAGTAACACAAATCTGGGCATGGGGTGTATATATTCAATTCCAGCAGCAGCACCCAGAAAAACTGCTTCCTCGAATAGAACTGGGCAGCTTTTCAAACGTGTTTTTTAATCCACCAGTGCCCCCTACTGACCTGAAGATGGATAACTAAATCAAAACAATGGTTACAGTTCAAATATTTTAATTGTATGTGCGCATAACTAGTCTCTCACAAACACGCACACACACACACACACACACACACACACACACACACAGTACTTTTTCCACCAACACCTATACTATCAATCCCTATTCCCTTCAGTCCTGGCTGACCCAAGCTGATAACTCTCAAACCCAGATCAATCCTGCCAGTTGCTAGTCTCCACTTCCAGGAAGCAATCATGATAGAGCTCGCGAAAGCAGCTCTCAGCAGAGCAATCAAAGCCTCTTACTGATCTTTTTTGTTCCTTGTTCACTGCCTCTTCCAAATCCCACCATATTCATAAAACCACTCACCTTTGGAAAACACAAGAAACCATTCATCTACCAATCTGCCTCACTTTATGCTATTCAAAGTATGATGGGGGAGCAGCAGCATCTATACCATCCAGAAATGTGTTAAAAAAGGGAGACTCTGAGGCCCCACCCCAGATCTACCAAATCAGAGTTGCACGTACAAATTTTGAGAGGCACTGGTTCTCACCTTCCTCAACTACTAAACCTGACATCGCCATTTTATGACAACTATTTTTCTAAGTGACTGCTTTGCTATCTTGAAATAAAATTCATCACCCACTACATGCATAAGTCGAAAAAAAGAGAGGCCAGTATCCTGATTTGATGGTATAATGGAGAACAAAAGGAAAAGATTTATAATAGGAATTATATTTCAGTATATAAATGCTCAACACAACTAAATTAAACATGTGCAGCACAATCCAAGTTCCCAAAATGTATCCCAATTGGGTGGTACTGTCCAGCTAAGAACCACTGGTCCACCATCACTCCCACCCTTTTCCTTCTACCTCATAGGAGGAAGGCAACACCTTTCCTCCTTTTTGAAGCTGAGGGATTCTCTTAGAAAAGCCTCCTCCCTGGGGCGCCTGGGTGGCTCAGTCAGTTAAGAGGTTAAGCGTCCAACTTCGGCTCAGGTCATGATCTTGCAGTTCGTGAATTCAAGCCCCCGGGTCAGGCTCTGTGCTGACAGCTCAGAGTCTGGAGCCCACTTCAGATTCTGTGTCTCCCTCTCTCTCTGTCCTTCCCCCGCTCATGCTCTCTCTCTCTCTCTCAAAAATAAACACTAAAAATTTTTTTTTAGTTTATATATATATATATATATATATATATATATATATATATATATATATATATAAAAAGGCTCCTCCCTACATTCCTCCCTAAGGCCATAAACACTGTCAAATCTTGAATAGTGGAACAACCACAAAAACAACTCTATAATCTTGACCTAACAGGCCTCTCCAGTTACCTACCATATTCCTCTCTCCTTCCCTTAAAGGAGAAAATCAAACTTATCAACCCCACCACCAATGTGTCCGTTTACTCATGTCTCAGTAACCAGCCCACGTTAATACAGCTTTCACTTCTATCAGTAAACCCACATGTATAAAGGTCATGGAAGCTTTCCAAATTGCCCAAATTAATGAGCACTTCTCCAAATTCATCTAACTTATCTCTCTGTAATGGACATTGTTGACTGCACATCTGAATTCCATTCCCCGCTGTGTTCATAAATTCATTTTTCTCCCCGGTGATTGAGATAAATTGACCCCATCCCCAGTTGATTTTGTTAGTCTCGGCCAATCAGAGCATGGCATTGCCCTGGCAATGGTTATCAGCTGAGGGGCAGACATGTGACTGAAGTTGGTCCAATCAGACTGAAGGAAGAGGGTAATCCAAGTGTGGGAGTTCTGTCCTCTCCCTTGCTCTAGTGAATGAGAAAACGTGTTACTACTGCCTGTTACGCTGCAATCATAAGGGAAATCAATGTTACTATGAAAAGCCAAGAAAAGGACCAGGTCCTTGATGACATTGTTGACCCACTGGAGTTCACCCATCCTCTAGACTTTGTGAGAGAATTCTCCTTACTATTTAAGCAAGTGGGTTTTCCCAACTGAAAGCATCCTAACATAGTCTGTCCATGAAACTTTTTTCCCTTGATTTTCTAAACGTCACCCTTTTGTACACCTACTTACCAGATTTCTAGTGTCCCCTCTTCCTCTGCCTATTCCTTACACTTAGGTGTCTGCCAAGGTTTGTTGTGACCTTTTCTACTCAGACTACATGTTTGACTAATTTAACCTGAGATATACTAGTACTTCCTACTTGGCTTTCAAACCTAAATGTAAATGTCTCTTCTGTGAAGCCTCCCCTGAAGTCCCCAGGGGTTCTATGCCCTTTTGTTGTGTCATACATCTCCTTGGCAGTCTGGTGAGCCCTATGGACCCCTACTCAAAATAATGCTTCTAACTGTATAAAATGCCAACTATACTTCAATAGTTAGAAAAACATTTTTAAAACTCAAAATCAGATATAGGAATATAGGCTTATTAGCTCATTAAATAAAAAGACTTAACAGTGAGTCTTATAACTACTATAATATTGAAGTCGTGATGATCACAAATGATTGATACCTTGAGATCTGCAATAACTGTGCTATGAAAATGTCTATGATATGTATTGGTCCTGTGACTTCCACTGATGATGAGTATTGCTAATACTAGTGTGCTTTATTGCTGTACTAGCTTATTAAATTAATCGCTCCCAATGAACCACACCTCCTCATAGCCAGACTCTTGAGTAATGTCCCCATATTGACTCTGGGCTTGGCCATGTGACTTGTTTTGACATCAGCACATGTGATGCAAGCAGGTAAGTGTTTGCACAATCAGACTTGCCCTCTTAGGACCTAGTGACCATGTGAGGAAGCCCAAGGTAGGCACAATGGAGGCACCAAGCCCTCACACATGACAATAAGGCCACCTTACAGTCTAGCCACCAGCCGAATTCAGCCAATGGGGGATGCCAGCAGAACTGCCCAGGCAGACCCACTGACCGTGAGACATAACAAATCATTATACTTTTAAGGCACTGGTTTGCATTGGCTTGTTACCTAACAAAAGCTAACTGATACAGTTACATACACTTGTAACTGAAGGAAATGCTACATTTCAGTTGGCAATTGGTGAAAATGAAGTTTTTTCACATCAGGGTTTAAGGACTTCCCTGAATTCTATCTACAGACCCTTGGAGGGGCTGAAGACCACAGGTTAAGAACACTTGGTGCAGAGGGGAACCCCCGAGGCAAAGGAGATCCTGCTCTCCTTTCTACTACCACAGTACATTGTTGATACCCATATAAACGGATCACAGCACATCTTTTGTTGTTGCAACACTAAAACTGAGCTGAACTCCTTGCACACAATAGGTGTTCAACACAAATTTATCAAATGAATGTAAACTGCTTATGGGATCTGTCCCGTAACTAAACTGTGAGCTGCCTGAAAACAAACTAAAAGCAAACACTTAGATGGCACTTCTATATGCCAAAGGCTCTTCCAAGTGCTTTAAACATACTTATTTACTCCTTATAACAGCCCTATGAAGTATATGCTATTCCTCCAACTTTACAGACAGGAAAACAGGCACAGAAAGGTTAAGGGATGTGCCCAAGGTCACCCAGCTGGAAAGTGGCAATGCCAAGACTGGAAGGCTGAATCCATGTTCTGATTTTATAGCGTGTCCTAATGTGCCCTAAGCACATTGCAGGAGCACAATAAAACTTCTAAATGAGTAGTACAATTTTGAGATTTCATTAGCACTATTTTACAGGTGCTGTGCTTCTTGAAGACTCAATGTTGTACACTAACTTCTGGGAGCTTATGATTTGTTTTCACGATAGAAAACATCATTTTTTTTTTTTTTAAATAGAATGATGGCTTCAAGTTTAAAATGCAGATTTTTGAAACAAAGTCTTCACTCTGAAAGGCGATCTCTTTCAAAGGAAATGAACTCGTAAAATGTAAAACAATGGGGTCGACTTGTCTGTACCAAATAATGTTCACTTGAGAGGGGAACAAAGTTGCAGCTTACCACCCTTCCAGCCATTCCCACATTGCCATACCAGCTTCCCCAAATCCTGCAGCAGCTTCTCCGAAGGTGACCCTCCCCCATTCACACGTCAGGTTCTGAAACCAGATCCTGCCAGGCAACCGAAGCCGAACCCTGCAGTGCCCTGAGCTGGCCTCTCCTTACACACGAACCCGAGGGCACCATCGGGGGTGTGTGTGATTATTTTGGGGGGGACTTTAACTTTTCAAAGTGTTTTATTCACGAGAGCAAGACCCACAGGGCCCACCCACCCATCCCGGGATCTCACGCCTCCGCCCAGCAACCTTTCGCTCCTAGGTGACCGGTGAAAGAACAGCTGGGTCGGGACGCAGCTGGCCCAGAGGCGAGAAAAGCCTCAGGGCGAGCCGGGCCTGGCCCCCGGAGAGGCCCACGAGAGCGCGGGCAGGGCTCCACAAGGCCGGGAGGGGGCGGTGACAGTTGTGACCCGGCTCCACGCTCTCACCTTGAACATGTTGCTGGCAGAGGTGGCTCCCGCGGGGTCACCCCGGCCTCGGCCCCGCCCACTACAGAGAGGTCGCTACGGCGGCCGGGTAGGGCCCTGATTCCTCTGACCGCAAGCGGGCCGCGGTTCGGGTGACTGCCGTACAGCCAATTCGATCCCGCGAAGGCTTAGTTCGGAAGCCTGGTCTGGTAGCGGCGTCGCCGAGCTGCAGCGCGTCGCTCCTCAGACTGCCTGGGAACGCAAGCCCCGCCTCCAGGAGGCTCCGCCCCTGCGCCAGCCGTTGCTAGGCGGCAGGAAAGCGCCAGCTCCGTGTGGGCGACACGCGGGGGCGCGAGGAGGGAGGTGCCGGGCCCCGCGCCGCGCTGGGAATCGGCCTTCGCTGCCGCGATTGGGCGCCCAGCGACTTGGGCTGGGAATCCTCTGCTCCGAGGACGCCGGGCGGGGGCGCTCGACGGGTATCGAGCTGCTTCGAAAGTCTCATGGCCGGAAGTCGCCGACCTCTGGGGCCTGGATTTATCTCACAAAAGGTTTTCAGATTTTTTTTTTTTTTTTTTTTTTTACCGTGGGGTGGAAGTTCCTAAGGTTTTAAATTTAATATAATTTGCCATGTCCTTTACTCTCGAAAGGCCCTGACTTTTTTCCCTTTAAAATACTTAAGCGTATACCCGTCCCTGGGAATCACATGTCCCTTCATACTACTAGAAATAGGTAATAATGAGAATACTTATCTTATTAACAAGAATAGCAGAAACTAACGTAGTGTTTACTATGTGCTCAGCTCTAATCTAAGCTCCTTACACATATTCATCTAATCTTTCCAACACCCAGGTAGATGAGTATGATTATTAGTCCCAGTTTAGTAGATTAGGAAACCGAGGCACAGAGAAGTAATTTGTACAAGGCCACACCGAAAAAGCGGGAACCCGGAATCCAAACCTAGGTAGTCTGCCTTTAAAACCTGTGATCTCGCCTAAATAATTGTCATAGTGTCTTATAATGAGGGTTTCATATTTCAATCTGTATTATGCTTCCTCACCCCATAGAAAGTGTAAATTCATCCAGGCAGGCATCTGGAAGATTTTTGTGGTTTGTGTGGTGGCATGTCGCTGCCTTCCAGCCCAAGACCAAAGACAAGTGTTCAACCACTTGTAGTTGTACAAGTTGAGTATATCTCTGATTGCTGCGAGGAAAACTCACAACTTGGCACAACGGGGCATCTCACTAAGGGGGTGCTAGAAAGATGTATAATAAAATTTGGGCTTTGGTTGGGTCATGTGGGAGCGAATTCAAGGAAGCCCGGCTTTGCTCTGGTTTGGGTGTTGTTAGGAAGCCAGGGTAACACCAAAGCCCAGCTGTGAGTGTCAGGCCAACTCCCAGATGTTATGGGCTGATTTTCTCTTGATCCAGACATTTGTATATTCCAAGCCATCCCCATCCATATCCCCAAGGACAAATATTGAAAAGACTCTGAAGGCTCTGTATCAGTAATGGAATGTCACGTGTATATAAAAGTGTGAAGTATAGTGATAAATTAGGGTAAGAGTTCTTAATTCAGGGGGTGTATGAACTTAGATGGGGAAAAAATTACAACTTTATTTTCACTCATCTGTAGCTGAACTTTAGCATTTCTTTCAATTATAGTGTAGGCAGTAAAGCACAGTAGTATCAGCAGTACTGGCGACTTTCTCCCCAGTAGAAAGCACAGATATTTTCATATAATGGTACAGTCGTAGCAGACATCTTGACATAGCATTTCTGCTCATTATCTCTTGACGAGTACAGTAGTTTTGAGAACTCTCATTTAATGCATAAAGAGGACAAATTCCTATAGTTTTGATTTTGAAAATGTTTTCACAGTGATTTCAATATAATTGTGGAGTCCTTTGTGATCGTACGTGTTTTATGTTATGAATTTATAAAACATAATTCTTAGGGGTGCCTGGGTGGCTTAGTCAATTAAGCAACTGACTCTTGATTTCAGCTCAGGTCATAATTTCATGGCTCGTGAGTTCGAGCCCCATGCACGGAGACTGCTAGGGATTCTCTCTCTCTCTCTCTTTCTCTCTCTCTCTTTCTGCTCCTCCACGTGTGCACACACTCTTTCTCTCTCAAAACAAATAAACTTAAAAAAAATAACATAATTCTTAGAAGGAGTCTGTCCAGGGGCGACTGGTTGGCACAGTTAGTTAAGCATCTGACTCTTGATTTTGACTTAGGTCATGATGTCAGAGTCATGGGATGGAGCCTGCTTGAAATTCTCTCTCTCTCCCTCTGCCCCTCTCCCCAACTCATGCTCTGTCTCTCTCTCTACAAAAAAAAAAAAAAAAAAAAAAAAAAGAGTCTGTCCATACGGGTCCATGGCACCAGAAGAAAGGATAAAGAGTCCCTGCTTTAGTAGAAGAGACTAAGCAGTGACTTCGAATTTCGGAACTGCATTCAAATTGGAATAATGTGTCAAAGGATGGAAAACCAAAGGTGGAATCATTTAGTGTACACCCTCTCACTTTACCATGGAGGGAGCTCAGCTACAGAGAGGTTAAGGAACTTGCCCAAAGTCTCACTGCTATTTCATGATAAAACCAGGACAGAAAGTTCTCAGGCAAGCATGTAAAAACCCTGCACTCTCGGTAGACACGGAAGATTCCATAGTTAGCAAGATGCCTCCGGCCCTCAACAAGCTTATTGGGGTGACCGCCAATAAAACAAATTATGATGCAATATGAGAAGTACTGTAAAAGAAAAACGTGTATGGTATTATGGGACCTTGGAGACAGGGTGAGCAGTTGTATGAAAAAGAGAGGGTGGAAAACTTCAGAGAAGAGGCATCAATTAGCTGGCGTCCTGGAGCCTGAGTTGATGTTTGCTGGTGGTGGAGACGTCACTGCAGGGAAAGGAAATGGCATGATCAGTGGTACAGGTGTGTAAAACATTGACTAATTTTGGGGACAAGTTCTTGTTCTCACAGTCTAGAGAGGAATGCTGATGAAAGTTGGTATTTTGATGTTTGAGAGATTGGACACTAGACAGAAAAGTCTGGAACACCATTCTAAGGAGTGTGGACTTCAGTGTGGAGGAAATGAAGTGTCCCTGAAAGATTTTAAGTTAGGGAGTGAGAAGGCTAGATTATTGCTCTACGGGATTAACTCAGCTGCAGTGTGGAGGAACCCAGAAGGACACACAGACTGGAGACTGAAGGCCAGTTAGAAGGCTATGGATAGATCCACTTGTCTTTTCCATATACCTCAGAATATTTTTAGTACATAAAGCATGCAAACTGTAAGCAACATTAAGATCCATGTTGCCTTCCTTTGTAAAGTGTTCTGTTATTAGCCCAACAACCATATGGCAGTTCAGTTTTGTCCAAACAGTGCAATAACATAGGTTATGACCTCAAATGCCGAATCTGTGTACTTTCAGAGTACTTCGTCAGGAAAATGAAGCACTGGAAGTGCTTCTCAAAGGCATCAGTTACTGATGTTCTGAAACCAGATAAGCCATGCTCAGGAAAAGACCACAAAGTGCATTTGTCAAATACTGTAAAGGAAACGGCAATACAACAGTAAGTAGCTGTCTTTCGCCCTTTATCATTTTCCACCACGGGTCAGTTTCCATACGGTATTTACCCAGCTAACATCAAACACTTCTTGTTTTATAAATTAGAGGGGTTTTTTTGTCTGTTTTAAAATTACTTTTGAATTGAATAGTAATTATAATAATTAGGGTATTTCATAATTTGCAAAGCATGCTAATACACATTTCTTTGATCCTGACAACTGTGAAGCAGTCTTATTATTACATTTTATAAGTGAGGAAGCAGCCACTGGGAGAAGGTAAGTGATTTGCATAAGGTTAACTAGCTAATGAATGGCATCAGCTAGGATTTAAAGCTTTGTTTCCATACTCCAGGCCTTTTCAACCCTGCGTCTTGTAGTCTGCATTCGCCAGCTAATGGTGACTTTATTTATTTTTTTTTTTAATTTTTTTTTTAACGTTTATTTATTTTTGAGACAGAGAGAGACAGCATGAACAGGGGAGGGTCAGAGAGAGGGAGACACAGAACTGGAAGCAGGCTCCAGGCTCTGAGCCATCAGCCCAGAGCCTGATGCGGGGCTCGAACTCACGGACTGTGAGATCGTGACCTGAGCTGAAGTCGGACGCTTAACCGACTGAGCCACCCAGGCGCCCTAATGGTGACTTTATATAAGAGTACTTACTTCTCTTTACATGAAGCCTTGTGAGGGGTAATGATGGGATGGGGGGGTGGGGGTTGGGAAAGGGTGGTCCCTACAATTCGCTAGTGCTGACACATGATCAAAAGTAAAATAATTCTTTTACCTGACCTGACGGGGTGAGCCTGGTTCAAGCAAAGATCAAAGAAGGGAGTTTCTCTTTTTGGGGCATGGTTGTCTGTTCCCAGAAGAAAATTGGACCTACCGTAACTTCGAGTATTCTGCATGCTATTTTCATTGACTTGGACTAGTCGTACAGTGTTTTAAAGAACTAACTGTAATGGAATCATTTTAGGTCACGGATGTTTCAAGAAAGCAGATTTGTCCCTTCACACGTTTTTATTTATAATATATATACTTTTGCTGATACAGTTTTAGCTGGGACTTTTTTTTTTGATCTCAAGGGAAATATTCTCAAATATTTTATATCCTCATTCTGACTAGATTCTGCAAATGACCAGTTCCAATTACCACATCGAAATGTCCCTCATAGGTCAGTCTTAGGGTGGGGGATGGGATGGTACAGGGGGAAGAAGCAGAAATTCAGAGTTCCCCAAGATTTTAGGAAAATGGAAACTACTTCACTCATCTTAACCTCTTTTTGTTCCCTCTCAGAACTAATAAAGATATTTCAGCCCAAAGGATACAGAGAGCTTGGTTATCTCATATGGACAAAACAATATTTCAACTCCTAAAGCACACGATTCGTGCAGCAGTATGTATTTTGCTTTTTGTTTTCTCTGGAAGATTTAATTACTTACAAGCTAAAAGGTGTGTGAAGTAAAGATAGAACATGTAACCTTTTTTTGATGTCCTATTTGAACCTAATAATAACGCATGCGGTTCTAGGGTTGCCCTAAATGAATATTTCTGGATTTATTTGTAAATGACGTGCATATTATTTCCTTTTCTGAAACCAAAATAAGATCTTTAAAAAATTTCGATTTCTTATTTGAAGATGTGGGCCACTGATCATCAACAAGAAAAATCTCTGAATTAAAAGTGCCCTTACCTTCCAGCCAGCAATCTCACTTCTAGGAATGCATTCTACAACACATGTACAGTTTCATCGCAGTATTGTTTGTAACAGCAGAGAAAGTAAACCATAGAGTGTTCACCTATGGGATGCTAGTTAAATAAGCCTTGGTGCTTTCGTAGTGTTAAACCTCGCAGCCTCGCATGTGATTCTGCAATACAAACAAAGGCAGCTAAGATAGCTCATTAGTGAAAAAAGGCAAGTGCAGGGCAGTGTGAGTAATATGGTCCTATTTACGTACAAAACAGAAACAAAAGCAAAAACAAAAACACCCCAAAGGTGGGCATGCCCCACCTCCACTCTCCAAAAGAACAACTCTGGCAACACCAGCGGAGTATTAAGCTTTCCTTCATACAGTACCAAGTATTCTAAGCATATCACCCCTGATTACAGTAGTCTGTAATTAGTGACAGTCACATTAAGGGAGTTTTAGCAGCTCTGAGCAGCTTGTACACTTCTTCACCATCTGAGCCACAGACCCATTTCTGATGCCAGTAAGCAGAATACCTCAGGGAAAACCCACTCAGGTAAGTGGGTGCTGGTTCAGGTCCATTACCCGTTCATTGTCTTCATGTATGGCACTGGCATTTAATTATCATAATACTGGTTTTGGTATAACTTTAGATGCTTAGGGTAACAGAAAAAAGGAAATTAATTCTTTTTTTAAAAAATCTGTTGTCCTGACACTTCAAGATCCTACCTTACATTAATAATGATTTGTCATTATAAAAGGCCTTTGGTGTACTTTTTTATGTGATTGTCATAGGCATAAAGGTTGGCCGGGTCATATGGGGGCAGGGGGTGGGGGCTTTAGAGTCAAAGAGATCTATGTTTGCATCCTGGCTTGTCCATTTATTACCCGCGTGCCTTTGAATAAATTACAGACACCCCCAGAGTTTCAGCCTGCTCATTGGAAAGCTGAGAACAATAATGTTTGAATAATATTGCTGAGGTGTAAAGATTAAATGAGGTTATGTATATAAGGCGTTAACAGAGCATGTGGTATATAAAAGGTGCTTAAAAGCTAGTGACATTACAGTTATTTTCCTCATTTTACAGTGATTCATTCAATATCAAATATTTGTTAACCACCTGCTGTATTCCAAGGACTGTATTAAATGCTAAGAACACATGATAGGGGCGCCTGGGTGGCGCAGTCGGTTAAGCGTCCGACTTCAGCCAGGTCACGATCTCACGGTCCGTGAGTTCGAGCCCCGCGTCAGGCTCTGGGCTGATGGCTCAGAGCCTGGAGCCTGTTTCCGATTCTGTGTCTCCCTCTCTCTCTGACCCTCTCCCGTTCATGCTCTGTCTCTCTCTGTCCCCAAAAAAATAAACGTTGAAAAAAAAATTAAAAAATAAATAAATAAATAAATAAAAAGAACACATGATAGAGTAAAAAGACAGTATCCCGTACCTTCACGCCCCTTACAGTCTAGTGGAAGACACAGATTAGTTTATAGTTAATTAGAGTACATTGTGAAAAGTGTTGTCAGAGGGAAAGAACAGTGCCTGGGATCTCAAGGAGGGACACCTACTCAAACTTGGAGGCTAAAAGGATGAAGTAACTGACTCAAGGCTACACAGGTAATAAACGGAGGAGCCAAGACTAGAACCTGGGACTTTAGAACATCAAGTCTGGTATACTGTTCACTTCACCATGCCACCTCTGTTATTTTCAGTAAATTACGTCTGGGCAGGGTACCATTTTCCATTGATAGCATCATCATCTATTTCAGGAACTTCGTGTGACACATCAAATACTGAAGGAAGTGAGCCCCTTAGAGGCTGAGCTTGTGAAAGATCCTAGCATGAAGTGTAAAGTTAGATTCAG
The DNA here is from genome assembly GCF_018350155.1 of Leopardus geoffroyi. Classification (NCBI taxonomy): domain Eukaryota; kingdom Metazoa; phylum Chordata; class Mammalia; order Carnivora; family Felidae; genus Leopardus; species Leopardus geoffroyi. The sequence goes on from NC_059343.1 coordinate 20,091,203, forward strand.
GTAATATTTCTATACTGATTTATTTCAAGAAGCACTTAGTTAAAATGAAGAAACCTTAGAAATTTATTTTCTTAAGTCCTCATAAGTTCTCAGGGTATAATTACAGAGTAAATGTGTTCTTCTTATTTTCATTTATTGTGTGGAGAAACAGAGACATGACTCTTGGGCCACAAGTTGCCTTGAGAGTGGCTCCTTTTCCACGATGTGTCCAATCTGACACACGAATGAGAATAGTTGTGAGCCCACACACCAAAGTGTGACTCTTTCACCTCTGTAATCCATTTTGTTACCTGTTATGGAGGAGAAGTAACTCAGCCCCAAGCCTGATGCCACATGACTAATTTTGGGTCTTTATTTCAGATTTAGTGGTGAAACATTTCCACCTGTCATCGTATTTAAAATTTTTCTTCATACCGAAGGACATGGTTACAACTATTTCAGTGGAAAAAAATTCTTAAAGCCATCGAGTGAGGTGATGTTTCTTTCACAATGTACATTTTATGTTGCTTCAGCTTCTTAACATCTATGTAGTATCTAAATTGCACTTGAAATGTACAGACTAAGTTATTTCACCATTAAACAGCCCAGCAGGCAGGTAATATTTTTTTAAGCATTATGTTTCAAGAGTGTCTCTGTTTATCAGCTAAAAAATATTTGGAATGAATTCCTTATATAAGGCTCTAAAAATACTCATCACTTTTCTTTGTATTAAAATTTTGGGGGCTCCTACGTGGCTCAGTCACTTAAGCGTCTGACTTCAGCTCAGGTCATGATCTCACGGTTCATGGGTTCGAGCCCTACAATGCCCTGAGTTCTGGGTATATATAACAGTATATACACAGTAATTCTATCTATAGCATAGGAATCATCTGAGAATCTTGTTAAAATGTAGTTTCTGAGGTGCCTGGGTGGCTCAGTTGGTTAAGCGTCTGACTTCAGCTCAGGTCATGATCCCACAGTTTGTGAGTTTGAGCCCCACATCAGGCTCTCTGCTGTCAGCACAGAGCCTGCTTTGAGTCCCCTGTCCCCCTCGTTCTCCACCTCTCCCCCACTTCTTCTCTCCCCCCCCCCCCAAATAAATAAATAAACTTAAAAAATGTAATTTCTGATTCATTAGCTCTGGGACAGGATGTGTGATTCTGCATTTCTAACCAGTTCCTACGTGCTGCCACTACTGCTGGCCCACAGACCCTACTTTTAATAACAAGGATCTACAGTGTAGGTTTTGCTCCTTTGGCCTTTATACACGACAATGATTGAGAAAAACATGTGCATTCTTATACTTAGCCTTTTTTTTTTTTAATTTTTTTTTTCAACGTTTATTTTTTTTGCGACAGAGAGAGACAGAGCATGAACGGGGGAGGGGCAGAGAGAGAGGGAGACACAGAATCGGAAACAGGCTCCAGGCTCTGAGCCATCAGCCCAGAGCCCGACGCAGGGCTCGAACTCCCGGACCGCGAGATCGTGACCTGGCTGAAGTCGGATGCTTAACCGACTGCGCCACCCAGGCGCCCCTTATACTTAGCCTTTTATAAACCGTACATCAAAGGTTATTTTCCTGTAGCCTTCTGGAAATAGTTTACATGAAAAGTATGGTCCATCTGAAATCATCAGTAATGGAATGTGTTCAGGATAGAAGACCATACAGCCTGGGAGTTTTCTTTTTTTTTTTTTTTTTAAATATATTTATGCATTTATTTTGAGGAAGCGGGGGCAGAGAGGGAGGGAGAGAATCCCAAGCAGGCTCTGCACTGTCAACATAGAGCCGTATGCGGGCCTCAAACCCACAAACTGTGAGATCATGACCTGAGCCGAAATCAAGAGTCAGACGCTCAACCAACTGAGCCACCCAGGTGCCCCTGGGAGTTTCTGATCAGATTCAGGATGTACGGCATTTATTCTCTGAAGAATATTAGAAAATAAAAAGAGACTGCTTTTCTCTGTGTTCTCAGGCAATATCAGAGAAAATTTAATTCAGTTTCAGAATGTATCAAATGGACTGTGTGTTTTCATATGGAATATGGTGTTCCGAAAACAATATTTGTTCATTTATTTAGAATAACTTCAAATGCAAAAGTTGATATTTATCCTACATCTTGAGGAATAAAGTCGTGCTACATTTATGTACAGAATGAGCTTGTTGTTGTTCCTATAAAATATCATCAATTCTTGGTTTTCTGAGGTTACATAATGAGACTTTTCCAGGAACTGAAATTCTCTTGGATCTGCCCTTGGTGGCCCCTACTGTCCACAAGCTGGAGCAAATGAAAAACTTAGAGGTCGTGACTGGAAAGCACTGTGTGTATATTAAAACTCATTAAAATGCTGTATAATAAATTCATTTTTTATTTAAATTACAAAGTAACTGTTGGGAAAAAAAGGAAATAGCACAGAGATTTTTTTAAAAAGAAAACCACCTCATGCCTTTTCTCTCTGTGCTGTGACTTTCACTTTCCTGGGGTGATCACTGTTAATAGTTTACTGTGTCTCCTTCTTTTTTTCCATAAAAAATACTCACACAAATATATTTTAAAAAATGTTTGATCTTATTATAAAAATGTGATAGCACTATTTAGTTTGAGTTTTTCACTAAATATTCTAAGGGGATTTAAATGATCAGAACACAAGAGAACAGTTTAGAATTCCTTTTTCCCTTTAGTTCAACTTTGTAACAAACTCTGCTAACACTTGGATACATGGTTGATAGAAAACCTGTAGAAGTAGAATTTTTCTCACTATAAGTCTACTCAGGTCCTTTGAATGTAGAAATTGTGTGTTTAGCAAACTGATCCAACTTTTCTAAGTTCACTTTCTCTTGTTTTAAAGATTTTATTTTATTATTATTTTTTTTAAATGTTTATTTATTTTTGAGAGAGAGGGAGAGAGCGGGGGAGGGGCAGAGAGAGAGGGAGACACAGAATCCAAAGCAGGCTCTGGGCTCTGAGCTCTCAGCACAGAGCCTGATGCAGGGCTCGAACTCACTCACCGTGAGATCATGACCTGAGCCCAAGTCAGATACTCAAATGACTGAGCCACCCAGGTGCCCCTTAAGATTTTATTTTGGAGTAATCTCTATACCCAACATGGGGTTCGAACCCACGACCCCAAGATCAAGAGTCACATGCTCTACCAACTCAGCCAGCCAGGTGCCCCCACTTACTTCTTAATATGAAGTAAACAAGTCAGTTTTAGCTCAGACGTGTAATCTAAGTTCACTTATGAAGAAGGGGAGTTTCACAGAGTTTTGTTATTGTTCTGTCTTTTCCCTAGTTGTTATTTCCATTTCTAGTTTCATTTCCTTACCATTTCCCGATGGTATTTCTCACGTATTCACACACACACACACACACACACACACACACACAAGTAAAAACAAGTGAAAGGATGTAGAATAGCCTAAACCACTTTAGACAAGGACAAAGATTTACATTAGCTGATTTCAAGACTTAAAAAGCTAAAATGATCCTGACAGTGTCGTGATGGCATAAAGAGACACATAGATCAATGAGATAGGATAGAGAATTCAGAAATACACCCGCTCATAGATGATCAATTGATTTTCATCAAAGGTGCCAAGTCAGTTCAAATGGTGCTAGAACAATCAGATAGCCACGTGTACCAAAAAGAGATCTCATTTCAGTTACCTACTTCGATGATCTATTTTCAGAGCAATGCTTATTTTCAGAGGGTTGTCACTATAGTTCATCCTCCCAACTATATTTAGAATATTCTAAAGCCTTGCTACTCAGAGTGTGATCTACAGACCCGCAGCACCGGCATCCCCTGGAACTTATTAGCAATGCAGAATGTCAGCCCCCACCCCAGACCCACTGAATCAACACCTGGATTTTAACAAGACCCCACCCCCCAGATGACCCTACGTACAATGGAGTTTGACAAGCACTAAAGTTGCCCGCTGCACACACCATGGCCTGGAATGCCTCTGAGTAATTGCCCGTTCTCACACATTAATATCCAGCAACCATTAGTTTCAACTGAAGATCCCCGTTCTTTTTGAGGATTGGGCATTTAGGTAAAAAGGAAAAACATTATTATTAATATTAGCTGCCCTTATTGAGCACTATCAAGTACTATATTAAATATTTCGTGTGCATTATCATTGCATTCTCATAAACTCTAGAATGTACAGCCTGTTGTTATCCTTAGTTTTAAAAGACTAAGTAACTTGCCAAAGGTCCCACATCTAGAAAGCAAAGGAACCGTTATCAAGACCCAGTAATCCTGACTCCAGAGCCTGCGTTCTTAACCAATCTTGAGTCAGGAGGCCTGCTAAATGTGTTCTCTTCCACGGCCCCCTGATAACTCTGGTGAGGTGCATGTTACTCCCATTCTGACTGCAAGGAAGCTGGAACTTGGAGGGGCTTGTCAGGGGCAGAGCTGAGGCTTGCATACTCTCAGTCTGTCCGCTGCCCTGTGCGCACTTTGAGGTTGAAACAACACCAGCGGTTGTGGTGGTTTTATTAATTCTGAGCCTGTATATCACTGTACTGCTCCAAACCAGAAACAGGGTTCCCGTGCAGGGATGCCAGCTTTTGCTAGTTTCGAGAGTGTCAATTTCCAGGCAGGCGGGGAAGTGACTTCTGATAGCAGAGTAACTTGACAAGTGCAGGTGTGGATCTGGGCCAGTGGCAGGGCTGTGGGGGCTTCTGAGCCACAGTGATGCCAGGTATCAGGGGAGGTGTCACATTTAGAGATGCCCCTCTTGGGCCTTTTGAGTCACCCACTAAGAATGGAACCTGCCTCTTGAATTCTAGTCTGATTGGCTGCTGTCCTGGGCTTCTTGCCCAGTTTCCGCCCTTCCCCTTCACCTGGGTCTGGGCTCTTCTCTCCCATCCCTTCCTACCCAGAAGTACTTTCCCGAATCCGGCCTTACGCGGCAGATGCCTGAGAAAGAACATCCTGGCCGTCGGAGGGCAAACTTTTTTCAAACCCCTGTGGCAAGTGGGCAGTGAGCCTGCCCTGCGCTGCCAGGCATAGAGTTTTTTTGGCTGGATACTGGGCTGGGCCCGACACAGCTGAGCCACACAGCTGAGGCGCTGTGCAAATAAGGAAACCAGGGCTGGGAGGGATTGTGGGTGGTGGCTGAGTGGAGTAGAGTGGGGAAGAACTGACAAGAAATACCCTTACTAAGTAACTTGAGCTAAAGTAAAATATAGTTATATCTAAAGAAATCCTCAGAGCAGAAATTATATGGCTTTCAGACTTGTTCACTGTACAATTTATTTGCTTTTACCTCTAGTATCACTGTGAGGATGGTTAATGAGAACCCACAGGAAATTAATTGCAAGAAAGCATAATGGAGATACGTGCCAATACTGCCTTCTCTTTAGAGGCATAGTGTATAAAGAAACTAATGAAATGGAAAACAAAGATGATCTGCCTCAAGGAAGGTTCCATCACATAAGCTGTTTCTGTCCCTTGCAGGTAGCGCATTAGGAATAAAACTACAACCATTTGAATATTCTTTCCTTTTCCATACGTGTCTGTGTTTTAAGCTTTGGAATTAGAAAAACTTAAAAAGGAATATTCTCAATAACAAAAGTGAAAATTGAAATGGGAAATACATTCAGGCTTATTGTTACATTGTATGTTAAGTAAAAAAGAACAGAGATTCAAATTTCGATCTCGTCTCAGCCAGCCTCCTATCAGCCTTATAACACGGAGTTCCCATGCTCTCACAAATATACATTCTGAGATACAAAGGAAAAGAGAGACTAATCTGGAATCTAAAGATATTTAGATTTTCATCTACACCAGTCTCCCTTCTCATAAGTATATGCTTTGTGGCCAGAAGCACAGATATGTAATATAAATATGTGTTAGAAGAGTCAGCACATACTTATGGGGGGTGGGAACAAGGGTGGGGAGTACTTAAGTCTCTACTCACAGTCTATGTATAGCGCTTAGCAAAGGATGGGTGTATGTGGAAGGGTACGGTGCAAATAGGGCCGGATGGGATCTGGTCCTCCGCACTTACTGTCATTCCTGTACCTCTGCCCTCTCAGGTGCTTTCCTTAAGTATAAAATGCTGACACTTCGGACCGAAAAAAAACTGCTTTGCTACTCTCTGGCCCCTGAGAATGAAGTGTGAAACAGAGGGAAGTCTAAGCAATCTGAAACGTCCCTGTTTCCATTTGGGGGTGAGGGATTAGCTAACACATGAAAGAGAGGCACCCGGTGACACCTTTCAGAGCTGTTCCCAGGGCGACCTATGTAACAACCAAGGACGTTTTCTTTGCCCTGACAGCATGAGTGACGTTAGAGATTTGTTTTGTTTTGTTTTGTTTTGTTTTTTTAAGGGAAAAGAATGGGGTTTTTTTTTGAGGGGGAAAAACAGATTAAAAAAAAAAAAAACGTGTTTCTCTGAGAATTGTAAACTCATTACTGCTCCACCTACGTTTTAAAACTATGTAGACATGGTTATGGAAACAAATTTTAAGTGGTTTAAAAATTCCTCTACAGTCTTTTCTTTGTAAATACAGTATTTTTATTGACCAGCAAGCTGCCAGAAGGAAGGAACAACATTTGATGTGTTTGTCAGAAACAACATGTGAATCGTGCACTGGTAATTACTGCTATTATACTACTGTTTTAAAAGTCTATTTTCTATTCTCTTTATAGGCAGTGGCTGATGCTTGCAAAATAATGGGGAAAAGGAGATTTTGTCATCAAGTTATGGAAGAGGAACGTTTTTTCCAGAAGTTCAAAATAACTGATGAAATTGATATTGTGACCCTGCAAGATTACATGCAAGTAAGGAATTGAGATTTAGATATTAGAAACAACAATTAAAAAAAGCCTCTGGCCTTGTACTCCAAGAAGAAAGGATCATACATGTTTTTCACTGTAACAAGATACACACAATATAAAATTTACCATTTTATCATTTTATTGTTGATTTATTTTGAAAGAGAGAGTGAGCGCGTGTGAGCGAGCGAGGGCAGTTGGGGCAGGGAGAGAGGGAAAGAGAGAGAATTGCAAGCAGGTTCTACACTGTCATTGCAGAGCCCGACGTGGGGCTTGAACTCACAAACTGTGAGATCATGACCTGAGCCAAAATCAAGAGTTGAATGCTTAACCAACTGAGCCACCCAGGCACCCCCAAAATTTACCATTTTAAATGGTACAGTTCACTGGCATTAAGTGCATTCATGATGTTGTGCAAACACCACCCCCATCTAGTTCCAGAACCTTTTTGTCACCCCAAAGGGAAAGTTCGTATCTATTAAGCTGTCACTCCCCATTCTTCCATCATTCCAGCCCTTATCAACCACGGATCTGCTTTCTGTCTCCCTGTCTCTGCTTTACCTATTCTGGGTAGTTTCTATTAATGGAATCATATAATATTTGGCTTTTTACATTTGGGGAGTGATAGCTACTGAATGTGGCCTTTCTTTTGGGGGTGATGGAAATGTTTTGTGGTTAGATAGTAGTGATACAATGTTTATTTAGACTGAATTGTATACTTTAAAATGGTTAAAATGGTGAATTTTAGATTACGTGAATTTTATCTCAGTAAAAAAGTCAAAAACTCAAATACATGGTGCTAAAATAGTGCAAGATGGAGATTTGGCCTGGTAATGAAGGGTCTGATTATTGTTTGGATGTTGTGTGCTGCTAGTAACAGAATGTTCCCAGCCACAAGAGGCTTAGACAACAAAGGACGTTTATTGTCCCATGTCCAAAGTGCACAGGTAGGTGGGTCCTGGGCTAGCTAATGAAGCAGCCCCAGGACGTCAGGGCTCTGGGTCAGCTCATTCCAGTGCTCTTCTCTTCCTTCACATGGTAACAAGATGCCTATCACGTTCTCAACCTCCTTCAAAGGCAGGAACAAGGGGACTCCTAAGCGTAATTCTCCTTTCTATCTCAAGAAGAAAAATCTTTGCCAGAAGCCCCCAGCAGACTTCCCCTCGGGTTCCTTTGGTCAGAACTGGATCACATGCTCCCCCTAAACTAATCACTGATAAAGGGACGTGGGACCGTTTTCCATGATTGACTTAGAACAATCATGGTTCATATGCTGGGGCCCTCCTTCCTGGAACATATTACTGTTCCATACTTGGAAGAAAAAAACAAAACAAAACAGGGCTCTGGAGGCAAGGGAGAAGTGGGAAATGCTTGACGGGCAGGCAATCAACAATGTGTCACAGCCTCAGTCTGGGGCTGAGCAGGTGCTGCGCCCCAGGCAGAGACTCTGTGGCAGGAAGAAACGCAGGGCCTGAAAGCAGGTCTGTGGGGCTGGAGAAGAGAGAGCAGAGGGTTTGGCATGTCGGTGGCCCGGAGGGCTGGTAAGAGAGCTTCAGGCAGGCCTTTGGACCATAGTGAGGTGTTTTTCTTTTCTTTCATCCTGTGTCCAACTAGAAGCTGGTACAGTGTGTTAAGATATGAGGTAATCTAATCTAGTAAGTGAAGAGACCCATGTGGCTGCAGTGTAGAGGATGGATTTGAGGACAGACAGCAAGAGCTTTCTCCTAGTTTGGATGCTTCTGCTGTACTTCAGGAGAGATGGTGGTCTCTTGGTTGAGGGCTGTGAGGCTAGAGACACAAGAGATAGTTAGAGAATCAAATGAGTGGAGCCTTGGTGACAGGGAGGCAAGCTAAGGGAGGGTGTCCGGCATGGCTCCTCGGTTTCTGGTTTGCATAACAGGTTGGACAGCAGTGCTAAATCAGTGAACGTAAACTAGATACCTAAGTAATAATAATAGCAAACGCTATGTAATACCAACTCCTTTTGTTCTCATAACAATCCTAAGAGGTAGGTACTATTATTACCGCCATTTTACAAGTCCTAAAGAAACAAGGGATCCCAAAATTCTGGCTCATAATAATAACTATTCACTCACTTGTGTCAGTGTGACACATGAAATTACTGCCGTGCCTTAGAGACTCCCAGTTGTGTTTTCTTTCCTTTAGAGCCTTAACCTGGAAAATGAGAGAATTGAACCGGGAAATAAGTAGCGCTTGGGGATGCCGACTGTCTTTGCTAAGGACATGGGTCACGTACTTGCAGACTGTGGCTAAGCCAAGGATTGGTGTCATAGAAAGAAGTCCCCAGATAGACATATTGGGAGAGAGAGACATGATGATTGCTGACATTTATTGAGCCCTTTATGGACACAGCACTGTTTTTAGCTCTTCATTTGCCTATTATCTCCTTCAATCTTCAAATTTGTGAATTTTGTGACCCTTTAACAGATGAGAAACATGGAGTTTAACAAGATTTTTAAAAATCTGCCCAAGGTCACATAGCTAAGTTTAGAGCAGGTCATTGATGGTTCTGAGGTGTCTACCCATTTTACTGCTCCACTCTCAGCAAGTAAAACAGTGCTCACTTCACACGGTAGTGCGGGGCCCTAAAAATGACCATGCACGGGTGCCTGGCTGATTGGTTGGTGGAGCATGCAACTCTTAATCTCGGGGTTGTATGTTCGAGCCCCACATCGGGTGTAGAAATTTCTTAATAATAAAATCTTAAAAAAAAAAAAAAAAAGATCGTGCAAGCTGAAACTGTGCAAAGCAAATTTAATAATCAATGGGAAAAATCATGATTGTGCCGTGCCTTTAAAAAAAATCTTGTCAATGGGCCACCCGGGTGGCTCAGTTGGTTAAGCGTCTGACTTCGGCTCAGGTCATGATCTCACAGTATGTGGGTTTGAGCCCCTCGTCGGGCTCTATTGACAGCTCGGAGCCTGGAGCCTGCTTCAGATTCTGTGTCTCCCTCTCTCTCTGCCCCTCCCCTGCTGTTGCTCTCTCTCTCTCTCTCAAAAATAAACATTAAAAAAAATTTTTTTTAAATCTTATCAAAATATTAAAAACTCTCTTGCTATCTGTTATATAGGAAAATGGAAAAAAAGCAAAACATTTATCACCCTATAATTTTTAACATTAGGAACATTGAGGATCAAGAGTGTTTCATTTCTTTGTAAAAAACATATAAACTATAAATATACTAAAAACCATTGCATTATATACTTTAAATAAGTGAATTGTATGGGATGTGAATCCCAATAAAGCTTTAAAAAACAGTTTATCAGGAGTGGTTTCAACTGCACTTGCCTCTTCTTCTCGTGTAACTTACAATACGTAGTGAGCATCTTTTCTATGCCTTGGTGAATTGTCCTACTCCTTCCTAAGTTTAGATTACCTACCAACATTTTATCCTTTGCACTTTATTTTTAAAAATTTTTATGTTTGTTTCTTTATTTTGAGAAAGAGAGAGAGCGGGGTAGGGGTAGAGAGAGAGAATCCCAAGCAGGCTCCACACTGTTAGCGCAGAACCTGGCATGGGGCTCGATCACGACCTGAGCTGCAATCAAGAGTCAGACGCTCAACCGACTGAGCCACCCAGGTGCCCCTGTCCTTTGCACTTTAAAAAAATTGTTCTAACATTTATTCATTTTTGAGAGACACAGAGAGACAGAGCGTGAATGGGGGAAGGGCAGAGAGAGAGGGAGACACAGAATCTGAAGCAGGCTCCAGGCTCTGAGCTGTCAGCACAGAGCCCGGCGTGGGGCACGAACCCATGAACCATGAGATCATGACCTGAGATGAAGTCGGACGCCTAACCGACTGAGCCACCCGGGCACCCCTATGCTTTAAATGTTGTGAAATCTCAGAGTTCTTGTAATGTGAAGTATCTTTTTTGTCAGCGTCACTTCCTCTGGGCCAGCTTCATCCTTGTTGTCACAACCACTTTCCTCATTTATGCTGGTAAATTCACCTTCACCAAGTTCCTCTAGCTGCCCAGCCACAAGCTCTTGAATGACGGCAATGTCAGTATCCCCTTGGTCACCTATTTCTTGTAGAATTCCATTTACATTTCCAACATTATCACTTTGTGTTTCTCTGTTGGCCTGTTCTTTTGATTATCTTTTATTTTTGTTTTATTATATATATATTTTTTGGTAAATGTCACATGGGTTTATCACCGGGAGAGAAAGAGGTGATACAACTACATACTTTGCTGTGTCTGTGTGAACTGAACAAAACAGATCCTCGGTGACCAATCAGTGACACATTTTGGAAGAAGCGACCTGATTTGTCACTAATCACTACACACATCTGTTATTTATGTAGTGACCTATGGACTGAAGAGCTCTCAGCAAAGTTTGCATTTTATACAATTACTAACTTACACTATGGAAACTGAAATTGAAAGTGTTGTTGGAGGACTGGGCTTATTCAATCAAATGGTAGTAATTAAAATTTGTACCTGCCTAAATAATCAAAAGAAAGACTGCTTGTGTGTGTGTGTGTGTGTGTGTGTGTGTGTGTGAGAGAGAGAGAGAGAGAGAGAGAGAGAGAGAGAGAGATACCCTAAATGCCTAGCTGATATTCTATTTCCCAGCATTGTAGATCCTTTGGCCCTATTCCATTTATTTACTTATTTATTTGTTTGTTTAAAGTTTTTTTTTAAGTTTTAAATTTATTTTTGAGAAGAGTGTGGGTACACAAGTTGGGGAGGGACAGAGAGAGAGGGGGACAGAGGATCTGAAGCAGGCTCCACTGACAGCAGAGAGTCTGATGTGGGGCTCGAACCCACGAACCGCGAGATCATGACTTGAGCCAAAGTTGGACACCTAACCGACTGAGCCACCTGGGCTCCCCTGGCCCTATTTTTCTTTCCTTCTTTCTTTTTCTTTCTTTCTTTCTTTCTTTGACAGAAAAGTACCCTTTTATTGAGAGGTAAGACTAGTGTATTTACAATATTCCATTGTTAGATCATATAAAATGACTCTGAGACTTTTTGAAGCAGCAGTATTCCAGGAATTACAATTTATAAGGGGAAAAGAAAAACATTGCAAGAATGTTTGTGTAACAGAAAATACATTTGAACAGTGCCAGGTACACTTAAGGCTAGGTAGTATTAGACCTTTTCCTCCATCTGTATAGCAGTAATCAAAGTACATTTTTGTCACAAAGAAGGCTCATTTTGGAAAGGAAGAAACAATACAATGTACAGTGATTTCTGTCAGAAGACTAATATGTTTAAAAATAGAGCCTCATCAGTGGTTCTGAATAAGAAATAGCGCTGCCAAGCAGTCCCAAACTCAAATTTGAGATTAACTGTTGGCTCTTTGAAAACTGAAAACTGCTCCAGCCCCTCAATCTTACTAAGGACTGGGAAATTATCAAATCCTTTACACAACTTCTAATAATGCTTATGAAATAAGATTTTGAAAAAGTTATCTGTTATGGTGCAAAGAACATTTTGGTAGAAATTCATGTCTACAAAGGAGCTAAATAATACAAATGTTCATTACATTAACAGATACTGTTCTTGTTCTAAAAAGGTAGAATTATCTAGCCACTGAAAATAATATGGATCAGTCAAAAATATGTAGAAGAGTCCTACAGGGCAACTTGTATAAGTCGATCCCCAAAATATGTATATATCTGACACTCTCCAAATGAGGATATTACTTTTTTGAAGAACATTAGACACAACACTAGGTCTTTTATTATTCCATGAACTATTGAGGTAGGAGTCTCATTTTGTCAATATCATCTAGTTTCACTGATTATGTCATAAGTCAAATGCCAGTACCAAAAGACAGTAATCCACAAGACTGAACTATTAAACTGTGGACCAAGTCTTTCCTTCTTTTGACAAGCAAAAATGGGAGTTCTTTGTGCATTGTGCATACAAAAATAATGCAATCTATGATATATTTTGTAGACATGTTTGTAAATAAAAATCACAGGTTTAAATTATAATTTTGAGCATTAAAAAGCTTTGCAACTGTTAAAAAAAAAAGGTAAATAGTGCAGTCATTAGTGGTAAAACAGATAGTACTATGGCTGTTGAAATGTGTTCTTACATCTACCAGAAAAGCTGCCAGCTTGGAAAACTACCAAGAAACAACTACTGTTTCTTACTGCCAGTCAAGCATCAATAGTAGAAAAAACAACACATTTTTTTAGTGTCATGTTTTTAAGAAACTATAGCCCATTTAATTACTGTAAACTAACTTTAGCATGTGAATTCAGATATTTTCTCCATGAACTCAAGACAAAGCATCTTATGAAGCATTCATCATGTGTATTGATTTTTATGTTATGAAAAGGCTAAAAATAAAGGAAAACTCGGCCTTACATGAAAAGCCCTTAACAAATACCTATAAGTTTAACCTTTTAACATATTACATCTTAAAGTAAACATTACCAATAGTTATTTGATTTATGAAAAGCAAAATAGTAAAACCACTGCTAAAATAAAAAGAAAGAAAGAAAGAAAGAAAGAAAGAAAGAAAGAAGAAAGAAAGAAAGAAAGAAAGAAAGAAAAAGAAAGAAAGGAAAACACCATGACATGGAAAAATCCATTAGGTTTGCATCATTTAGTATCTTAAATAAAAGACTATTCAATGTAACAGACTACTTCATGGTCAAGAACTCTTTTTGTTAGATGCTTACATATAATGTAGGATACAGATAATCAGGTCAGACTCTCAAGACACATGAGTAGTTCTGAGTGTTCGTTTATGAAGAATAAATGACCTTTGTGTATTCCAACAGTGAATATCTAGTTCAGATTTTCATCTGGCTTTAAAATATTAGGAATCAGAAGAACCACCAATGTTTTATTTTAGCCATATGTTTATACATTAAAAAAAGGTGATTCATCCATCAAAACTGGGTTTTCCTTGGGTTTAATACATTAAAATGACATAATCCAAGCTAACTCATGCATCACTTTCAGAGACACAGTGCAACTAGAAATATTTTTGCCATTCCAGTGGATATTTCTAAAAAGCAAATGCCTGTGCGTGTTCCTGCACCCTCAAAATAAAAAGGAAAGAAACAGGCACTGCAGTTCTCCAAGGACGGCTGTGTTTCACACATTGTGGATAAACAATAAAAATCGCCTTCAAGAGTTTCAATAAGTATTGTAACATTGATTTCATCTCCTTTAGTTTGCTTGCTGACTTCTCAGATCACTTGATTAGAAGCCTGTTCTCAGTTCTTCTTTGTTAACTGCTATTGGTACTTTGTAGACTGTACATTTTAAACTTCTGTAAAGAACATTACAAGCTATTTCATGTCATTTCATTTTGTGCTGAATATTCCTCAAAGGATTTATAAATAATACAATATTTTAAATGAGTCTTCAGTTCACTTGTTGTTATACCATATTGTTGCTACCAACTTTATCTACAAATGATCTAATTCCAGGTAAATTCAAAAGGGATCCAAGGACTGGCACTCTTCTAATAAAGCCAGTGACCACAGGAAAGAAGCCCATTTCCAATAGCCAGTAGTGCTTTGTCAAAAAAGAGAATCATGGGGCGCCTGGGTGGCTCAGTCGGTTGGGCGTCCGACTTCGGCTCAGGTCATGATCTCGAGGTCTATGAGTTCAAGCCCCGCTTCAGGCTCTGTGCTGACAGCTCAGAGCCTGGAGCCTGCTTTTGCTTCTGTGTCTCCCTCTCTCTCTGCCCCTAACCCACTCGCATTCTGTCTCTGTCTCTCTCAAAAATAAATAAACATGAAAAAAAAATTAAAAAAAAAAAAAAGGATCATTCCAAAGAACAGGAAAAACACTCCAAATCTTGTTAATCCCATTCCAACGTTCTGGGTGTCCGTTAGGGAGACCATGGCTGCCGTGGTAAGGGCAGTGGCTAGAGCATCTCCCCTATTTTTATTTCTTAAATGAACATTTTATAAGGTTGAATTGATTATATATATTTGAATTTTAACCTTCCTAATTTGATATTTTAAATTCAAAAAATAAATAGCAGTGGGATTTCTACAAATACTATAAATGGAAATAGTGAAATTCTCCCCTTAGTACCAGAGATGAACTCATTGTTTCTGAAAAGGCTTATGCAAATGTCCTTTCAACCTAAGCATGTTAGGAACAAGTACCACCAGGTATGCAGATCATATATTTGCCATTAAAATGTTTATGCGTTAAATAAAGATTTAGTGAGTGTGGTACTGTGGACATGATACTGCGTGACAAGGACCCTGCGCACTTCCGGTGGGGAGCTAAGTACACAGATAACTAAAACATCAAGTAGTCGGTAAGAAGCCATAGAAGAACATTGCTGATAAAGTTCAGAGATGGGATCAGGGAATGCTTTTTGATGAAGTGACATTGGACACGTGAACCTTGAGAAATGTGTCTAAAAACATTCTAGAGTACCCACAACCAATCATTCTTACCTGTTGTTTCCATATAGTACTCCAGTCTTCTGGATGAGACTCCTGCATCCTATGGTGGCAGAAATAACTACTGGCGAAAATTAAACCTCAAAAACATCCCCAGGACGATGATAATATATGACATAGTTCATTATGCAGAATCTGGAATAATCTCACACCGTCTACAAAAAGAAATGAAGTATCTGTTACAGAAGCCACAAACGGAAGAGATGCGTAAGCACCAGCTACGGATTGTTTCTGAAGTTAGGTAAAAGTGACATTTTACCTGGGTTGCGATACTAGGGGCATTTCTGAAAATGTTCACTTTCTGCCAAATAGCTCATGACAGATAATAATAGGGCATATGGGAAAAACGGGGTTGGGGCAGATTGCTCCAAACTTCTGCATCTTTGTAAACAGAACACTAACAAAAAGGACAATTGGAACCTGGGGAGATAACTTGCACCAGCAGACAGGCAGCTCAGGATGGCTGGAGGCCAGCACAGAAAATATAAAACATGTAGAACGATCGAGTGGAAATTCTGGCATCTCTTTAATGAGAGCAGGTAGTGGGCACGGTGCTAGCGCAGATGGAAGTGTGGCCCTGGGCTAGTGTGGTTGCCTTGTAAGCGGACACGAGAGGCCGGGCAACCTGCCAATAACCGAAACCCCCTCAAGGTGGGGAGTATGGTGGAGCGCCGTAAGGGTGGATCGTGGGCTGAGGGGTTCCACTCTGGGGAGAGAGCCCTAGATGCACGTGCTAATTCTCGTTTTCATAAATACAGCCAAAAGGGCTCCCGTTGTCTGTGGCACACAAGGCTGAGGACCTTCTTTCCTTTTCTGCCGAAGGTTATAATTCTCGTCTTGCTATCCCGGCTCTCCTTGCTGAGGACAAATTGCATATAAATTACAGTCACATTATTCCCTTCTTTAGCAATAACATGTGAGCCAATTCACATTATAGAAACTCATGTTGTAGCAAAATAGACTGTATTATGATCTGAAACAGTATGGACAGAATACGACTGCTCTCATTATATTCCTTTTTTCTTTCCATTACAAGTTTCACCTAGCCCAT
Organism: Leopardus geoffroyi; assembly: GCF_018350155.1. Lineage (NCBI taxonomy): Eukaryota > Metazoa > Chordata > Mammalia > Carnivora > Felidae > Leopardus > Leopardus geoffroyi. The sequence goes on from NC_059343.1 coordinate 20,107,443, forward strand.
CTTATTTACAAGTGAAGAGCTTTCTTTCTTGAGAAAAAGAAAGAGGTAATCAGATTGAAGAGGATGTATTGGTAGTCAATTTCCAGAGTCATACTTGAAAGGAAAAAAATACTCGGTTAGTACATGAAGAAGACACTGGTGACCCAGCATCAGGCAAATGCGCTGGATTTTTTCAGGGCTAGAGATGAGTGGTGCTGCCCCAATAATATAATTTAGCCAATATATTTTATGATCAAGGGTATACATTTGCCAGACAGATGGCCTGGTGTAGGGGGCAGTCTGTCATCATGAAATAGACTTTCTCTAATTCATCCATATAAGCACTGAATATAGAACTTAACCCTATTACCACCAAGGCCAAATAAATGATGTAATTTTCTCTGCCACCATGTATAACCGTCGGCTCCTTGCTATTTGAACCCTTGCCATTGATTGTCTAAGATGAGTCACTGGAAGAGCCAAATTAAGTAGCCAAATTCTAAATCAATTAAAGAGGTAAAAGTATTTTCTTACAGGTTTCTATGAATGCAGTATTAGTTTGGGATCTCCTGGGAGATCAAAGATTTGAGTATGAGTAGTTTATCTGGGAGGTGATCCCCAGAACCATCCATGGAAGGGAAACAGGGAGGGGCAGGCTGCCGAAACAGTGTGTGTCAGCAAACAGGTTATCTCTGCGGGTAAGTGGAGTTTAATCCCTCCCGGGAATGTCCAAGCCATTGTAGAACACGTGACTCAACTTATCCTGTGGGGGCAAGGGAGCTGGGATATGTATACGCCAATGTGCAGCAGTCATTGGCTAAGGACTGCTTAGGAGGTGAGGTAGTAATTCTCGGGCACTTTCTCCACACATGGGCTCTTGTTTTCGCAAGCAAGCCCTCGGGCTGAGTGAGGCCAATGCTGTCAGTTGGAAGCTGGGCCTATGTGCTTTGCAGTGGTAAGGCGTAGGGCGTGGCACCACCTGTATCTGATCCCAGCACTGATAAAAACAGCTTGTTTTCGGCCATTATGAAATTTACTCGTTTTTTGGTGTTAGTATATGGTGTGTTAAAAAAGATTCAAGTGGCTACTACATGGTATTTTCCAGGAAAACGGATTTTAGATTGATACCATGTTTTATCATTTTCACCGTCATTGTGGTCCACATCCTCATATATACAGCTTCATAGGTGACAGATAAGGAACTGTGCTGTGGAATTTAAGCAGAAATGATAACTTTGGCCTAAAAAATTACATGCAGTACTGCTCCAAAAACTGAGGTCTATGATACGTTTGCTGGAAGATGCTTTAAAAAAATAGGGAACTTGCTTTACATTTCAATGTTATTTTGTGCATTTTTTTCTGTCTATAATACAAATCTTTTCTAGATGCCCTTCATCCTTTCCAACTATCCAACCTTTGTATGGGCCCTACCAACAGCAGAGTCAAATTCAACATCTGGGTCGTCGATCTAAGCAAGCTCAAATGAAAGTTGAAAAAATGAAAAAAGCTTACAAGATGGCTAAAGAAAAAAATGCTTCTGTGGGGACTGTAAGTTGAACTTGTACTGAATTCATTGTTTTGTACACTATTCAAACTGTAAGTAATTCTACTTCTATAAGTAGAATTTTCCTTATCTCCAAGGTGAAGGTTGAAATGCCTTTGGTATCTACTTAGATAGTCTAAAGCTATGTTCCTCTTGGTGCCCCATGTTTTAAAAATTCTTCAACAATAGAGCTAACCTGATAAATATTGGCTGTTTGGGCTCCGCATCAGTATGAGGTGGTGAACGACAACAGCAGCAATGAAAAACTGTCGTCTCTGTACGTTGACGCTGTCAATTCAGCACGATGCTAATGGTGATTTTGTCAAAACAAAATCCATTTCTATCTAAACTTACAAAAGCGGTATGTGTAAAGTCGCCCTCAGTATATTCCTACATTGTAGGAATATTGACAACCAGCACGTATTGATGTGTTACTTTGTAATTCTTAAAGAATCTGCTCTAAGTTTTTTACGAGGAGGCTAAGTATAAACAGTCACTATAAAAACAAAGTAGTAAAAACCAGTTTTTTTCCGTCTTTTATTTATAATTCTACCTAGGAACCACAGACAGATACATCACGTACAAAGCAAAAAAAGACAGTCATCTTCTCCTCCCCATCTTCTGACATCATGAAAGTTGAACCCATGTCAGATGAGGAATTGAAAAAAGAAGAAAAGGAATTATTTGCCTGGTGTCAAGGCTTGTGTATTAACAGTTCTCCATCATATTAATGCACAGCTAACTGATAGAAACCCAAATCATTTAACAATGTGCTTGTCTTGCTAATATGAGTATTAAAGGACAATGAAATGTCCACAAGCCCTCAGGATGCTCTCTTAACCAAATAAATGTGTGACCGATTCTTAAGCCCTTTTTGTATTACTAGAAGTACAAATATTTTTTACTGACAAAATTTTAATGAATAAATTATTTCTAGTAGATGCCCTCGAACTAGCTGTATACAGTTTGAGTCAAGAAATGATGTGCAAATTAGTCCCTGGAATTTTTATTCAATTTTGATTTTCCTTCATTTTTGAAAAGCATCTGAACAGGTCATGCTTAGCATAAATATCAGAATTCACAGAAGAAAAGGTTGCTCTTGAGTCAGCTTCCAGTTCCTTTTTTTTTTAAACTGGCATGTTGTCTTCACAGAGCACCTTGTGATAGACCTATTCTAAATTATAATAAAAAAAATAATGAATTTTTTGCTACAGTAGGCATGACATAGCATACCTAATCATTATCCAGGATCCTAAGGACCTGGGGCAGAACGTTGTGCATGCTTTCAAGTTGTATGTGAATATTTTTCAAATATTAAAATTGTTTTGAGGAATATTCATCAATTTCCTTTTGAATTGATCATTTTATTCCTCATATAGTATAAATTATTGATACTTCTTGTGATCTAGGCTATTGGATTATATCAAACCTTACCAGCAGCTATGATAATTAAACAAAGTGTATTCTTTATTGAACTATAAAAATACAATTTTTTATTTGGTTTGCAATTTAAAATGTGAAGATCGACTGCTGATTTAACTCAGGCAAAGCAGCCTATAAATGGATCTCATTTGCTTTTAAAACATCCTCTCTTTTTTAAAAAAAATTTTAAATGTTTATTCTTGAGACAGAGACAGAGACAGAGCATGAGCGTGGGAGGGACAGAGAGGGAGGGAGACACAGAATCCAAAGCAGGCTCCAGGCTCCGAGCTGTCAGCACAGAGCCCGACGAGGAGCTCGAACTCACAAACTGCGAGATCATGACCTGAGCCGAAGTCAGATGCTTAACGGAATGAACCACCCAGGTGCCCCATAAACATTCTCTCTCTCTTTTTTTAAATGTTCATTTATTTATTTTGAGAGAGAGAGCACGAGATGAGGATCAGCAGAGAGAGAGAATACCAAGCAGGCTCCGTGCTGTCGGCACAAAGCCTGATGTGGGGCTCAAAGTCACAAACCGTAAGATCATGATCTGAGCCAAAATCAACAGTCGGACACCTAACGGACTAAGCCATCCAGGTACCCCTGTTAAAACGTTCCCTTAAATGATAAGGAATATTGGAGTAAATGCATATGATTCCCACTAGAATATATTTAATATAAACATGTACTCTTCACTATAATATATTATCATTTGATATCCAAAATTAGGATGGACAATCCCCTTGTTTTCAGACCTTGTACTGGACACTGGTTGAATAGAAAACACGTATTTGTCCTCATGAGTCATATGTACTGTCATTCATTAAATTGGGAGGCAGTCCCTCATTCAATCAAATGTATATCCGGTTCAGTCTATCCATAGTATGTGTAACAACAAAACTAAGGAAGATTTGAGATAACAAGATGAAAGAAGAAGACAAAGGAAGGACAGAGTCTTTACATTTCAGGGCACCCACTTCTCATATTTCATTGGCTCTGACTTTGTCCCACTGCAATGCCTCGCTACAAGGGAGACTGGGAAATGTCTAACTAAAATTCTATTGTTATAAAAGAAAAGGATAATGGATATTAAGGCATAAGTAGCATCAGCTGCCAGACAGAGATCATGTCTTCTATTGATTATCTTAACTCACATTAAACAGTGTAACCACATCACAGAAAATCTTTTTAAAGGTAGAATTACACATGATCTCATCACTATAACAACTGTTTTCATTTGCTTTTATCTTTCTAATCTAAATACACACATATTTGGGGGCACCTGGGTGGCTCAGTAGATTAAGTGTGTGACTCTTGGTTTCAGCTCAGGTCATGATCTCACAGTTTGTGGGTTCGAGCTACACATAGGGCTCTGTGCTGGTGGTGAGGAGCCTGCTTGGGACTCTCTCTCTCACTCTCTCTCTCTTTCTCAAAATAAATGAATAACTTAAAGAATAAATACACACATATGTTCACATGGTGGTAATCATAAGTAACTTACAGATTTAAAATTTTTACTTAATGTTATATCTAAACATAGTGCATTTAAAAAATAATTTTTAATGGCCACATGGTAGCCCATTGGGTTGATGTGGCATAATGTACTTAACCATACCCATATCATTGGATATTTCAGTGATTCTAATTTTTCACTGTTGTTGGTGATTAACACTAGAGTGAATATGTTCATACAATCTTTTTACTTTTGGTTATCTTTCTGTTACTTATTTTTAACCTAATTGCCCTGTAATCAGAGAACATAATTTGATACCAATTCTGGGAAACTTACTGACTTTATAGCCAAGTACATGGTCAGTTTTCATTCATGTTTCTTGCACTCTTAAGAAAAAAGTGCAGGGGCTCCTGGGTGGCTCCGTCGGTTGAGCATCTGACTTCGGCTCAGGTCATGATCTCACGGTTTGTGAGTTTGAGCCCCGCGTCGGGCTCTGTGCTGACAGCTCAGAGCTGGAGCCTGCTTCGGATTCTGTGTCTCCCCGTCTCTTGGCCCCTCCCCTGCTCATGCTCTGTCTCTCTGTGTCTCTCAATAATAAATATATGTTAAAAAATAAAAAAAAGAAAAAAGTGCACATTTTCTGTAGTTGGATACAAGTTTCTATTTGTGTCCTTTTGATTGAGCTTGTTAATTGTATTATTTACATTTTCTATATACTACTAATTTTTGGTCTGCATGACAACAATTAGTGAGCAAGGTATATATAGTGTTTTCTCCTCATAATTCTGTCAATTTCTGCTTTATGTTACTTAAAGATATCATCGGATACATCTATAATTTCAGAATGAGTGTCTCTTCCTGGCAAGTTGAACATTATCTTTATGTAGTTACTATCTTTATTCCTAATAACACATTTGCTTTGAGGACAATTTTGCCCAATATGGACAGTCACCCCAGCTTTCTTCTGCTTAGTGTCTACCTGGAATATCATTTTCCATCTTTTTGTATTTTCAACCTTTTTATGTGTCAGGGCCTGGCTAGACGCTCACCAATTCCATTTCTTCTTCCTGGGAAAACACAAGACCACATTGCCCAGCTCTCTGCAGTTATGTTGGGACCACTGAGGCATGTGGGCAGAAGAGATCTATGCCACTTCTAGGCTTGGCCCCTAAAATGTCATGCATAGACTTATATGTGCTCTCTCATATAAGGCAAGGCAAAGGCAAAGAACTCCAAGATGGCAGAACTAGGATCAACAGATCCCAGATTCCTATGTCACTGATTGAAGGAATGACAGCCAGAGCAGCAGCCTGGCCTAATGAACTATGCTGTGAGCAAAAATGAAACCTTGTTGTGTTAAGCCCCAGTGATCTTAGGGGTTGTTTATTCCAGGTAATATTAATTAAAAAAAAATGTTTTTAAGGGCCCCTGGGTGGCTCAGTTGGTTAAGCGTCCGACTTCACCTCTGGTCGTGATTTCACAGTTCGTGGGTTCAAGCCTGGCGTTGGGCACTGTGCTGACAGCTCAGAGCCTGGAGCCTGCTTCAGATTCTGCGTCTCCCTCTCTCTCTGCCCCTCCCCTGCTCATGCTCTCTCTCTCTCTCTCTCTCAAAAAAAATAAAGACACATTAAAAACATTTTAATTTTTTAAGAGTTTATTTATGTATTTTGAGAGTGACAGAGACAGCGTGAGCTGGGGAGGGGCAGAGAAAAAAATCCCAAGCAGGCTCTGCACTGCCGGTGCAGAGCCCGATGCCGGGTTTGACCTCACAATCTGTGAGGTCATGACCTGAGCCGAAACCAAGAGTCGGACACTTACCCGACTGGGCCACCCAGGTGCCCCATTAATTATTTCTGATATACCAATGTCTTTGTATTTTAAGTTCTCTAGGATATAGCAAATATCTGGATTGTTTTGTTTTGTTTCATTTTAGTCCAATCTGAGGATATCTTTCTTTTCAGTGGTGAGTTTAGATCATTTACACTTTTTTGTGGTTTTAATTAATTGTCGGTATGTGGAATTCTGTTTGCCAATTTACTTTGTAATCTCTATCCTGCTTTTTCTATATCTTCCCCCCTTCTTATTTTCTCTTAGATTATTCTTTTGATTCCACATTTCCCCTCTATTGTTTTGGAAGTTAGACACTCTTTTTCTCTTGTTAGCGATTATTGTTAAATTTCAGTACGTGTACTGAAAATCTAAGTCAACAGCTCCGCCCTCCGTCCCAAACTATCCAGGGGCCTTAGGATGGCTAATCACCATCCTTTTGTCTTAAAAGTTATTGTTACTCAATATTTTAGCACCATCTTATTAACTTCCAAATCAGACATTATCGTTGTTGTACAAATCTCAGACTTTCCTCCTGGGATCATGTTTTTCTTTATCCTAATGTATACTTTTAAAAGTTCCCTTAATGAGCCTCTTTTGGTGATAACTCTCAGGTTTGGGTTTTCTGAAAAATGCCTTCATTTCACCCTATTCTTAAATACATAATTTAAGTAGGTCTCAAATTCTACCTAGACAATGGTTTTCTCTCAGCAAACCAGTCTAGTTGTTGCTGCCAGACTAGTTATTGTTCCTTTTAGATGATCTCTCCTTCCTCTCTGACAAGCTTAAAAATTTTCTGTTTGTACCTTGTGCTCTTCAGTTATGCTGCAGATTGATTCTTCTGCATTCTCTCTCTTCTACCTCCATTTTGTCTTACTTTACTGTCCTTTGAGACAGAGGTCCTTTATGCAGAAGTCTCCATTCCAATTCACTACCTTCCCTGAGTCCAGTATCTTGTCTCCCACACACATGAGGTCATTAAAACCCAAGACTTTAGGTTCCTGAGAGTGGCGAATGTGTTTGTAGTCATCAGTCATGACCACAGTTAGTTTGGAGCTCCCTCTGTTTTTTTCACTCCTGAGGATTTTCCTTCTTACGAGCCCAACAATACATGTTAAAAGATGTTTTTTCTGGGGGCGCCTGGGTAGCTCGGTCGGTTAAGCATCTGACTTTGGCTCAAGTCCTCATCTCACAATTCAGGAGTTCGAGCCCCGTGTCGGGCTCTGTGCTGGCAGCTTGGAGCCTGGAGACTGCTTTGGATTCTGTGTCTCTGTCTCTCTCTACCCCTCCTCTGCTCGTGCTCTGTCTCTCAAAAATAAATAAACGTTAAAAAAGAAAAGTTGACCTTTAAAAAAAAAATGGGTTTTTTTTTCTGTATTTTTTTTGACTTTCTATGGTTTTTGCAGTGGAATGGTTCAGAATATTTAGTCCACCATTTTCTCATTAGTGAAAGTCCACATCGTCGCTTCATTCTGTTGAATTCTATCCTCAGGATAAACTCTTGAGAGTGGCACTACTTACCGCATCAGAGATTTTAAACATTCTTATAGCTGTTCATACGCATTGTCGGATGGCTTTCCAGCCATTCTCTTTGTGAGTGGTGACCACTATATTTGTTTGTTTATCCACTTCACGGAGGCAGAGTGGTATCAAAGAAGATGGGCTTTAAATCAACCAAATTTGGCTCTCCCTCTCCTCATCCCATCTTTATCTATCCATCCACTAGTCACACGTATAGAGATTAGAGAAATTCTTTCCTTAAAAGTTTGCTTGTGGTTTGAGATGCGAGAGAATTACGAAAGAAGGCATCATTTGAGAAGGAGAGAATGAAGATGCATGTAGAAGAACTTCTGGTTAAAAATGCTGGCTTTACTATCTATCTCAGTTTCAGCTCCACCCTACAACCCCAATAAAATAACAGTAAAGAGATTTTTTAAGGCGTAAACCTTCAATAATAATAGAGAGAAGAGCGACAAAATTTTGTCAGTTGGAAAACTTACAAGTGGTAGTTGACATAGCAGGCCTGAGAAACTATATCTTAAACTGACCTTGAGGAAAGCTAAGAAACAAAGCACTTTATACCATGGGACCCCCCCCCAAGACTCAGGAATTGGCAGTAACAAACTAGTTACCTTTGGAAGTGAAGGGTGAAGGAAAAGGATTTGGCTGAAAATCTGTGTAAGCAATTAGAACTCCAAGTCCCTGTTATGGGTTAAAATGTGTCCCGTCCTCTCCCCCAGAAAAGATACTTTGAAGTCCTAACCCTCATTACCTCAGAATGTGACCTTACTTGGAAAGAGAGGTGTGACAGATGTCATTAGTGAAGATGAGGTCATACTACAGTAGGGTGGGCCCCTCATCCATTAGGACTGGTGTCTTCAACAGAATCAGTTAAAGTAGGAATTGAAATGGTTGCCTCTAAGGATCAGGAAATGGTGGAAAGAGAGGCAGAGTCTAGTAGATTTTACAATTATCATTGTAGAGCTGTTTGACATTTAAAACTCTCTGCAAGTATGCATTTGATTTTAAAAACCAAAAAAAAAAAAAAATTAACACAAGAAAGCAGAATTGTTGGGACGAAGACATGAGTGTGCCAGAGTAGGTCATGCTTAGCTGGCTCAAGCTGGTTGTGAAACTTCTGGAAATTTCATAAGCCACTTGTTAAATACAGCCATTATTAAAAATGACATTGTATAAACTTACAATGAAGTAAACTATCGTATTAAAGGCACAGTTAGTTATTCAAAACTCATCACTTCCTAATTATTTTACTACATTTTACTATGACCCTCTAATCTCAATGTCGTTTGTATGTATTGCATCTGTCTGGTAGAAATGCCAAAACAGCGTGCTATTGGACATCTCTTGTCCCTTCTGTGTTGTGCTCTCATGTTGGCTGCTGATTTCTTAAACTTTTTAGTTAAGTATAACACATTTGTAGGAAACCGTATAAAACAAATACACAGTTTAATGAATTACTGTAAGGCAACAGAACTTTGTAAGTGCCATCCATGTCGGCAAAAGCACCATGGCTGACCACCCCAGCAGCTCCCCACTTGCTCCCCATCTCCTGCGAGTAGTCACAATTCTGACTCTGATGGTAATCATGTCATTGCTTTATAGTTTCGTCACGTAAACATGCATCCACAAATGACAAACACTACGCTTTTGTTTCGCCTATTATTTTTATATGGCTTTTACCTCTTTTTAATCTGTGGGTCCCCCATCCACCTCTTTTCCCCCCTTACAGTTTATTGACAAACTGGATTGTTTATCTGTAGCATCTCCCATGATCTGAATTTTGCTGATTGAATTCTTCTGGGATAGCTTAACATGTTCTTCTGCCCTCTGTGTTTCCGGTGACTTGGTAGGTGTATCTAGACGCTTGCTCTTTATTATTAACAACAATGACAACCAAAATACTAATTCAGCAACTATGTACTGAACATTTATTAAATGTCTGAATGGGGCACTCTGAAAATATTTTTATTTTTTAAGTAATTTTTTAAAGACTTTCATTATTTCAGGCAACTGACAGAATCTTCTTGAGGGACAAATTGTTACAGTTCGCGCTGCAACGTTAGCTTGGTTGCCAAATCAGAAGGCATCTCCAAAAGCGGTAGGCCTTGGGGCGCCTGGGTGGCGCAGTCGGTTAAGCGTCCGACTTCAGCCAGGTCACGATCTCGCGGTCCGTGAGTTTGAGCCCCGCGTCGGGCTCTGGGCTGATGGCTCAGAGCCTGGAGCCTGTTTCCAATTCTGTGTCTCCCTCTCTCTCTGCCCCTCGCCCGTTCATGCTCTGTCTGTCTCTGTCCCAAAAATAAATAAACGTTGAAAAAAAAAATTAAAAAAAAAAAGCGGTAGGCCTTATGTGCAAAACATATATTAACTAACAAAGGGAATCTTGGTAATAGTATAGAATTCGTGCAGCAATGCCTCCCCGAAGAAATTATTAACTGTTGAACCGCTTGTACAGAAACCTCTGTCTGTTTTCAAGGCTGATTTTAGCGCTAGTACATTTACCAGGCACTGCTGCCGATGATTGCAAATTTCATAGGAACTATTTGTAGGGACTCAGCAATAAAGAATTTTTAAAAAGAAAAGGAGGAGGGGCACCTGGGTGGCTCAGTTGGTTGAGTGTCTGACTGCGGCTCAGATCATGATCTCACAGTTCGTGGGTTCAAGCCCCGCGTCGGGCTCTGTGCTGACAGCCTGGAGCCTGCTTCAGACTCTGTGTCTCCTTCTCCCACTGTTCCTCCCCCGCTCACACTCTGTCTCTCTCTCAAAAATAAATAAAGATTTTTTTTTAATTACAAAAAAAGAAGAGGAGGAAATTTCATTACATATTTCTAAATAATCAGAATCTTAAGTTTAAAAAAGGACACCAAATAATAAGATTTTATAACTTGCTGCTCTCTACAACTTTTTCCTATGATAAAGCAATAGTAGTCTCTTTAACTAATGCTAATTACTTCTAGAATAATACAACTTGAAGAAACGTTGATTTGCTTAAAATCAAACATCAAGGCTTCCTGCTTATGAACAGTACTTGAGTAAAGTATTTTAACTGTAGTTTAATTTAAAATAGATTTCTGGCTTATTTTCGTAGTTTCCTAGTGAGTATCTTATATATACATATACATCTACATATACATATACATATATAATGTTTATAAAATTAATGAGGCTTTAGGAACACAAGCTTATTTCACTTGTACTATTAAATCTTTGCTTGCAAATAAGCTAAGATGTTCAGATTTGTGGAGCAAGAAGATAGGAAAGAGTGAAGATTGCCCAAAACCTCAAATTTTTCAACCCTACTCTATCATTTTACAGTATTATCTTCAGCTATGATTCATAGAAATGACATTAAGTTTAAAATATTCATGTGTATCATTTTTTAAAGTTCTCCAAGAGGAAGTCATTTCCTTCTGTATTTTTGGAAAAGTGAATATTCATTTCTGCCTCATAATATTAAATTATGACAATCCTTGGCATGCAAATTAACCTGTCAAATTATATTCTCCAAAATTCTCTAACACGTGCAGAGATATGCAAACTTCTGACAGTGAAAATATTGAGATATGATAGTTATGGACCAGACTGAAAAAATAAATGGCACAAATTACACCATTCCATCATGGAATATTAAGAAAGAATCAAACACAACCTGAGCTTATTTGGGATCAATAATTATTATGGGTTTCTATAAATAAAAGGCCTCCAGTGTTCAAAGATGTTGGATCAGCATTTCCGGAAGTCCATGACTAGTGCCATGATACTATCTGTCCCGGTGAGGTTTATTATGACATCATCTCTGGAGAAACTTTAAATATTAATCCTTAGGTTATTCTCAGCATGCAATCCATTACTTTTTTTTTCTCATTGAGAATGCTTTCTCATTTAGCACAAGTAAGTTAATGTAATTCTTGTAACATACTAAAGACAGTAGGATCAGAGCATAATAATCAGGTTATATCAGTTTCAAGTAAGAAAAAATGCTCTATGCAGAGACCATGCATCGCCAGTCTCTTTTTGCCTTGCCCAATTATTTCTGAAAGCATGGCATCAAATGAATATTATTTTTGACAAAAATGTTAGGGTGTCACTCCTAGGAATATATCTCTACAGCTTCAACAGTTTCGGAATAAATGAAATCATGGTGCTCATATTTTCCTCCTAAAAAAATACAACTCTTCCCCTGGAAGGTAATTTTTCTCTCTGTCTCCAAAATGCGATTCCCCTACCCAGCTGGGGCAGGTGCTGTAGACATGCTGCCCATGTCCCTCTGCCTTTACTACTTTGGTACACACAGCCTAACTGCCAGCTTACCAGCCCCTGGCTGCCTTTCTTTTCTGATTCATAAAATTCTGTATACATATTTAATGGCCTCGCTCTTAAGTTTAAACCTGGGAAATTGTGATTTTGTAAATTGTCAGCATAGACAGCCACAAAAAGTAGACAAGAGTGGATTGAAAGACAAATGCAAAACCTGGAAAATAAATAAATATTGGGAGCAACGGTAAAACTGGTGTGGTTGGGGGTAAGCAGACCAACATTTGTTCAGGGTATTTTCCCACTGGAGCCCACTGCTTCTGGTTTTTACGCAGCAAGCCACAAAGTGCCAATTTATACCCCTCCGGAGGGGCTCTCCCTCAGTGCTTGAAATGAGTCGGTGTGTAAATATCCCAGCTCTTTCTGTCTTCGGTGGAGTAACTGAGGTGTGTGTGTGTGTGTGTGTGTGTGTGTGTGTGTGTGTGATACTGGTTCTCAGAACCTCCCCAGCACATTAAATTCTAGTCACCCTTAGTGGTAACAAACTTAACGCATACTATTGGCTGTCTTGTCTTCCTTGTCTTACTTCTTTAGTAACTTCCTCATTCTCCTACTGAGATTTTCGTTTGTGTGTTTTTGCACCTTCCAAATAAACTACTTGCACTGGAATCCTTAGAGTCAGCTTCTGGGGAAAATGGACCTAAGGCTCACCAGCTATTACTGCTTTGGCTCATTCTTTCCTCAGTATTTGAATTCAGTTGTCATTTCCTGAGTTTATAAGGCAGTGAAGAGAGCAAATGTCAACTTAGTTAGGAAATGACTCTTCAGCTCCTTCTGACCATCCTATCTTCTTTTTACTCTGTGTCAAAAATAGTCACTTTAATTCCTTTGCTCCTCCAAGGTATAGATATCTACAATTGAATTTGGCTACCTAGAGAGAAAAAAAATGGAGTCTCTGGTGTCTCTATAGTCATATCAAGGTCGCAATCAGCACTTGGTGGTTTCACAAGTGTCCTCCAGATTTAAAATTCTATGAGTCTTAGCACCAATTCTATAGCAACTATTCTTGAAAATTGAAAAGGAGGGAATACTTCCCAACTCATTTCGAGGACAATAGAGTACCCAAACCAGACAAAATCAGTACAAAAAAGAAAACTACAGAACAGTATCGCTCATGAACTTAGACACAAAAATCTTCAAAAAAAATTAGCAAATCAAATCCAGCCATGTATAAAAAGAAGAATGCACCATGACCAAGTAGAGTTTATGTAAAGGTTCAGTGTTCACAAATCAATTAGTGTAATCTATCATATCAACATGCTAAAGTAGAATAATTACATGATGATATAATTGATGCATAGAAAGCATTTAACAAAATTAAACACTCATTCATAATAAACACTCTGAGCAGATTAGGAAATAAGGGAACTTCCTCAATTTCATAAAGAGCATTCTAAAAAACCCCAATTCTATAGCTAACCTCATACTTAATGGTAAAAGACTTTCCTCTTAAGATCAGGAATACGGCAAGAATGTCTACTTTCACCATTTCTTAAAAATGTTTATTCACTTTGGAGAGACGGGGGAGTGGAGGGGCAGCGAGAGAGGGGGAGACACAGAATCCAAAGCAGGCTCCAGGCTCTGAGCTGTCAGCACAGAGCCTGATGCGGGGCTGGAACTCATGAACCATGAGATCGTGACCTGAGCTGAAGTCAGACGCTCAACCAACTGAGTCAGCCAGGTGCCCCTAACCACTCTTTTTTTTTTTTTTTAAACAGTTTTTATTTATATTCCGGTTAGTTAACATACAGTGTAATGTTAGTTTCAGGTGTACAATACAGTGATTCAACATTTCCCGACATTCAAGTGCCCTCCTTAATGCCCATCAGCCATTTATTCCATCCCCTGACCTGTCTTCCCTTGGTAACCATCGGCTTGTTCTCTATAGTTAAGAACCTGTTTCTTGGTTTGCTTCTCTCTCTGTTTTTTTCCCCTTTGCTCATTTGTTTCTTTTTTTAAGTTTATTTATTTATTTTGAGAGAGAGAGAACAAGAGCAGGGGAAGGGCAGAGAGAGAGGGAGAGACAGAGAATCCCAAGCAGGCTCCACACTGTCAGCACAGAGCCCGATGCGAGACTGAAACGCATGGACTGTGAGATCGTGACCTGAGCCAAAGTCAGGTGCTTAAATGACTGAGCCACCCTGGTGCCTCCGTTTGTTTTGTTTCTTAAATTCCACATATGAGTGAAATCATATGATATTCATCTTTCTCTGAATGACTTATTTCACTTAGCAATATACTCTGTAGCTCCATCCATGTCATTGCAAATGGCAAGATTTCGTTCTTTTCTATGGCTGAATAATATTTCATTGTGTGTGTATGTGTGTGCATATATATATATATATATATATATATATATATATATACATATGTATATATACCACATCTTCCTTATCCACTTATCAATTAATGGACACTTAAGTTGCTTCCATATATTGGCTATTGTAAATAATGCTTTACATTATCCCTTTAAATTAGTGTTTTTGTATTCTTTGGGTTAATACCCAGCATTGCAATTGCTGGATCATAGGATAGTTCTATTTTTAACTTTTTAGGAGCCTCCATACTGTTTTCCACAGTGGCTGCACCAGTTTGCATTTACTCAAGCGTTCCTTTTTCTCCACATCTTTGCCATCACCTGGTGTTTCTTGTGTTATTGATTTTAGCCATTCTGGCAGGTGTAAGTGATTCTCATTGTGGTTTTGATATGCACTTCCCTGATGGTAAGTGAGGTTGAGCATCTTTTCATGCGTCTGTTAGCTATCTGTGTGTCTTTTTGGGAAAAACGCCTATTCATGTCTTCTGCCCATTTTTTAAATTGGATTATTTGTTTTTTGGGTGTCGAGTTGTATAAGTTCTCTATACATTTGGGATACTAACCACTCATCAGACACATCATTTGCAAATAATCTTCTCCCATTCCGTAGATGCCTTTAGGTTTGTTGATTGTTTCCTTTGCTGTGCAGAAGCTTTTTACTTTGATGTAGTCCCAATGGTTTATTTTTGCTTTTGTTTCCCTTGCCTCAGGAGACATATCTAGAAAAATGTTGCTACAGCTGATGTCAGAGAAGTTGCTGCCTGTGTTCTCCTCCAGGATTTTTGTAGTTTCAGGTCTCACATTTAGGTCTTTCATCTATTTTGAATCTATTTTTGTGAATGGTGTAAAAAAGTGGTCCAGTTTCTTTCTTTTGCATGTTGCTGTTCAGTTTTCCCAACACCAGTCTATTTGTTGAATAGACTGTCCTTTTTCCATTGGATACTCTTTCTTCCTTTGTCAAAGATCAATTGACTATATAATTGTGGGCTTTCCATTCTGTCCTTTTGATCTATGTGTCTATTTTTGTGCCAGTACCATGCTGGTTTATTTTATTTTATTTTATTTTACTTATTTTTTTTTTTTGAGAGAGGGAGAGAGAATGGGGGAGGGACAGAGAGAGAGAGAGAGAGAGAGAGAGAGAGAGAGAATCCCAAGCAGGCTCCACGCTGTCAGCATGGAGCACATGTGGGGCTTGATCCCATGGACCATGAGATCACGACTTGAGCTGAAATCAAGAGTCAGACATTTCACTGACTGGGCCTCCCAGGCCCCCCAGTACCATACTGTTTTGATAATTACAGCTTTGTAATATGACTTGAAGTTCAGAATTGTGACGCCTCTAGCTTTGCTTTTCTTTTGCAATATTGTTATGTCTGTTTGGAGTCTTTTGGTTCCATACACATTTTAGAATTGTTTGTTCTACTTCTGTGAAAAATGCTGTTGTTATTTTGATAGAGATTGCATTAAATGCGTCAATTGCTTTGGGTAGTATAGACATTTTAACAATATTTGTTCTTCCAACCCATGAACATGAAATATTTTACCATTTCTTTGTGTCCTTTTCAATTTCTTTCATCAGTGTTTTATGGTTTTCAGAGTCCAGGTCTCTCATCCCTTTGGTTAGGCTTATTCCCAGGTATCTTAGTATTGTTGGTGAAATTGTACATGGGATTGTCTTTCTTATTTTCTCTTGCCGCTGCTTCATTATTGGTGTACAGAAATGCAACAGATTTCGGTACAGTGATTTTATATCCTGCGACTTGACTGAACTTATCAGTTCTAGCAGTTGTTTTTATGCACTCTTTAGGGTTTTCTATATATAGTATCATGTCATCTACAAATAGCGAAAGTTTTACTTCTTCCTTACTGATTTGGATGCCTTTTGTTTCTTTTTGTTGTCTGACTGCTGTGGCTGGGACTTCCAGCACTATGTTGAATAGAAGTAGTGAGAGTAGACATCCTTGTCTTATTCCTGACCTTAGGGGAAAAGCTCTCAGTTTTTCCCCATTAAGGATGGGTTCGCTGTGGGTTTTTCATGGATGGCCTTTATTATGTTGAGGTATGTTCCCTCTAAACCTACTTTGCTGAGGGTTTTTATCATGAATGGATCACTTTCACTACTCTTATTAAGCATAGTACTGGGAGTCCCAGCCAGTGCTTTACTGAAAAAAAAGAAAAGGAAAGAAATAAGATCAAAAAGAAAGATTGAAACTGGGCTGTTTGAGATGGCATTATTGTCTACATATACAATCCGAAGGACTCTTACACAACACTTGTACTAATGAGTTCAGCGAGACTGCAGAGTACAAGACAGACAAAAATCCATCTATTCTTTTTAAAAAAAAATCCATCTATTCCTGTAAACTAGCAATAAACATGTGCAAACTGAGAATTAAAACAGGGGCACCTGAGTGGCTCAGTCAGTTGGGTGTCTGACTCTTGATTTTGGCTTGGATCGTGATCTCAAGGTTCATGGGTTAGATGGCACAAAAACAGACACATAGACCAATGGAATAGAATAGAAACCCCAGAACTAGACCCACAAATGTATGGCCAACTAATCTTTGACAAAGCAGGAAAGAACATCCAATGGAAAAAAGACAGCCTCTTTAACAAATGGTGCTGGGAGAACTGGACAGCAACATGCAGAAGGTTGAAACTAGACCACTTTCTGACACCATTCACAAAAATAAACTCAAAATGGATCAAGGACCTGAATGTGAGACAGGAAACCATCAAAACCCTAGAGGAGAAAGCAGGAAAAGACCTCTCTGACCTCAGCCGTAGCAATCTCTTACTTGACACATCCCCAAAGGTAAGGGAATTAAAAGCAAAAATGAATTACTGGGACCTTATGAAGATAAAAAGCTTCTGCACAGCAAAGGAAACAACCAACAAAACTAAAAGGCAACCAACGGAATGGGAGAAGATATTTGCAAATGACATATCAGACAAAGGGCTAGTCTCCAAAATCTATAAAGAGCTCACCAAACTCCACACCCGAAAAACAAATAACCCAGTGAAGAGATGGGCAGGAAACATGAATAGACACTTCTCTAAAGAAGACATCCGGATGGCCAACAGGCACATGAAAAGATGCTCAACGTCGGTCCTCATCAGGGAAACACAAATCAAAACCACACTCAGATATCACCTCACGCCAGTCAGAGTGGCCAAAATGAACACATCAGGAGACTATAGACGCTGGAGAGGATGTGGAGAAACAGGAACCCTCTTGCACTGTTGGTGGGAATGCAAATTGGTGCAGCCGCTCTGGAAAGCAGTGTGGAGGTTCCTCAGAAAATTAAAAATAGACCTACCCTATGACCCAGCAATAGCACTGCTAGGAATTTACCCAAGGGATACAGGAGTACTGATGCATAGGGGCACTTGTACCCCAATGTTTCTAGCAGCATTCTCAACAATAGCCAAATGATGGAAAGAGCCTAAATGTCCATCAACTGATGAATGGATAAAGAAATTGTGGTTTATATACACAATGGAGTACTACAGGGCAATGAGAAAGAACGAAATATGGCCCTTTGTAGCAACGTGGATGGAACTGGAGAGTGTGATGCTAAGTGAAATAAGCCATACAGAGAAAGACAGATTCCATATGTTTTCACTCTTACGTGGATCCTGAGAAACTTAACAGAAACCCATGGAGGAGGGGAAGGAAAAAAAAAAGAGGTTAGAGTGGGAGAGAGCCAAAGCATAAGAGACTCTTAAAAACTGAGAACAAACTGAGGGTTGATGGGGGGTGGGAGGGAGGGGAGGGTGGGTGATGGGTGTTGAGGAGGGCACCTTTTGGGATGAGCACTGGGTGTTGTATGGAAACCAATTTGACAATAAATTTCATATATTGAAAAAAAATAAAAAATAAAAATAAAAAATAAAAAATAACTGAGAACAAACTGAGGGTTGATGGGGGGTGGAATGGAGGGGAAAGTGGGTGCTGGGCATGGAGGAGGGCACCTTTTGGGATGAGCACTGGGTGTTGTATGGAAACCAATTTGACAATAAATTTCATAAATTGAAAAATAATTAAAAAAAAAAGGTTCATGGGTTCGAGCCCCGCATCAGGTCCCTTGCTGATGGTGCAGAGCCTGCTTGGGATTTTCTCTCTCTCCTTCTCTCTGTCCCTTCCCCACTCATTTTCTCTCTCTCTCTCTGTCTCTTTCTCTCAAAATAAATATATATTGTTTAAAATCACGACCCCCTCAAAAAAAAAAAAAAAAACACTCGAACTAGGTAGGAATCTAAAAAAGAAAAAAAAAAAAACATGTAAAGGATCTGTATGCTGAAAGGTTTTAAATGTTGCTGAAACCAAAGATTTAAATAAATGGAGCGACATACCGTATTCATGAATTGGCAGACAATATAGTAAGATGTCGGTTCTCTCCCAACTGATACACAGGTCTAACACAATTCCTATCAAAATCCCAGCAAGACTTTTTTTTTTTTTTTTTTTTTTTTTTACTAGCAAAAGCCAACTAGAAAACAAAATTTTATTTTATTTTATTTTATTATTTTTTTTTTTATTTTTATTTTTTTATTTTTTATAATATATGAAATTTATTGTCCAAATTGGTTTCCATAAAACACCCAGTGCTCATCCCAAAAGGTGCCCTCCTCAATACCCATCACCCCCCCTCTCCTCCCTCCCACCCCCCATCAACCCTCAGTTTGTTCTCAGTTTTTAACAGTCTCTTATGCTTTGGCTCTCTCCCACTCTAACCTCTTTTTTTTTTTTTTTTTTTTTTCCTTTTTTTCCTCCCCCCCCCCCCACGGGTTCCTGTTACGTTTCTCAGGGTCCACATAAGAGTGAAACCATATGGTATCTGTCTTTCTGTGTATGGCTTATTTCACTTAGCATCACACTCTCCAGTTCCATCCACGTTGCTACAAAAGGCCATATTTCATTTTTTCTCATTGCCACGTAGTATTCCATTGTGTATATAAACCACAATTTCTTTATCCATTCATCAGTTGATGGACATTTAGGCTCTTTCCATAATTTGGCTATTGTTGAGAGTGCTGCTATGAACATTGGGGTACAAGTGCCCCTATGCATCAGTACTCCTGTATCCCTTGGATAAATTCCCAGCAGTGCTATCCAGCAAGACTTTTTAATAGATATAGACCAGCTCACTCTAAAAGTTATGCGGAAAGGCAAAGGAACTTGAATAGCTAAAACAATTTTGAAAAAGAGAAATAAAGTGGGAGCAATCGCTCTATCAGATGTTGATAGGCTCTATAGCCACAGTACTCACGACAGTGTGATGTTGGTGGAGGAGAGACACGTAAATCTGTGGAACAGAATAGAACCCAGAAATAGACCGAAAAAATCCACCAAAATTGGTTTTTGACAAACAGGAATAAGGAATTCAATGGAGGAAGAATAGTCTTTTCAACAAATGGTGCTTAAACAAGTGGACATCCATAACGGGGGTGGGGAAGAACATTAACTTGGACCTCACACCAGCGTTTCTCTTATTTGGAGCTTGTCTCATTCTCGTTAATTTTTCATATGCCATTAATAGTGCTTCCAGTAATCTTTTAAGAAGGGACATGACTCCTTAAATGTCCAAAAATGTTTGCCTTTGCCCATGAAGAATAGCTGGAACAGGGGCTGACTTACAAAGTCACATCACTTTTTTGACAAAACTCCATGTTTTCTCTCCTTTGGTTTCAGACTTGAAGATCCATCCTGGTGAAATTAATAATAATAGTATTTTGGTCAGACTGAGATGAGAGATCAACGATGATAACGGACAAAGCAGTATTGAAAGGACTTTTTAAATTTAAGTTTTATGTTTTCTCACCTTTTATTTATTTCCTCCTTGACTTTACTAAAACGGTTCACATTTTAGCCAAATGTTGAAGGGCAGTGACTGAAGAAATTTAATTCTGTGAGTAAAAGGTGAATAGTTTTCAAAGAGGAGAAACATAACAGCCTTTTAATCCCTATTTTTCTGCTTCTGATAACTAATAAATGGTGGGTGCCTAGTCAAGCATGACTGTGATTACAATCTTCACATAGAAAATTGGGCCAGGGAAAAATATTCTCAATACATAATACACAATATACAAATTTTAATTTAAAAAATTCAACCGCTTTGTTGAAGTGTAATGGACATACAGTAAATTGCATGTAGTGAAAGGACACAATTCGGTAAGTTTCAACATACGTGCATAGCCATAAAACGATCACCACAATCAAAATAGTGAACATATCCTCCAGCATCCACGTAATTGTCCTTGTGCTCCTTTAGTCCCTCCCTTCTGCCTTTCCCAGCCCCCACCTCCAAGCAGCCTCTCATGTGCTTTCTGTCAGTATAAATGAGTTTGCATTTTCTAGAGTTCTGTATAAATGGAATCAAATAGCAAGTGCTCTTTTTTGGTCTGGCTTCTTTCACTCAACAGAACTTTGAGATTCATCTTGTCGTTGCACGTATCAATGGTTCATCTGAGTAGTATTCCATTGTTTGGATAGACCACATTTTATTTATCTGTTCATCAGCTGATGGACATTTGGATAGTTTTTACTTTTTGACTCTAAGGAGTAATGCTGCTCTGAATATTTGTGTCCAACCTTAACTCCCTACCTCTGGAAACCACTGATCTCTCTCGTCTTTATAGTTTTGCCTTTTTCCAGAATGCCGTGTAAATAGAATCACACAGTCTGCAGCTTTCTGAGCCTTGCTTCTTTCGCTTACCATAACGTATTTGACGTTCTTCCACATTGTTGCATGCTTCAGTAACTCATTCCTTTTTAATGATGAATATTATTCCATCTTACTGATGTACCACAGTGTGTGTACCCACTCACTCGTTGAAGGATATCTGGGTTGTATCCAGTTTTTTACTATTCTGAATAAAGCTCCCATACACATTAGCGTGCGGCCTTTTGTCTAAACACGTTTTCATTTCTCTTGGATAAATAGGAGTGGGATTGCTGAGTGGTGTGGCAAGTTGTATTAGTTTCCTGTTGCTGCTACAACAAATTACCACAAACTTAGTGGCTTCGAGCAACACAAATTTATTCTCTTACAGTTCTGGAGGTCAGAAGTCCAGCATGGAATCTTAAGTGGCTAAAATCAAGGTGTCATTAGGGCTGATTCCTTCAGGGCTCTGCACGAAGACTCCTTTCCCTTGCCTTTTTCAGCTTCTAGTGGCCACTTGCATTTCTTTTTTAGGTGGAATACAGCAGGATGAATGGAGACCCTTCTATCTTCACAGCTTATCACTCCAATCTCTGCTTCCATCATCACGTCACTTCCTCTTACCCTGACTCCTTGTATCCCTCTTATAAGAACCATCGTGATTACATCAGTCCCACCAGATGATCCAAGATAATCTCCTCGGTTCAGTATCCTTGACTGAATCACACCCGCAGCTTGTTCTTTTTACCATGTAAAGGGCCTTTAACAAATGCCAGGGATTAGATGTGGGTATATCTGGGTGGCTATGATTTAGCCTATGTGTGTTTAACTTTGTAAGAAATTGCCCAGCTGGTTTCCAAAGGGGCTGTAACATTTTGCATTTCCCATCAGCAACATATGAAAGTTCTAGTTGCCCTACATCCTTGCTTTTTCCTTGATATTATCAGTTTTTTAATCTTAGCCATTATAGAGGGAATGGGGTGGTGTTTCATTATAGTTTTAATTTCCGTTTCCCTAATGACTAATGATGTCAAGCAACTTTCCTGGTATTTTTTGTCATCCATACATCTTATTTAGTGAAGTTATCTCTTACAACTTTTTAAATGTTTATTTATTTATTTTGAGAGAGAGGGAGAGAGCTTGTGTGCATACGGAAGAGCGCAAGTGGGGGAGGGGAACAGAGAAAGGGAGAGAGAGAGAATCCCAAGGAGGCTCTGCACTGACAGTGAAGAGCCCCACTCAGGGCTCGATCCCATAAACCCGTGAGATCATGAGCTGAGCCAAAATCCAGAGTCTGATGCTTAACTGCCTGAGCCACCCAGGCGCCCCTGTTACAATTTGTTTTTTTACTGTTTTTCAGTTGGGTTGTTTGGGTTCATATTATTGAGTTTTGAGAGTTCATCATGTATTCTGCTTACAATATTTTTATCAGATATGTGTTTTGCAAAGATTTTTCTTAGGCTGTGATTTGCCTTTTACCTTTTCTTATTTTTTCTTTTCCTTTTCTTAATAACTGTTTTTGCAAGAGCAAAATTTTGATGAAGCCCTATTTATCAGTTTTTCATGGACTGTCCTTATAGTGTCAGAGATGACATCTTTGTCCAACCCAAGTCACAAAGATTTTCTTCTGTTTTCTTGTAAAAGTTTTATTGTCTTACATATCACATAAAGGGTTAGTATCCAAAATTTATAAAGAACTTACCACACTCAACACCCAAAAAACATATCATCCAGTGAAGAAAGGGGCAAAAGACATGAATAGACACTTCTCCAAAGAAGACATCCAGATGGCCAAAAGACACATGAAAAAATGCTCAACATCACTCACTATCAGAGAAATACAAATTAAAACCACAATGAGAATACCACCTCCCACCTGTCAGAATGGCTAACATGAACAACTCAGGCAACAACAGATGTTGGTGAGGATGCGGAGAAAGAGGATCTCTTTTGCATTGTTGGTGGCAATGAAAGCTGGTGCAGCCACTCTGGAAAACAGTACTGAGGTTCCTCCAAAAATTAAAAATGGAACTACCCTACGACCAATTGCTCTACTACATATTTGTCCAAAGGATACAGGAGTGCTGTTTTGAAGGGGCACATGCACCTTGATGTTTATAGCAGCACTATCAACAATAGCCAAAGTATGGAAAGAGCCCAAATGTCCATCAGTGGATGAATGGATAAAGAAGATGTGACATATATACACAGTGGACTATTACTCAGCAATCAAAAAAAAAAAATGAAATCTTGCCGTTTGCAATGACATGGATGGAACTAGAGGGTATTAAGCTAAGCGAAATTAGAGAAAGACAAATATCATATGACTTCACTCATATGAGGACTTTAAGATACAAAACAGATGAACATAAGGGAAGAGAAGCAAGAATAATGTAAAAACAGGGAGGGGGACAAAACAGAAGAGACTCTTAAATACAGAAAACAAACAGGGTTGCTGGAGGGGGTGTGGGAGGGGGGTGGGCTAAATGGGTAAGGGACATTAAGGAATCTACTCCTGAAATCATTGTTGCACCATATGCTAACCAACTTGGATGTAAATAAATAAATAATAAATACAATAAGTAAATAAGTAAATAAATAAATAAATAAGTACGTAAATAAAAGTTTTATCGTCTTGGGTTTTACATGTAGGTCTGTGATCTATACTTAGTTCATCTGTGCACGTGATGTGAGGTGCCAAGTGAAGTTCTCGTTTGTTTGTTTTGCATATGAAAGTCCAGTGGTTCCAACAACATCTGTTGAAGACATTATCTTTCTAGAAATTGCACCTTCACATTGGTCAAAAATCAGTTTGGCCATATATGTGTGTGTTTATTTCTGGACTCTCTGTTTTATTCCACATCCCCATGGGTCTACCTTTACCACACTGTCTTGATTACTCCCGCTTTATATCACAGCTTGAAATCAGGCACTGTGAGTCTTCCAACTTTGTTCTTTTCCAAAACTGTTCTCACTCTTCTAGTTCCTTTGCTTTACCATATAAAACTTAGAGGCAGCTTCACAATTTCTACAAAAAGTCTTTCTGGGATGGAATCTACCTATCAATTTGGGAAGAATTGACAGTGTGTTATCTGTTATTGCATAACAAACGAGCCCCAAAGTAAGCAGTCTACAACAGAAAATATTTATGATCTCACAGATTCTGTGGGTCAGGAATCTGGAAGTAGCTTAGCTGGGTGCCTCTGCCTTAAGGCCTTTCACAGCGTTGTGATCAAGTTGTCAGCCAGGGCCGAGGTGAAGGCTCAACTAGGGGAAGTTCTGCTTCCAAACTCACTCACATGGTTGTTGGGAAGATTCAGTTCCTTGAAGGCTATTGACTGGAATCCTACCTCAGTTCCTTGACCTGTGGGCCTCTCTGTAGAGCAGAGCAGCTGACGACATGGCACCTAGCCTTCTTCAGAGCAAGAGAGTGAGAGAGTGCTCAAGACCAAAGCCATAGACCCTTTACAATCTCATTTAGGAAACAACATCATTTTTGCCAACTTTTTTTTTAGTAGAAGTGCATGACTAGATATAGCTTACCTTCCGGGGAAGGGAGTTGTGCAAGGGCATGAATGCCAGAAGGTAGGGACCTTTACGGGCCATCTTTTAAAAAGATTTTTTTTAATGTTTATTTATTTTTGAGAGTGAGAGAGAGAGCGCACCAACGGAGGTGGGGGGGGGGGACGGTGGTGGGTACAGAGAGAGAGGGAGACACAGAATCCAAGCAGGCTCCAGGCTCTGAGCTGTCAGTACAGAGCCCAATGTGGGGCTCAAACCCATGAACCGTGAGATCATGACCTGAGCCAAAGTCAGACGCTTAACTGACCAAGCCACCCAGGCACCCCCCAT
The DNA here is from genome assembly GCF_018350155.1 of Leopardus geoffroyi. Lineage (NCBI taxonomy): Eukaryota > Metazoa > Chordata > Mammalia > Carnivora > Felidae > Leopardus > Leopardus geoffroyi. The sequence goes on from NC_059343.1 coordinate 20,132,333, forward strand.
TATGGGCCATCTCAAAGGCTGCCTACCACAGACATTCTAACAATGAGTCTTACAATGTATGAAGACATTATTTGTCTAGGTCTTCTTTGATTTTTTTCATTGATGTTTTGAAATTTCAGCATGCATATCTTGCACGTATTTTGTAAGAATGTGACCTGAGGGGGCGCCTGGGTAGCTGTGTCAGTTAAGCGTCCAGCTCTTGATTTCTGCTCAGGTCCTGATCTCACAGTTTGTGTGATTGAGCCCCAGATTGGGCTCTATGCCGACAGCGTGGAGCCTGGTTGGGATTCTCTCCCTCCCTCTCTCTGTCCCTCCCCCGCTCATGTGCTCGGACATGCTCTCTCTCTTTTTATCTCAAAATAAATAAACATTAAAAAGAATCATACCTAAGGATTTCATGTTTCTGGTACTTTTGTAACTAGCACTATTTAAAATTTTTATGTTATATTATGTTATTTTTGAGAGAGAGAGAGAGTGCTCGAGTGGGGAGGGGCAGAGAGATAGGGGGACTGAGGATTTAAAATGGGCTCTATGCAGACAGCAGAGAGCCTGACTCAGGGCTTGAACTCATGAACCCTGAGATCAGGGCCCAAGCCAAAAGCAGACACTTAACTGACTGAGCCACCCAGGTGCCCTACACTATTTAAAATTTTGAATTTCAAAGAATTTCAAATTGTTCATTGCTAGCATACAGAAATGCAGTTGATTTTTGTATACAAAAATGACCTCATGTCCTATGGCCTTGGTAAAGCCACTTTTTAGTACTAGTAGTTTTTTGGTAAACTCCTTGGATTTTTCTACATAGGCAAGTTGTTTGTCAATAGAAAGTTTCATTTCTTTTCTGATATGTGTGCCTTTTCTTTTTCTTGCCTTTTTTTAGTAGCTAGGACTCCCGGTCCAATGTCGAATATTGTTCACTGTTCCTTCTTACGTCTCAGGTGTTCTTCCCAGAATCATTTTTATCCTTCTGGAAGATGGGGCGCCTGGGTGGCTCAGTTGCTTGAGCGTCTGACTCTTAGTTTTGGCTCAGGTCATGCTCTCACAGTCGTGGAATTGAGCCCTGCGACGGGCTCTGAGCTGGGGTTGGAGCCTGCTTAAGATTCTCTCTCACTCTCTCTGTCCCCCATCCCGGTACGTGCTCTTTCTAAAATAAAAAGTTCTTTTAATGACATATTTTTGTGTCTGAAAATACCTTTAGTTCACCCTCACTCATAAGAGTTTATTTGCTGGGTTTAGCATTCTAGCTTGATACTCCTCTTGCCACTTCAAAGATACCATTCCTTTGTCTCCCGGCTACTGTTACTGGAAAGTCTTCTGCTTGTCTTTGTTATCCTGCAGGTTTATTAATATGTACTTAAATATGGGTTTATTTTAATTACCCTCCTTGGAATTCTTGGGTTTCTACATCTGAAGATTGGTGTCTTTCATAATTTTTGAAACCTTATCTCTTTGTATGTTGCCTTTTCCTCAATTATTGTTTTTCTCTCCTTCTAGAACTCTACTTGGAACATACATTGAACCTTATCTATACTCTATTTCTCTTCACTCCTAATACTGTTTTCTATCATTCTGACTTTTTGCCCTGTATTGGTAATTTATTTAGATCGATCTTCTAATTCTTTAATTTTCCTTTTAGTCCTGTCTGCTACTTATAGCATCCTTTGAGTTTCTACCTTAAATTATTACTTTTTATCGTATAAACTCCTATTAGATGTTCTTTCAAACATGTTGAAACAGACAGATGTTCTGTCCAGTGTTCATACTCCCTGCATCCTTATTCCAGCAACCCTATCTTTAATCCCTTATACACAATTAACGTCGTTGTTTTATACTCTGTATTTGAATATCCCACTGTCTATAGTTTGGTGTTTGTGTCTGCGTGCCTGATTCTGTTTGATGTTTGATGCTGATGTTTGATGTTTATGCGGACCCTTGGGGGGTTAGTGATTTTTTTTTAATTCTGAGTTTGTAACTTTATGGTAATTCTTTGAAGTCTGTAAATGTATTCCTCCAAAGAAAAATTTCTGTTTTCTTCTGGCAGTTTTCTATGGGTACTACCAAGGTCCACTTTGAACTCTGCTTTTGGCACAGGGTTCATTTTGGGTCACAGAGATTCCGGTTTGGACCTGGCCCATGCCTGTGTCAATTTGCTTGTATTTGGATGTTCCCATAGACTTTGCTTCTTACGGCTCTATCTGCAGGGTGGGCTTTTTCCAGTTGAACTTCTTGAGGCTGATGCTCTTGGGCTCTCCTGCCTTTATGAGAGGTTCTCCAAGCTGACCTCTCACACTGCTTGGGCTCTGTGATTTGTCGACTATCCCCCACAGTGATAGCTTGTCAGAACCTGGCTCTAGACTACCATGAATCAGCAGATGCTTCCAGAGAAAATATGATCTGTAGGTCTTGTGGATTTGTGCTTTCCTATCATTTCTGCCCCACCCCCCTCCCAGGAATTCCTTTACTTTCCCACCACTACTCTACAGACTGAAATATTAAAACTCCTTTCTTTGGCATTTACTGTTTTATGAACTAGCAGGAAGTTTCTCCAAACATCTAGCCAGCATATTGTTGCAAACACAAGTCCTACTGTTAAAATATTAGTGTTTTCCTTTGCAGAAAATTTTCCTATGCAGATGTATGATTTGTATAATAAGAAAACACCATGCATAGTGCTTTCTAACCTGTTGTTATTTAGCAACATATTTTGAACAACTGTTTATGTAAATAAATGTGTCACTGATGCTCTGGGTGCAGGAAACAGACTCTGAGACAGAGACTTGAGTGCAGGAAGTTTATTAAGGAGTATTTTTAAGATCAACGCCACCAGGGAAGGAGTTAAGTCGGTTCGGGGGGACGTTAGGCAATGATGCAGTTATCAGTCCCAAGGCTTCAGCTCTGAATCTGGAAGGGGCCCTGCAGCCTTATCCCAAACTGAAGAAAGAAGGCTGGGCCTTCTTACTCCTGTGGAGTTTGATGTGGGCTGTCCCTGGGAAGGCAAGGCAGCCAACTTCTACTGCATGCAATTCCTAGAGACACCAGACAGATGACGATTGTCAGCCTGCAGCACTCTCAGAATCTGGAAGTCCCCAAGGGGGATCTGGGGAAGAACATCATAATGTCCACCCCAGCGAGGGACACTTGGGGCTCTAAATAACAGAAAATCCAACCAACTCTTGCTTAACAAATAGCTACTTAATCTCACTTAATATAAAGTCTGCAGTAGATGATTTTTGGCATCAACATCATCTTTCTCTTTCATTAGGAAAGCAAAAAAACTTTCTCAAAGCCCGTAGTAGACTTCTCCTTACATTTCATTGACCAGAAACGTATCACATGGTCACGCCAGGTAAGAGGGAAGCTGGGAAGGTGGGGACTGAATTTTCATGATTTTGTGCCTGGAGCAGTGAACATTGCTCCCGTGAATAGTATCTGAGTTCTGTTAGTATAGAAAAGATACAAAGGAATTTACACATGCATCTAACATAGCCTGCCACAAATAGACCTCTACAAAATTATTTTGAATGATATATGGATATAACTTACTGAAGCAGGCCCATTTTTCTGGAGGTTTTGATCATTGCCAATATTCTGCTATTATCCACTGCGCTGTGATAAACATCCAAGTGTGCCCATATCCTCAATTATTTGCTCAAGATGAAATGCCAAATATGTGACTTCTGGGTCAAGAGAATGTACCTTTTTAAGATACAGATTACCATGACATACCAGGGAAAGTTCTACTAATGTATGTTTCCAGGAGCAGTGATTGAAGAGGCCTAGTTCCCCTAGATCCTTGCTGACCCTTGATATCAACATTCTTATTAATTTCCATCAGACTTGCATTCTTTGAAAAGTACCTGGTTTTAATCAGCATTTTGATTACTTTGTATTCATCACATTTATTCATTTTTTGAATTATGGCCCAAAAATAGGGTTTGTATGGTTTCAGCATGTTGCAAATTATTGAGATACATTTAGTGTTTTGCTACTGTGCTGTAAAGGTTAATCACAGCAGTTCTGTAATTAACCTGAGCTGTTTGCTTAAATTAAAGCTCCTGCTTGACACGACTCCTGGTCAAAGCACGAAACAATGATGTAGAGTGTCTCTGTAACCATGAGTCCAAAGAGTTTCAGAGCAGTCTGACACAGCTCGTCGGCATTGTTTATTAATAACAATGAGATTGAAGACTTGCACCTGGTCTTGGAGTGATCCTCCCCAGCCCCCACCCCAGGGCTCTGCTTGTTCTGCAGCCAGAATGTGCCTCGGTGACCAGCATAGAATACACAACGTCAGCAGATACTTCATTTTAGTCTGCCTGGGTCTGAAGGGTTCTGTGCACACGTCAGTGGTTCCCAATCCAGGAGACATCTGGCCTGGCCCTTACAGAAAGGGGACGTTAGGAACCTGCACCTGGCTGCGGCAGACCCCTACTGTGAGCCATAGGCTGTGATGTATATTCTGACGTTCAGGCTTTTGCCATAGCATGTCTTTTCCCTGTAATAAACTGTACCTTTGTCGGCTTTGTCATTTTGGGACCTGCGCGTATTCTTCAGCAGTTGAACCCCGGTTAAGTGCCACTGTTAGTGCACATGTATATTCAAGTTTTGTAAGTGTCCCATGGGCACTAGGAAAAAAGTCATATTGTCTAGTACATATACATGTCTTTTTTCCAGGAAGCTTTTAAATAAGACATTGATTTTTATCAGTAAGTGAGTGAATCTCTGTCCTTCATATTTTGATTGTATACATTTCATGCCATTTTGCTTAGTTTTTTGTCTCAAATTCTACTAATTTAAGTATTTTGATCCTTTGTTTTCCTTTATTTGTATCTGCTTCTCATATTTTTTCCCATTCTCTTACACTGATCTTTTTTGGGCAGTTGTGTGATTTTTTAAATTAACATAGAACTGATTTTTAAAAATCCAGTGTGGGAAATTTTATTTTTAAATATAAAAGTAGGTTCCATTGATATTTATCATTATAATGAATATATTTAGTGTATTACGTTTCATCTTCTTCTATGCTGTTTTTAAATGCTTCTTTGCCATTTCCTTTGTTTTATGATTTGTTTCTCTCTCGTGAGTATTTTCTTTGTTTTTATCTACTTCATTGCTTTGGAAGGCACATACACTCCTTTTAGGACTGGTAGGTATGGGCTTTAAGCATTCTGTGGGTCTGGGGAAGAACACATACAAGATGTTTTTTTAATTTTTTTTTTCACGTTTTATTTTTATTTTTGAGACAGAGAGACACAGAGCATGAACAAGGGAGGGGCAGAGAGAGAGGGAGACACAGAATCGGAAACAGGCTCCAGGCTCTGAGCTGTCAGCACAGAGCCCGATGCGGGGCTCGAACTCACGGACCGTGAGATCATGACCTGAGCCGAAGTCGGACGCTTAACCGACCGAGCCACCCAGGCACCCCCACATAGAAGATGTTTTGATGGCAATAAATCTATCAGAGACACGAAGACATGGCAAAAGGACTCAAAGTACCCCCTGCCCAGTTGGGATAATTAGAGCATCAGTAAACATAATTGCAGTGGTTTGAAACACATGACATAAGGGTAAATCTGTGAGTCCATATTACCAAAAAAAAAAAAAAAAAAAAACCCTTACCATCTACCCTTAAAAAAAGACAAAAACTTTATTGTTTTCCTTTAGAGGAGTTTATGGCACCAGCTGTATTTGGAAAACTGCTAAATAAAATATTGACATGGGACAACAGTTTGAAAAAGCATTCTGTGGCCTATATTTCTTTTTTTTTTTAATTTTTTTTTTCAACGTTTATTTATTTTTGGGACAGAGAGAGACAGAGCATGAACGGGGGAGGGGCAGAGAGAGAGGGAGACACAGAATCGGAAACAGGCTCCAGGCTCTGAGCCATCAGCCCAGAGCCCGACGCCGGGCTCGAACTCACGGACTGCGAGATCATGACCTGGCTGAAGTCGGACGCTTAACCGACTGCACCACCCAGGCGCCCCTGTGGCCTATATTTCTTAAATTATCAGTATTTTTTAAGCGAAATGGCAGTGTGTGCTTAGGGGATGAGTAGAGGGGGAGGGAGAGGGAAAGGGAATCTTAAGCAGGCTCCGCACCCAGCACAGAGGTCCACATCACCCCCGTGACATCACGACCTGAACCGAAATGAAGACTTGGACATTTAACTGACTGAGCCCCCCAGGTGCCCCAAAATGGTCATCTTTTCATTCCTCCTGATTTGGCCAAGTTGAGCTCACTCTTACTCTCCTCCCTCTTCTCTTTGTTACTAAAATCTTAGATTTTGATACAGAGTAATCATTTAGACTTTTAAAAATTGTCATTTTCACACAATTTTCTCAGTTTTGAACTATTTTTTAATCTCTTGTTATTATGGTGTGTATTAAATTTTTTCAGGAAGTGGGTGTTGATGATACACATTTGAACCCTGGCAGTAGGGAAGAGCAGTTCATAGCAGAGGCGCAGACGCCCCGACTGCCTGGGCCCCATCCTAGCTCTTAGATAAGTTACCTAAACTCTCAGCTCTCTCCTCTGTAAAATGACGGGGGTTGGTGGAGTCAATGAGTCAATATACACAAAGCACTTAGAAAAGTGCCTGCCAGCGTGTGCTTAGTATTTGCCAGCCATTACTGCGAAAGACCATTTGGCCGCGCGTAGGAATCCTCCGGTATAACCCTGTTCTCTAAAAACCCTAGCTGTTGGTCCATTTTCTTCTGAAGACTGATGTTGCAGAGAAGCCTGACATCAAACTGACTTTGTTGCCTTCTAGCCTAGCGGTGGAGAGCTCTGGATGCGTGACTCCGGGCAAGTTACTTGACCTCTGCAGTCCTTGCCCGCATCGTGTGTAAAGCGGGGCAAGTCCTAGGCCTCCCCGCCTTGGGCCCTTTGCACTTGCTGGCCAAGCCATCCTTCCTCCCTTCCATCGGCTCGTTTTCCCTCACTCCGACCTTTTCGTTCTGCCAGGGCTTCATAACCGTAGCGGCCTCAGCCTCTGGCCAGTCATCTCACTCCGGCCTCTCGGCCTCCGCCACCGACCCGAGGGCACGCACGCGGCAGAGAGACAACCGACCGAGCGGTTCCGCGGCGAGACCGGAAGACACATTCTCGTCCAGGGTGACTGGGCCGCGGGGAGCCCAGAGGCGCCCGTCTGCTCCGGCAAGGGCTGGAGGACAGCGGAGGCGGCTGGAGCGCTCAGGGCTCCCGCCAGACTCGCTCAGGGTTCCCGAGGCCAGTCGACGTCAAGGCGGGCACCGCGCGCGGCTTGGTTGGAAGCCGTGAGGTTTAGGGGAGAGAATTCAGTAGAGCCGCGAGTAGCGTGCAGAACACGGGCTGAGCCCTCAGCGAACGACGGTTTCCTCCCGCCTCAGTGGTTGTGGGGCTTTTTGTAGTTCCAAGTTGTGGTTACAGATTGTTGCCAACTGTGTCTGTGCGTGGGTAGGTGATTTTCCCCGAAGTGCGGGGAGCTCTTTCAGTCTGCACAGAGAGAGAGAGAGATCTTCCCCAAGCTTAGGAAAACCTTGGTTCCCCGACGAGCTTTCGTTACTGCGAGCTTTCGTTACTGCGTCTCTTGGCTAGGAGCGGTGAGCACCTGTCTGTGGGCGATGGTCTGTGTTCCCCGTCTCTACCATCTCTCCCCACCTCCGAACGTTGAGTTCCCGGGGGCGGGGACGTGGGTGCCGGTAGTGATCTCCGGAGGGCTTCCTCCCAGCCTCCTGGGCCCTGAGGCCCTGGAAGGGCCTACGAGGCACCGGCCGCCCCCGGCCCGGCCGCTTAGGGAATGGGTTTCTGCCCCTCGCCCGCCCACTGTCCTTCTGGCAGCGGCACACGACTTCTCAGCGACACACTTGAGCGGTCAGCGCGAGGAGCCACCGACCGCGCGCGGGCGATCCCAGGAACCCCCGCTGCTCAGCCCAGAGGCCCGGCCCAGGGGCTTGCTGGAAATGCAGAGCCTCGGGGAGGTCCTGGCCCCGCTGCGGCGGAACAGCACGTTCACGACGCCCCCGGTGGTGGGGGCTGGGGGGGGGGGTGCGGGGTGGGGGTTGTGTGCGCCTTAAAGTTGCAGAGGCTGTGCTCCAGAGCACGAGACTCGGTAACCCTTTTATTCATAATCCGTTTGTTTTCTGGCTACTCACGGGGTCTTTCTTTACGGGGAAAACCTCCCAACTCCTCACCGGACCAGATCATGGCAGGCTCTGACTACTTCTTACTGCATTTTCATGTGAAGTTTCATGACCATAAACTGGGGACTCCGTTGCCCATCGCCTGAGTCTTACGTGCACAATTCACACTTCATTGGAACCTTAATTTTACTCCGTCACATTCCTGCCGTGTCCTCGGCTCCCTTCACCTCCCAGAGAACCCCAAACTTGCCAGAGTTGTGTCCGCAGCTTCTGTTTTGTTCGTTCTTCTCTCCATAAGAGCTCCCTGATCTCAATACTCTCCCCTGAGCTTCCACTCACGAACTTTGATGCACTTTGGATCAATATTGCCCACTCAACAATAACAATATTAATGGGTTTTTTTTTTTTTTACAATATTAATGTTTAACATTGGTTACCACACACCGTTGACATCATTCATCTCTTTTATTGTCACCAGAACTCCCTGAGGTGGGCTGAAATATTCTCATTTTTCAGAGGAGGAAGCTCAGGCTGGAGCAGTCGGTGGGAATTGGAATCTTTCTCATTCTCTTCAGGACACTTAGCATTCTCATGGCAAAATATTATTTGTACTATGATGGGTAAAGATTCAGCGTACTGTTTTGCCTACCTCTTTGAATATTTCCATAAGGAAAAGGGACACGGAGTCAAAACGATTAAGTACTATCTGTCATGGCAGATGGTTGGCCGATGTATCTCTCCAGTCCTGGACTTCCTTCTCCGTTTCATCTAGATTGGCATATCTGGTGACATTTTTGACTTCTTCACTCTTGAACACCTCACAAACTTCTGAGACCTGATGGGCCGGGACCTGCACTCCTGCTACCCCTTCCCCAACCGCTCTCCTGTCTTTCCCACCAGAGCTAAGAGCATCATCACACGCCCTGTGTTCAAGAGGGACCCAGGAGTCGTTTGGGCGCCATCTCTTCTCCGTTACCTCGTATGACCAATTCACTGCCAGGTTCTGCCAGCTGTAATCTCCAGAGCGTGTCCGAATGCCATTCTCTTCTCTGCCTGCAGTGTCAGCCACCACCGTCGTCCAAGTTGCCATCACCCTTTACACGGCCCTGCCTGCTTCGGTGAGCTTTCCGATTTTATGCTGCCCCCTTTCTAGGGACCAGAGGACCTCTGAAAACATAAATCACATCTGCCACCTACTTAGAGCCCTTCGATGATTTCCCTTTTCCCTTGGAGTAAAATACAGACTTCTCACCCAGCCTCGGTGGCCTTGTGCGATGTGGCCCTCGTATTTGTCCGCCACACCTTGCACCACATTCCCCACCTTCCTCTCCTCAGCCAGGTGCCCCGGTCCCCTTTCAGTCTCTCTGCTGCCCCACATGCTTTTCTGTTGCAAGGCTACAGACCCCTGCCCATTTTCTATTGTTTCGTTCTCTCTTAATCATCCTTTGTATCTCCAGCTATCTACTCCTTCTTTTTTTTTTATCTACTCCTTCTTTAGAGAGACACTCCCTAACCCCCCAATCAGAACTAGCTTCTCCCAGGCAATCTTCATAGTGCTAGTTTTTAGTTGTGGCAACCACCATAATTTGCAGTTATATGTTAATTTGTGTTCAAATGCTGCCCATCCCACTCTGATGACAAAGAACGTGAGGGTCTTTGGGTCCAGTACCTGGATGTAACTGGCACCTAGTAGGTGCTCACGAAGCGTGTGGTGAAGAACGGAACGTCTCTGTCATTTTCACCTGCATTCTGAGAAAGTATCTCAAGGATGTTTTTCACGTCAGCCTTTCTATTCCTTACTGACTGTATATGGCTTTTAATTTTGTTGATAACTTACGAATTTTCTTACAGTCTTCTTTGAGTCAACTACCTTGTCAACTTTTGCTCTTCGTCTACCTATGACCTTTTGCTTCTCACACACAGAAGTTATGGTTATTTGCGATCTTTTGAAGAGGCCAAATAGTTTGATTTTTTCTTCTGTCTCTGAAAGCCAATAATTTTCCACAAGTATTTCCTTTATTTGAGTCTTCCAACTGTTTCTTTTATCCCATTGTCTTTGGTTGTAGATCTAAGACCCTTCCAGACTTAGTGTGTCAATAGAATGTGCGGGTTGCCTTTAGTCCCCGCTTGTATGTGTTCGGGTAGAGTTTCCAACCCCTTGATATCTGCAGCTGCAAAGCGGGTTAGTTGATGGGCATGGCCTCCTGTCCACGTTCCAGCTTCTAACAGGCCTTCCCTTTTTGTACCTCCTTGTTCTCCTGTGGTTATCACCTTCCTCTTATTGTCTCCGTCTGTGGTACTGGAACCCAATGACAGTAAGCAAAACGGTTCTTCCTATGTCTGTGGTCACCTACAGTGAGTGAGTAATGGAGGAGGATACGTTTTATGCCACGGCCAGTCTGCCCTTACTTCCTACCTAGTTGATTAACCAGGTTGTTCTGTTTCGGGGTGCCTGGCTCAGTCGGTGGGGCGTCCAACTTTGGCTCAGGTCATGATCTCGAGGTTCCTGAGTTCAAGCCCCGCGTTGAGCTCTGTGCTGACAGCTCGGAGCCCAGAACCTGCTTCAGATTCTGTGTGTGTGTGTGTGTGTGTGTGTGTGTCTTCCCCTCCCCCGCTCACACTCTGACTCTTTCAAAAACAGATGAACGTTAAAAAAATAAATAACAAAAAAATTCCCCAAGGTTGTTCTGTTTCAATGTAAAAATGTAAAAATGCAGTGGGTAGACTGGAGGTTGTGGGGGACTGGGGGACAAGAGGGGACAGAGAGGATGGGGACTCGAGGTGGGCAGAGGACACAGAGGGGTTTCCAGACAAGGGGCAAAACTCAAGAACAAGACTTCCTGCCTGACAGTATAGTTCCTTGGGATCAAGAGCTATGAATGTGCAGTCTTCGGGCGAGTAAAGGCCCCAATTTCTGCGTCAGGACACAATAGGTGTAGCAAGAACAATGTACCTTTTTGTTTGTTTGTTTTAATCTATCCCCAGTTGCTCTCTTTCATGAAAGGAAGCCCGAGTGCTCCATTCGGTGAAGTATGTGTCCCTTTTTCTCAAACTCTATTTGCCTTACAATTATTTTCAAGGCCGTTCACAATTTTATATTATGTTGTCTGTCAAACTCTCATTATTTTAATGGATTTTTATTATTTTTCTATGAGGACATGGGATGTTTTAGTGGAAAGCTGTGAGGAGTTTACTGGTGGACTGTAGATCCAATTTTTCTCTTCTCCTCCTTCAACAAAGAAATCTGCAGATCTACAGAATATTCATGAATATAATTTTTTTTTTTTGCTTCACATCTGCTCCCATAGCTCTGTCAGTAAGGAATTCATCATTCCCAAAGCATTCCATATGCTTTTCCACTCTGCATTTACCCGTGCAATTTCCCCTGGCACAAATCCTCTTCAGTTTTTGGCCTCTAGCAACTCAAGAACAGGATGTTTCGATCCTCCGCTTGTTTTGAGCCCGAGGACACCGTGACTCCATGTTTGTTAGTACAAACATTCTAATCAGAATCGCGCCAACATTGAAGAAATTTTATGAAGAACATCTTTTCCCAAGCAATCTCAAATCACTTTAATTCCTTAATATCAATTTTCTACCTAATGCAGATAAAACATTTCTAGTGTTTTTTATTTGCTTTTATGTTAATGAAATTATTTTCATCTGGAAAATTCTTATTCATAAAAATGTCACTGTGATTTGTTTGAAAACTTGTCTAAATCAAAATTTTTACATTTTAACCTCTTTCAAGTGAGTTTATTTCTGTGACAATTAGGTCTGCCAGTTTCCCATGTTGTGAATTTTGTGGGCCTAAATTTTGTCAAGAAAATGTGAGTTTTGGGGCGCCTGGGTGGCTCAGTCGGTTGAGCGTCCCACTTCAGCTCAGGTCATGATCTCACAGTTTGTGGGTTCGAGGCTCACGTCGGGCTCTGTGCTGACAGCTCGGAACCTGGAGCCTGCTTCGGATTATGTGTCTCCCTCTCTCTCTGCCCCTCCCCCACTCGCTCTCTCTCTCTCTCTCTCTCTCCCTCTCAAAAATAAACATTAAAAAAAATTTTTTAAGAAAATGTGAGTTTTTTAAGTTTCTGTATTTATTTTGAGAGAGAGAGAGAGAGAGAGAGAGAATGGGTGCAAGCTGGGGAAGGACAGAGAGGGAGAGAGAGAATCCCAAGCAGGCTGTGAGTGTGGAGACCTAAGAGGGGCTCCCAACTCTCCTACCGGAGATCATGACCTGAGCCAAAGTCAAGAGTCAGGATGCTTCACCCACTGAGCCACCCGGGCGCCCTAAGAAAATGTGGTTCTTCCAAGTGTTTTGAATCGCTCACAAATGTAGCAGGTAGTACTGACCCCCCCCACCCCAGGCCCCCTTGGCACCCACCCTTCAGTACACAGGAACGGTGGTTGGCTTCTGAGTGCAAACACCTGCGACCCCCCACCTGCGGGCGTTCTTGGAGCCCGACACCCCAGCCAGGCCAGAAGTGCTGGGGAGCTGATGTGCCCCGGGGACAATCCTCAGCCAATGACAGAGGTAAGTTGGAGGGTAAACACCCCAGCTTCCATGTCCTCTGGGGGGATAACTCTTAGCTATGTTCTACATGGTTTTTCTTAGTTCCCTGGGGTGTGGGGGGCAGGGCGGGGGGGCGGTATAGAAGCCAGTTACCTCTGGTCGAAAGCTGCTTGATGATGTACCCTTTACTGGCTCATCCTCACCTGTCTTAATTCCCCCACCCTACTGATGCTTTCTGAAATGACCTCTTAATTACTTATACTCTGATTCTCCTCTAGAAGTCAGCTTCCAGGGACCCCAACTTAAGGCTACAAATGTAATTGTATAAAGTTTTGTTATTGACAGTTTTATTGTGTTATTTTTATGGGGTCTAAATCTTCCATGGTCAGTGTTGTAAAAAAAAAACGTTTTTAACATGTATTTATTTTCAAGAGACAGAGTGCGAGCGGGGGAGGGGCAGAGAGAGGCACAGAGAGAGAGGGAGACACGGCATCGGAAGCAGGCTCTAGGCTCCAGGCTCTGAGCTGTCGGCGCAGGGCTCGAACCCACTAACTGTGAGAGCATGACCTAAGGTGAAGTCACACGCTTAACCCACTGAGCCAGCCAGGCACCCAGTCAGGGTTTTTTAAATTCTCAGAGTCAAACATTTTGTTACTGAGTTAAAATGAGTCTTCAGCCATTTTTTTGTTCATTCACAGCAACTATTGTAGGCGCTGTTTTATGTTTATTCCTACCAGTACTAGAATCCACTTGAAGACTGATAGATTTGATTTGGGTGCATGCCTGGGTCAGAACCTCCTGCCTCATGTGACCTCCTGTACTTTTTTTTGCACATCCTTTCTTGAGAACCCTTTTTTATATTCCCACCTAGAGAAATCTTAATCTCCATAATGAAGTAGAAATGCCAGTTCCTCCATAAACCTTTTCCTGATTCTCATCAATAGTAATTGTAATTTTGAGCTCCGATAGCAGCCTGCTTTTTCCTCTCTTTAGCACCTTTTCTTGCCTTAAGTGATTTTTAATTATTTCCCCATCAGACTGAGAGCAGAGCGGATTTTGTTTTCACTCCCACCTAACTCCACTCCTACCGGCACACACTGCAGGTATTCAGCAAAAGTCTGAATGTATGTTTCCATGACAGAGAAACCTCTCATACTCCAGATCTAAGAATGCTATTTGTTAACTTTTGAATGGGTTTTTAAAAATCTGTAATGTATACCATGCCTCTCACTAACTTTATCAGCTGCTATCTCTCAGATACATTCAATTCTTAATCATTTTGCTCCATCAGTACAATTCCCATCTCTTTTCTCTAAATTCTGTTTTGCTTTTCACATTTAATGAAATTTGATTGTACGGTTTTTTAAATTGCCCCAGTAATTAAAGATACCTAGTCATCATTTGGAATAATATGCTCAAGTGTGGCAAGGCATAGTTGATGAGGAATTCTTCCAAATCCATAATAAAATCTCAAAATGCCAGTGAAAAAAATGACATTGAAAAAGGTCATAGGACATACATAGCAAATAGATGTGAAAAATTACTCAACAATCACAATAATCAAAGAAGCTGAAATTAAGCTACAGTGTTCACCTATTACATTGCTTAAAGTACAAGGTGTCAAGGTGTAATAAAGAAACTCATATTCACTGCTGATGTGGGTATAATATTGTACAACTTTCCTGGAGCTTATTCTAGTAATATTTGCCAGGGACTTTAAATGGTTCATTTTAAAACTTCATCTTTATGAAATTATATTAAGGAAATAATCCTAAATTTGGACAGTGTGTGCATGTGTGTGTGTGTGTGTAAAGAAGTTTAAAAATGTAGTTACGTCTCACAACAGAGGCATGTTTAGATCAATTATGGTATAACTATATTATGGAACACTAAATCACTAAAAATATTAATTTCAAAGAAATTTCAATGACTGGTGAAATTATTTCTAATACAGTTTTACATGAAATACGGGATACAAAACTATAATTGTACTGATTTCCATTAACACTCTGATCCCTTAGGGATAGTTTTCTATTGGCTCCTTATCTTCCTGGGTCACACTTTCCTGTTTCTTTGCATGTCCCATAATTTTTTGTTGGAAACTTGACATTTTAGATAATGTATCGTAGCAACTCTGGATTGTGTGTGGTGTTTTTGCTATTTTTTGGTTTGTAGTGTGTTTTGTGATTTGCCTCGACGAATTCTGTGGTCTTTTCCCCACCCTTTCCCCTCCCCTACGGTGTATGGCCATTGATTTATGTGTGCTCAGTTTGGGTTTTTAAATTTTTTATTTTTAAGCCTGGATTCCCAGGCACCGCCCGAGTTTGCATAGTTTAGTGGTCAGCCAGCAGTTAAGCAGAAGCTACACTTCAACACCTTGAGCCAGTAAGGCTCCCATCTTTTGCTAATCAATTTGTGTGTGGCCTGGGGAATGCACTCAAACTCTGAGTAGTTTCCAACCCTATTCCAGCTTTTGTTTTGGGTTTGCAAGGTTTCACATCCATTCGGGGACCAGTAGCTCGCTAGGGCCCTCTTCAGTCTCCCGTTAGGTGCACACAGCCTTGTCCGTGA
The DNA here is from genome assembly GCF_018350155.1 of Leopardus geoffroyi. Lineage (NCBI taxonomy): Eukaryota > Metazoa > Chordata > Mammalia > Carnivora > Felidae > Leopardus > Leopardus geoffroyi. The sequence continues at coordinate 20,147,531 of NC_059343.1, forward strand.
ACACAGCCTTCTCTGGACCACCAGGGATAAAGTAGGCTGTCTCATTCCCAAGGTCTGTTAAATTTCTGGCTGGTCTCTCTGCCACTCTTCAAAACCAATCCCTACTGAGACCCCAGGCTAGCTGCAGAGTTGGCAACAATGACATGGGATTGTCCATACCAAATAAAGGCAGGCCCCTCTGAGGGCCTGGTAGAACCTCTGTGCCACATGGCTGGGGGAAGGGGAGCTGAGATGGGAACAGCCCCTGGCTGAAACATCCAGACTCCCACTGTTCTTAGAGGTTCAGCACATCTTGAATAAATGCTTCTCTGATTTGTTGTATGCCTTTGGTCAATTTCCAGAGTCTACATTTTTTGGACAAGTTTGCTTAACTTTACCATTGCTTTTAAGGGAGAGGATCGGCTGAGCTCCTTAACTGGCCACTCTGGAAGTCCTGCTCTGTAAACCACACAAGTTGTACAAATTATACAAATTCATCCTTCTCCTTGAGGGAGAAAGTGGGACCCTCCTTGGGACATGAAATCCCCAGGGTAATGTCACCTTGGCAAAGTGTCTTCAGCCTGGAAACTAACGGGATCTGCAGGAGAAAGTCCAACTGTGCAGACCAGAGCACCTGGATTAGTGGTCCTCCGTACTTGTTTTCTTCCACTTATTCCTTAGCATTCAAGGATCATCTACATTCCAAGAAAAAAAAAAGCTCTATGGTCAACATTTGATTTACATTAAGCTAAACAAAATCGGAGTCAACATCAGGACTTCTCCAGAGCCTTTTAATATGCTGTTTGTTGAGATTCTCTAGGAAAGAAAATAGGTAGTGTTTTCTCAACACTGCGACCAATGAACTTCCCCCCCCCCCCCCCCCACTTCAAGGGATTGCCAATCTTCAAAATACCCTTCGGTGTGTTTTACTTGAAATTTTCTGCCTGGATAAGAAATACGGAGATGTTAGGGGAAGAAGTATGTTCACAACTATGACAGCTGGATGCATCAACCTTCTAGACATGGGAATGGTGGTAGTGGAAATGAATGGAGGGAAATCCCTCAGTGAGGTCAATTTCTGTGGACAATCAAGCTAATACAGCTGCCCGTCCTCACCGGGAGCATTTCATTGGTAACCTTCCAAGTTTCTGGGTTCTGTGTTTCTTTAAGGAGGACTTCCCATGTGCCTGGCTTAAGTAAGGCTCTTGGTAAATAAAGACACAGTATTTGCCCTCAAGGAGTACAGTTAAGGGCACGTCGAAGAGTTATAACCGAGCGTCAGAGGTGGCGGCATGCAGGCATCCACAAGGTGCTGTGGTAAGACCAACGGCACAGTTAACCCGGCCCGAGGTGTCAAAGAAGACTTGACAAAGGCCATGATGTCCAGGCTGGTTCTTGAAGGCCAAGGAAGGCTTAGCCGGGCAAGGAAGAGGGGAGGAGCATGTGCAAAGGCCAAGAGGCTGGAGAAAACATGGTATATTCAGGGAGCTCCAAGTAGTTTGCCTACCTAGAGTATGGGTATAAAAGATGGAACAGGTACAAAGGTAGCAAAAGATGAAGGGCTCTGTGTGGCAGGCTAGCTAGGGAGTTTGGCTCTTACTCTCAGAGTGAAGGGAGATTATGAAAGGCTGTTGAACCTCAGGATGATTTACCTTCTGAAAGATCCCTCTGGCAGCAGTGTAGAAAACGGACTGCGGAGGTAGATCAGAAAGCAAGCTCCAGGAGGCCAGCAAGAATAATGAGGATCTGAACAAGGGCAATACAGACAGAGAGGGGCAGCTGAGAGGTGAAATTGTGAGGGCCAGATGAACCAAGATGCTGGGGGGGCAGGGGAGAGAGGCAGTGGTAGACCACTCCCAGGTTTCCAACTTCAACAATAGTCCAGCCACATAACAGAGGGAACTCGGGATGAGGGGCAGGTATTTGGGAGGGAGAGAATATATTCAGGCTTGCACTTGTTCGGTTTGAAATTCCGATAAAACACGTGCGAGACGTTAAGGAGATGGTTGGAACTCTGGGTTGAGACGTACACAGATTTGACAGGCGTCAGAACTCAGAATAAAAGCTGCGGGAGCCACAGGTGTGGTGAAATCGGGCAGGGAATGTGTAGACTGAGAAGCAGACAAAACCGTGGGGAACTCTCTTCCTCTTCTGAACGCCTATAGCAGCTGCCTGTAACTTACGGAATGTGTTACGTGCTGCAACATCTAGCTCAGTGCCTACTTGTGCACAAAAAGTACCACGCTTGATATGAGGGTACAAAGAGGAATACAAGAAAGTCCTTTCATCCAAGGGAACTATGATGTAGTCGTGGGGAAAGAATTATACCCACCTATTATGCAAAATGAAATCAAGAGCTACAAATATGCTGAGTGTTGAAGAGGCAATTAATTCAATGGAAGAGAGAACACAGGTTTCAGGAAGGGAGGAGAGCATTTGAGTTGGGGTGGAAAGTGCATTTTGCAAGCAGGGAAGGGGAAAGGAGGCAGGTAATCAGAGGCTGGAAACTAACAAAGCTCACAACAGAATGAAGTGGGCGAAGCGACAGAAAGAGGCTGGGAAGGTGGCTTGAGGCCAGGGCCCAGGGAATCCTTTCTCAGGCGTCCCTTTTAAAGAAGGCACAGAGGAGGAGCCTATGGATATCCAAGCGCTTGTGACGCAGAAGCTTCATTTCTGCCTCGCCACTAAGTTCAGAAATAAATGCTAAAGGAAACCTAAAAATCACCACACTAAGGCTTATGGCTTGTAAATTCTCTTTCTCAATTCCGTATTTCCATTCTGCAAAACTCTGTGTTAGTGGAACTTTAATTACTTGGCTTCGTTATAAAATTTCCATTGCATGTAAGTGTAAATAATTTCACTCTAATGCACTCATTTGAATCTGTGACTGAAAGCAGTGGGAGAAATCACGTTTTTATGGTACTTCCTTGGCACGCCGAAGGGAAACAAAATGTATGCTGTTAATCAGGTCATGAGTGACTTGGAAAGTAATGGGTTGCATAAAGATAGCAAATAATAAGAGATAGATTTTAAAGATTAAAAATATTTTATTTAAACTTTTCTTCATAAACACTTTTAACATTTTTTTTCAATTTAAAAACAGAATGGATAGCATAAACATGTTTGAATAGATTATATTCACGGCTTGGGAAAAATTACCTGACAAAAATGTAAAGGCTTTCAAAACAGGTATAAAAGGCAAACCTTAAATTATTCTAAGATTTTTAAATCGGCCTTAGGATTATTTGACTACTGGCCCAAAATGTACCTAAAGGTCAAAATATTTTTCTATAGACAAAGTATGCCCAAGAGGTACAGGGCATATACAAGTTAGGTAGAAAATAACCTCTCCGACTATCTCACTGGAACATTCCTTCAGAAAGCAAACACCTAACCCTTACTGATATACTGATTAATAAAGTTTTTAATGTAGCTGTTCCCAAAGATGTAAAAAAAGAAAATCCCAGATTATGAAGGGGGAACAAACCACGCTGAGGGCATTCTCTCAGCGTCACCCGTGTACCAGTGAAGTCACACGGGTGTATGTACTGCAAGGGTAGGACTGCATGAGCTTACCTATTCTGGTCTGTGTCTATTGAATATTTGACTTTATAAACTCTCGATAAACTAATTTCTCAGGACTTTCATTTTGAAGATAAATCTCTTTTAGAAGATATTTATTCCCAAACCAACTCTAATCTGATTGAATAAACGTATGATCCCTAAAAATGTTGAGTACAAAAAAAAATCAAAAACGTATAGTAGGCAAACAAGAAAAATGGCACTGGCAGTTTTACTGCCATATAGCCCTCAGTTACAGCTAATTTACACTATTATCTATGTTGTGTTTTACTTCAGTCTAAAACTTTAAATTATGTATTCTCAAAAGAGCTAGTCTTTTCTGAGAGATAGCTTATAAACTGAAATATCAATTTATATTATAAACTGAAATGTTATGACCTACAACCACATATACATATATAAAAATAGTCCCACTGAACGTTTGACATGTTTAGGTTATGCAGCTCAAATAATTTGTTATAAAATATTTTAAAGCTTAGTTTCATGTAATTAAGACAAAACTCTCCATTTTTACCACTTCTCCCCACACAAATGTGTGTGTCCTTTACTATGACTCGAGCAGGCTTCCCAGAATGAGGTGTCCAAAGGTGCTGCTTTAGAAAAGATAAGTGAAGGGCTCAGTCAATATTTCACAAATTAGAGTAACACGCACACACAGAGCAGAGCAATGAGGACACAGAGAATGTTGTCTCAAGAAAAGCTAGTAATTCTATTAATTACGCTTTGCTTTTATAAAAACCAGTAGTACTTCTTCCAATACAAAACCTTCAATGTGAGAATCTTGAATTTTGTGAAATGGCTGTAGTGCAAGGATTTTCTTTAAGCAGATTAAAGTCAAAACTGAAATTCAAGGTCAAAGATAGGGAACAGAACAAACATTTCTAATTAAGATGCAATTACTGAAGATCAGCTATTTTTGTCAAGTCTGGTGTTTAAAATGTAAAGTGAAAATTAACACACAAAGATCACAACAGTTACACTGTAGTTTCCAATCTCTTACTGAATTTTTAAAAACCACTACCTTGAGCACATACAATGTATCTAAACAAAAAATGGTTCCAAATGAAGCACACAAAAAATAAACGTGAAAAAAATTCTATGGAAAAATTTTCCATAGTTTAGTATAACAAAAATAAATCTCTTTCAGCAATGAAACCGTAATTTTAAAAGGGAATGTAGGTTAATCGTGGATTTAAAATAACCTATATTAGCACTACATATAAACGGATGAATTTTCTCATACATTCAGAACCCAAGCAATACCAACTATTCTTAAAGCTCAAAACTGACTACAGCTAATATCAGGTCAGACATGACTCACGTGTGAAGCTGAACCCACAGTTAGTTCAAGTTAAGATTTCACAAATTTTCCAAAACACGAACTGTGATCTTGGTCTTGTGTCTTTAGAATGATAGACCAAGAATAGTCAACAGTTTGCCCAGATCTTACACTAACTAGGACTATGAAGTCATTATCTAAGCAATTAACAAGAACCACCACTGGTGTGTAAAAGTGTAAAAGCCTGATAGGGGTACCCTGTCTCGGTCTTTTCCAGCAAAAGACAACAATGAGGAAAATAATGAAAATAATGAAGACATTATCATTATTTTCTTTAAAGCAAGAAAGCACACAAAGCACTAAACCAACTAATATATTAGAAAAAGAATTAAATGGCTACTCTAATTCCTAGTTTTCAAAAATAAAATGATTAAAAAATGATTTTTAAAAGGTAGAAAAAGACTTTTACCCATATTGCCATGGGAAACAAGATCATGACTTCACTCTTCCATTTTGTGTTCAGTGGTGGCAGCAGCAAAAAAAAAAAACAAACAAAAAAAAAAACAAAAAAAAAACGAAAAATAAAAACCAAAAAACAAAACCAAAAAAGTGAAACTAGAAAATTTATACAACAGCCATAGAAGAAGGCATTGCAATATTGCACCAATATCCTAAGCTCTGGCAAGTTTTGCCAGTGTAGATCTAGTCTGTATCAGATATAGACTCTACTCAAGAGAAAATGGCATCAATTTGAATGATCCACTCCCTGGTTATTCTTGCTTAATTTTGTCAACTACATGTTTTTCCTTCGAGTTGAAAGACTTGAAAGGTGCACAGCTAATCCTACAACACTTTTATAAATGCTTTTAAACAGTTAACTTTGATGCATTCTGAATTTTGAGGTTACTATCCTTCATGCTAGTAGCTTTCAGTAAATAAAACAAAGGCTGAGGGCTTACATCCCCAGTGCCACTAAATATTTTGTACTAAATAAACAAGTAGATATAACCAGTAAGACTGTAATTCTATTTCTTACCTCTAAGTCAAAAATGAACTCAAATTTTCCACGAGATGCTACTTTCCATTCAACAACAGATGCAGCAGCCTTCTTGAATGTAAAGAACGGGAGTTGCACTTACTTTTAGGGGGCCTTTATTTAGGAGTCTGGTATTACCTAAATTCTCTTTAAAAGTGCTTGCACGCTGCAGGGCCAGGACTGCATATACCACTCCGATTCTCACTAAAAACAGGGTAACGTTAAACAGACTGCAAAGAAAAACATTTTCAAAAAGAAGACATACATTGATAAGGAACACTAAACGTTTACTTTTGAAAATAAAATACAAAATGTTAGTTTTCAGAAATCCATACATGTTTCAGGAATACAAGGAGCTCAAATATTACTGAATCAGTATGGACTGAAGATAGGCTACTTTGATACCAAATGAGGACTCCAGTTATTTTAACTTTCTAAAAATGTTAGTACATGAAAAGACGTTACATCTAAAATTCAACAAGTATGGCAAACCGTGTGTGCAAGTGCACTAGCTTAAAAATATAGAATCCTAACCACGCATAAAAGGAGATGTGCCTTGTACGTTCCTAAGATGTACGCAAGTATGGGTATGCTTTCGCTAACACAATGCAGAGAAGAGAAGGCAGCTTAGAAATAGTGTTTTGAATATAAAAAAGTTAACTTTGTAGAAAATTTATATTTTTGCATTTTCAGCAAAAAGCCATGCAAAAAGGTCAAGAGTTTTAACGTAAATAATAAAACCAAAAGGTCGAACAGACTGAAATACACTGAAATAAATGTTCCAAAAGATTTCAGATTGAGATAGGAACCGAAATTACATCCAGTGACACTTATCAGGTCTTCTCTTATAAGAGGCATGACTCCTACGCTGACATCTGAAAGAAATGTTTAAAGCATAAAATCAACTTCCCAGATAAGTGGATCACTCTATTAAACTGCTTCTGGAAGTAGTTTCAAGAGCTAGCGCTTCGAATTAACTTATTGCATGAGTTTGAGGCCACTAAAAAGAAAAAAAAAAGGATGCTAGCACAGAATGAAGAATTTTTTACGATATTAGACCAATGGCTTTGATAGTAAAACTGGTGAGGTTTTTCTTTATGTTTTTTAATTAACTACTCTGTCACAAACAAATTTTTTGTTTGGCTTATTTAAAGGGAGAAAGATGTCATTAGTTGCAACGTCTGACCTCGTCCAGTATATATTCAGGAAAATGCAGGTTGCATACTTGTAAACCATCTAGCTTGCAGGGCATCCGCGGGTACTCGTCTTCCTTCCACTTGTTTTCTTCTGGATCAAAAGTGAGAATGGAATCGCTGTAATGACCATTGTAGCAAAGGCCTCCGAGAACCATTATCTGTTTGTCCAGCACAGTCACACCATGACCACTTCTGCCAATTGGCATGGATGCCAAAATGGTCCACTGATCAGTCTCTGGGTTGTACACTTCTGTGGAAGGGCATCCCTGAGACTCAAAAGAGGCTCTCAAGATCACACAGACGCCACCAAAGACATAAAGCTTGCCGTTGTAAGAAATCATCTTGTGAAAGCATCTTGCGTAATTCATTTTGCTCTTATTCTCCCAACAGTTGGTAACCACTTGAGTTCTCCTGGTCCGCTGTTCTATGGTCCCTTCTTTACTGGGGTCAAACACACACACCTGTTTGGAGGTGGAAGACGAGGTGATTCCACCGGTGATGAACAACTTGTTATTGAGCACTGTCCCTTCATGTCCATATTTGTTAACTGGATAAGGATCCACAAATTCCCATTTATCATTGGTGATGTCATACCTCTCAGTTGAATAGAAAGTCTCATCTCTGGTTCTGCCTGCCACAGCGTAAATAAACTTTCCAATGACACCAACTGCAAACTCTGAACGTGGCACAGACATGTCTGCCATCCGGAGCCAAGAGTTTTGCCTGGGGTCATACCTGAACACTTTGGAAGAAGCATGGAATTCGCCATCCGGGCCCAGTTCTTCCCCGCCCAACAAGAACACAAAGTTATTGACGATAGCAAGGCAATCCGGGCGCAGAGGAACTTGTGGGCCCTCCAGTTCCCACCAGACTCTTGGTTTCTTTAAGAGAAGAATTTTACTGTTAACCATGCTATGTCCAATCATGCCTCGGAATACTGTAGTTTGGGGTTTGGCAGAACGGATGCGGCTTGACTTCATGTCCAACAAAGGCTGCTGGTGAATGTTCTGAAAGTAATTCAGTGCTTGGTCAACTTCATAGCGCAGCTGTCGGGAGTATCTATAAAATTCGGATGTCTTAACCTAAGAATACAAGTAAAAGAATTTAACCAAAAGAAAGAACATCAATGGCAAACAAGATATCAAAGCCAACTAAGATGATTAGTGTATGATTTGAGGCTTACTTTGCTAAAACTGTTTCTCCTGTTAAGATCACATACTATTTTTTAAGCAAAGTTTTATCATATTTGTTTTCATAATAATCTATGCACATCCCCAAGCCTTTTAATGTAAATATTTATTTTCCAGGCACAAGGCTACATTCCTCTAACAAAATGTACTAATCATTCATCTACTGTATGTCAGGCCCTGGGATACAAGTGGTGGCTATGAGGACAAACAGAGGTTTCACAGTAGAGGAAATCATGGCCATGGTTTTCTTAACCACAAGGAACACTGTAAGAACAGCCATGACTGAAAAACTTGGGCAATCAAGTTAGTGAGTTAGTAAAAATTTAAATATATACAAAATCCTCAAGTTTTTGATATAAAAAATTGGTTTGATATCCTCAATTCCTACAATCATAACCCGGTTGACAAGGAAAGGTCAAGTTTTTTTCCTTTTTTTTTTTTTAAAAAATTTATTTATTTCTGAGAGAGAGAGGGCAAGGGGCAGAGAGACAGACAGACAGAGGATCCAAAGAGGGCTCTGCGCTGACAGCAGAGAGCCCAATGCAGGGCTTGAGCTCACAAACATGAGATCATGGACCTGAGCCAAAGTGAGATGCTCAACCGACTGAGCCACCTGGTGCCCCAACTTTTTTTTTCTTTTTCTTGGAGCTGGAACTACCTCATTGTGATGATTATCAAGATCTTATGAAGCACTTTTAAGTACTGTGCTAAGTTCTATAGGGACATAAAAATGTTAAGATGGGGTCTCTTTCCTCAAAGAACTTAGAATCTGTGTCTGGGGAAATGAAAATAGATAGAGTTGCCAATAAGTAAATAAACAAGGCAGTTGATAGTTGGGAATGAGGGTGTAATATGGGAGTTCTGTGGAACTTAGGACATGGAACATACACCAAACTGGCCCAAAACACTCACGGGTTACCTCGTGGAAGAGGTAGGAAGCTGGAATCCGTGAAGAAAAAGCTTGTATCCTAGTGACAAGAATGAGACAAGAATCTTCAACTTCAAGGGGAAAATCAGCTATTGTAGACAGAAGATGGGCAGAAGAGCACGACTGATGTGAAGTAGAGACAGGGAGCAAAGGCGATGACTCAAACTGATCTGAGGATTTAGACTTGAGGCGCTCGTGAGAGCAGGATCATTAAGGGACTCTGGAGAGGCATTCCACTTCACTGGTGATCAATCTACACTGGTGGGAGGATGCTGAGGCGGAGATGTCTAGGAGTGTACAGGGAACCCAGCGTGGCTGTGTGGGAGGGAGCCAGAACTACACATAAATGTTTAGGAGCTTTCTTTCCTTCTCCTTTTTCCTTCCTCCTCCCTAGTTTTCTCATTCACGCCCCACCTTGGTCCAAAAAGTTTGAAACAGAAAGCACCGCAAATGTGTTTTTAAGTATTTTGTTAACTGCATTTCAATAGGATTGGCTTCCTTTGTGATCCCAAGCAGTTAATTTTACGGATTTAAAATCCTTATTCTGAGAAGGGGTCCTTCGGTGGATTTAACCAGGCCAGCAGAGAATTCCTGGTCTTACTACATAAAAAAGAACAAACGGACGTCATTACTTCACTGGGGGCCTTACGTGCAACATCTCAAGCTAAATTATTCCTCCTGCGAGAGACTAGTAATCATCCCTGTTTTCCTGATGAAAAAACTGAGGCTTAGAATCTTAAGTGACTTGCCCAAATTGTTTACATGACTAAAACCAGGAGAGCTGGGATCTGAACCTTGAACCAGGACAGTCTTGCTCCGAAAATCAATTTCCAATAGGTTACAGCACAGCTTCCTTTAGTCTTTAGAAAACTCTTTAAATGACAAACTCAATTCTTAGAACACTTAACATATTTAATGAATTAGCCTAATGACCCTTCTCAAAGAAAAGATAATATAATGGTTCTTAAAGAATCAATCATATGGATCACAAATGACTGGGCATCCAACCCAATTCTTCCTAGCAAAATATTAAGTGTGGAAGAAATCACAGCAAATAATGAATAATGGTAAACAAGTAATTTCAATAAAGAGAGTAATAATATGATAAAAATATGAGATGAACTCTCATTCTCTACTACTTTCACTTCACATATAGAAGAATAAAGAAAATGAAACGAGCCTCAATCTCTTATGAGAAACAATGGAAACCTGTAAAGCCATTTTCACGGAGTATTTATCAATATGCAATGATGTTCACAATATATTCAGTTTTTAAAAAGCAATAGTAAACTGGTATCCCAATTAAAGAAGATTTTGTGTACATTTGCTGTGTTAATAGTGATTGTCTCTAAAACTTCACAAACATCTTTGCATTCTTTGTTGTTTTTTTTTTTTTTTTAATTTTTTTTTTCAACGTTTATTTATTTTTGGGACAGAGAGAGACAGAGCATGAACGGGAGAGGGGCAGAGAGAGAGGGAGACACAGAATCGGAAACAGGCTCCAGGCTCTGAGCCATCAGCCCAGAGCCTGACGCGGGGCTCGAACTCACGGACCGCGAGATCGTGACCTGGCTGAAGTCGGACGCTTAACCGACTGCGCCACCCAGGCGCCCCTGCATTCTTTGTTTTTAATGTATCATATTTATAAACAAGAAGAATCTTGCCATTAAAAAAAATGGGTCTCCTAAAACCATCAAAAATATATTTGCTTAGTAAAAATACGTATCTTTTCATTTTCCATTCATTTCTACTATGAATTGCCTAATAGTGTACCTCGCCCATTTTTCTCATCTTTTTCATATGTGCAAGACTAAAAGGCAATACCCTGGAAATCAACAAGAAACATAAACCTCAAATTAAGTATTTAAGTGCCTACTGTGCACAGCCAGTGGCCTGAGAGCTACACAGGTTTTGAAGTAACAGAATCCGGTCTAGCACTGTAATTAAGCACCACGTCAAGCAGCCCGGTATGACAACTAAGAATCCAATTTAGAAAATATCCGACTCACATTCAACAAGCTGTGGGATCTTGGGCAAGTAACTCAACATCCTTACAGCTGTTTCCTCATCTGTATCATTGAGATAACAATAGCACCTATGCCTCATAACCCTAAGGTAGGAGATAAGCATGATAATCCAAGTGAAAAAGACTTACTACGGTGCCTGTCATGTGGCAGTGTACAACAAATAATAGCAGTTATTAGCTATTATTACTCACCAGTGGACATCTGTGGAAGTGTCCATCAGCTTAGGTCAATGCATCTGATGGTGTGTTTTTGGTCTGTGTAAAAATTCAGTCTTTTAGAAACGAGAGGAGTAAGGAGTCAAACTTACTCTGGACCTAATCCTCCCCAGTAAAACCTGACTGGTAAGATGCAAAGAGAAGGAAGCTTTCCCGAAAGCAGCCATGTCACTTGGAGATGGAAAAAGGAAGGGGAACACTGCACATATTGGACAGGCAGATTTCAAGTGTTTTAAAGGAAAATTAGGACCAATTCCAAGATCGGAAACTGTGTAAAGAAGCTCAAGAAGGCTTGGAGGCTCTCAAAAGCATAATGCTGACTGCATAATTGCAAAACACACTGATGAGGGGAAGAAAAGGGGAAAGTATCTAAAAAATCTGATGTGCTGCACAGAGAGCTTTCTGGAATTCAGATGTTAAAAAACCACTTACAACAGATGGCCAAAAAAAAACCAAAAAAAAAAAAAAAAAAACAGGCACATAAAACAAGTATTACAAAGGGTGAGATGGAGCTGTAAGAATACTGTGAACAAGGCTAACGCCTCAGGATGAACTGTGACTTAGCAAAGTGCCAGGTATTGAATTAAGTGGCATCTTGGAGGTTAAAGTAAAAAGAAGAAGACGCAAAAGTGAAGCCCCTCCCGGATGGGGTGGTTAATGTAATATTAGCAAAGACAAATAGTCTTCTATTTTATTTCCCTTCTCGGCTAACAATGTTTTATTCTGTTCAATCTGAAGATCAAACACAATGACGAAGAAACTTAAATCCAAGATGGCTAAGGAAAAAAAAAAAAAAAAAAAAGAAAAACTAGATAAGATATTGTCACTAAGTTCAAGTCATTTCATCTCAAGATCACATTCTGGGATCCTGAGAGGCTTCACATATAAGGTTGCTTAACTGCTTTCCGTAATCTGTGCGGAATCATGAAGAATGGAAAACGACTAGAAGCCAGACTTCCAAACTAGACTAGTTAGCCAGAGGCTGATCCTGAATTGTTAAAAAATACCACTTGCAAATAAGAAAGTGCTACACACTGGGAGGCAGCAGACTCACCAAATAATGCCAAAACTTGACATTTCCAGTTTAATGTCCGAGGATGTAACAGAACTGGTAGACAATGAGAGAACCTATGGCTTTGGCAAAGTAATCAGTAAGTCTAATCATAAAGAGAAGTACCAGGGATCCATGAACCACTTGCAATTGTAGCAATAATTGTGTTAATGCATTCCGGGGGTAAGGCTAGATGGTGGGAAGTCCACAGCTTTTATCAAATGCTCCAACGATCCATGAACTCTAAATGTAAAGCTGTAACTGACTATCCTCAGTACAATGTGATAGAGCAGAGTCATATCATGGACCTAATTAAATTAGACAATCCCACCCTCTCCATCAGATGAAACCACAGCTCAGAGCGTTTAGTTCCATCGCTACAATTTAGACAATACAAAGTGGACCACAGTCTGAAGACAGCGAAGGGATCTAAACCATAGGAAGAATGGTAAAAGTGATCAGCAATGTTTACGTTCAAGAGAAGACTCAGGAGAAAGATGGCAACCATTTTCAGGACCAGTAAGTGGAAGTTTGGAGGAAGATTTTAGGCCAACAAAGAGAAAAGCTTTGTAATTAGACCTACCAAGATAATGGATGTCCATCACATTAGTAAAAGAGCACAGAAACCAGGAACAACTCAAATATCAATGACATCAGTTGGATAAACTGTGGTATGCAGACTTTACCATATGCAGTCATGAAGAGAATGAAGTTAATCCACATGCACTAACACAGATGTTCAAAGTGTCAAATGATAACTGAAGAATATATACAATATTCTCAAAAAATAAAAGTGGCCTGCTTTGAACAGCTGGTAGTGTATTCAGAGGAAAACATGTATACACATACAACATATGGTTACCAGTGAACTTTTGGGGGACTTGCCCCTTTTCAGGATCTATACAGGTCTGTATTTGGCTTTTTCACAAGGGCTACAGTAAAAGGGTATGGGTACATATTTGCCCCAAGTCAGGACTGTTTACCTCCGGAGTCAGTGAGCAATCCTGTCACTTCAGGTAGTCCACGTGTGACTGCCTGTCAGGAGTGCTGGAGAGGGTTCTGGTGTCACATGAGGACTAGGCACAATGGCCTGTGACAGCCCTCCACCTTCCAACCCCAGTCTCTTGCAAATCCCATCAACCTGAACCAGCTTAAGTGCTTCTTAAAGTCATTTTCCTGTCTGTTTCCTACCCAGTGTTTCGGTCCCTTTGTCCCCTTCTCCATTCATTCTATTGTGTTCCTTTGAAACCAGGGTTCCAAAGAGTTTAAACAGTTACTTCAACTCTATGTTAAAAGTCCTTATCATAGCCACATACCTTTATCCAGCTTGTTCTAACCGTAAGCCCCCAACAATGGAAGTTGTGCCTCTGAGATAGCTGGTTATACCATAAAATGTCTTCTAACCTAAGAAATTTAGCTCCTACTCTCTGCCACAGCTAGAAGTTCTAGATCTACCTTGCTCTTTTCCCAGAACTACAATTTTCCTCTACAACTACACAATATCAATAAGCGTAATTAGTTTCTTCTTTCATTATAGAAATGGGGAATTAATGCCTCTCTGATAATCCTGGACAAAGTAATTACAGATATACTCTGCTTTAAAACAAAAAGCGTAGGGCTAAAACCTTCTACGTGAATGGAATCATTTAAATACATTAATGAAGAAAGCTATCAAAAAAGAAATGTGGCTCATCTTTTCATAGAGAAAGCATTTCTCCCATCATTCGCTCACATAACAGTTTATCTCTAGATCAGTTACTTCCAAAAGAAAGATATGGGAAAAAAATGACATTTCTTTCATGTTCTGAAGAACTACTTTCCTTACCCTTTCACAGGATTAAAAAAGCGGTCTTGTTTTAACACTTAGAAAGAAAGAATATATTCATTATCGCTTTTCTTGATACTTAAAAATTTTATTATGAAAAGCATTTTGTCTTATGCTGCATAAAAATAAAAGTATGATACCTCCTAAAAACAGTGATCTGAAAATTTAAATTGGCCATTTCCTCTGATCTTTAGTTTCATGTAACTGTGTACACACATGCATGTACAGGAGAAAATGTGAGGTACTATTAATTCTGAATGAGGCTCCTGGAAATGTGTGTTAAGTGGAACACACAGGAGCTAGCCATTACCACTGGGCAAATATTCCAGGTTTCTCCCGTTGCTGTCAAAACGTTACATAATCCATTCATTCAATTTTTTAATTTTAAAGGTAATTCGTATAGATCATTCTTAATTTTAAGAATTAAAGTGAAGCTGGGGCACCTGGGTGGCTCAGTTGGTTAAACGTCCGACTTCAGCTCAGGTCACGATCTCATGGTTTGGGAGTTCGAGCCCCACGTTGGGCTCTGTCCTGACAGCTCAGAGCCTGGAGCCTGCTTCAGATTCTGTGTCTCCCTCTCTCTACCCCTCCCCAGCTTGCACTCTGTCTCTCTCAAAAATAAATAAACACTAAAAAAAAATTTTTTTAAGGAATTAAAGTGAAACTGGCAATATAACTAAAACAAGCATTTCTACAGAGCTTATTACTACATAACTTCACGTGATTAAAAATCTGCAATTTAAAAAAATCTACTAAAACTGGCTAGTCTAGGGTGCCTGACTGGCTCAGCTGGTAGAGCATGTGACTCTTGATCTTGGGGTTTTAAGTCTGAGCACTACACTGGGTGTAGAGGTCACTTTAAAAAAAACTGGCTACAATCTAAAATTATCTTAGGCCTTTAGCCAATTTAAGATATTAACAGCTATTTCACCTTTCAAAATGTTTTTAAATGCCCAAAATACTTCTACTAAACCAAAACCAAACAAAAAAAACCACACACACACACACACAAAAACCCCCACAAAAAACAAAAAAACCCCGTCTTTTATTAGCTTATCCATCAGTGGGGGTTGGAGGTGCCACTGGGGACTGAAATAATCCCTGAACTAAAGATCCTAGGTCTTGGGCTTGATGCCGTCCCTAAGTCACTGTGTGACCATGGACAAGCCTCTAGTTTAGACATTTTCTCCTTACGATAGGAGTCAGTTGCATGAAGACACCTCTGGCCCTTCCTACATCCAAAAATGATACCCTAATTTTCAGAATGATGAGTATAAGGGATCATGTGGAAGGAAGACAGAGTCCTAGCTATCAGTTTTATCATCCCTTCTCTATGATCCAATCTGCTCAAAAGAAATATCCAGAAATAAAGCAGTTACTAAAACGAATTATACCTTTGGGAACCACAGCTACATCTAGTATTATTTTTGATATTCAGCAAAATGTGGAGCAGTCTTTATGTGCCATATTACAAAAGCATCCACCTTGGTATGAGAAGTCTATTTATAAATTCATGCTCAGAACTGAAGCTCATACTTATTTATGTTAAAATTACAAAAAGCTAGGTGCAAGATACCTTTAATTAATCCCTTTGTCCTGAAAAACTGAGTTAATGACCAAGGATAAAGCTATAAGAAACAAAAATCAGTTCCTGCTAAGTACAAATCCTCTCAGTAATACTGTAATTGCAGTCAAACACCAAACAGTAAAGACAAATTTTAGTAAGGATTTACCTATCCTCTCTTCTTCAAGCAGGCAACAATCTAAATTATCGAATAGAACTTCAAAAGCCAAGTGACCAGCATAAATGGGGGTGAGGGAGAAGACCCTCCTCAAGACAATAATCTAATAAGAGATTCAGCACAATTTGGTTAGTCCTCTATCCCTTCAACTTTCCTAGGATGAAAAATATGTAACTCAAAAAATAAATATGCTCAGAAAGTCTAATTTGCTTCCAATTCCAGTGCAGTAGTCATTGAACATCACTAGAAATTAAATAAGCGTGCACAAGCCTAAAAGGTAAAAATTTATGTAATTTCTAGAAAGCCTTAGGACCATCTTATTATCTGGTTATACTAATATTTAGATAGTACAACTGTATTCTACAATTCACAACTTAGGAGGACTTTTTCCTACTTATGAAATATTCTCAACTGTGTAAATGTTTTAATTTTATTGAAAAATATGCTAAAAGAGAAGGAAAGCCAAATAAAAGGTTTAATCCTACAATTAACTTCTGAATGAGCAAGGCTTACCTATGACTCATGTAACACTTTGAGTAAATATTAGAGAATTAAAACTTTAAAGCCCACAATCTTAGTATTTGCTCTTGTTCCTTTCCTGCTTCTAACCTTGTCTCCATTTTCTGACTTCTCTGATCTTTTTTGATTTCAGCTTCTCATTTGGTTTCTCTCCCTCCTTGTTCCCTCGTTCATTAAAACATTTTTCTCCTTTTATAAGAAAACAGCTGTCTCCACTCCATCTCCTCCTTCCCTTTCACTCCACAGTTAATTTCCAATTCTAGACTTTTGTTTTCATCTCCCATTTATTTTACTTAAAAGGAAAATCAGCAAGTAAGACTAAATTTGTGAACTACCATTTTCAGTAGGTTCTGGCCTGCTTAATACACCCTCTACAGACAGTCTCTCTCCCAGGGGATCTAACAGCAGTCAACACCCTGGATTACTGTACCCTCCACGAACCTGTAAACCTGGGATGAATCCAAGTCAAAGACAGAAAACAAGAGCACTCTACTTCTATATATAAAAGGCAGAAAAGTTGAGAGAAGAAAAACACCTTGGGTGATTTTGAAAGAACTGTGCATGTGTTAATTACAATCATCCAAGTCCACAGGGCTGGGGGAGGAGGGGCTGGTAAAAGAGATGGATGTAAAAAAGACATTAAGTGAACGGTGAAAGTCCGCTTAACCTATTGACCTAATTTCCAACAGAAAACCTGGTCATCTCCGTGCTTTCACTCCAAGGGGCAAGTGAGTTGATTGTTAAGCAATTTCAAGTTTATAGCTGTATAAGGACTATTTAATGTATCAAGGGGGTTTTAAACTTTTTCAAAAACAACTCAAACCCATTAAGAACTGTAACCAAATTTCACATTTGAAATCTAGGTTACTGTCTTTGTAAAAAATATTTGTACTGTCAAATACAGCACTGCTTGTGTTTCTCATGTACTTCCGTGAGGGTCAGAAGGAAACTTCTGTTCTTTCCTCTAGATTTGTCTGGCTATAGCTGAAGTCATTAGAAATAAACTTTTTTTGAGTTTTCCGCTCAACTGTAATTAACACTACAGTTAATGGTCTTGTTGCTAGACAGAAATTTTGGATTGCTCAAGTGCTAGATCAGTCAAAATGTGTCACAGCTCCTAAGTAAAGGAATTCTAAAGGGTATACAGCACCTGCACTTTAAACAGATGCGTCCTTATCCATACAACGTCATTACAAGTGGTCTGTACCTCAATTAACCAAAATATCACACCATCCAAGCAGGACATTAAGAACAACTGATTTCCTCATGTGTCATATAGTCCACTGTTAATGCTATCTAAATCAACTATGCTAATAGCGCAAATATTTGGAAACTTTGTGAAGACCAATTCTGAGAGCTACTAGTATTCTTAAGCGTCCAAGTTATACTTGGACGCTTAATTTGTGATCCTTGAATTCTATCCGTTTCAAGGTCAGTACAAGATCACTTATCCCCATTTTAAGATGTAGCTTTTAAAGCCACAAATTCTGTACTTTAAGTGAAAGATATTTTTTAAAAAAAGTATTGGAAAGCTCTTCTGAAGCATTTTTTATTCTGATCCTAGGATTACTTTTCACTAGCAATGAAGTTGCCTTTTTTCAGCAGACTATCAAAATTACCTCAAAGTTTTATTCTTTTTTTTTTTTTTTCAACGTTTATTTATTTTTTTGGGACAGAGAGAGACAGAGCATGAACGGGGGAGGGGCAGAGAGAGAGGGAGACACAGAATCAGAAACAGGCTCCAGGCTCTGAGCCATCAGCCCAGAGCCCGACGCGGGGCTCGAACTCCTGGACCGCGAGATCGTGACCTGGCTGAAGTCGGACGCTTAACCGACTGCGCCACCCAGGCACCCCAAAGTTTTATTCTTATAACAAGCTTTCATAAAATGCAGATATGATTTGTTAAATCGAAATATATTCTCAGTAAAAGAGCTTTTTTCTCATTAAAACATAAACTTTGCTCTTTAAAAGTTACATACATCCAAATTTGGGGGGAAGATGAATTACATTTAATAGATCAGGAAAAAAGCACAGTAGGGAGTCTGAATATCATGAGCTAGTTTATAAAAACATTTGGAATAAAGCAGAATACATGTATATAATCTGCTTCCGTAGTAAACAGCCAATGAAAAATCAACTGTAAAAGCCTAATTATAAGCCAAACAAATTTGCTTTGTAAATCTTTATGGGATTTAAAATATTTTCTTTCCTTGTGAAAAATTGGAAGATTTTATGATTGATACAATTTCTAAGGGGATCATTGGTAAGCTCTTACCATATACATATTTATCATACTGACCCTGGGTTCAAAATGTTAAAATATCACTGTACTAAAGAATCAACATATGGGTATTTTAATGAATAATTTAACAATTTTGCTGAAAAGATCTTTCCCATACAAAAAAGTCAAGTATAATATGCACTTTGCTAAATATAGATTTGCCTCATACAATGTTTTCAGTAAGGCAGTAATTGTTTTTTAAAAACCAAAGGACCAAAGAAAGCAAAGTGTAAACTATTTAAATCTTCACATCACTGAAATTCCAAATGACAAATGCTAAGTCTTATCTCTGTTAAAGATGCAAAGACCCTCGGAGCTAGTAAAAAAACATGCCGCAGACATTCGTAGGAGTAAAAACTGAAACTGAAGTCTAGTTTTAAAATTGAGAATCCACTACAGATAAAAGGGATCATAAGAACTCTTCAACAACTATGTTAAAAGGACAAGATTCTGATATTTATTTTCAGCTTTCTTATACACTGCCATCCCCAGAATTGTGCTTTCACATCTGAAGGTTTTCCCACACCCTGTACTTTTTCCAGTGCCATTACACTTCTCAGGCTGTATTTTGTTGATGCAAACACGTTGGAATTTTCATGACTCTAGACAGCAACTTCTAAATGACCCAAGCTGGGCCACAGAGACAAGTGCATGCTTCTGCACCTCAGGGGCCTCTCCCTCCCTGCTCCAGCAGCTGTAATAGGAAGCCCTTGGAGTGGGAAGCAAGCAGACCTGGGTTTCACTCAGTCATTCATCATGGGATAAGATTCCTAACCTTTCTGAGCCTGTTTTCTTATCTATAAAATGGAGATAACCTATAGATTCTACCCACGCGGAGAGCGCTTAGCGCACGCGCGACCTGACACACATAAGGTGTTCAAATAAGGAGAATCACTGCTTCTGAGGAATTCCAGGAGGAAATTTGGAAGTCTTGATCTCTTTGGTGATGCTCCCACAGAGTACTCAGTACAAAAGGGGAAAGATATTGTAGAAGAATAAACCTAAAGATTTCAGCATAGCTACGGAGCATGATTCAGGTCCCTGGAATGAAGGAGGGCTATTCCTTGGGGAGAGGCAGAACATCCCCTTTCCACACTAGGAAGCCTCTGCTCAGATCTGTTTGTTACTTCCAAAGGAAGACTTAAAATCTCCACAGGTTCCTTTCACCAAGCTTTGCTCACTAGCTTTTAATTTTCGTGAGGCCAGGGTAAGGATCCTGACAAAGAGATGCTATACTCAAGTTGTCTTCATCAGCCACTCTACAGAATAGTTCGGTAGGTAAGTTCATTTAATACTAAACTGTACAGAACATTTCTAATGGCTGAGAAACCAGGAGAAGGGTTTAATATGTGAGAAAAGCTGCTTATTGTATGCAGATTCAGAGTTTCTAATGAACAACTCACTCCTTGAACTTCTAGAGCAGCGCTGTGCAACAGAAAGAGCCACAAATGTGAGCCAATGATTAATTTTACATTTTCTGTACATTTAAAAAAGTAAAAAACATTGGGGCACCTGGGTGGCTCAGTCAGTTAAGCATCTGACTTCGGTTCAGGTCAGGATCTCACAGCTTGTGGGTTCAAGCCCCGCATCAGGCTGTGTACTGACAGCTCAGAGCCTGGAACCTGCTTCAGATTCTGTGTCTCCGTCTCTCTCTGCCCCTTCCCTGCTCTCTCTCTCAAAAATAAACAAACAAAAAAAAAAGTAAAAAACATTTAATAATGTATTTTATTTAGCCCAATATATCCAAAATATCATTTCAAATTGTAATCAATATAAAAATTAGTAACGGGTCATTTACATCCTATGTCATCTTAATTTTTGAAATCTCCATTCATGGGGCGCCTGGGTGGCGCAGTCGGTTAAGCGTCCGACTTCAGCCAGGTCACGATCTCGCTGTCTGTGAGTTCGAGCCCCGCGTCGGGCTCTGGGCTGATGGCTCAGAGCCTGGAGCCTGTTTCCGATTCTGTGTCTCCCTCTCTCTCTGCCCCTCCCCCGTTCATGCTCTGTCTCTCTCTGTCCGAAAAATAAATAAACGTTGGGAAAAAAAAAATTAAAAAAAAAAATAAATAAAATAATGGTATGTATTATGATTATGTAGGAGAATTTCCTTACTCTTGGGAGATCAGCTGCTTGCTCCAGTAGTTAGGGATGAAGTGTCATAGTATCTACAACTTTCTTTGAAATGGTTGCACATACCTAAAAAGCCAATGTGGCAAGATGATAAAAATATTGACCTACAGGATGTTTATGGGTGATCATTTCACTATTCTTTCGGCCCTTTTTATTTTTTAGAGAAAGAGAGAGAGGGAGCTAGTGGAGGAGAAAGGCAGAGGGAGAGACACAGAGAGACAGGCAGAGACAGAGGGGGACAAAGGGAGGGGTGGGGGGATTTTAAGCAGGCTCCACACTCAGTTCAGGGCTGGATCCCATAACCCTGGGATCATGACTTGAGCCAAAATCAAGAATCAGACGCTCAAATGACGAAGTCACCCAGGTGCCCCTCAGACTTTTTTTTTATGTTTAGAAAGTCTCATAATAAGTGTTTAAAAATTTAAAGCTAAAAATAAGAAGTGCGTATCAATATTCCACTTTTCTAAATTTCAGCAAATAGGATAAAACCACAAATCAAAACTGCCTACGCTTTTCCCCATGTAGATTCTCATACTAAAAAAGGACCAGCGCAGATGTAACACGTCTTTATTTCTGTGCCCTTTCTGGCACCATGCATATATAATGGATATTAAAATGGCTTTGTGTGAGACCTGCAGCATACTATGGAAAAATAGATGGGCCCTATTTTCAAGGGAGCTCAAAATAGTATGGTATAAAATAGTTCAAATTCTTATTTCCCAACCCAATTTTCCATTTTAGTTTGGTTTATGAAGTTTTATTTCTAGAGATAAGCTCTCAAAAATTTGCCTAACTTAAAAAAAAATTGCCTAACTTAGTGGTTCTCAAAATTTAGATAGCCATACAGGCCTACTGAAACAAATATAACACTGTATGTTAACTCTACTGGAATTAAAATAAAATAGAAAGCCACAGATTCCTTTGATAAACATTAACTCTCATATCGCAAAGGTAAGAATCATGGACACCTACCTTCTAATTATCTCACCAGTATTATTAAAATAAAAGTGAAAGACTTACACTATATAACAAAGAACTGAAAGATTTCTTTGTGGCCAAGGCTTTATGAAGTTTTCCTAAGAAATTAACTCAAGTAGGAAGCCCTAACATTTTTATTCTGATGAGATGCTCCATACCTGGCCAATGGTTAATAACCACCTCTTATACTACATAAGCAAACAAAATCCATCAGAAGGTACAAGTAATGTTTCATATAATTTACAAAACTACCTGACGGTATTAACTTTCATTTCAGCCAATCACTATTGACCATCTTGAGCTAGTGATTAGAATATAAAAAGGCTCTGCTCTAGCACTTAAAAATCACTTACTGCTAAAAATTATCCATCATATTGCACCACAAGAGGAAAATTTTATTTTCTTGTTCACCAGTACTTCCATCTGGACTGAAGTTGGGAGGGTTTTTGTTTCTTTTAGTAGTGGGAAAGCATTTGCATTTAATGTATAAAGACAAAACAGGATTCCCCAGGGAAAGAGAGCAATAAAAACAATAGTAAGGAAAAAAAAAAATCGAATCAGACACAAATGATTTATATAGTTGATGTTGGGACTGGTTATTACCCAACAAAAAGTGATTAAGAAATGTATTCTTAGCTTCAATTATTTCTGTTAGATCAGTACATTTTGAGAATAAAGATAAAATCCCATAAAATTGAATTCTCTATTAAAAGTGTACGTTAATGACATTTCACAACATTTCGGGGTGGGGGGGCGGGGAACATGCCAGGCTGCTGAGTGTTATTTGAAGGCGCAAATTTGTTTATTTTTCAAATGGTGCAAACAACCCTCCTTTGCAAATATTATATTTTTATCGTCAGGCCTGGTAACTAAATCTGAGTAACTATTTAACATGAAGGGTGTCGACCAAAGCTTTAAGTGCGCTTTCTAGAAAGAAGATGCAAGAGGGTAAACAGACCCCCAGAGGTAACTGTGTGATTAGAAACCAATTAAGTTCAGCAATTACTGAAACCGCTTTCTCTCCTTTCCGCAAGAAAGGATCACAAGTGAGACTCTGACATAAAAATGAAATATGCTTACATGCAAAAAGGGCAAGGCTGTTTTGAAGAAAGACTATTTTTAAGAGAGAACTGTTACATGGTAAAATGTGCACAGGGATGTTTGATCAATGTAGATAGATGACTGATGGCCTATTTAGTTAGAAATGCCAAAACAATGGTTTTAGACATAAACATGTTTTCATGGTTAAATTTAGTTAGTATTCACAGTGAAATGGGAAAAACAGAACTACTGAAGAGCAGGGAAGAAAATCAACTAGGTATGGGTAGGGAAGAATCACCACTAGGGCCTACTGGTTTTCAAGAGCTATTTTATGTTTACTCACTACGTTTTAGAGGAATACCAAAGTGCATTAATGCGCGTCATTCAGAACTACAAAACTCCTCTCAACTCTAATTTCAGCAGGTATCACTTAAATTAATTTTTAAAAACAGAGCTAGCCTGATGCAGTTCAGATGTAATTACTTTGTGAAAAGAAAGAAGAGCTAAAGCAAACCTGAAATATTTTGCATTACGTACTTATGCTTCAACTTAAAACAAACTACTCTACTACCTACCTGGTTCATCTTTCACCCACAATATGTGTTTTTAAAAACCTAAATGCACAAGCTACAACAAATCAGACTTCTTACACATAAACTATTCTTATAAACTATTCATTCTCTTTTTAGCTCCTGATCAAGCCTGGGAATGTCACCTATATGAGTCCTATCTATTGCTTTCAAATGCACTGACCTTCTCAAAAACACTGGATGGGGTCATCAAACAAAACCTGATGTTCTGTATGATGGTATCGGTATGTCTCCAGCGTCTTCTATCATGCCGCAGCCAAGACTGCACAGCCTCGTACAGCTCTATCTCTGGGAACCTGCTCAGATGATCATTATCCAAATAAGACATGAGCTTCTCAAAGCTAAGATAAGACAGGAAGTCAGGCCTGGACATGAGTGGCACAAAGTTGTCTAGCAGAAAGGCGTCCAACTTCTCCCTGACTCCCTCGATGTTAACACCAAAATCATCTAAGAGTCTCATAATTTCTGCACAATTTTCTAAGCAGATTTTGGCTAACAGAAAAGAGCAGCAGAACTTCACCACTTCTATAAGTTGAACATACATGGCAGCCTGAAGGATCTCATGAACAGTATTCATACTCAGTTCTATAGTTCCATAGTACATAAATTGAAGCACGTGGCTGAAACCAGTAGCAGTTAAACCTTTTAAATGAATTTTGTCCTGATCTCGCTCCCTCATGTCTGCAGTAAACATAATTCTGAAGTAATCACTCTGGGTGGCCAAGAGTGCTTTATGGGCCTGGAACTGATGATCTTCAATAACCAGAGTGACATCAAGAAGCAATCCCTCCTCATACAGTGCTCTGAACCCAGCAGAGACACTGGTGTCATGGATGGAGGAACAGAATCCTTCCACGTCCCCTGCCATGAATCACCTGGAAGAAAGGTAATCAAAGAAAACTGTGTTAATCATTTCCATGCATTCTGAAGACATTATTAACTTAAGAGCTTAAACAATTTTTCATAATCATCTCAATTCCACTGCCTAAATCATAAATGTAGAAGCCCTTTGGGAGAAGACAACCTAAAGATTTGCAGGATAATGTTTTGGCTTCCCTACCTGGGGAAAAATATATCTAAATGATCACATATCTATCAAACAATGGTAAATTGTTAACTTACAAACAATATATGCCTATCCCACTGATTTTACACCGTTCACCAAATATATTTCAATATGTTCCCAGATTTTCAACACAAAAAGAATTTCTCAGCCAAACGCTAAATTATGAGAAAAAACAACAAGAAAGAAACCAAACCAAAAAGTACCACAGTTGACCTTGAACACTCTTAGAAACTTACCCAAAGGAAATAATGAGATAAATACGCCAAATTGTACACACAGAAGATTTTCTTTCTAGCCTTACTTACAATAAAAAAAAACTGGAAAGTATTCAAAAGCCCAACAAGAGATTATTAAATAAATATGGTGCATGCAGTTCTATAATGGATAACTTTAACAACTAAAAATGATGGCAGCAATATACCTACTCTGACAAAGGATATTTATTAGGTACTGTTATGTGAAAAAACAAAAAAGCACACAACTACAGTTTACTTGGTGCATTTTTCAAAATTAAATACACACATGTATGTTTAGATGAGAAAAAATCTGGAGGAATATATACCAAAACGATGTCCCTGGGTAATGGGATTTCAAGAAATGTTGAAGTTTACCTTTTCTTTTTTACTTACCTCATTAACCTTATCCTAAAAAAACAATGATCACACATTGCTTATATATTTAAAATATAAATATATAATTTTTAAAGGGAATTAAACCACATTTTTGCATATCCGAGAAATGAAGCCGAGACAGCGGACTGATAATTAGATCTCCGAAGCAGAATCAACTAATTCAGTCTATTAGACTGTTTATGAAGCAAAGCAATTTTCTCCTTTTCACACAAGCACCCTCCCTCATACCCTGCCCGCCAGCCATCTATCCTCTCCTCTCAACCTCACACAGCTTGGGGCCTCCTCCGTTCCCCGAATTCCCTCCCTACCCTTTCCACTGTGCCCTGTGGAATCTTGCTTCAGTGAAAACAAACTCCCCTACAGCCTCCTGCTGGTCACAAAGTTTTTCCCGCAGTCTGATTTAAATATGAAAACATACTCCTCTATAGCTTATAAACCTACTTTCTAAGGCTCCTTTTTAGCTTTCTACTGTCCTTTTTCTAAAACACGGCCTTTTGCTCAGATAAAAATTCATCTTCTATTGCTTCTTGTCACTTGTCACATACACACATCCAGATCGATCACTCTCTCATGCACGTTTGCCAACAACTTTGGCACCTGGCTAAGACTCATGTTCTCCACCTCTTCGATGTTCACATAAGACCACTCATCCAAAACCTGAAGAGTCAAATTTCCCTGACCACCTCAACTGCTTCGGCCTCCCTCTTTACTCCATTTTAAAATCTTATTCCTGTACCTGCTAGATGTCAACACAATCCATAACTGGTCCCCATCTAAAATCTTAACTGTCAACTCTTCACTCTGCTTAATCTTCGCCTCCCTTTTCACTTGGTCTATCATTTCCAAACTTTACCTGTATCCTTCTCCAGCTTAGATCTTCTGGTGTTGGACACAATCTCCCAAGTTCTTTCCTTTCCAATCTCCCCACTCTATTACCAAAACCTCCTCCTTTACTTGCTAAAAGAGTACTTCTGTGTGCCAGGCATTATGTTAGGCATGGGGGAATGTGCCTTTCAGGAATCCCCTCTGCACCCTGGATTTGGAAGAAGCCTCTGATACTGAGAGTGAAAGGCATCTTCTGTGGACATGCTAACAGCTCTACTTATCCAATCTTGTGAGCAGACTATCACCGTATTTTTGTTTCATCAATGTTATCTGTGACACCCCATATTTAACTTCTTGATGTATTAACCCATTGATTCAGTAGTTACCCCCGTCTGAAGTCATCTTAAAAAAAAAAAAAAAAACACCTTTGTTAATCAGCAAGACAAAAGTCTGTAAGAATAATATGCCAAAATGTTAAAAATGGTTATCTCGGGATGGCAGAGTATCAAGAAGTTCTAATTTTTTCCCTTTTACTGACCTGTGTTTTCTAATCTATCTGCAGCAAAAGTATATGATTGTTTTGAAAATTCATTTTTAAAAATATTAAGAAAAACTAATTGCCAAGTCCAATGGTTATAGACTAGTCCCTATTTTGCAGAATCCTTCCGCAACATGACTTACTCCCTTGGCTCAGTTTCATGAAATTACTTCCCTGATTCTCTTCCTATTCCTGGGCTGTTTATTTCTCAATCTCCTCCCTGGCCTCATTTTTCTTGAGCTGTTCCTTAAACACTGGTGTTCCCCAGAATTCTGTTCTCGGACCTTTTCTCTTTTCATCTTAACACCGTATCTCCTTCAATGATCTCATCTAAACCCATGGTTTCTTCTAACACCTACCTTTACCAAAACCTTGACTATCTCTGTCCAAATAGTGAATGGATGCTAAACATTTCTTCTTGTGTCCCACTGGGATCTCAAAAACATCATGTCTAAAAGTAATCATAATATGACCTTCTCCCAACCAGTTCTTTCTTCCATATTCCTCATCTTACCAAGAGGCAGTCTAGGTGACTCTCTCACTCAATTTGTCCCTAACTTACCTGCAAGTCTTACTGATTAAATTATATATATACAATCACTTACCTAAGACAGCAAAGTATGCACACAGTGAAATTACTATCAAGTTTTTTATTAGTACTCCATTGTTCCAAAAGCTGTATTTTCACTTTGAAGGCAGAACACAAGAGGTTTGTCTATCATGTGGAAAATAGATATAAAATAATTTAGATGCTACAAGTAATTCTTGGCAAAACAACTTTACTAACACATTCAAGATTAAAGTAAGATATGAGGGGTTTTTTCCTGAATTATTTTTAAAGGTAAAATTAATGAGCTTAGAATCTTCCAAGTGATATGAGGCATACATACACAAATGCGCACTGGGAACAAAAGGAACATCACACGGCATGGTATCTGAATAATCAAACATTATGGTTAATAGCGGACTACCCACATCACACTAATGACCAGTTTTCAAAATAACTGGAACTTAAAAAAAAAATAAATTAGACGAGATGAAATGTCTGATATTTCATTATCTTTCTCAGGATCATTATGGAAACCAATTATCACTGTGACTTGTCAAGATACTGGTCACATTTAATGGAGATTTAGTAATAGAAGACTCAACCTCAGGGTTTGTATACGTGAGAGTAGACTGCTTTGTGTTTTATTCATCTGTTATTTTGACAATGCCTAGAATACCATACATTTCACTTCCTGTCAAAGTAACACTCTCTATTCAACAGTTATCACTATCTGATAAGGTCTCCAACAACTATTATTCACCTTTCTGGAAAAGGTTTCATCTGAAGGAAATTTTTAAAAGGAGATACTATGCTGCAATAAACATAGAGGGGCATATATCTTTTTGAATTCATGTTTTCGTCTCTGAGTAAATACCAAGGAAGTGGAATAACTGGGTCATATGGTAATTCTATTTTTAATTATTTGAGGAACCTCCACACTGCTTTCCACAGTGACTGTACTAATCTGTAGTAACCAAGATATGGAAGCAACCCAAGTGTCCACTGATCGATAAGTGGATAAAGAACACGTGTGTGTGTATGTACATACATACATACTACAGAATATTATTCAGCCATTAAAAAAAGAATGAGATCTTGCCATCTGCAACAACATGGGACGGGCCTAGAGGGTATACTGCTAAGTGAAATAAGTCAAAGACAAATACCATATGATTTCACGCATATGTAGAACTTAAAAAACAAAGGAACAAGGAAAGAAAGACAAAAAACAGACTCTTAATACAGAGAACAAAATGGTGATTGCCAGAAGGGAAGGTGGCGGGGGGAATGGGTGAAAATAAAGAGAATTAAGAGTACACTTCTCCTGATGAGCACTGAGAAATGCACAAAATTGTTGAATCATTATACTGTACACATGAAACTAACATAAGACTATGTTAATTATACTTGAATTTTAAAAAGTACAATTAAAAAAGTTTTTTAACATTTATTATTGAGAGACAGAGAGAGACAGAGCGTGAGCGGGGGGGGGGGGGGGGGGGGGGGGAGAGAGGGAGACAGAATCTGAAGCAGGTTCCAGGCTCCAAGCTATCAGCACAGAGCCTGACGCAGGGCTCGAACTCACAAACCCTGGGATCATGACCTGAGCCGAAGTTGGATGCTTAACCGACTGAGCCACCCAGGCGCCCCTAAAAAGTACAGTTTTTTTAAATAAAAATAAAAGGAGAAACTATGATTTCTCAAAAAAAAAAAAAAAGGAATCCAGGTTCCAGATACTTACTATGGTAGAAACATCATAGGGTAAAGAAGAAAAAAAAAAAAAGGAGAATGATTGGTAAAGTGTGAGTCAAAAGACCCTAAAAAATATAATGACAGCACCCATACTCCTCTGGGATCCAGCACACCAAGGGGGATTCCAAGCAGGCAGGCTTCACTCTGTGATCCTGTCCAGTCACATACGGTCAGATTGGGGTGGGAAATATGAATCAAGAGGAACACTCTCTTGTCAAGAATTTAGAAAAAGGAAAAAGAGAGAGACGTGCACTGACTGTGTATGACTGGAACTGGAACATGTCAAAGAACAGCTGTAGGCACCAACTTCTGCCTGCCATGTGGGCCGAATATCAGAGAAAGCCAGTGAACTGAGAAAGAAGGATAAAGCCAAGACAAGAGGACAGGGAGTGCTCCCTAACACCTTCATTTTTCCAGTTCCTAGGCTCAGCTCTATTCCTGCCCTTCGGTTCTAAGAGAAATCCTTCCATGCTTGGAACAAATTCCTATTTTACTACTATAGGTGTGTTTTCCCTTCACATAACCATGGTCCCTAACTAATATGGTTTTAGAACAGAAACTGCTATACTTTAAGTTACTCAAACCTTCTTGGTCTTATCTCTGCATCTGTAAAATTGAGAACATTCACCATGATGACCTCAAAATTTTTAGTCAGAAAATTTCTCATTTATTCTCCTACTTTTTATAAGACTTTACAGAGGTAGGGGCGCCTGGGTGGCGCAGTCGGTTAAGCGTCCGACTTCAGCCAGGTCGCGATCTCGCGGTCCGTGAGTTCGAGCCCTGCGTCGGGCTCTGGGCTGATGGCTCAGAGCCTGGAGCCTGTTTCCGATTCTGTGTCTCCCTCTCTCTCTGCCCCTCCCCCGTTCATGCTCTGTCTCTCTCTGTCCCAAAAATAAATAAACGTTGAAAAAAAAATTAAAAAAAAAAAAAAGACTTTACAGAGGTATAATGCACTTACGTAGGTGTGCAGGCTAAATAACCTGTAGCTATTCTTCAAGCCTTAGCAATGCATTTGTGAAGTTTACTTGATCTAAATTGATTTCTAAAACTAATTTGTGATAGCTGGGACTTATCAGTAACTTCTTTTCTACATGAAAAAGTTTGGTGCATCTATCAATAAGACTAATAACTAATAGCTTTAGAGCAACAGCAGTATTTTGTACTTTTATAAGGGGAAAAGAATAAAATACTCTGTGATTAACTGACCAACATTTAATCTCTAAATGGAAATAGTTGAGTTAAAAGCACAGGTGTGGAGTCATATGCCTGTTTTGAATCCTGGTTCTAACTTCTTCCTAGCTTTGAGACCTTGGGGCAAGATATTGAGCCTCTCTGTGCTCTAATGTCCTCACTTGTAAAAAGCAGGCACCAGTATCAACAGAACCTTCCTCACAGGTTGCTGTGAGGACTGCATGAGTTAATACACGTACAGACTTAGTTAATACATGTAAAGACAATATATGGCCCTGAAGTACACCATAATGTTAGGGCTCATTATTAGGCCCCTTCAGTTGGTGCTAGTGGAACCGAGAGAGTCAAACGGCCACTTTAAAAGTCCAGTTGCCTCAGGGAGCCTAGGTGGCTCACTCAGTAGAGCATGCGACTGGATCTCTGGGTTGTGAGTTCAAGTCCCACAGAGCACGTAGAGATCACAAACAAACAAACAAACAAGTCCAGCTGTCTCTAGAGAACCCTTCTCCCTAGCAACAGCACTTCCTTAGAACCCCAACCTGTCTTATCAGAGAAGTCTCTTAGGAGCCAGGCCAACTCTAACTTGATAAAAAAACTAAGGTCTATGGGTGAAATTTTTCAAGGTCATACAACTAGTTAGAAATAGGGTTAAAACTAGAATTTAATTTACAAAAAAAATGTGTTTTGTTAGAAAGAGCAAAACTTTTGAAATTAGAGTGCTTTCTAGTACTCACCACCTGCATGACCTGGCGAAATGTAGTTAACTTCCTGACCTCAGTTTCCATTCATACATTAGGAATTATCATCACCACCACCTTATTATTGAATTGGGGTAGTGATTAAATAAAGTCACTTCAATGCCTAGCCCAGAGCAAGGCATCCACCAGAGGTCAATCAATGATGGCTTCCATTGTTCAACTCTTGCCTAATGCTCCTTTACCATCCAAAAAAAAAAAAAAAAAACCATAGGAACTTGGTACCTCTCAAAATCACCTCTACAGACCCCACATCTCCCTAAAGTTTATTAAAATGAAAATTCCTAAGAGATCAGGAGATCTCTTACTGGTAGTCAAAACACTGAACTTCATTTTACAATGGCATTATTTTCTACTTTTTCTCAACACACAAGTATAATTTTCTAGCTTCTATGGGCTTTTCAAGTTTTTCTGCCCTAACCAGGGTAGCTACTCTCTGTATCTGTGCTGTTCAATATATAAGCCACTAGCCATGGGGCTATAGAGTACTTGAAATGTGGCTCATCCAAATTGAGATGTGCTCTCAGTATAAAATGAATGCCAGATTTTTGAAGATTTAGTACAAGAAAACCCTGTAAATTATCTCTTTACACAATTTTTTGTACTAATCACGTTGAAATAATACTTTAGATATAATGGGTTAAATAAAATATACAAAAAGTAACCTCACCTGTTTTTTACTTTTAAAAAAAACTGTGGCTGTAAAAAATTTTAAATTACATGTGTCTTGTGTTATATTCTATTGGGCAGCACAGAGCTACAACATCCATGTTTAAGGCATCAAACAACCAAACTTACAAAGGAACATGTGAAACAAAACCAACTTGTTCACAATCCATACCCTGGAAGCTACAAAGAAAAGAAAAAAAAGTGAGGCTTAAGATAAAAACACAAAACACCCATGTAAGCAAATAAAAAAAATAATACCTACAAAGAGGAAATTATAAGGATACAAAAAAAAACCCACAAAATCTTATGCATAAGAATTTTCTTTAAAATTATAGCAATTCATGGAATAAATAGTTTTAAGAATGAATCTCTGTAAAACTAAACTCAAATAAGGACTATAAATCAATGAGGTCTGGCGAAAAAAATCCATTAAGGGGCTTTGAGAAGAGGTATTTACTGACTTACAAGATGTTCCATGCACAGAAACTCTGTATCCTCACTTTTCAAAACAGATCATCAGATTAAAGGAAATCATGGTTTATAAACTCACATATACGTATATATATATATGTATTCTACACTTGGCCTTCAGAATTTCAAATGGCAGGTTTTTTTTTTTTTTTCAAAAGGGGAACCAACTTAAAACTAAATGACAAGACATAATTACTTCACTAGGAAAAAAATACTGAAGAGTTTGTCTTGTTTCATAAACTTGGCACTGATTAAAGAGAAACCTTCGTATTTTCTACACCTAAGAATGATTAGTATAGTGATTTTCAAAGTACAGTCCAGGGATAAATGAGGTCCTAGTCCCCTAAAAGAAATCCACCAAGTCAAAACTATTTTCAGAGTCATAATTTTAAAAGTTGTTTGTCTTTTCCAGAACTTTCATTCTCTGTTTTCCAGAGGCTACACGTGTGATATGGTAACAGACTGAATGCAGAAGCCGATAGGAAGCCCACTGTCTTTCATTAAGTCAGACATTAATCAGATCTGCAAAATGATGCCACTCTTCTCACCAAGTTTAGTATGGTTTTGGAAGACAGTTAATTTTCATTAAAAAAATGTTATTCAGATTAACCTGTTATGGGTTTTTTAAATAAACTGTATGTACAAATATTTTTTTTAATTTCCCTGTTTTAATTTCTATTTTGGTAAATATAAATAGATACAACCCACATTAACAGAAGCTCTTAAGGGTCCTGCAAATATTTAAGAGAATAATGAGGTCCTGAGACCAAAAGGTTTGAGTGCTCCTGACGGTATAAGAGATCGATGACAACACACACATGCACAAAACATATTCTTCCTACCTCTGCCCTGGAAGACTATTACTGCTATTTATATCACAGAAATTTCTAACAGTTCAAACTCTCTAGTGACCAGTAAAGAAAGAAGTCTGATGGGGGTAAAATTGGACAGGAAATTAAACGCAAAGAAATTAAATGCTTCCTTTTCAGTTAGAAGGCTGCCATTCCAATCTCGAGGCAAAATTTTAGGCAATTAAATAGAAGGTATTTCAAAATCAACCTCCATGTTTATGCCTTAAGCAATAATTTACTGCTTTCACGTTCCTCCCAAAGCTCCTTGAAAACTCATACAAAATCTTAAGTCATTCGGAACAAAAGCTAGATTCTCAAAGCTTGATACACTTGTTTTCAACGAAAAATTTAAATTATTTCATACTACCTTCTTCCTCAAACTGGTGGCTTACCAAAGCTGATGCCTAATGCAGAAAATCCCATACTCGCACACTGAAAAGAAAATGCAAGGCTTACTACAGACAAAAATAGAATCATGGAGTTTCTCACAATTTCTGTTAACTTATAAAAAAGAAATTTTAAGTTCAGCAATCTCAAAGTGGTTAACTTCTCAATCTAAAAGGCAAGAAAAATGTAAAAACATCCTATATTAGCAGTCATTTTATTGTTGGATACACTATTCAAATTGAGAGACAACTCAGTTTAATATGGGAGGCAAGGCAACATAACTTTAATTTACTTAATACTGGAAATTCTTTCTTATCTATCTAAATGTTCTTACAACTCAGTACCAAACTGTAAATGACCATTTAACTGAGCTTTTAGGAAGGCTCTGGGTGCTCCAGCCAGGTTGGCACCTATTATCCAAATTACTTCACTTTTCAGGTATGTTTAGCATTTAATCATTCTATACCACAAGAAAACTTGTAAGAAAAAAAAAAAAAAACCACTCCTGCTTCAATGCTATTTTTTCATCAGAAGATTTTCATTTAATGCTCTGCCTATTTCTCACTACAAGCAGTAGTAGTCCAAGAGTGATGTCATGGAAAACAGCTTCCCTAGCCTTTAGAGATTGGATCCAGTGAGAATTCTAGGAAAAGCCTCTACTGGGGAATAAAACTCCAAATCTTCTAAGTTATATCCTAACAAGAAAACATCAAATATTACAGTGTTAACAATTTAGTTCTCTACAAGAATTATACAAACAAACTAAATCTTTTGGAAGGGATCTTGATGTCCTGATACAGATTTCCTCCAAATCTTTAAATGATGTAGAATCATTAACTAAATTCAATGATTTTATCAGAGACAAAGAATAAATTTTCTATCTGTTCTTATTTGCTTCAATGATTCAGCCAGATGAGCTTTAAAGGCCTTATATTAAAAACAGAGTATCTGAGGAAATACCTCCCCTTTTCTAATTTCTTCCAAAGTTAAAATTTCTAATTCTGAAAAGGCCTTCCACTTTTGTACCAGCGGCAATACAACATATACCCACAGCAAAAATGAACCACAAGAGCCCCTCCAATGATTCTTAAAATAGCAATAATAGTATTATCTCCTATTATTCTCCCCCTTGTACCCCTTGCCCCAGATACACTGGCCTCTTTTGCTATTTCCTGAAAACCAGCCATACACCCATCCTAAGACTTCCACACTTGCTGTTCCCTCTGCCTGGATCACTATATCTCCAGATATATAGGGCTCCCTTCAGGCCTTTACTCCAGTGTCATCTCAGTGAGGCCTTCCCCAAACCCCATCTTTAAAATTAAAGACAAACAAACAAAAAAACAAAACCCACTGCCGGAAGTCCTCACTTTACTTTTCTGCTTAATTTTTCTCTATAGTATATTAAAATTGAGATAGAGCCTCTCTTCCTTGTTTAGTTTACTGTTTGGGTTGTTTTTCTTTTTTCTGGTTTTGCTTTGACTGTTGTATCCCTCACAACCTAGAAATAACAGCGCTTGGCACATAATAAGTGCTTAATAAATATTTGTTGGATGAACAGATAAATTTATCCGTTCATTTACCGCATAACGATCCATGTTCTGTAACCACCCTTGATTTAAAAATGAGAAAAATCAAAGCTCACAGAGGTTAAGAAACCTGCCCAAGGCCCTGATCCTTAAGCGGTGGAGTTGGGGTCCGTCCCACTTCAGAGCCTCTATGTTTAATCAGTATCCTACAAGGCTTCACCAGTGACTCTTAATTTCTTTTCAATAAAAAACCCCACACAAATTACTGCATGCCAGTTCAGAGAAAATATACGCTAATAAATTAATCCAACCTCTCAAACTAAATATTAATTCTCCTTACAGTTAACGTTATTTACTCTTAAAATATTTACAAAGTGAAGGGCGAGCTGACAGCAGACCAGCTAATTTTTGGGACGCAAGTGAAATGAAAATTCGGGCCCCCTTATCCAAAAGCTGGAAAAAAGTGTCGTTAAAGGTACTAAAATAAAAAGTTTTCTCCTTTCTTCTGAGGTATCTCTCGACTTATTGGTGTTTTTTTATTTGCTGTTTAACGCGTTCTAAGTAAAGAAAAATTAAAAATTTAAATTAGCATGAGTTTCATCATTCACCTTTATATTGTACAATGCCAGTTTTATGTGCAGATTATTACACCAACTTCGGGGCCCTTCTGAACACCCATGAAGGCCAAGCCAGCCCTGGTTCCAAGATTTTTGCCCCAGATAACCCAAATCAAGGCAGAGAGAAGGTCAAACTTTGAAATTCCCAATAAAGCAATGATTTACCGAAATTTTTTCTTTAGGACAAACGATAAGTCCGATGTATAAAAGCCTAGCACATTACAAGAGGCTCTACCATCTAATTTAATCCTACCCACTTATATTACTCAATCTTTTTACAAAACACAAAAGCATACTCTAAAAAACAACCGGGATTAGATTATAAAATAAAAAGTCTCAGAAAACCATTTATTGGCTAAAAATAACAATATACTAAGAAAAATGCTTCTCTTTCACTTTTTGTGGACCATTTTTAAGCCAAAACATACTACATGGTACATTTTTGATGTACCCATTAAGAATTATTCCATACTGATCTGTTTTTACACATATGTATTATAAAATCTGACAAATAAGTCCAAACCACAAATATTTACTATTCTATTATTTCTCCCAAGTTAAATCAGCAATAGAGCACAAATTAACACCCTTTACCACTGAAAAACTGGTTTTAAGCACCTACTAAGTGTTGTGATGACTTAAAAATAAAATTAAATTACACAAATACCAGTACATTGCCAAAAAGTTGAAAATTTCTACACATTTCTAGATCTGTTAAGAATTACAGAAATCTGAATGCATTTGTGAGCTCTTCAAAAATAATTTTCAAATTAGTAGAGATATCCAGGCATCCTGTTCCCTAGATATGAAAAACAGCATTAAAATTAAAGAATATACCCTAAAAGCATTTTCTAAGTTACAATTTAATCAGATCAACAAAAATAAATGTAAATTCGGAAAACACAGAAGACTAAACACAAAGTGTTAAATAAATATTCCGAGTAAGAAAACGGGCATAAGCGGCCTAGAAAAATGAAAAGCAAAGCACTACAGTAACGTTAAATTTGAATTAAAGAATACCGTTATTTAAATAAGCAGTTAGCATTTCGTAGGAAGAAGGCCAAGCAACGTGACTATTATATATCTGGTCGATTCACAGCACTGCTTTGCTATTCCGTACTTATTGCTTACTCTTACAATACAGAAAAAAAAAAAAAAAGAGGCAGCAACAGTTAGCCACTACAACGTTAACCACTCTGGCAAGGGTTACTTAAAAAATTGCTTTGCATTTTTACAACACTTTACAGCTATAGGTTATTTTCATATATATGACCTCATATAGTCCTCACTACCCTGTGATGTGGCTATTACCGACTAGATTTCATAGATAAGAAACCGAGGATCGGTAAGCGATTTTCTCAGCGTCACCCAGTCGAACCCAGACCTTCTGATTCCACGTTTTATGCCTCGCATTTCGCATACTTCTATTCCAGGCATAAACAGAATTTTTAAAGGGAAGGAACGGGTTAGGGAGAAAATAATCATGGTACCTGCAGTTGTGTGCTGCAAAAAATGGCTGAATTATGCTTCTTCCTTCTCCCCCCCTCCCTGAAAAAAAATTAGATTTCAAACAATTTAAGTAAACTCAAAGACAAATTAGTTCCCGGCGTCTACCAAATGTTTGACTCGGGTCTGTGCAGAAAAGGCTACCAAATCGGTGCCGAGCGCGGGGACGCGGACGAAGCCCGGGCTCCTGCAGGCCGGAGGGCCAGGGGCGGCTACGCACCTCGGGGGTCTGTCCAGCCTCTAGTGGACGGCAGTCTGCATCAGGAAGAAGCGGGCCGGCGGGCCAGGCGGTGGGCGGTCGGGCCCCGGGATGGCACTCGGCAGGCTCCTCGAACCTCTACAAGGGGCCGCTCCCGGGCCGGGCCGGGGCGCTCCGGCGGGGGGCGAGTCTGCGCGCCTGCGGCCCCCTCGGAACCAGTCCTGGGAAAGAAGACAGCGCTGAGTCGCGAGTCGAGACAGTCGGGCTCGGCACAAGGCGCAAGGCGGCGCGGCGTCGGGGCCGGGCCCGGCCTTGCCAACGCCAGGGGCCTCGCGGCGCCCGGCGGGGCTCGGCTGGAGGGCCGACTCGGGGCCACGGGCGGGGAAAGGGGCTGGGGGGCTGCGGGCAGCGGCAGAAGCACGGGTGGTAGCGGCGTCGACGACGGCGTCTCCGGGCTTCTGCCCCGAAGCGCGCCGAGCCTCAGGATCACCCACGCCGGGGGTGGAGGAAGGCGGGAAAGGGGCGGGCAAGGGGCGGAGCGTGCGGGGCCACGAGCCAGGGGCCGCTCCGGGCCGCGCGCCCCCTGCGGGCCGCGGGAGCCGCCCGGGGCCGGCCCAGGGAGGCGGGGCCCGCCGGCAGGGGGCTCCATGCGCCGTCGTCGCAACGCGGAAGCCTGCCACGCGGGTAGGGAGGTCGAAGGGTGGGAAGGCAACAGTTGGAAAGCAGGCCTCGGAGGCGCCCTCGTCCCCCATCGGCGCCTCGAGGGGGCCCGCGCGCGGGCCACGGCCCGGAGGGTGTTTACCTTCCCCCTGGTCGAGCGCCAATGCCGCCATCTTTCAGCCAGCGCGCGTCACTTCCGGCGCCGGGGGAGCGGGAGCGGGTGTGGGAGCGGGGTGGGGGCAGGGCTGTCCCACGCCCGCGGGGCCCCACGTTCAAGCCGGCCACGCCGGCGGGCCCCACCGAGAGAATAAGGCGGCCGGGCGCTGCACTGCGGCCTCGGCTCGACGCGGTTTCCCTCGTGGCGTCGCCGTCGGGGCTGGGAACGCCGGGTGGTGCTTATCCCCTCGCAGCGGTCTCGCTTAGTCTGCATGAGCGGTGGTCTCAAGCTACTGCGGGTGCGCCCACCCTCGACAAAGTTGAGGGTTGGGGCGCCCGGAAAATGTCTTTTTGCATCTTGAATACCACGGTGGGGGTGGGGGCGTCTGCGACGACGTGGAGGAAGCCTTGCCCTACCTACCTGTTTTATAAAATTGACTACTTCTGCGCCAAATGACATCATTTTTGTAAAGCAACTTGCAGGGGATTATTGCGTCATAGTTCCACTTGGCTTATTGCACAGCAATTACTCTTTCGGGAATGCATTTCCCAGAGGTGGGAAAATTCATAGAAAACGGCATGTCTGCCCCACAGAAATGTCGGATCTAAAAACGCTGTTCTATTTGCGTCAAAATAAGATGGCAAGAACGAACATTCAGAGAGCAGTGATTTTTGGGCTGGTTGTTCTTTTTAAATAAATCAGCTGTAGAATTTGAGCTAATGTTTTTTAAATATATCGCCTTACTTGATTTAAGAATGTAGAACCATACTAAAGCCTGTTTTGTAAATTTATTATTGTGAAACCTCTTTGTGAGAAAAATGTAAATGACAGAAATACACAGCTGGAGGCCAGTGGTTCTACAACTAACCTTAAATTAAGTCATCCAGTGCCCATTTCTAATCTAAAACTGAGGATCTCCTACCCTAACCCCCACTCCACCCCCCGCCGCCATTTTCTCTCTACACCAATATCCCCATGAATTTACAGTGAGGTGTGTGGCTAAAAGAGATCATTATCTCTTTCTAGCAAACTTGAACATGTCATGTTTCCCAAGAGGCCAAGATAGCACACGGTGTACTTTTTTGCTGAAGTAGACTAGTTCGTGGGAAAAAATAGAGAATCACCTGAATCCTAAGGAAATAGGGAAATAAGCTTACTTTTTCTGATTTAAACTATAAAACAAGCTTTAAAAAACTGTAAGCCATAAAATATACTTTAAAATGACATACATTCAACTTTGAACATTTGCGTTTTCATACATTATTCTTGAACGTTTAAAATGGGTGAATTTTGATTCTTGTGTATTAGCCAACAAACATACATTTTGAGGTATACATAGTGTAGCACTGACCTGTACAGAGAAAGACTTACGTTCTTGATTCAAGCAGGAATTGAAATGTGTCTGTGTTGTGTGTAGCTGGTATATATACCTACAGTGAGTAATGTCAT
Source organism: Leopardus geoffroyi (assembly GCF_018350155.1). NCBI lineage: Eukaryota > Metazoa > Chordata > Mammalia > Carnivora > Felidae > Leopardus > Leopardus geoffroyi. The sequence goes on from NC_059343.1 coordinate 20,186,924, forward strand.
GAACCACTGTGATTACACCCCTTATGGCATGACGTGGCCTCATATATGACATTCCGTTATATCCAAAACGTCTTTTTTAAAAATACTGTTGCTGTGTGCTGTGTCTTTTCACCAATCTTTATATTTACTATGTAGAGTCCATTCCTCAAAAAAAAAAAAAAAAGTTATATGTGATCTATGATACCTCCCTCACTTTCATTTAAGAAAAAAAAGGGTATAGATGGGTCTAGTGCTGTAAGGAGCATTCTGCTTCTCTGACACCAAGCAAAGTAAAACCACATCATTTATACTAACTCCTCTAGGTAATTCCTGTATTCAATTACTTTTCCCACCAATTACTGGAAAGTAATGAGAGTCCCACTGGGAAAAGGGAGGCTGTCTTTTCCTAGCCCTCTAACATAAGTATTACAGGATACTCCTCAAATCTGCTACCTTGTAGTCTGAAATGTCCCGAGGCATGTTAGAGGCTTCGGTCTAAGAATGGTGGTAGAGTTGGAAGGAAGTTCCAAGGAAGGGGGTTGTGAGGATTCAGGATACTCTATAACCTTTCCTTGCCCGCTTTTTTTTTGTTTTTGTTTTTTTGTTTTGTTTTGTTTTGTTTTGTTTTTGGCTTTTCAGAAGCCTAGCGTCTGTGATAAGGTAGTCACTTTTCATGTAACTAGCTCCCACTTTAATCTCTGGGAATCAAAGAGTTGTATTTTCAGTGAACTCTAATAAAGTTACATATGCTTTCCCTTTCCTCTTGAAAACTGTTTGGACAGGCGCTTTATAGCTGTTGATGGTTTTTAAGGCATCTTGTTGGGGTCCAGTCCATCTCAGTCCCTCAGGATGCACCAGCATCCTCCCAAATCAGTACCAACTTCCGCTGGTACACACCAAGACCTGTACACTGACACATTCCAACAAGTTGGTAGCTGTTGTCCTAAATATTTTTTTTCTGGTCCCTATTGCAGACAGAACCTTCAAAATGCAATCTGAGCAGTGCCTGGGTGATTCAGTCAGAAAAGCATGCTACTCTTGATCTTGGGGTTGTGGGTTCGAGCCTCATATTGGGTATAGAGATTACTACAATAATAATATTTTTCTAAAGTTTATTTCTTTTGAGAAAGAGAGCGTGCACATGCAAGCCAGGGAGGGGCAGAGAGAGAGAATCCCAAGCCCAACTCCGGGCTCGATCTCACCATCTGAGAGATCGCAACCTGAGCCCAAATCAAGAGTCAGACACTTAACTGACTGAGCCACCCAGGTGCTCCTAAGTTTTTTTTTTTAATGCAATCTGAGAGTCCCCAAATTTTCCAGCCTTTCAACTTCGTTGTTTTTACAACCCAGTAGAATAACTTGAGGCTTTATGTTGCATGACTGACAGGAAATCCGTGTCTTCGTGAATGTTGGAGGCTTCCTGGCTAATGCCTACATACCTTGGTTGTTGCTGGTCACCTGTTGCTTGGAATGGCTCCTCATAGCTTCTGTCCTATTATCTATCTCTAGCTTTCTGTTCTGTCATCACACCTCCACGTTTCTCCAGCTCTTTCTGTGTACTTCCTGCCTCACAAACTTGACTCTCCCTCCAATTCTCTAGCAAAGCAAAAACCTAAAGCCATCACAAGGAAACTTCAGTCGCTTTAAATAGGACATGACTTCTAGAGATCCCTAAACAGGGATGTCTTCTCTCACCATCTGTAAGTCAGAATTGTAATCATTAGGTGGGAACCCTCTCCTAAGCATATCAAAGGGTTTGTCCTGGGGCGCCTGGGTAGCTCAGTTGGTCCGACTTCAGCTAAGGTCATGATCTCACGGCATGTGGTTTCGAGCCCCATTCTGGCTCTGTGCTGACAGCTCGGAGCCTGGAGCCTGCTTCGGATTCTGTGTCTCCCTCTCTCTCTGCCCCTCCCCTGCTCATGCTCTGTCTCTCTGTCAAAAATAAATGAACATTAAAAAAAAAAAAAAAAAGAGGAGCCCCTGGATGGCTCATTTGGCTAAGTGTCTGACTTCAGTTCAGGTCATGATCTCACGGTCCGTGGGTTCCAGCCCCACATTGGGTTTTGTGCTGACAGCTCAGAGCCTGAAGCCTGCTTTGGGTTCCGTGTCTCCCTCTCTCTCTGCCCCTCTCCTGCTCGCGCTCTGTCTCTCAAAAATAAATAAGCATTTGAGGGGCGCCTGGGTGGCGCAGTCGGTTAAGCGTCCGACTTCAGCCAGGTCACGATCTCGCGGCCCGTGAGTTCGAGCCCCGCGTCGGGCTCTGGACTGATGGCTCAGAGCCTGGAGCCTGTTTCCGATTCTGTGTCTCCCTCTCTCTCTGCCCCTCCCCCGTTCATGCTTTGTCTCTCTCTGTCCCAAAAATAAATAAACGTTGAAAAAAAAATTTTTTTTAATAAAAAAAAAATAAATAAGCTTTTGAAAAAAGTGTAAATTGATTATAATCGACTTTAAAAAAAGAAAAAAAAGGGGCTTGTCCCATCTTCTCTCTTCCCCAATCTCATGAGTCCTTAAATCCACGCCTTGGGCTCAGCTAGGAGAGTACCAGGTCCCTAAACGTCCAAAAGGAATGTGGGCACACACACACAGAAAAAAACCCTCAAAACGGCACTTCCCCCATGAGACAGTGTATCTGAAATATAGTAAAACCGGGGTGCCTGGGTGGTCCAATTGATTAAGCGTCTGACTTCGGCCTAGGTCATGATCTTGCATTCCCGAGTTCCAGCCCCGCATCGGGCTCTGTGCTGACAGCTCAGATCCTGGAGCCTGCTTCGGATTCTGTGTCTCCCTCTCTCTCTCTGCCCCTCCTTTGCTCATACTCTGTCTCTCTCTCTCAAAAATAAACATTAAAAAATTTTAGAAAAAAAAAGAAATATAGTAAAACCTTGGTTTGTGAGCATAATCCTTCTGGGAAACATGCTTATAATCCAAAGCACTTGTGTATCAAAGTGAATTTCAAGAACCATTGGCTCAGTTGTGATTATGTGACGTTTGGCATCACGTACTACTCACATTGCAAGACATCACTCCTTGTAAGTAACTTGTTTTGCGAGTGTTCCACAGGATGAGCAAACATTTCTCTTTTTTAATAGCTTTTATTTATTTAAAAAAATTTTAATATGTATTTTTTTTTCAACGTTTATTTATTTTTGGGACAGAGAGAGACAGAGCATGAACGGGGGAGGGGCAGAGAGAGAGGGAGACACAGAATCGGAAACAGGCTCCAGGCTCTGAGCCATCAGCCCAGAGCCCGACGCGGGGCTCGAACTCACGGACCGCGAGATCGTGACCTGGCTAAAGTCGGACGCTTAACCGACTGCGCCACCCAGGCGCCCCAATATGTATTTATTTTTGAGAGAGAGAGAGAAAGACAGAGCGTGAGTTGGGGAGGGGCAGAGAGCAAGGGAGACACAGAATCCGAAACAGGCTCCAGGCTCTGAGCTGTCAGCACACAGCCCCACGCGGGGCTCGAACTCAGGAGCGGTGAGATCATGACCTGAGTTGAAGTTGGATGCTCAACCGACTGAGCCACCCAGGCGCTCCCACAAACAAACATTTCTAATAAATTTTAACTTGATAAACGAGCGATGTCTTGCAATACAAGTGGTACATGATGCCAAATGTCACAAGATCACAACTGAGCCAATGGTTCTCTCTCTCTCTCTCTCTCTCTCTCTCTCTCTCTTTCTCACTGCGGGATTGTGGATGATCATCTCCCATGCTCAGATGCGGTGTTTGGTGTTTGGCCACGGTGTCTGGCAAAAATCAGTAATTTTTCAGAACGTTGGAAGGTGCCCACAACTGGCACTAGGTGTTTTCTGTCACTTCAAAGCACTGATGGACAGTCCTTTGCTTTCCCAGACAAGAGTAAGCCTAAGAATGCTTTGCTTCATTCTAGGTCAGGCTTCCTGCAGAGAGGGACCCTTTCCTCTGCTGCCTTATCGCCAGTTGCATTAAATACAGTCTATGACAAGTTAATTCACATTGTACTGTAGTCAACATCTGTTAGTGACAGTGAAAGTCATCCTACACAATAACCCTCCTCTCTCTTGTTGCCCTCACACCAGCCACGAAAGTTTTCAAAGATAAGTGCAGGTTAATTTGTTTTTCTTTATATTTTGTGTTTTCTTGGGGCGCCTGGGTGACTCAGTTGGTTAAGCATCTGACTTCGACTCAGGTCATGATCTCACAGTTTGTGAGTTCAACCCCTGCGTCAGGCTCTGTGCTGATAGCTCAGAGCCTGGAACCTGCTTCAGATTCTGTGTCTCCCTTGCTCTCTGCCCCTCCCCTGCTCGCAGTCTGTGTGTCTCTCTCTAAAAAATAAGTAAACATTAAAAAATTCTTTATTTTGCATTTTCTTTATTATTTTGTATTGTATTACAGGATTGTAATCATTTTAAATGAATATTTTTGGGTTGTGGAATGAATCATCTGAATTTCCATTATTTCTTAGGAGGAAATTTGCTTTGATATACAAGTGCTTTGGATTATAAGCATGTTTCCGGAACGGGTTATGGTTGCAAACTAAGGTTTTACTGTATTTATGTTTTGTTATTTCACCAATGTGGGGAGTTACCCCAATGAAAATGAATTGATAACCTGGCTTATCTCTGTATGGCCAAGAGGACTCAACAATGTGATTCTGGAACCAAATGCTTCTTCATATTTCACTTCCATCCTTAAAGCCCTAGCAAGCAATTCTCTGCTGGCAGTTGTGAGAATAACTGTTTTGTGCTTGTGGCCAGCTAACAAGTGTTTAAAAACATTCAGGTTTGGTCTCAGAGTCCCCAATACATGGTGACAGGTTTAGACAACATGGGGTGCTATGTGAGTCAGCACAAAGGTAGGGGGGTGTAATTCGGGCTTGAGAAGGTCTAACAAGTCTCAGAGGCAGTAATTTCTTTCTTTAAAAAATTTTTTTAAATGTTTATTTTTTAGAGAGAGACAGACAGACAGAATGTGACTGGGGGAGGGGCAGAGAGAGAGGGAGACACAGAATCCGAAGCAGGCTCCAGGCTCCGAGCTGTCAGCACAGAACCCGACATGAGGCTCGAACCCACGAACCATGAGATCATGACCTGAGCTGAAGTCAGACGCTTAACCGACTGAGCCACCCAGGTGCCCCGAGGCAGTAATTTCTAAATTCAGGGCAAAGGGAAGAATAGAGGGGAAAGGGAAGAGAGTAAAGGATCCCCCACAGCGCAGGGCATTCCAGGCCTAGAAGAGACAGCAAGGCAGCTTTATTTAGAGAACCGCTGATAATTCTGTAGGATGACAGCATAGTACACAAGAAGGGGAGAGCGAAAAGAAGAACCACCAAGGCTGCTGCGTATAGACCGAGGCAGTAAAGGCTTCTCCCCTCCTGTGTGGCCTCTCACGCCATGCTTTTTCCACTGTACCATGCCGTCATACTGATGAACATATTAAATGATCTTGCATTTTTACTCCTACTTAATTCCGTAAATTATTTGCTATAGTAATCTAATAGTAATATAATGTATCCTAATCTACTATGCTAATTTACTTATTCATGCCGTCGGTATGTATGAACACCTACTGTGTGTCACGTCCTGTTCTAAGCATTGGGGAATCTGTCAGAGACCAAAACATATAAAAAGCCTTGCCATCTCAAAGATTACATAAATCAGATAGTAAACAAAATAAATAAGCAAATTTTGTGGCCTATTAGAATGTGATGAGCGCTATGGGAAATAACAGAGCAGGGTAAAAGATTAGTAAGAGTGTACCAGTTTTAACTGGGATAATCAACGCAGGAGGTTGCTTTTGAGCTTTGACTTGAAGGAGGTGAAGGACCAGACTGTGTAAAACTTTTTAGACCATTGTAAGGCCTTGGCCTTTGAGAAATTGGGAACCATTGGCAGCTCTTGAGAAGAGGAGCACTACCACTAACACTAAGGCTGCTCGTGTAAATGATAGAATTCAGGCCTAAATGTAATGGACAACATGGTGACTATAGTTAACACTACTGTATGGGATATTTGAAAGTTGCTAAGAGATTAAATCCTAAAAGTTCTCATCACAAGGAAAAACGTTTTTTTCCTCTTCTATCTGTACGAGATGATGGATGTTAACTTATTGTAATCGTTTCACAATATATTGATGTCAAGTCATTACGCTGTATGCCTGAAACTTCTACAGTGCTGTATGTCAGTAACATTGGAAGAAAAGAAAACCACTGGAAATATAATATGCACGCACAAATAAATAAAAAGTTAGGCTATTAAACAATTAAAGTGGATGAACATGTAAGCAGGGACCTGGGGTAAGGAGACTCATCTAACAATGAAATAGAAGCTAAAGGAGACACTGTGGGAAGTGGCAAGACTCAGCAAATATTCTGAAGGTAGAGCCAACTGGATTTCCTGGATGTAGAGATAAAGGAAAGAGAGGAGATGAGGAAGTCGCCTAGGTTTCCATCCCGAGTGACTGGAAGGATGGAATTGGCATTTCCTGACATGGGGAAGACCTCAAGAGGAGCAGGTTTGAAATGAGTGGGCGTGAAAAGAGAAGGGGGCACACCAAGGGCTGGGAGCCGTCCAGAGAACAGGGAGCAGGTGTAGGAGACCGGAGTATGGCATGCTACAAGCTGGAGAGACTAGTAGAAGTTGCTTAATGTTCACCATCAATAAAAGGTGCAGTGAACATTGCTATTTTGTTTTCTTTTAATTTTTTTAATGTTTATTTTTGAGAGAGACCGTGAGTGTGGGAGGGGCAAAGAGAGAGAGAGAGACAGAGAGAGGGAGAGAGAGAGAGAGAGACAGAGGGAGAGAGAGAGAGAGAGAGAGAGAGAGAGAGACAGGGGATCTGAAGTGGGCTCAGTGCTGACAGCAGAGAGTCCGATGTGATGTGGGACTCGAACTCATGACCTGTGATATCATGACCTGAGCTGAAGTCAGACGCTTAACCAACTGAACCACGCAGGTGGCCCGAATGTTGCTGTTTTAACTGAATATATTTACCTTGAAATACAGTGTAGACAATGTCCCCTTGAAAATGAAAATGTCAGGGGTGCCTGGATGGTTCAGTCCGTTAAGCTTCCGACTCTTGGTTTTGGCTCAGGTCAGGACCTCAGGGTTCAAGAGGTCAAGCCCAGAGTCGGGCTCTGCACTGACAGTGCGGAGCCAGCTTGGGATGCTCTCTCCCTCTCTCTCTCTGCCCCTCCCCTGCTCGTTCGCTCTCTCTCTCTAAATAAACTTTAAAAAATTTTTAAATGAAAATGTCAAAAAATACAAGTGTTTAAAAAGTTCATCATTTTTGTGCTCCTTCTGAAATAATGAAAAATAACCCTATGCTTCCAAAGCCTCAACATCGCAAGCCACATTTTCCTGAAGTGTTTATGGGATTACCAAGGGGCTGAAAGAAGTAGAACTAGGACTGGGCCCTGGGGCATACCAATAGTAGGGAGTCATCCAGGAAAAGAAGGAGAACTGTCAAGGAGCCTGAGGAGTAGCGAGTGAGATAAGGGTAAGAGTGTGGTATGGCAAGCCAGATAGAAAAGTATTTATTGTAAGTTGTTTTAATTCCACTATCTATAAAAGTTATTAAATGAATGTCATCATTTTAATGAAATTTATCTACTTGGGAACACAATGTAGACAATGCCTCCTTGTAGATGAAAATGCTAGAAAGAACGAATTCCCTCCAAAGTTAATCATTTTTATGTTCTTTATGAGCCAATGAAAAGCAATACTATAGAAGCCTCAAGGTACAAGCCACATATTCATAAGCACAGCATTTCAGTAGATGTGCGTACACACACACACACACACACACACACACACACACACACACACATCCTAAGTGTGAGCGCCAGAGTTGAGGTGAGCGGGAGCCATGAAGAGCTGCTACATGGTGTTTGCGCAATGAAAGAAGTGAAAAAAACCGCCTTCAGTAATTACTGTTGCCAGAAGCACAGCTTTAGGGTTTGAGTGTGGTTAAGGATAGAGACGGGATTGAAGCCAGGCTCTGAGGTTATTTATTGGTTCTAAAACGAAGTTCTTAAAAAAAGAAAAAAAAACAGTAATCGCATAGCTCTCTCCAGACAAACTGTCTTTGTCTATACAGGGCAGAGAGGGACTTTAGGTAAGTCAGTTCGGGCCGCCACAGCGCAGGGCGGTGGGAGCTGAAGGAGAAGCTGGGAAAGCATTACGTGACCAACAGGGCTCAGGCCGAAGCACGGCTGAGCTTCATGCTTCCCAGGGACTTGAGAAGAGAGCAGCACTGTTTGGGTGAGGGGCATTAATTTAATGCTAAGTATAGGTGAGGCAGGATAGCCCTGTGATATTGAAGTCTCAATGTTGTCAAGATGGTGAGTCTCCCTAAATTGGTCTACATATTCAAAGCAATCCATATCGAAAACCCAGCAGGCTCTTTGTTTTTCTTTTTTCTTTTTCTCTTCTTCTTCTTCTTGGCAGAAATTGACAGGCTGTTTCTGAAATTTATATGGAAGTGCAAAAGCTCTAGAAGGGCCAAAACAGTTTTGAAAAATAACATAGTTAGAAGTCTTAATACTTTCCAATTTCAAAATGTACTATGAAACTACAGAAATCAAGACAGTGTGGTACTGGCTTAAGTTTGGACATGTAGATCAATGGAAAGGTGTTGAGAGTCCAAAAATATGGTCAATTGATGGTCAATTGATTTTCTACAAAGATGCTAAGGCAATTCAATAGGGAAGGGAAATAGTGCTGGGACAATTGCATATCCACATGTAAAAAGATGGAGTTAAAGCCTTCCCTCACACTATACACAAAAGTTATTTCAAAATATATCATAAGCTAAATATAAGAGCTAAAACTGTTAACCTTTAAGAAGAAAACCTAGGAGTAAATCTTTGTGAACTTGAGTTAGGTAAAGTGTTCTTAAATAATGATACCCACTGAATGATTCGTGGAAGAAGAAATAAATTGGACTTAAAGTAAAAAACTTTTGCTCTGCAGAGATACCATTAAGAAAATGAAAAGACAAGCAACAGACTGGAAGAAAACGTTTGCAAATCATGTATCTGAGACAGACTTGTATCCAGAATATATAAAGAACTCTCGCAATTCAATAATAAAATAAGCAACCCAACTTAAGAATGGACGGGAATAGCTATTTTACCAAAGAAGAAATATGAATGGCTAATAAGCACATGAAAAGATGCTCAGCCTCATTAGTTATTAGAGAAATACAAATGAAAACCGCACCTACTAGAATGTCTAAAAACAAGAGACAGTATCAAGTATTGTTGAGGATGTGGAGAAACTGGAGCCCTCACACACTGCTCATAAGAATATAAAATGGTGGGGCGCCTGGGTGGCGCAGTCGGTTAAGCGTCCGACTTCAGCCAGGTCACGATCTCGCGGTCTGTGAGTTCGAGCCCCGCGTCGGGCTCTGGGCTGATGGCTCAGAGCCTGGAGCCTGTTTCCGATTCTGTGTCTCCCTCTCTCTCTGCCCCTCCCCCGTTCATGCTCTGTCTCTCTCTGTCCCAAAAATAAATAAACGTTGAAAAAAAATTAAAAAAAAAAAAGAATATAAAATGGTGCAGCTGTCTTAGAAGAAAGTTTGGCTGCTCCACAAAATGTTAAACATAGATTTACCGTAGGACTCAGCAATTGCACAACTAGATCTTTGCCAAGAGAAATGAAAACATGTTTTCATAAAAACGTGTACAGAAACGTTCATATGAGCATTATTCCCAACAAAAACTTGTACACATATGTTCATGGTATTATTCAAAATAGCCCAAAATGCAAACAACCCAAATATCCATCACCTGGTGAAGGGATTGACAAAATGTGCTATGTCCATACCATGGAATTTACTCAGGAATAAAAAGGAATGAACAACGTGGAAGAACCTCAAAACCACTATGCTCAGCGAACAAGCCAGATGCGAAAGACTGCATATTGTATGATTTCATTTATATGAAATGTCCAGAAATTGTCTGTAGAGACAAAGCCCATTAGTGGCTGCCGGCAGCCAGAGATGGAAATGGGGATTGACTGTAAATAGATACGAGGGATTTCTTTGGGGTGGCGGAAAATTCAAAAATCTGGGTTGTGGTTGCACAGCTCTGTAAATTTACTAAAAACCATTGAATTGTATACTTCAGATGAGTGAATTTCATAGTATGCAAATTTTATCTCAAAGCTGATTCTTTTATTATTTTTGAGAGAGAGACAGAGACAGAGAGAGTCGAACGGGGGTGGGGCAGAGGGCGGGAGACACAGATTCTGAAGGAGACTCCATGCTCCGAGCTGTCAGCATAGAGTCCAACGTGGGGCTCGAACCCACGAACCATGAGATCACGACATGAGCTGAAGTTGGATGCTCAACGGACTAAGCCACCCAGGCACCCCTCAAAGGTGATTTTTTAAAAAGAGTATACTCGTAATTGCCTATGAATTCCAGCTCTGTTAGTTATAAACTGTGGGATTGTGGGCCCGTTATCTAATCTTTTGTGGACTCAGTTTGCTCACTTGTAAAGTGGGAATAATACCATCTACGTCGTCAGATTGTTGTGAAGGTTAAATAAAGTTAATACTTGTTGAGTCATTGCCAATATTTAACTGTACTGTAATTTTTTATGAATATTTTTTGTGACATTTCTACTTCCAGTGCAAGTTTCTGACAATGAAGCATATTATACTTATTATCAATGAATTTTATTTTTCATTCACATACCATAAGATTCACCCCTTTTAAGCCATACAATTCACTGGTTTTTAGTATATTCACAAAATTGTGCAACCATCACCCCTAGTTGAACGTTTTTTATTTAAGTATAGTTGGCATATAATAATGAGTTTAGGTGTACAACATAGTGATTCAATATTTCTACATTTTTATCACCTCAATGGGTTTTCTTAATTGGCTGATGTAACTATTCAGAATGTAAGAGAAATTCTAAATTTATAAACTTACAAATATGTGAGTTCCTAAATGTAGGAACTAAATTCCTCCATTCAAACATAATACATTGTAGTCTCTACCATCACTTAACCAATGAATACATTTATTCATTGATAATGAATAATTATAGAACTTCCCATTTTAGGTAAACTGTTGTACCTAAAACGTATGTGATAGAATGCATATATTCCTTTTCATCGTAAGTATTCAATGAACACAGGTAATCTAGATTCTTATTCACCTCTCCTTAAATTTTTTGCTGGCTAAACATGAACACCTGTTCATGACGGAAAACTTGTAAAGTGTAGACATGAATGGAGGTAAACAATTACTCGACCCTTTGATACACCATAAAAAAAAAAAAAAAGGAAACTCCCAAAAGTCTTTAAATTTCAAAACACCGATTTAGTGGTAATCTTTCCATTAAGCAAGTGGGTTTTCCTGTATGAGCTTAAAAAAATAACCTCTTTGGGCGCCCTTACAATGCTGTGCAGTTTACAGCCACCACGGACCGCCTCCCAGGCCCTAGAAACCTGTGAGAACAAGTTAGGGACTTTGCTCTTGCCATCCCTGTGCCATGACCATTTCACCAAACCTCCGCGCGAGGGCGCCCTCCCCCCCACCCACCAGGTGACGCGTGGGGCCGTAAATGTGGCCAGCGTGGCCGTCACAGGAGAGCCGCACCCCCAGCCGATCTCGCCTTATTAAATTATGGAAATCGGTAAAGAAGGACAGCCCCACTGTCTGTCCCCACACCCCAAAGAACATTCCCAGGCTCCGGGAAACTCTTCCGGCCCTCCCCCCCGGGAACCGGAAATGGCTTCTCCCTCGCCAGCGCGCGCGGCGGTTACATCACCCGCCTAGCAAGGGGGGCGGGGGTGTCTTATTATGGGGCTGCCCTCAGCGTTGCCTGCACAAATATGTATCAGGTCTGCGACGAATAGATTCCGAAACTTTGCCTCCTGGTTTATAGTCAGTCGGCCGGCAGGCACTGTGTAAACCCAAGCGGAGAGAAGTCCAAGCAGCGAGGCCCCGGCGGCACTGGCCAGCCTCCTTTCCCAGGCGTGGGCCCTAGTCGGCCTTCCCGCCTCCGCTTCCCCGCCCCTTACAAGGGGACCTGCGCTTGGTCAGGCAGCCACTGGTGCGACTTCCTTCCTCTCGGAGCAAGATGGCGGGGGGCGAGGCTGGCGTGACTCTGGGGCAGCCGCATCTTTCTCGCCAGGATCTCGCCACCTTGGTAAGGTTTCGTGCTGCAGGGATACGGAGGGAGCTCAGAAGTGAGTGATAGAGCCTCCCGGGAGGCGTTGAGATCAGGCAGTGCCGGGATGTCGGGAGCATGCTTTAGGAGGGAGCCTTGGAGTCGGGCGCCCTAAGCTGAGCTCGCGCCGCCGGCTGTACCCCGGCAAGTCTGCGAGCTGTGCATGGGGGTGTAAGATTGTGGGATTTCGAGCCCCCCAAAGGATTCGGCTGGAAAGTGATGGTGTTAAATGTCACTAAGGCTTTTGCTTCTGAAGGTCTGGGGAGGGAGTATCTACATAGTCGTTAGCCCTAATACTGTCAAGTTTGGGGGGCCTCGGGCCTTCACATCTCCCATAGTGAGTGGAGTTGTCTTCTCTAACGATGAAGGACTCTTAGGGCATCCCAGCCATCAGGACAGAAGATTGCTTTTTCAGGAAAAGCGCTTTGGAAGTTCTGTGGAGCAAATGTAAAATCAAAGGAAAGTTGTGATTGGTCTTATGTACAGCGACTTAAAATAAAAATGTTTGGTTGTAGGATGTTAGCAAGTTGACGCCACTTTCACACGAAGTTATCAGCAGACAAGCCACGATTAATATAGGTAAGATAAGAGTAACTTGGTGGGGTGCTTGGGTGGCTCTGTGGTTAAGCATCCGTCTCTTGACTTCGGCTCAGGTCATGATCTAGCAGTTTGTGGGTTCCAGCCCCGCATCAGCTCTGTGTTGACAGTGCAGAGCCTGCCTGGGATTCTCTCTCCTCCTCCTCCTCCTCCTTCTTCTTCTTCTTCTTCTTCTTCTTCTTCCTGGGATTCTCTCTCCTCCTCCTCCTCCTCCTCCTTCTTCTTCTTCTTCTCTCTCTCTCTCTCTCTCTCTCTCGCTCGCTCGCTCTCTCTGCCCCTCCCCCACTCGCACGTGCTCTCTTTCTCAAAATAAATAAACAAAGCCTTAGTCTCTTCGTGACCTGACTTGTTTGATCTCGACAAGTAATTTTTTAACCTCTTCCTTTGTGTGATTACCTGAATTATATGAGGACACAGACTTTCAAGAAATAGACTTTGAGCCCTTATGAGCAAAGCACCTGGTCAGATTTTGTGGGAAGCACATATTGTTCCTGCCTAGTTTACAGACTAGGTGAGAAGATACATATAAAAAGTTTAGTAGCATAAGGCAATATGTAGTCGTATGTATCAGAGGAGTTGAAAATGTGGTGGTATTTGCCACACAGGGCTATTGCAAGGGCAGAATTTTTAAAAATTTTATTTGGTATATAAGCTGTTATTAAGTAGTTTCTCTCCCTGCCCATTGCCATCTAGAACTTTAGAGGAAAAGGTATGTTGACTGTCAAGTTAGAGTTTCTGACAGCCTGTACAAACAGCACAATTAAATCTAGTTGAAAGTAAAGCTCTACCATCAGGTTATTAAGAAATTATAAGATATACGTTACCCTTGCTAGCATTACCATAATTAAACCTGGGTGGTTTGCTTGTTTTCATGGATTCTTTTTGGTTGTTTCCGGTTGTTTCATACCTGTTTACTTCACTCTGGATATACTGGAAAGTTTCTTAGTATATAGAATTTTATGTTCTTGTTGAGTGTTTATTTTTGTATTTAACCTAATTTTTTTTTAAGTGTTAATTTTATTTATTTATTTATCTTTAAAATTTATATCCAAATTAGTTAGCATATAGTGAAACAATGATTTCAGGAGTAGATTCCTTAGTGCCCCTTACCCATATCCTATCCCCCCTCCCACAATCCCTCCCATAACCCTCAGTTTGTTCTCCATATTTATGAGTCTCTTCTGTTTTGTCCCCCTCCCTGTTTTTATATTATTTTTGTTTCCCTTCCCTTATGTTCATCTGTTTTGTCTCTTAAAGTCCTCATATGAGCGAAGTCATATGATTTTTGTCTTTCTCTGACTAATTTCACTTAGCGTAATACCCTCCAGTTCTATCCACGTGGTTGCAAATGGCAAAATTTCATTCTTTTTGATTGCCGAGTAATATTCCATTGTGTATATATAGCACATCTTTATCCATTCATCCATCGATGGACATTTGGGCTCTTTCCGTACTTTGGCTATTATTGATAGTGCTGCTATAAACACGGGGGTGCATGTGTCCCTTTGAAACAGCACACCTGTATCCCGTGGATAAATGCCTAGTAGTGCAATTGCTGGGTCATAGGGTAGTGCTATTTTTAGTTTTTTGAGGAACTTTCGTACTGTTTTCCACAGTGGCTGCACCAGCTTGCATTCCCAGAGTGTTTATTTCAGATGAAGGCAGTTTTTCATGTGATTAGAAACATAAGATGAATAGCTTTTACTATACTGACTGTAGTTTTTGAACAAGATTGTCTTTACATGGAAGGTTCATTTCAGACCTGTATCAGCATAAGGTTTGGGTAGAAAAGAATATGAAGGAGGAAAAACTGAAGTCACAGTTGGTTTTACATTGATATTTATAGGGAGTTACAGCTTTGGGTTTTCTCCTCTGATGCTATTTTGAAAAAGTATTTGGTATAATTGAATGCATATGAATTAATTTCTTGTACTTTGTCTGTAGGTACAATTGGTCATGTAGCTCATGGGAAATCCACAGTTGTAAAAGCTATTTCTGGAGTTCACACTGTCAGGTTCAAAAATGAACTAGAAAGAAATATTACGATCAAGCTTGGATATGCTAATGCTAAGGTGAGCTATGTATACTGTGGAACTAGAAATAACTTTGTTGAATGTGCACGTAACAAATTTGAATCTTTTTTTTTGTTGGAACTTTTAGATTTATAAACTTGATGACCCAAGTTGTCCTCGGCCAGAATGTTATAGGTCCTGTGGAAGTAGTACGCCCGATGAGTTTCCTACAGACATTCCAGGGACCAAAGGGAACTTCAAATTAGTCAGGTGAGCTCTTTCATGCTAAAAACACTTTATATGTCATATTCTGTTGTCTTCTGATTATCCTTTTTGAAGTATTTAACTGAGATATTAAATAATGAAACTGCTGAATGTTTTTGTTTTTATATTTTTTATTGTTTCTGTTGTCTATAATGACAGTAATTTGAAAAGTCAAGTATTTCAACCTCCATTTGGATACTTGAGTGCAAATTCTTCAAAGGAACGGTATCACGCAAGCAGGTGGAAACACAGCTGTTTGGATTTAGGGGATGCTTTTTGCCAGGCTTCCTAAATTTCTTTTAAACAATGTTGTTTCTGTTTTTTAGATAGTGGATGAACAAAGCAATATTTAATTACCTCTCTTAAATACATGGTCTTGTTACCCATCTGTTTTCTGAATATGATTCATATCCTAGTTTTTTATCAGAGGATACAGACTTTTGCCTAGTGGTGTTAATGTGGGATTGGGAATGGCCCTCAAGGAAATTTTAGATTGGGGCAAAGCTGGAACTAAGGAGAGATGAGAGTGAGGCTCTTGCTTTGGGCCCCAAATATAAGGGGGAATATCCCCCCCAAACACTTCAGTAATCAGGGTAAATAGTATTTTGAGACAGTGCTTTTTGAAATTAATGCAAAGAAATCTTAATAAATAGAATGTTGTTTGTTTAAATTAGACAATTACAGATTTTTTTTCTCTTCATTATCACTGTTTTTGGCTCATTGTGGCATTATTAGTTAATTTTGATACTTTGCTCATCATGGATTTTTTTGCATCAATTTTGTTTTAACAATCTTAAATTTAAATATTATTTATTTTGATTAGTGAGTTTTTTTGGCACCATCTTAAACTTTGCACCTGAGGCAGATTCCTCCCTTGGCCTTACCCTAGTTCTGGTCCTTGATCAGAGATCACGTTTTTTTATAAATGGCCAAATTGTAAATATTTACAGCTTTGCAGACCATAGGTTCTCTGTGAAGAGGCTGCTCATCTCTGCTCTTGTGTTATGAAAGCAAATACAAATAATATGTGCTTGAGTGGGGATGGGCCAGGTTTGGCCTAAGGGCCTTAGTCGGCTAACCTCTGTTTGAGATCATGTCATCGTGAGCATACACTTTTTGGAAATAGTGATTCTGAATGAGTAGTATAGTTTTATTAAAATAGTACTGCTGTCTCTACTTCACATTGGCAGTTCCAGCTTTTCAAGGTGCTAGAGGAATTTTTGGCAAGTTATTCTTTCAGATGGCAGTGCCTGTTCTGTTAACACTGTTTTAGCTTTCAAATCAATGACATTTCCAGCATATACTCTGTGCCATACTCTATACCCTATTCCTTTTGATTGGATTTGGGAATTTCTGTCTGCGGAAATACGGATTGATCTTAGGACTTATTGTTACTTCTTAATTATTAGACACGTGTCCTTTGTTGATTGCCCCGGCCATGATATTTTGATGGCGACTATGCTGAACGGTGCAGCAGTGATGGATGCAGCCCTTCTGCTGATAGGTAAATACATCAAAGCTGCCTTGGACAGATCAGTGTGGAACGAATCCAGGGTGGGATATTGAAACGAGAACCAAGGCCATTAAGGGCCATTTCCATTACCTAAGGGTGACACCTGACGGGAGGTAACATGTCAACTAGGATGCCATCCCTGCCTACCAGCTGTCACACGATAGTAAACAAGATCTGGGGCTGACAGGTGAATCCTTACAGTAGTATATATTTTGAAAAAGTCGATAGTGCATTTTTCCTGTCTAGATCACATGAAATGATTTCTTATTTTAGTTTTAAATTTAGTTATAAATGTGCTTTTTTTTTTTTTTTTTTTTTGGTCTGTGTGTCATCCACTGCAACATTGACACATAGTGGTTTTATTTGACACATAGTGGTTTTATTTAGATGCAGATCTCCTAATAAGTGCTAAAGTGTAGACCTCATTGGGGTTTTCAAAGCTAGGGTTTCTTATGTGAGCTCTTAAGAGATTTCATTGATATGGAACATAATTTTTATTTTTTTTTTCCAACGTTTATTTATTTTTGGGACAGAGAGAGACAGAGCATGAACGGGGGAGGGGCAGAGAGAGAGAGGGAGACACAGAATCGGAAACAGGCTCCAGGCTCTGAGCCATCAGCCCAGAGCCTGACGCGGGGCTCGAACTCCCAGACAGCGAGATCGTGACCTGGCTGAAGTCGGACGCTTAACCGACTGCGCCACCCAGGCGCCCCGGAACATAATTTTTAAAAGCATGCCATGTATATACAGTACAGGACACCTGAACATCACTGCTTAGGGAAAATGATCATTGGAGTGCACAACAAAACGTGCTCATTTCTATGTGATACACTGTTGGTTATCTTCACGTTTAGTGTTCTTCCCTCCCTTTGTTAGAGAGTACCCTTTGATGGTAGTTGAAATTCACAGAATGTAATAAGCGTCTTCCCTTCTGAATTACTCTCTGCCCCTCAGGAGCTGGACTGGGCCAAAACATCTCTAAGACTGAATAGAGCCAGAGGGCTATGACTTACCCTTGAACAAAAGCTAAGGGCAGACCCTAAATGCCAAACTTGTTGATTCCAAGCTTCTTGCTTAGGATCAGGGATGAGAGCCAAATGATTTGGAGGCTGTAATGAATGCAAGCACAGAGAGTGAAGCAAGGGCAAAAGGTGGACGCCTGGCAATAATAGTCAGGACTTTTGCCTTGAGTAAGGATAAGACCTGGACAAATTTTCTTTATTAGATGCCAGGCAAAAATTTTTTTGGTAGTAAAACAGACATAAAATAAAATTTACCATTTTAGCTGTTTAAACTGTACAACTCAGTGACATTAAGTACATTCACAGTGTTAGACGAGCATCACCATCTTCTAGTTCCAGAATATTTTCATTGCCCCAAAAGGAAAACCACATGCCCGTTAAGCAGTCACTGTGTACCATATCCCTCCCTCTAGGGGTTGCCCTCCTGGCAACCATTTGTCTGCTTTCTGTCCCTGTGGATTTGCCTGGTCTTAATATTTCCAGCTGATTCTCATGGCATCTTTCTGATTCTTTGTCAT